>NC_051263.2:2791143-3391143 GCF_015237465.2 Chelonia mydas | reverse complement strand
GATAGATGAAGGGGTGTGTAGACAGACAGATGGGGTATCTGAGGATGGATGAAGGGGTGTGTAGACAGACAGATGGGGGTGTCTGAGGATGGATGAAGGGGCATGGAGACCCCTCAGTGCCCAGCTGTTTACCCCACTCCTGACCTATTTCGAGGGTGGCAGCGACACACCAACCTGCCGCGGGGTGAATTACAGCGATGCCCCCTCGATCTTCCAGGGCGCTTCCCTTGGTCGGAAGGGAAGGCCGGCTGCGCTGTTCCCATGTGACTGGGGAAAACTGAGGCACAGAGTGGCTCCGGCCTAGATCCTCAAAGGTATTTAGGCATCTAATGCCCCCTGATTGCAGTGGGAAATCCGGCCCCAACTCCTTGGAGGAGCCGGGCAGAAGTGACACCCGGCAGCATGGTTAGACCCCTGGTCTGCTGGTTCCCAACCCAGTGCCGAGCCCCCTTGTTTTATAATGGGTGGCATGATCGGCGTGGCCGGAGCGCACTGTGGGGGGCTATTCTCTGCCCCGTCCCGGGACCCATACAGGGTGGATGGAGCCAGAGCTTGACCAGCCATGAATGTGGGGTGCAGAATACAGCAAGTGCAAAGGGGTCTTAAAGCCACTTGTCCCCAAATGCAGGGAGGAGAAGAGACACTAATTGGCAGTTGCCTCCTTGTTTTGTTGTTTCCGGCTCTCGCTGGAATGATTTATACCCTCCCTGTTGTTGGCGCAGACACCCCGTCCCGCCGAGAGCACAAACGGCTCCGCTGGCAAGTGCTTCCACTCAGTAATTAGCTCCCAATCCCAGGACCACAGAGAGGGAAACTGAGGCGCAGAGCAGCGAAGAGCTTTGCCCAAGACCACATAGCACCGTGGGGAGTTGGGGGTGGAACCCAGGAGTCCTGCCTCCCAGCTCCCCCTGTTTTCACCCGCCGGGCCCACTCCCCTCCCAGAGCTGGGCAGAGAACCCAGGAGTCCTGACTTGCAGACCTCTGCCTTAGCCACAAGCCTGACCCTTTGGCAGTGCTGCAGCTGGATGGGAGGCACTGGGGGAGCGTGAAGTGTTATCATGGCTCTGTGGAGTCCTGCTCCATGACTGGGGTGCCAAGGTGCTACCGTAATACACTTAAGAGCAACAAAAATGTACAGCGCCTGGCACATTGGGGGCCGGGACCATGACTAGGGCACCAAGGCTATGGTAATAACAGGGTGACCCCTGGCGGTGACAGCCGGCGGTGCAGATGTGGCGAGCGACAGCCTGCCCGGGCATGTCTGTGCCCTGCAGCCTCAAGGCAGAGCCCTGCTTTGCATTCACTGCGGCACCGGCGGGAGCAATCAGTATGCTGGACGGCTCCCGAACTCTTCCTTTCTCCTGGCTTCATTAAGGGGAAGCTCACAAATCTCCCAGCCCAGGCCCCGAGACACCTGCGGGGAGGGCTGATGATCTCACTGGGGGCTGCCTGGAGCTGCTCCTCTCGCGCCAGGCAAGATTCGCTGGCCTTTCAGCACGGAGCAGACAGCACGCTGTAGAAGCTTAATTTACTGCTGCCGAGAAACGCCCTGGCTAGACAAGACGCCGGCTCCGAATGCCTTCCCTGCCCGCCCCAGTCTGGAGCTCCCCGGGCCCTGGGTGGGCAGATCGCATCCCTTCGCTTCTCGGCGCCTTCGTCATTTGCATGCTTTACGAATGGCAGCTCATCCACTGGCCTAGGGCTGCACCGGCGCCACCCCCTGGCAGAGGGGGGAGCCGCAGGCTGCAACCCAAGCTTCACCGGATGTCCCGCCCTCAGAGGGCCTGATTGGCAGCATCCCAGCATCGCTGATTGGTCCCGGCACACTATTTAAGCTCAGAGGGACCAGCAGGATGGAAGCTGTCTGAGCGAGGAGGTCCCTGCCCTGCAGCTGAGACAGGCCCTGCCATGCTCTGGCCCTGTCTCACCCACCTCCTGCCTGGGACCCAGCCCTGTTCCTGTCGTCCCTGACCCGGTTCTGTCTCTTGGCTCCGTTTTCCGGCTCTGGCTCAGGATCAGAGCCGGGAATTGAACCCAGGTCTACTGACTTGCAGAGCAATGCGCTACCCACTGGACCACGCTGCCAGCAGCATAAACAGCTGTTGCTCTGTTGACCTAGATGGAGTGGAGCTGACTTACGCCAGATGGGGATCCGGCCCCATTGCATCCCGTGGAGTGATGCTGATTCACCTGAGGCAATCTCGGACGGATCTTTGAGAGCTGCTGGAGGGGACAGGAGGTCCCAGAGGACCGGAGAAGGGCAAACATAGCCCCTATCTTTAAAAAGGGGTCCAAAGAGGAACCAGGGAATTACAGACCTGGGAAGAAACTGGAACCAATTATTAAACAATCAATTTATAAGCACCTAGAGGATAATGGGGTGATAAGGAATAGCCAGCCTGGCTTTGTCAAGAACAAATGATCCCAAACCAACCTAATTCCCTTCTTTGACAGGGTTCCTGGCCTAGTGGATGGGGGAGAATCGGTAGACGGGATACAGCTTGATTTTAGCAAGGCGTTTGACATTCTCCAAAGCAAACTAGGGGAATGCGGTCTCGATGAAATGACTGTAAGGTGGGTGCACAACTGATCGAAAGACCCTACTCAGAGCGGAGTTCTCAATGGTTTGCTGCCCGTTGGGAGGGCATAGCTGGTGGGGTCCCGCAGGGGTCAGTCCTGGGTCCGGCATTGTTCAATATTTTCCTTAATGACTGGGATCATGGAGTGGAGCGTATGTGTGTAAAATTTGCGGCTGACACTGAGCTGGGGGGAGTGGCACGCACTTTGGAGGGCAGGATCAGAATTCAAAAAGCCCTTGACAAATTGGAGAATTGGTCTGAAATCAACAGGATGAAATTCAATAAAGACAAGTGCGAAGTACGTCACTTGGGAGGGAAAAATCAAATGCCCAGGTACAAAATGGGGAACAACTGGCTACGGGCGAAAGGATCGGGGCGTTCGAGTGGATCACAAACTGAATGTGAGTCAACAATGTGATGCAGTTGCAAAAAAGACGAGTATCGTTCTGGTGTATTAGCAGGCACGTCGTACGTAAGACACAGGAGGTCTTTGCCCCGCGCTACTCGGCACTGGTGAGGCCTCAGCTGGAGTATGGTGTTCGGCTGAAGTCTTTAAACCACGATTTGAGGACTTCAATAGCTCAGACATAAGTTAGGGGTTTGTTACGGGAGTGGGAGGATGAGATTCCATGGCCTGCGTTGTGCAGGACGTCAGACTAGACGATCATAATGGTCTCTTCTGACCTTATAGTCTATGAGTCTATGAATTCCGGACAACACACTTTTGCAGAGCAACAAAAAGGATCAAAGGTTTAGCGAACCTGCCCCAGGAGGAAAGGCTAAAAACCTGGGCAGGTTTAGTCTGGAGGAAAGAAGATCGAGCGGGGATCTGAGACCAGTTTTCAACTACGCAAAGGGCTGTTATAACGAGGACGGGGATCAGCTGTTCTCCCTGTCCACTGGAGGCAGGATAAGACGTGATGGGCGTAATCCGCAGCGAGGGAGACTGAGGTGAGCTATCAGGACAAATTTTCCAACTCTCTGGGGAGTGAAGCTCTGGGACAGGCTCCCAAGGGAGGTCGTGGGATCCCTGTCACTGGAGGTTTTTAGGAACAGGCTGGGCAAACCCCTATCGGGGCTGGTCTAGGTTTACATGGCCCTGGCTCGGCGCAGGGGGCTGGACCTGACGACCTCTGACTTCCAGCCCGAGATTTCTGTGATTTCTATTTCTATGATTCCAATCAGCTGGGGATCTGGCCCTATTGACTCCAATGGAACAAAGCCAATTTGCATCCGTGGGGGAGCTGGCCCTGTTAACTCCCATGGGAGCTATGGCAGATTGACACCAGCCAGGGATTTGGCCCCAATGACTTGAACAGAGCAAGGCCAATTTACAGTGGCTGGGGCTCTGGGCCCTGACACTTATTCATTTGCGTCCTGTTCCTTCTGGTTTGTCTCTGCGCAGCCTGGCTCCAGCTGCCTGGGTTATTTAATGAGGCTGCTGCAGTGAAATAACCGAGCTTGTTAAACTATATTTCTCCCCCTCTGGCTTTTCCCTGGGTTGGTAAATAAAGCAAAAGTGAACTGCAGCCAGGCGCCAGGAGCCCAGACTAACACCAACTCCCAGCGCTCTCAAAAGCAAACTCTGCCACCTAGTTAGGGAGGGAGGGAGGTGTGTTCCCCGCTGCGGCAAACACCCAAAAAGCAGGTGGTGGGTTCAAAGGCAATGAAGGGGGCCGAGAGGGAAGGAACAGGCCAGCTCTGAGCCATGGTCCCGTGCGCTCGTGTTCCGAACTCGCCTGAGCAAATGCTCCACAAAGCTAATCGAGTTAGATTCGCCTCTCGCCGCAGCGTGAATCAGGAGTAACTCCACTCGAGTCGGGGGGACTGATTCCACACTCACTCTGGTGTGTTCTCTGTAGATCGGTGGGGGGGGGGGTGACTGGAGCTCACTGAACTGTGGCTATTCCCTGCCCCCCAGGGCCCATAGGGGGTGGATTGGGGGTGTGGCTGGGGCACACTGCGCTGTGGCTATTCTGTGCTCCCCAGGTCCCAGAGGGGGCGGATCGGGGGCATGGCCGGTGCACACTGCACTGTGGCTAGGGTGACCAGATGTCCCAATTTTGGGGGCTTTTTCTTATATAGGAACCTATTACCCTCCACCCCGTGTCCCAGTTTTTCACACTTGTCCTCTGGTCACCCTAACTGTGGCTATTCCCTGCCCCCCAGGGCCCATAGGGGGTGGATCAGGGGCATGGCCGGGGTACACTGCTGTGGCTATTCCCTGCCCCCCAGGGTCTGTACCCGTTCATTCAGACACATACACACCCAAGCACAGAAACGTCTGTGCAGTCCCACATGCACATCCACACCCCCCCCCCCACGCCGGCACACAACACACGCACTCACACACACACACTCAGCCAACAACAGCTGAGAGCCCTTGTCAGGGGCTTGATTTAGTGACAATTCTCTCGCTCGCTCCCTCTCGTTAATCTGAACAGGCTCTCCGGCGCTGCGCTCCGGGGACCGGTGATTCATTCCGTGGCACTTAACATCCTATTTAAAAATTACTCCACTGTCAACACAATCCAAACCCGCAGATATTCCCAGGGTGCAGGAAATTAGCAAGTCGCTCGGCCGGGGGAAATGCTCGGAGACGGGCGGAGGTGGCGAACGGCGCGGCAGAGTGGGGAACCTGAGCCACGGTGCTCCAGGACACGACTCCGGACGGACCCTTAGGTCCTGCGCCGCTGAGGTAGCTTGGCGCGCAACTCCCAAAGGAGTTAAGTGCCTAAATACCTTGGAGGCGCTGGGCCTTAGCGCCTTCCACTCCCAAGCCAGACCAACTCCCCAAGCTTTCTCCTCTCCGGCGTGGCACAGGTGGGCAGAGTCAAGGCAGAAATGCTTCTCCTGGGGCAGTTGGCAGAGCCAGCAGATACACCAGGAGCGCGGGCTCCGGGGCCGATCCCCAGCTGGCGTTCATGGCTCTGGCTGGGTTTGTTTCCATGCTGAATGGCCTGAGCGCAGGGCCCAGCCTGCTACATGCAGCTAAAACTAAGAGGAGCCAGGTATGATTCACGTCTGCCTGCAAAACGGGCCAGCCTGCCTTTGCTCAGCTGTAGCTCATGAAAGCTTATGCTCAGATAAATTGGTTAGTCTCTAAGGTGCCACAAGTCCTCCTGTTCTTTTTGGCTAGACCAGCTGATTTGGGGGGGCGGGGGGGGGGGGCAACAGAAGCAGCATAGCACCCCCTGCTGCGCCTCTCACCTCGCTCCCTGCAGCACAGTGCCCCCTAGTGCCATGCTGGGGCATTGGGGTCAGCGCTGACGGAGAAGGGACGGCCCTCTGCCGAGTCGCCTACCCCACTTCCCACAGCACAGCGCCCCCTTCTGGGCGAGGCCAGGACCGGAGTAGCCGGGAGCTCCCCCCCACAGCCAGCGCCCCTGCCCTGCTCCCCACAGCGCCCCCTGCTGGGCGAGGCTGGGACCGGAGTAGCCGGGAGCTCCCCCCCCCACAGCCAGCGCCCCGCCCTGCTCCCCACAGCGCCCCCTGCTTGGCGAGGCCGGGACTGGAGGAGCTAAGAGGTCCATTCGCCCTACAGCCCTTTCCAAGGAACCGACGGGCTCGGGTACGTGGGTGCATGCTGGGACCATGCAAGGTCCCCTAGCCTGGGCTGCAATTAAGCTCAGGGGTTGATCCGCTGGAGTTTAAGGGTGGCTGAAGTGCCTGTGTTAATTAAGCAGCCCGGGCTTCACCCTGCCATCCCAGTAACTTTTAAACAGCCACCTCGCCAGCCCAATAGCACTAATTAATTATTGATCTGTCCCAGCTAAACTAACCGACAATCGATGACATAATGGGCCGGAAAATGAAGGGCCCTTTCGCTTTGAATTTTCTTTCCCTTTTTCTGCCCACCCCCCAAGGGTTTAGACACACACGGGGGCGATTCGTAAGCTGTAGTTCGCCAACCCGCCCCCGGGGGTCACGTCCCATCTGCAAAGGACCCAAGGGTCGAACGGAGGCATTTTTGTGCTCTGTGTTCGTACAGCACCGAGCACAATGGGGAAACCTGACAGAGCTGGTGGTTCTGCCCTGCTCCCCACAGCGCCCCCTGCAGGGAGAGGCCGGGGCTGGAGTAGACAGAAGCTCCCCCCCCACAGCCAGGTCCTACCCTGCTCCCCACAGCGCCCCCTGCAGGGAGAGGCCGGGGCTGGAGTAGACAAGAGCTCCCCCATAGCCAGCGGGCCTGCCCAAGCCCCACAGCGCCCCCTGCTGGCATAGGCCAGGGCTGGAGTAGCTGGCACTCCTAGGTGCTCACTAATCAGAACGGGGATGAGTCCTCCCAGCTCCACCCACCGAATAAGATCCACCCAGGGGCGGGGCCAACATATGACACCGCCCACTTGTTACTGTACCACATAGTTCTCCATGGGTCCTTGGGCTGGGCTCCCTCTCTGTAGAGTGTGAATATACCTGTGGGGCGCGTCGCCTTGACTGGGGAGTGTGGGCCTCACCCAAGAGGGACTACAGATGAGACAGGGCACTGGACACCTGGGTTCTAGGCCCAGCTCTGCCCGCTGGGTGACTTTCGGCAAGTCGCAGCCCTGCTCCGTGCCTCGGTTTCCCATCTGTACAATGGGGGTACTGACACCACCCTCCTTTGTAAAGGGCTTTGAGCGCGCCAGCTAGGGGTACTTCCCCCCCACCCCCACACACACACTCTGTTCTCACGCACAGAATAGTCGATGCTGCTTGGCTGAGGTTCGGCTGCTTCTGGGAAACAAGCCTTTAAACCCTGCACGCACCTCGTTCTGTTCACTCATCGGAGAGCAACGCGCATGGGCCAGGACCCCGCCGGGCCAGTTCTACAGCTGGGCAAACTGAGGCTAGGTCAGCCCTGCAACATCAGCCCCGGGTTCGCACTCAGGCTCCAGCCTAACCCCACCCCCTTTCCGTCTACACCCAAATCATGCTAACCCGAGGCCCAGACCCAAGGACCCAGGACCCCATGGAGCGTGGGGGGGGTGACAGGTCTGAGCCTGAGTCAAGCTGGGATGCAGGGACTGTCAGTCTGTTGCATGTCTGTACAGCGCCCGACACACTGGAGGCCTGGTCCGTGACTGGGCCTCCGAGGCGCTACTGTAATGCACCTAATAGCCATCAAAATGTACAGCGCCCGGCACACTGGTGGAGGGGGGGGCTTGTCAATGCCTGGGGTTCCTAGGCAATACCGTAATACACCTAGTAGCCCTAAAAATGTACAGCACCTGGCACACTGTGGGGCCTGGTCCAGGGCTGGGGCTCGAGGGGCTACCGCAGTACAGCTCACCAATAATCAGGGATGGCAGCCCGAGTTTTCCCCCGTCCTCTCCCGGCTGGGTTAGCCATTCCCTCTCCCCTCCATGGTGCCTTAACCTTCTGGGACTGGAGGTGAAATGAGCCGTTAAAACAACATCAGTAACCCAGACACGGGGAGGGGGAGGGCGCAAGGGGGAACCATCCATTTCTTCAGCTCCATTAACTCTTTTTCCAATTACAACCAGGCTGACTCCCGATCCGACTGACACAGAACCGGGCCGGGGGTGTGTGTGTGTGTGTGGAGAGAACCAGGGCAAGGGCTGTGGGACCACTACACCCCATTCCCTGCCCAAAGCTGGGGACAGAACCCAGGAGTCCTAGCTCCCAGCACCCCTGCTTTAACCACTAGACCCCACTCCCCTCCCAGAGCCAGGGAGAGAACCCAGGAGTCCTGCCTTCTATATATCCCCCCCGATCTAACCACTAGACCCCACTCCCCTCCCAGAGCTGGGCACATGACCCAGGAGTCCTGGTTCCCAGTCCCACCCCACCCTATCCACGAGCCCTGCCCCTCCCCTCTCCTCCCAGAGCGGGGCTAGAACCCAGGAGCCCGCTCTCCCCTAGAGGCCACATTAACTAGGGCCCCCAGAACTGCTCACACTCATTTGTTATTGTAGGGTCTCTCCTGAGTGCTCTGCTGTGCACACTTGTTTGTCACTGTAGGCCTCAGGACCCAGCCAGGCACCACAGCCCTGTACTTGGTGCCCTGGCACCTGGAGCCATGTGACGGCACCAGACTATTGTCCACGGGGCATTTTCAATCCTTGTGGTTGGCAAAAAAAAGCTTGAAAATGTGATGCCAGTGTAACCAGCGCAGCCTGCGCCTGCGGAGACAGGGCTCCGACTGTAACCGACGCGGCAACACCCCACCGAGGCTGTGCAGGGCTCCGACTGTAACCGACGCTGCAACACCCCCACTGAGGCTGTGCAGGGCTCCGACTGTAACTGATGCGGCAACACCCCACAGAGGCTGTGCAGGGCTCCGACTGTAACCGACGCGGCAACACCCCACTGAGGCTGTGTGGGGCTCCGACTGTAACCGACACTGCAACACCCCCACTGAGGCTGTGCGGGGCTGAGTGTAACCGACACAGCAACACCCCACCGAGGCTGTGCAGGGCTCCGACGGTAACCGACACAGCAACACCCCACCGAGGCTGTGCAGGGCTCCGACGGTAACCGATACAGCAACACCCCACCGATGCTGTGCAGGGCTCCGACTGTAACCGACGCGGCAACACCCCACCGAGGCTGTGCAGGGCTCCGACTGTAACTGACACGGCAACACCCCACCGAGGCAGTGCGGGGCTCCGACTGTAACCGACGCGGCAACACCCCACTGAGGCTGTGTGGAGCTGAGTGTAACTGACATAGCAACACCCCACCGAGGCTGTGCAGGGCTCCGACGGTAACCGACGCGGCACACCCCACTGAGGCTGTGTGGGGCTGAGTGTAACCGACGCGGCAACACCCCACTGAGGCTGTGCAGGGCTGAGTGTAACCGAAGCGGTAACACCCCACTGAGGCTGTGCAGGGCTGAGTGTAACTGATGCAGCGACCCTGCCTGAGTCTGCAGAGAGCCTGAGCCCATCGCTCTGAGTTCCCCCAGGTGTACTGGGTGCAGTGCTGCTGCCCATGCCGACCCCAGTGCTGCAGTCAGCACTGGCTGCCAAGGGGCGAGCGCCTACCCACCCCTACTGCAGGTCGGTTTTCCCTCTGGGTCTCCCCTCCCGGCACTGACCAGCCCAGCGCTGTAGCTCACCCCATTCCCAGCCCAGGGGGGCTGGCCAGAGGAAAGGAGCCGGCCACGCTCTCTGCTGCCTGCTGCTGGAATCCCAGGTCCCCTGCTGGCCCCGCTGCTAACCCTCTGGCTGTGTCTGATCCCCCACAGCCAGCCCCACTGTGCCACCCACCACCAGCAGCCCCTTGCTCCCTAGGCTACAGAGCCAAAATCCTGAGAGGGTTCCTGCTCCCCCCGCAACACCCATCCCTGGTGCTGCTCACCCCCTCCCTCCCGTCAAACCCCCACTGTGGAGCTGGCTGTGGGGGGGGCTAGGTGGGGGGTGGTAGGAGGGCTGTGGGGGTAGGTAGCAGCAGGGGGCAGTGAGGTTGGCTGTGGGGGGGTATATGGGAACAATGGGGCTGCCTATGGGGTGAGGGACAGGGGTAGGGACACAGTGGGGCTAGTTGTGGAGGTGGGTTAGGTGCGGGGATAAGAGGGCTGTGGGGTAGGGGAGGTGGGGGTCAGGGGGCAGTGGGGCTGGCTGTGGGGTGGGACAGGCAGGTGGGGGTATAGCCACACACACTATGCATGTGTGTGGGAGGGGCTTGGTTACCATGGCCACCCTGCCCCCCAGGGCTCTGGCTATATTGGGGGGTCACTCCAGCCCTGAGACTCCCTCCAGCCCCACAAAGAGACCCCCCTCCCCCCAGAGCAGGGGGTAGCCGCGAGGCCCCGTCTGACAACCCCACACCTGGGGGTGTCTCTGCCCAGTGACCCCCAGCAGCACCACATCTGGGCTCTGACCCCTCCTGGAGGCTGGTCACACCCTGACCCATGTGGCCATGACACCCTGGAGCCCTCGGCGGGGCTGGTGGGGTGGGGGGCGAGTGGGGCTGAGAGCTCACCTCGGGGGTAGCCCTATGTAGCGCCACCAGCTCCCCAGCAGGTGGCGCCATGCACCAGCCAAATGCTCCCCAGGGCCGGCTCGGATACCAGGGCTGGCTGGGGAGGGTAAAGCGGGGGGCGGGGGGGTGGCTCAATTCAGAGCAGAAAACTGACCCCCACCCCCTACGCCAAGTCCCTTCCCCAGGTTCTGGTGTTCGATCCCCATCAGCCCCCGAACCAGGGCCTTTTGGGGTCCCCCCAGTGGGACACCGCTGCAGCCCGTCAGCACCAGAGGCCAGATGGGCCGTGGGGGGCGAGTGGATCCATCCGTCTCGCTGGGCTGGTGGCTGGAGCCTCGGATCCACACCGGAGGGGGGCGACGCTAGCGAGACGGGCCCCAAACACGGGGCGGTTCTGATCGCAGGCCCCCCAGGGTCGATCCAGAGTCACCCCCTGACTAATGGGGCAGGGCTGGGTTCTGATCTCAATCCTCGGGGTCAATCCGGAGCCACGTGGGATCACTCTGGATTTAGCCCAGTGAAGATCAATGGGCCTGATCCTGTCCTGCTCTGCTCCGTGAGCCTGACGCTCCCACGTGCACCACTTCGTCACTGCCTTGCACCAGTGCAAAGGGGGCCCGGGACATTCCTGCCTCCCTGGTCAGCTCCTCCCTTGCTCATCCAAAGTGGGTTCCTGCCCCAGTCCTTGCCCTCCCCATGTAGTGCTGGGATCATGCAGGCAAAGGGCTGTTTCCTCCTCCTCCTGCCCCGTCACCTGCCTGGCATACAACCCCTGGGCTTTTACCCTCAGCCCACAGCGCCAGCCCCCTGGCAGAATGCAACAGATAGCGAGAGACAACGCCTGGGCCAGCCATACCCGGCTGCCTGCACCCTGGGCGGGGGAATTGCGGGAGGATCAGACACCAGGGGATCAGTCACCGCCCTGAATGCGATGCAGCAGGGGGGGCAGATTCTGATCTGTCACCAAGTCCCCTCCCGGAGCCAGGGAGAGAACCCAGGAGTCCTGGCTCCCAGCCCTCTGCTCTAACCACTAGGCCCCTCTAACCTCCTTCCTGTTCAACACAGCTTCATCTTTGTCCCTCCCCCAGGGGAGCACTTCCTTGGCCCCACTGTTAGTTCCCAGCCCCCCCACACCCAAGTGGGCCAGTAGCCCTCTGTCCTAGCTGCAGTTGGGGGAGGGGGGAACAGCAAGGCCTCCTGCCCCCACTCATGGGGTCAATTTGGAGGTCAGCCCCCGCCCCCCCAACCTGGCTGGGCCTCCTCTCACTCTTCCATTACCTGCCCCACTCCCCCCAGCTCTCTGCCCCCCTCCCTGCCTTTGTGCTTCCTCCCCCCACCCCCATCTATCTCAGTCCTCTGAGATCTGAGACAGGACTTTGCCAGGCTCACACCAGCTGAAGGCCCCTCCCCCACTCCATCTCCATGGCAACAGCAGACCATAAAAGTGGGGGGCACCCCCCCCCATGTGTGGGGATGAATCAGCCACAGCAGAGGGGAGCACGTCGCGTCTGTGTGTGTGTGTGTGGGCGGGGGAAGGGTTTTCATGAGTGTGTGCATGTGAGGGGCAACGAGGGGGGGTCTCTGTGACCCACCCCAGAGCCAGCTGCACCTCAGTGCTGGGTGTGGAGGTGTGTCCTGTATAAACAGCCCCTGTTCCCCCTGAGAAATGGCTGCGTCTCAGTGCTGAGCGAGAGATCCCTGTATAAAGAGCCCCTGTGAGCCACCCCAGAGGTGGCTGCATCTCCTTGCTGCACATGGGGTCCCTGTATAAATGGGGGGGGGGGGGGGGCCCGCACGGCAGTTGTTTATATGCCCAACACTGAGATCATGCAGGTGCTTCTAGGGCAAGTTGCAGGGGCTGTTTATGCAGGGATCCCTCACCCAGCACTGAGATGCAGCCACCTCTGGGGAGGAACATGGCAGCTTGTTACATGAGGTGCCCAGGCTGATGAAATTTGCTCCTAAGGGCGGGGGGCACAAGCCATTGAGATGGGGGCTGGGTTCAGAGCCCTTCCCAGGCATGGTCTGCCAGTGTCTGACCTTCTCATGTAGCCATTCCCAGTCCTGCGAGGGGGGCTGAGGGGCTGATCTGGTAGCTCTTTGGGGGCTAGGTCATATGAGGGGCAGGGCGGCTCGGGGTCTTGGGGGGGGCATTGAACGAGGGATATGCAGGACTAGCCACATGGCCCAAATGCTTCACGCACAGTGAGAGACAGTCCCTGCCCCAAAGGGCTTCCAGTTCAATTGCACAAATGGTGGGAGGGGAAACTGAGGCAGAAGTCTCGAGCAGTGATTCGACCACGGTCAGCCAACCGTAGCAGAGCTGAGGTCCCAGGAGTCCTGATTCCCAGCCTCACCGCGAACCCCTGCTCTAAACTACTTGACCCCACTCCCTTCCCAGAGCCAAGGATAGAACCCAGGAGTCCTGACACCCAGGGTCCCATGCCCTCCCCGTACCCTGGCTCTACCCACTAGACCCCACTCCCCTCCTTTCAACTCCTTGGTCTAAACTCACCCCTGGCATTAATACCATTCTGGGGTGACACTGGCTTCTCTGCCCTGGGCTTTGGGGTGAGAAATGACTCCCCGTTTCCCTCCTCCGCCCGCCAAGGCCCCCAGCCCCCCAGGCTAGTTGCCACAGCGGCAAATGGGCTTTAAAAAAAAAACATAAAGGCTGCGGGGAAAATTTAAGGCGTGGTTGCCATGGAGATCTCGTCCTAAATACCGGCGATTAACGAGGCCAACGCGCGCCGTGCCGGGATGAGGAGATGCTGCCGGAGGCTTTGCCCGCCCCCCCCCCCCCGTCCCCATCCACAGGCACAGCCATCCAGATCGGACGCTGCACTCGGGGTACAACCCCTCCGTGGGATAACGGTGCTGCCCCCTGCAGTGCTCGGGGCAGGGCATGAGGTGCCACCCACCCTCACCCCCATGAGCCCCAGGCTAGTGCCTGTGGGCAGAGGGGCCCTCATCCCCCATCCCCCAAGGGTTGCCCATTCGCGGCTGAGGCTGCTGGCGCCGGTTAGTGCCAGAGGTACCTTTGACCCCTCGGGAGGAGGGACGGGGGAGATGTCTCAGGCCATGGCATGGCTGGGTGGGTAGCTGAGGGGGCACAGCTCCCTGCCAGGTCCAGTTTGGGCACTGATGTTGTGTCTGGCTGTCGTCACATGGGGACCAGATGGAGCAACAGCCATAGGGAGAATGACACTGGAACCGGTTCCTTCTGTCCATCTATCCACTCATCCATCTGTCTCTCTACCATCCCTCCATCTATCCACTCATCCATCCGTCTGTCTGTCTACCATCCATCCATTCATCCACTAATTCATCCATCCGTCTATCCACTCATCCATCCTTCTGTCTACCATCCCTCCATCTATCCACTCATCCATCCGTCTGTCTACCATCCATCCACTAACCCATCTATCCACTCATCCATCTGTCTGTCTGTCTACCATCCATCCATTCATCCACTAATTCATCCATTCGTCTATCCACTCATCCATCCGTCTGTCTACCATCTCTCCATCTATCCACTCATCCATCTGTCTGTCTGTCTACCATCCATCCATCTATCCCCTCATCCATCTGTCTGTCCACCATCCATCTATCCACTAACCCATCTATCCACTCATCCATCTGTCTGTCTGTCTACCATCCATCCATTCATCCACTAATTCATCCATTCGTCTATCCACTCATCCATCCGTCTGTCTACCATCCCTCCATCTATCCACTCATCCATCTGTCTGTCTGTCTACCATCCATCCATCTATCCCCTCATCCATCTGTCTGTCCACCATCCATCTATCCACTAACCCATCTATCCACTCATCCATCTGTCTGTCTGTCTACCATCCATCCATCCATCTATCCACTCATCCATCCGTCTGTCCACCATCCATCTATCCACTAACCCATCTATCCACTCATCCATCTGTCTGTCCACCATCCATCTATCCACTAACCCATCTATCCACTCATCCATCTGTCTGTCTGTCTACCATCCATCCATCCATCTATCCACTCATCTGTCTGTCTACCATCCATCCATCCATCCATCCATCCGTCTACCCATCCAACCATCCACCATGTATCCATCCATCTATTCGCTGATCCAGCCATCTGGCTACCCCTCCATCCACCCCTCCATCTGTCTGTCCCTCTATCAGTCCATCCACCTCACCGCCCTGCCCCTTGGTGGAGGGCTGTTACTCCCTGCTGAGCCAGCTGCACATAGGGGTGCGGTGCTGACCTTGACTAGACCTGCCCCTCGTCTCTTGGGGATTAGACAGCGAGGAACCGTCCCGAGGCACAAACACCCCCTCTGTCTGCTGCGGAGCAAAATGGGCTTTTAAACTGACCTAGCTGAAGTGGTGCAGACGCCAGTGTGGACGTGCCGCTTTTGGGCTAAGAGTTTGCAGATGACACTAAACGGGGAGGAGAGGAAGATACGCTAGAGGGTAGGGATAGGATCCAGAGGGACCTAGACAAATGAGAGGACTGGACCAAAAGAAATCTGATGAGGTTCAACAAGGACAAGTGCAGAGTCCTGCACTTAGGACGGAAGAATCCCATGCACCGCTACAGACTGGGGACCGAATGGCTCGGCAGCAGTTCTGCGGAAAAGGACCTAGGCGTGACGGTGGACGAGAAGCTGGATATGAGTCAACAGTGTGCCCTTGTAGCCAAGAAGGCCAATGGCATTTTGGGGTGTATAAGTAGGGGCATTGCCAGCAGATCGAGGGACGTGATCGTTCCCCTCTATTCGACACTGGTGAGGCCTCATCTGGAGTACTGTGTCCAGTTTTGGGCCCCACACTACAAGAAGGATGTGGAAAAATTGGAAAGCATCCAGCGGAGGGCAACAGAAATGATTAAGGGACTGGAACATATGACTTATGAGGAGAGGCTGAGGGAACTGGGATTGTTTAGTCTGCGGAAGAGAAGAATGAGGTGGGATTTGATAGCTGCTTTCAACGACCTGAAAGGGGGTTCCAAAGGGGATGGAGCTCGGCTGTTCTCAGTGGTGGCAGATGACAGAACGAGGAGTAATGGTCTCAAGTTGCAGTGGGGGAGGTCTAGGTTGGATATTAGGAAACACTATTTCACTAGGAGGGTGGGGAAGCACTGGAATGCGTTACCTAGGGAGGTGGGGGAATCTCCTTCCCTTGAAGTTTTTAAGGTCAGGCTTGACAAAGCCCTGGCTGGGATGATTTAGTTGGGGATTGGTCCTGCTTTGAGCAGGGGGTTGGACTAGGTACCTCCTGAGGTCCCTTCCAACCCTGATCTTCTATGATTCTAACCACTAGACCCCACTGCCCTTCCAGAGCTGGGAAAAGAACCCAGGAGTCCTGCCTCCAGAGAAGGGACTTCAGCCCAGTGTTCAGACAAGCATCCCAGGTACACCCGTCGCTGGGTACAGGAGGCGAGCGAACTTGCCAGGTGAGCCCGGTGCATGGTACGACATGGCCCCTGGCGCCGAGTGAGGGGACATCTGGCCGTCAGAGCCCAGGGCTCCCTTCTGGGCACCCACCTGGCTGGCCCCACCCTGCTCCGATCACCCAAATTCAACCCAGACAGGTCTGGGGACATGATCTGATGCCTAGAGGTGGGGGTTGGGCAGGCGGGACTCCCCCTCCCCCAGCTCTGCCAGTGCCTCTCACTCCTGATCTGCAGCCCCCTTTAACCCCAGCCCATGGCTCCCCCCCCAGCTCTGCTGGTGTCCCTCAATCCCAAACCCCTGCTACCCCAGCCTTGAGCTGGCACCACTCGGGCCCCCCTCAGCCGCAGTGTCGGACGAGATCGACATCCCTCCTCCCCGGTGGGGCCGTGGCAGCTAATCCATCAGGCCTGGCTGTGTTTAGAATCATTTTGTTTCACTCCTAATTAAGGCGGGTGAAGAACCCAGGCCCGCTGGCGCCTCTCCCAGCTGCCTGTCTCCTCCGCTCAGCGCCCACCGGTGCCCTGACAGCCATGGGTATTTCCTCATCTTGCTGCACAAGCTGGGCTGGCTCAGGGAGAGCCTGAGTCTATTGCTGAGAAATGGAGCGAGCTGCTCTGGGTGTGACCGATGCTGCCTGAGTTTGCCGAGAGCCTGAGCCCATCGCTGAGTGAGGGGGACAGGGGGAAAGACGCTCCCTGGGTTCGGCTGGAGATAGAGGCCAGGCTGGGAGGAGACTACCTCTGGGTCTGAAAAGCAGGTTGCGGGAAGGCCCCATGATCCCATATGGGAGGTGGGGAAGGGGAGGGGAACCCAGGAGTCCTGACTCCCAGCCCCCACTCCCGCTCTCATCACTAGGGACAACTCCCCAGAGGTGACAAGTCCCCCTCCTTTGCTGCAATGATTCTCCAGGGCAGTGACACCCCCTCCCCCAGTTCAATCGCCCCTATGCAGCGACCACCCCCAGCTCCTCACTCTGGTGCCCCCCTGACACTGACCCTCCCCCAGTGCCCCCCGGACAGCGGTCCATCCCCACCCCTGCTATAATAACCCCCAGCCCATGACCCTGCCCTGACCACCCCCTTCTGGCAGTGAGCCCCAGCCGCCCTAGTGATCCCCCCAGTCCAGCGAGAGCTCCCAGTCAGGGCCCACTCGGAGCAGGTGGGTTTATTAGAAAATTACAGACACCGTTCGAAAACTGGGGGGGGGGTCATAGAAAACCAGCTGCCAGGGCTGCAGGCAAGAGCAGGGGTTCGGGGGGGGGGGTTGCGGGAGCTCCCGCCCCAGCACGGGGCCAGTCACGTGAGCCCAGGACAAACCCTGAGCCAGGGCAGGGGTGGGCGGCGCCATCCCCTGGAGAAACGGGGTCCATGGCAAAAGCCCTGAAACAGAGAGAGAGAGAGAGAGAGATGGGGTCAGTGCCTGGGGGCTGAGCGCTGAGGGGGGGCAGGGAGGGGCGAAAGGGGGGCAGAAAAGCAGTTGGGCTCTGAAGGGGAGCAGCCACCCTCCATCTCCTCCCCATCCCTGTGGGTTGTGGCCCTGGAGTCTGGGTCAAAGCAGGGGTCCACAGGGAGGGGAACTGAGTTGCTGGAGATGCCTCCCCCCGCCCCCGGATCAGGGCCAGGGGGCTCAGGCTCTAGGGAGACGACCCCCCCCCGGTCTCAGGTCCCGCACTCACCGCCTGTCTGGGCACACCCCCTCACAGGCCCCGCTCCGTGTGGGGGAGGAGCGGGCACAGTCCGGCTCCCAGGGTCCCAGGTGGTCCGGGCTGCTGGGTGAGGGGCGTGAAATGGGAACCCTGGAGGGGCAGGGAGGGGGTTCCCACTGGATCCAGTGACCATGGGGATCTGGAGAGAAGAAGAAGAAGAAAGAAGGTGAGACTGGGCAGAGATGGACCCTCAGGATGTGGGGCAGGGAGGGGGTAGAGAGGGTCTGGGGAGGGGCACAATGGAGCTCCAATGGCCCCCACAGATCCTGCCACTCCGATCCCCTCAGCCTATGGGTCTGAAACCACCGAATGCAATGGGGCCAGGCCGGGTTCCGAGCTCAGCCCCCCAGGGTCGATCCGGAGTCACCCCCTGACTGCAATGGGGCCAGGCCGGGTTCTGAGCTCAGCCCCCCAGGGTTGATCCGGAGTCACCCCCTGACTGCAATGGGGCCAGGCCGGGTTCTGAGCTCAGCCCCCCGGGGTCAATCCAGAGTCACCCCCTGACTGCAATGGGGCCAGGCCGGGTTCTGAGCTCAGCCCACCAGGATTGATCCGGAGTCACCGTGGGCAATCTTGGCACCCACTGCTCAGCTCTTAGGTGCAGGGCAGAGGGTCAGTGTGACGCCCCCGGCTCCCCCCAACCCCCATTCCTCTGCTTTCCCCCATCACCCTCTGCAGATGAAACAGTAACAATGCCCCCGGTGGAGACGCTCGGCGCAGCAGCTCCCGGCATCCCCCCCGGCCTCCCTGGGTGACGCAGTCCCCGCACCTGGGAGCGCCCCCGACAGCTCGGCCATGCTCCAGCTGGGTGAGATGCTCAGATCTTCACATCGGTCCATTCGCTGGCCCATCTCCTCTCGCCCACAGGGGGCGCTGCTGCCAGGGGGGCTGCCAAAAAGGGGACAAACACGGCGAGTTGGTTGGTGCTGGAGCAGTGACGGGACGGGGCCTGCTCAAGCTGCTTGGAACAAGTCTGTCTGTCCATCCAGCCAGCCAGCCACCCAGCCGTCTGCATTACTCATCCATCCATCGATCCGTCCATCCACCCGTCTGCATTACCCCTCCGTCCATCCATCCACCCATTTGTATTACCCTTCCGTCCATCCACCCGTCTGCATTACCCATCCAGCCAGCCAGCCACCCGTCCGCATTACCTACCCGTCTGCATTACCCATACATACATACATACATCTGTCCATCCAACCTTCCACTCATCTGCATTACCCATCCATCCGTCCAATCACCCACACATCTGCATTATCGATGAATCCTTTCCTCTTCCCACCCATCCTCCTGCATTACCCATCCATCCATCCGTCCGTCCATCCACCCATCTGCATTATCCATCCATCCATCCACCCATCTGCATTACCTGGTCCATCCACCTGTCCATCCACCCGTCTGCATTATCCATCCTCCCCAAGCACACGCACGATCCAGCCATCTGTCCATGTTACCCACCCACTCATCTGCATTATGTCTACCCATTTGTCCTTCCACCCAAACTATCCATCCATCCACATTACGTTTCTATCCATCCACGCATGCAGCCACCTGCAGTATGCATCTATCTGCCCCTCTGCTACCTTTCCATCTACCCACCTTTCCATGGACAGCAGGGATCTACCCATCCATTTACCCAGTCTCCATCCATCCGCCCATCCATCCATCCATCCCCATAGCATCCAGGTGCCTGTTCCCCTCCCTTTTTAACTCTTTACAGACCTCTCCAATCCTTGCTTTCCAAACCCTTTGCTTAGTTTCCATCCCCCAGCCCCTGCCCGGGCCGCGAGAGTCAATGTCGCTCAGAGAGGCCCCAACCCTGGAGAAGGACCCATAGGGAATGACCCTAGCTAGGCGCCTGGGGAGCTGAGCTAGACGGGACCCTCTGGTGGCTCTTGCTGGAGTCTGATATTGTTCTCCTCCAGCTAGGGGAGGGCGCTCTCCAGAGTAGCCCGGCTGCAGTGGAAGGCCTCGGTCATCTGGGTGAGGGACGGGGGGAAGAAAGAAACAGGTTCATCCATCAGGAATATGGAGAGCTGCAGGAATGTATGCACAGGCTACCCACGTGGGCATGAGTCATACAGGCATCAAGCATGATGCTTGCAAGGACCACTCATGGAAGATGCATGGAGCGTCCTGCACCATGCGTGACATGAAACCCTGCCTCCTCCAGGCAGATCCTCACCACGCCCGTAAGACCCCGTTACCTTGTTCCTCGGCTCGGCCAGGTGCGGGGCAGTTGGTCTGGAGGTCTAGACTAGTCCTTGACCACTTCCTCCTCCTGGGAGAGGGTGCCTCTCCCACGCCCACCTCTTGGCCACGGGTGGCCAGCCCCTTCTCGCAGTCCTTGCTCGGGGCCACCCCGTTGAGTTCCCTGGCCCTGTCGTCGGCCCGGTCCTGTGCCCAGGAGGCCGGGGGGTGCCCGCCGTTGGTCTGGGAATAGACGTTGCTGACCTGGGCCTTCTTGTTCCCTCCGTGGGCCTTGTAGCGGATCATGAGGATGATGATGAAGAGCAGGACGGAGGCGACGATGATCCCGCCGATGATGATGATCATGGTGCCGCCCAGGAAGTGGGCGTGCAGGGAGCGGCACTGCGGGGAGCCGGGCCGGGTGCTGAAGTGGACGCAGCCCACCACCCTGGTGGCCGTCAGCGCCGTCGGCCCGTCGTCGTAGACGGCCAGCACACATAGGTCGTAGGCCCTCCCCGCCGCCAGGTCCTTCACCAGGAAGGCCCGGCTGGGCGGGGGGATCATCCTGCGGGGCGGGAGCGGGAGTGGTGAGCGGTGCCTGCAGCCGGTGTCCCTGCCCCACTTGGACTTCATGCCTCCCTACTCCACTGCAGCCCCTCCCCCACTTTGCCTCTGCCCCCCGGCCACCCTGCTACCCTCCTCCACCCCCCAACCCCGCCCCATGGCCACCCTGCTACCCTCCCCCGCCCCACAGCTACCCTGCTACCCTCCTCCATGTTGGCTAGCGCGGCCCTGCCCCCGGCCAAGAGCCACCCAGATGGAATCCACCCCCCCAAAACCTCCAGCCCAGAGCCACCCAGATGGGACCCTCCCAGCCCAGAGCCAGCCAGGCAGGATCCACCCCCCTAACCCCACCGGCCCAGAGCCACCCAGGCGAGACCCATTGCCAGACCCAGGCCAGAACCACTCAGACCCCCCCAGCCCGGCGCCCCCTGCCCAGCGGCATGGACTCACCTGTATACCAGGGTCTCGTCGGAGGAGCTGTTGTACTGGATCTGGTACATGCGGACGCCGGGCCCGGGCCGCGGCGGGACCCAGCGAATGAGGGCGGAGGACGCCGAGAGCTCGGAGGCCAGGACCCCCGCATCCCGCGGGGCGGAGCTGCCGTCGGCGCCCGCCTTGGCCGAGGTGAGGATATCGGAGGGCCCGGGCGCCGGGGGGCGGGTGCCGTTGAGGAGCTGGGGCAAGGGGCTGACCCGCAGCTCCACGGAGGCGGTGGCCTCGCCGGCGGCGTTGGAAGCCACGCAGGTGAAGGCGCCGGCGTCCTGGATGGCGGCCACCAGGATCTCCAGGCTGCCGTTCTCGTAGGCCAGCGTCCGGGAGCCGTTGGCCACCAGCTTCCCCTCCGGAGAGAGCCAGTGCACCGCCGGCTCGGGGTCGCCCGCCCCGCGGCAGCGCAAGGTGGCCGCCTGGCCCTCCGTCACCGCCAGCCGGCCCGTGTGGCGGGTGATGACGGGCGGCTGGCAGATGAACTCCTCCTCGGGGACGCTCCAGAAGGACTTGCCCAGGAGCTCGGGCGGAGAGGCGCAGGTCTCCAGGTCGTCCTCGCGCGCCAGGCGCCGGAGCCAGAGCAGCTCGCAGTTGCAGTGCAAGGGGTTGCCCCCGAAGCTAAGCACCAGGGAGGAGAGGGGCGAGCCCTTCGACTTGGCATAGACAGGCAGGCGGAGGAAAAGCGGGTCCGGGGGGATCTTCTTCAGCAGGTTGGAGGTCATGTCCAGCCGGGCCAGCTTGTGCAGGTCGGCGAAGACGCCTTGGGGCACGTGGGCGATGAGGTTGTGGTCCAGGCTGAGGGAGTTGACGTTGCTAAGGCGACGGATGGTCTCCCAGGGCAGCCGGGCCAGGTTGTTGTAGGACAGGTCCAGGTCCTCCAGGGTGCCGGCGAAGTCGTCGAAGGCGCCGGGCGCCACGGCCTGCAGCTGGTTGTTGCCCAGAATGAGGTGGCGCAGGTTGGGCAAGCCCCGGAGCTGCTGGGCCCCGATGGCCGGCAGGCGGTTGCCGTCCAGGTGGAGGGCCCGCAGGCCGCGCAGGTCGGCGAAGGCGAAGGGCACCAGCTGGCGGATGGCGTTGCGGGAGAGGGTCAGGTGCACCAGCCGCGTCATGTTGGCGAAGTCCCGGCGCCGCACGGCTGCGATGAAGTTGTCCGTCAGCCGCAGCTCGGCCGTGCGCCGGTCGAGGAGCCCGGGCACGAAGAGCAGCCCGGCACGGGCGCACAGGACGGCCAGCGAGGGGGACAGGTTCTGGCACGTGCAGCGGGGGGGGCACAGCTGGGCGCGGGAGGGGCCCAGGCAGAGGGCCAGGGCGTAGAGCAGCAGGCGCTCCATGGCGCCGTCAGGGGGCCCGGCTGCAGGGAGAGAGGGAGAGAGATGGGCCAGGTGACAGCAAAGCCTTTCTTACCCGGGACTGCGTCCTCCTTCACCAGCAGGGGGCAGCCTGCGCCACACCCAGCTCCTGGAGGGGAAGTGGGGTCCAGTGATGAGAACAGGGGGGCGGGGAGCCAGGACTCCTGGGTTCTATCCCTGGCTCTGGGAGGGGAGTGGGGGCTAGTGGTGAGAGCAGGGGGCTAGACTCCTGGGTTCCATGCCCCATTTTAGAACTGACTCACTGTGTGGCTTTGGGCTACTAACCTGCCCTTTCTGTGCCTCAGTTTCCTACCCTATAAAATGGGCCAAGTAACCTTTTATCCACAGATCCTCCCCTTTAAGCCCAGGGGCACACACTCTCCCCCCACCCCTCCCAGACTCCTTTCCCAGCAGCCCCCAGGGCGCACGCGCGCGCGCACACACACACACACACACACACACAGACCCTTCCCAGCAGCCCCCAGGGTACAGGTGCCCTGCCCCAGACCCTTCCCAGCAGCCCTCAGGGTACACCCCCTCCCACCTTTCCCAGCAGACCCCAGGGCGCACACCCCCAGGCCCTTCCCAGCAGCCCCTGGGACACACACACCCCCAAGCCTCTCCCAGCAGCCCCCAGGAACAAAGTGAGGGAGGCGACTGGGGTCCAGAAGCAGCTGCCCAAAGCCCTCCCCTGTCCTGACGCACTGAGGACTTGGCAGAGCTGGGACAAGTCAGTCCTGGTGCAGATTCGGGGGGCAGCAGCTGGGGAGCCCAGGGGGAGCCGGGCAGTGGGGCCGCCTGGCAGAAGAGGCAGGAGCAGCTGGGGCAGCACCAGGCTACGTGCATGGCACGGGGGGGCAGCAAGCTGTGCCCCCCATGCATCTCCTCAATCCCTTCCCCTACAGGCCACGTCCATTCCCCTGACACACGCACCTCATCCACCCCCACTCAGTGTCGGGGTCATGGAAGTGCATCCTGGGATGGGCCAGATTCTGAGCCCAGCGTCAATCCGGAGTCACTCTGGCTTATCCCAGAGAAGAGCAGGATCTACCCCGCCTGGACTGTGTTTTAAAAATCAAAACGCACCAGCCCGGTTCTGACAGCGACCCTACAGTAACAATCATGGTACAACAAACTCATGCCACCCGGCCCTCGCATGAGACCCTACTCTAACAAACCTATGCACACAAGCCGACAGCTCCCAAGCTACCCTACAAAAACAAAACCCCCTGCACCTACATCCGGGGAGACAAACAAATTTCCAGAAGGAAAAACCTGAAAGTTTGGGGGTTTGAATTCTGAAGCAATCTCATTCCATTCAAGACCGCCGCCAAGCAGGGGTCTGGAAAGCCGGGGTCGCGGACGGGAAGCACCTTGAGCCATCGCCTGCTAATTAACAAATTAACGACGTAATTAGGAGCCATGTGGCTTGGCTAAATGGCACAAGGACCCGCGGCGCCAGAACGTTTCCGACAAGTTGAAACAAGGGAGAGTCCGTCACACAGCGGCTCCGGAGCGGCGCTGCGTGGGGACGCGTCAGCGTGGGAGTTCCTCCGAAGGAGCCATGTGGGCGTTGAGCTCGGGGGGGGGGGGGGGGTCCCTCCTTTGCTCGGGCCAAATGGGCGGCCAAGTGGCACCTCTTGCAGCTTTTCGGTCTCTTCTCAAAGCCCCAGCTGCCGGAATCATGAGATTCAATGAAAGCGCATCTCTATCCCTCGCGGCCGCAGAGAAAAGCTCCAACGTGCCCCCGAGGTGGCTCGGGCGCAAAGAAGACGAACGTTTCCCAGGTTTTATTTGAACCCAGGCTCATGGTTTTGGGGGAGGCTGGGCTCCGGAGAGTCGAATGCTCGGGGTCACGGGAGGCCGGCAGACCCCCGCTGCCCTGTCTAGCGCTAGAGACGGTTCCAGCGCTCCTGCTTGGGAAGGGAAGCTGGGTGATGTGAGCCGGTAATCCCCCAGTGTGGACGCAGGTCTATCCGGATCAAGGGAACCCATTCCCCTTCCCACACCGGGGCGGCCGTACTGCTATACGCACCTTTATCCCCCTCTAAACGCAGCCTCACTGGATGGGTCGGGCTGCTGGAACTAGAACAGGATAGTTAAACCCGGCCAGCGTCAGTCTGGACAAGACTGGAGAGCGGGGTGGGGAGCCTGAGGCTGGGCTGGCAGGGGGCTGCGGGTCGGGAGTGAGGGGCACGGGCAGAGCTGGGGGGGGGGCGGGAGCCCAGGGCTGGGCTGGCAGGGGGCTGCTGGTCGGGAGTGAGGGGCATGGGCAGAGCTGGGGGGGTGGGAGCCCGGGGCTGGGCTGGCAGGGGGCTGCGGGTCGGGAGTGAGGGGCATGGGCAGAGCTGGGGGGGGGGCAGGAGCCCGGGGCTGGGCTGTCAGGGGGCTGCGGGTCAGGAGTGAGGGGCACCGGCAGAGCTCGGGGGGAGTGGGAGCCCGGGGCTGGGCTGGCAGGGGGCTGCGGGTCGGGAGTGAGGGGCACGGGCAGAGCTGTGGGGGGCGGGAGCCCGGGCCTGGGCTGGCAGGGGGGCTGTGGGTCGGGAGTGAGGGGCATGGGCAGAGCTGCGGGAGGCGGGAGCCCAGGGCTGGGCTGGCAGGGCTGCGGGTCGAGAGTGAGGGGCACGGGCAGAGCTGCGGGGGGCGGGAGCCCGGGCCTGGGCTGGCAGGGGGCTGTGGGTCGGGAGTGAGGGAGCCCGGGCTCTGAGCCAGTCTCCTGCCTCTGGTCTGTCCTGTGTCCCCCACCTGCTTTGCAGCAGGAACCTGCGGCTTTGTTTGGATTCCCAGCTCACCCCCACTCGCCCGCTGGGTTTAATTGGGGAATCCAAGGCTATCATGACACACACAGGGCTGAGCAAGCCGATTAGCCTCCTGACAACGCCCCCGACCCCCACCCCTGCAGCCCACATAGGGGAAGGCAGGGGCAGGGTCTGCCAGGGACAACCCCCCCCGCAGCACAGAGCCGTACCGGGTTCAAAGGGGGCTTTGATCAGATCTCACCCAGCATTGTAGGCGTGGGCGGGACGCCAGCACGGCTGACCCACATCAGCTGGGATGGCTGGCTGGGTCCTTCGCAGTAGGGGGAGAGGGGGGCTGTATCTCACGCCCCGTTTCACAGATGGGGAAACTGAGGCATCATTCAGCATCCCAGCCAGAAATGGAACCCAGGAGTCCTAATTCCCAGGCCATGCCGCATCTGTCACCCCTTGGTAATACTCCCTTCTGCGGCTGGGAACAGAACCCAGGAGTCCTGACACCCTTTCCCTGCTCTTGCATCTCAGTGATACTTCTTCATTCACACCGATGCTCCTCAATCCCAACCCACAGCCCCCAGGTATCCCAGCCCTGGGCTCTGCCCCACAGCTCTACCAATGCCCCTCGATCCAAGCCTGCAGCCCCCAGGTATCCTGGCCTTGGGCTCCCTGATTCCCAGGAGCTCCTCTAACCTCATATCTGACCCCTTTGGAATCTGGGTTGGGTTCCTGTCCCGAGATCCCAGCTGGCCCCTCATCAGTCCAGTTGTGGGGCGGACTTGGACCCAGATGGGTTTTGCTGTTCTGGTTCTGGGGGAAATCTTGTGCTTTTGGCCCAGGACGCTGGGAGTCTCGGCTTTCAAAGGCAACACAAACCCCATCGGAACCGACCCCGAAAGCTGGGCCCCACCGGATCAGACCCTCAACGACAGCCTGAAGCCACCGCAGCTCCCAGCGGCACCTCCTGGGCCCAGCTGGGGGTGGGGGGCTCCCAGCTGCGTCTCCACTCGGGTAGCTCTCTCTGGCCCATGGGCCCATCTAACCCGGTATCCCGCCTCTCCGTCACAGATCAGACCCCTGGGCCCGGCCGTCCTGTTGCCCAGGTACGGTGACCTCTCCCTGGCAGCTCTGGTGCCCCCCCACCCCCACCCCCGGCCCCTGAATGATGCCCCTGGTGGTGGGATGTGACCGGGCCGCTGCCCCTCCCCCCACCCCTTGCCCCAATGTGCCCCGCCCCCAAACACCCTCAGGGCCTACTGCCCCCCACACCTGCCAATGCCCCAAAACCCATATGCCCCCCAACACATGCTCTATGCCCCCTAAACACCCCCATGCTCCTTTCACTCCCCAACACACCATCTACTGCCCCAATACAGCCCCCCCTACAAGCCCACTGTCACCCCCTCGTGCCCTCTAGCATCCCTTGCCCTCACAGCCTCCCTCCCGCATGCCCTCCACCCCCCCCCCCCACACACCTCTGACAGCCCCTTCCAGCTGCCTTGCCCCAACACACTTCTCCCACCCCCCATGCTGGGGGGGGGGGGGATTCGTGGCGGGAGCTGGTTAGGCCACGCGACCCCTGTTCATAGACACACCCCGCCCCCCATGTATAGGGAGGATTCGGAGCCGGCTGTACAGGGATCTCAGCCTCTCTGTGCTGTCCGAGGGCCCTGGGCAGGGGGGATTTAACTCCTGGCCTGTGCCCCCCCCCCACCAACTCCCCACCGGAGGGGAGGAAGCATCAGTGAGTCCCAATGCAATGCACCCCTCCCACTCCCAGGATAGATCCTCAGCTTCACCCCCGCAGGGCAGTGGGGCAAATCAGGCATGACCCACATGTGCTCTGCGGGATGCCCCCCGAGCCCCATGGAATTATGGGTAATGGGGGGGCCCAGACTACACCCTCCCCCCGTCAAGTCTCTGCTGGGGATTGACAAACCATGAAATCAATGAGCCCCAGGCGGGATGTGGGGGAGATTCGCAGCTGGGGGGGGGGGGGGGAATGCGCGGCCAGACTGGCCCTTCCTCCTGCCAGGGCAAGCCCCTCCCCCACCATCAGGCCACTCTGCTGCCCCAGTTCGGCTGCGGGGGTGACACCGCCAAAGTGGGGTCCAGGGTGGAACGACAGGCTTGTGATTTTAGTTGAATTTTGCAGCGATGGTGGAGGGGGAACCATGGCAGGACAGTTCCCCACCCCCTTCACCCCCAATGTCCCCACAGCACTAGCCTCTCCATGCTGCCCACCCGCCACAAGACAACCGTGCCCTGACGCCTGGGGGTGGCTCCCCCTCCCCAGATGATGTCGCTCTCATCCACAGACATCTCCCGCCACCTTTGCCCCAGTCAAAACCCTGTGGCGGTGAGTTCCGCAGGCTAACGACAAGAGGACAAGCTACCAGCTGACTCCTCGTACCCCTGTCCAACATCTCCCTGAGATGGCCTTGCCTCCTCCCCACCACGTCCCATCAGCCCTGCCCCCACCCAGCGATGGCAGCCCCGGCAAGTCACAGCCAAAGGGAGGGGCCCACCTACCTCACGCTTCGGTTCCAGCGAGCCATAAACCTTCAGGAGCATCCAGCTGGATGGGGGTCCGGGCTCACGTCGGGGTGGGGGTGCCAAGCTGGCTAACGCCAGGGCTCAGCCGTCCATGCTGGCTCCGATCTCCCAGCTTGGGGGTCCTGAGTCTGAGCCCGAGCCCGGATGGCTAAGGCAAATCCTCCCCCAAAAATATTGAGGGGATCTGAGTGCCAGGAGCTCTCCCCTCCAGCTGCTGCTGTGGTGAACCCCAGCAGCACCCCAAGAACCAGCGCCTCGCTGCTCCCTATCCGGGGTTCGCCCCAGGCTTTCCTCGGCAGCTGGGAAGTGGGGCGGGGGGAGGGGGGAGCTGTAAAATATCCAGCCTGGATTTGAGGTCAGAGGGGGTGAGTTTCGATGCAGTGCTGGGGGGGTGCCAGGCAATGTGGAGGGTCAGGAAATGCAGGGGGTGGGGGGTAGCTGCGTCTCCCCAGAGCCAGGACACCTGAGACACCCCAGGGTTTTAGCTCGGTGCTGATACAGGAAGTGGAGGGGGCTGCCCCCTCTGACTGACCCCAAAGCAGCGTCTGGCGCCGGGAAGGGGGGTCGTTCAGGAGTCGGGGGGGGGGGCCTCAGGTACCGATTCTGGACCCGCCCCGGGTCCCAATTCTGCCCCCGGGGAGGGCACGCTCAGGATCGGGCCAAGTCTCCCTGGGACGGGGAAGGGGGGTGCCAGACCCCTCCCCCCTTGGGGTTAAAGGTCCAGGTGGCGAAAGCAAACCCCCAGCTCGGGAATCCAGCCTGGGCTGGTACCCGGCGCCGGGATGCAGCGCGGGGCCGGTTGCCGGGCGCTGGTTGCCGGGATACAGCCGGATGCTGGTTGCCGGGATACCGCTGGACCGGGCAGCCCCCCACCCCCGGCCCTCTCGGCTGCCCGGGGGCCGGTGCCGCGCGGGGCGGTGGCTGGCGGGTCCCTGCAGCCCGGCACGGCCGCTCGCCCAGGCTGGGAGCGGCCCCCGGGCCTCATGAATATGCAAAGCAGGGGGCAGGGCCCACACAGCCCCGCTGTTAAAGGCACAGCGTCCCCTTCCGTCAGCGCCGGCTCCCCTCTCCCCTTGCATCTGGCCAGCGCCCAGCAACCAGCCCCCTGCGGCTGCATCCCCGTGACCAGTGCCGGGCAACCAGTGCCTGGCAACCAGCCCCCTGCGGCTGCATCCCCGTGACCAGTGCCGGGCAACCAGTGCCTGGCAACCAGCCCCCTGCGGCTGCATCCCCGTGACCAGTGCCGGGCAACCAGTGCCTGGCAACCAGCCCCCTGCGGCTGCATCCCCGTGACCAGTGCCGGGCAACCAGTGCCAGGCAACCAGCCCCCTGCGGCTGCATCCCCGTGACCAGTGCCGGGCAACCAGTGCCTGGCAACCAGCCCCCTGCTGCTGCATCCCCGTGACCAGTGCCGGGCAACCAGTGCCTGGCAACCAGCCCCCTGCGGCTGCATCCCCGTGACCAATGCCGGGCAACCAGTGCCTGGCAACCAGCCCCCTGCTGCTGCATCCCCGTGACCAGTGCCGGGCAACCAGTGCCAGGCAACCAGCCCCCTGCGGCTGCATCCCCGTGACCAGTGCCGGGCAACCAGTGCCTGGCAACCAGCCCCCTGCTGCTGCATCCCCGTGACCAGTGCCGGGCAACCAGTGCCTGGCAACCAGCCCCCTGCGGCTGCATCCCCGTGACCAATGCCGGGCAACCAGTGCCTGGCAACCAGCCCCCTGCTGCTGCATCCCCGTGACCAGTGCCGGGCAACCAGTGCCTGGCAACCAGCCCCCTGCTGCTGCATCCCCGTGACCAGTGCCAGGCAACCAGTGCCAGGCAACCAGCCCCCTGCGGCTGCATCCCCGTGACCAGTGCCGGGCAACCAGTGCCTGGCAACCAGCCCCCTGCGGCCTGCATCCCCGTGACCAGTGCCGGACAACCAGTGCCTGGCAACCAGCCCCCTGCTGCTGCATCCCCGTGACCAGTGCCCGGCAACCAGTGCCTGGCAACCAGCCCCCTGCTGCTGCATCCCCGTGACCAGTGCCGGGCAACCAGTGCCAGGCAACCAGCCCCCTGCGGCTGCATCCCCGTGACCAGTGCCGGACAACCAGTGCCTGGCAACCAGCCCCCTGCTGCTGCATCCCCGTGACCAGTGCCCGGCAACCAGTGCCTGGCAGCCAGCCCCCTGCGGCTGCATCCCCGTGACCAGTGCCGGGCAACCAGTGCCTGGCAACCAGCCCCCTGCGGCTGCATCCCCGTGACCAGTGCCGGGCAACCAGTGCCCGGCAACCAGCCCCCTGCGGCTGCATCCCCGTGACCAGTGCCGGGCAACCAGTGCCAGGCAACCAGCCCCCTGCGGCTGCATCCCCGTGACCAGTGCCGGGCAACCAGTGCCTGGCAACCAGCCCCCTGCAGCTGCATCCCCGTGACCAGTGCCGGGCAACCAGTGCCAGGCAACCAGCCCCTTGCGGCTGCATCCCCGTGACCAGTGCCGGGCAACCAGTGCCTGGCAACCAGCCCCCTGCGGCTGTATCCCCGTGACCAGTGCCGGGCAACCAGTGCCTGGCAACCAGCCCCCTGCGGCTGCATCCCCGTGACCAGTGCCGGGCAACCAGCCCCCTGCGGCTGCATCCCCGTGACCAGTGCCGGGCAACCAGTGCCTGGCAACCAGCCCCCTGCGGCTGCATCCCCGTGACCAGTGCCGGGCAACCAGTGCCTGGCAACCAGCCCCTTGCGGCTGCATCCCCGTGACCAGTGCCGGGCAACCAGTGCCTGGCAACCAGCCCCCTGCGGCTGCATCCCCGTGACCACTGCCGGGCAACCAGTGCCTGGCAACCAGCCCCCTGCGGCTGCATCCCCGTGACCAGTGCCGGGCAACCAGTGCCTGGCAACCAGCCCCCTGCGGCTGCATCCCCGTGACCAGTGCCGGGCAACCAGTGCCTGGCAACCAGCCCCCTGCGGCTGCATCCCCGTGACCAGTGCCGGGCAACCAGTGCCTGGCAACCAGCCCCCTGCTGCTGCATCCCCGTGACCAGTGCCTGGCAACCTGTGCCTGGCAACCAGCCCCCTGCGGCTGCATCCCCGTGACCAGTGCCGGGCAACCAGTGCCTGGCAACCAGCCCCCTGCGGCCGCATCCCCGTGACCAGTGCCGGGCAACCTGTGCCTGGCAACCAGCCCCCTGCTGCTGTATCCCGTGACCAGTGCCGGGCAACCAGTGCCTGGCAACCAGCCCCCTGCTGCTGCATCCGCGTGACCAGTGCCGGGCAACCAGCACCTGGCAACCAACCCCCTGCGGCTGCATCCCCGTGACCAGTGCCGGGCAACCAGTGCCTGGCAACCAGCCCCCTGCTGCTGTATCCCATGACCAGTGCCGGGCAACCAGCACCCAGCAACCAGCCCCCTGCGGCTGCATCCCCGTGACCAGTGCCGGGCAACCAGCACCTGGCAACCAGCCCCCTGCGGCTGCATCCCCGTGACCAGTGCCGGGCAACCAGTGCCTGGCAACCAGCCCCCTGCTGCTGTATCCCATGACCAGTGCCGGGCAACCAGCACCCAGCAACCAGCCCCCTGCTGTACCACCTGACCAGCACCCAGAAAAACAACTCCCACCCCCTAGAACAGAGGTTCTCATTCGTGAGGTGAATGTGTCGGACGTTGCAGGGGGGCCCGGCCAGCCTGCGGATGGTTCGGTGGCTGTGGTAGAAGGGGCCCAAGCGCCCGGTGGCAATGCCACTCCTCCGGGCTGGCCTGGCTACCCCTGCCGCCTAGGTCGACCCTGCCCAGAGCTAGAGCAGCAGCCCCCTGCTCCCAGCGCTGGCACAGAGCCACGCCCGGGGGCCATTTTGCTGAGGCATTTGCAGCTCCCCCCGTTCCCCTAACGCCCAGCTGGGCAGGGGCAGCGTCCCAGTGAAACTTCCTGCAGGGAAATGCCACTCATGCAGCTCGCACCCCTGGGTGAGCCCCTCACCCCATAGCAACCCACAGAGGGGAGGGGGCTGAAGCGGGCAACACCCCCTCCCCTCCTGGGGGGCACACCTCACCCCCAAGGGGGACAGGACAGCAGGGTGCTGGGGGCAGGGAGCAGCTAAACCCCCGATTCTCTTCCACCCCTGTAAGCTGGGGACTGCTCAAAACTCTGACAAGAAGGGTCTGGACTAGCGGGGCGGGGGGCTCAGCAGGGGGCGCTGGGCTGTGGGGAGCAGGGTGGGGGCTCGGCAGGGGGCGCTGCGCTGTGGGGAGCAGGGTGGGGGCTCGGCAGGGGGCGCTGGGCTGTGGGGAGCAGGGTGGGGGCTCGGCAGGGGGCGCTGCGCTGTGGGGAGCAGGGTGGGGGCTCGGCAGGGGGCGCTGGGCTGCAGGACAGGCCACCCCCCCGCCCCCGCCCCCGACACACACTCTAACCAGTAAACCCCACTCCCCTCCCAGAGCTGGGGATGGAACCCAGGCGTCCGCACTCCCAGCCCGGCTTGCTGAGAGGAGACGAAAGCCAGGCAGCTGGTTCTGCCCACCCCAGGGAGGCCCAGGCCCTGATCCGGGAGGAGGGGGGCAGAATTGGGCTGGGGTGGGGGAGGCTGCTGGTGTCTCCCTGGCTCCACACGCTGGATGCGTCGCTAAAGGTCAGTGCTGCAGGATGGCTCACGCTGTCCGTATGTGATCAGCAGAGACAGGGGCAGGCGCTGGGGGGCCTCCAGCCGTCTAAGCAGGGCTTTACAATGCCCTTCCAGCCCCCCCCACGCAGCCGGGGCGGGGCACGGAGGGGGAATGGCCGCAAGCAGAGTGGGGGCTGGAGATGCAGCGATTGCAGGATATCTCCGGAGATGGGGGGAGCCCAGGGCTGGGCTAGCAGAGGGCTGCGGGTCGGGATTGAGGGGCATCGCCAGAGATGAGGGTGGTGGGGAGCCCCCCCCCCAAACCCCGGAAACCCAAGCCCTTGGGGGATCCAGAAACTGAAACGTTCCTCCAAGCAACACAAAGGCGGGGGAGGTGGGGGAAAGTAGCCCCTTCCCCGGGAGCATCGGGGCCGCCCCGCCCCAGGCACCAGGTGGATTGGAGGTGGGGGGCGCTGAGCTGAGCGCAGATGGGCCCCGTGGGTCAGCCCCCGGCTGACAGGGACGGGGCGGGATGCTGGGCTAGATGGGCCTGCCGGTCCGATCTGGGATGGGGAAGAGAAAGAGATGGCAACGTGTCTGTGTCACACAGACAGCGGCTTCCCCCACCTGCCCCGGTCCCTGGTGCTGGGGTCTGGGCCCTCCCTCCCCTCACGCCTGCCCGGCACTGCTGAGCCAGCCCCACGAGCCAGCCCCATGGCGACCCTGCTAGCCAGCGGCTGAGGGGAGCTGGGTCTCTCCGGCCCATCTAGTCCTGCAGCCGCTGCTGATTGGAGCCTTGTAAGCCTCGGGTGGGTTGCTACCATTGGCTGGGTTTTGCAGCAGGTGAAACTGAGGCAGCCAGAGGGGACAAGGGGTCACGGCAAAATCAGAGGCTATGGCAGAGCCAGTGGTGAGCTGGAGCCGGTTCGTGCGAACCGGTTGTTAAATTTTGAAGCCGGTTTAGGACCAGTTGTTAAAGGACCGTCCTGTTCGTCCCGCCTGAGCTCTCTGCTGGGGAGGCTCCCCTGAGAATTTCTACTCACCCGGCATCCCTGCGGACCGTCACTTCGGCAGCGGGCCCTTCACTCACATCCTGACTCCCAGCCCCCCCTGCTCTAACCACTAGACTCCACTTCCCTCCCAGAGCTGGGGACAGAACCCAGGAGTCCTGACTGCCAGCCCCCCCGGCTCTAGCCTCTAGACCCCACTCCTCTCCCACAGCCAGAGATGGAACCCAGGCACCCTGACTCCCAGTCTTCCCCCCCCATCCCCAACCACTAGACCCCACTGCCCTCCCGGTGCCAGGGATGGAACCCAGGAGTCCTGCTAGTGTGCCAGCTTTGATGGGACTTCCCCCTACCCCTTCTCTCTCAGCCGTTCCCACGTCCAGCTGCTCAAAGGACGGAACAGCAATAGCTCCGGAGAGAGAGATTCTCCACCCAGGCCCCGCGCCCCAAGCAAACCTCACCCTCAGGCCTCGCACAGCAGAGTTTCGCCCCAGGCCGCGAGTTTCCCCTTTCAACTAAAAAAACCCACAACAACCAAGGCCGCCTGGAAAGCAAAGGTCTGGCCGTGTTCTCGGCAGGGCTGGGGGCACAGCCAACCCCAGGTGGAAACAGAGCCCAACCCGGAAACAGTTGCAGATTTCTTTGCAGGGTTGGTGTGGCTTTCCAGGCTCTGTGGAATGCAAAAGCTGGTCTCCTCCAGCAGCAGAAGTTGGCCCAGTAAAGGCCACTCCTCGTCGCTGGGTGCCCGCTCCTTGGTGGCGCCGTGTCTGAGCTGGAAGCAGGGAGAAGGAGCTGGCGGGAGGATGAGTTGTTCCAGAGATAGCCCATGCGGATCCCAGCGCAGATCCAGATTTAGTCAGACGCCACCCAGTTAGCTACACCCGCTGGCCGATCGCGAAGCAAAAGCGACACCGTGTGATGTCGCTCACCAGTGGAACTCACCGCCGCAAGGTTCCAAAAGATGGGAGGAAGGGTGGCCTGGAAGTCTAGACTGGTGCTGGGCGGGAGCTGGGTTTTCCCGTCCAGTGGAAAGTTTTCAATGCAGCAGAAGATTTTGCCAGCCCCTGCGTCAAAACCGTTTGAGAACTGAAAACAATGTATTGCGGGTCCGACTGTTTCGTTTCAATTCTGACCCTTTCTATTTTAGTCTGATTACTGGTACGGTTTGAAACAAAGTTGTTTCCAGCCGGGAAAGTGTCAATTGGCCCTTTCCCGGGAAATGTTGCAATTTCGATAAACCCTCATTTCCCGACAAAACAAGCGGCTCTAGTTAGGAGATCTCGGGTCCGTTCCTAGAGCTTTGCATGCCCTTGGGTATGTCACTTCATCTTTCTGGGGCTCCTCTGGAAGATGGGAAACAATCCTTCCCTTGCCTATTTTGGCTGGGGGCACGTTCTGGACGTAAGACGCCGAGGTAGATGGACCCCTGAGGCCACCCGAGGCACTAACAGGGGGCGGAATGAGAAGTGCAGGAAGAGACTGGTGGAGTTGCCAGGGGTCGGTTAGTTACTAGCCATGCCTAGCTGGCCTCCATTACTGTAACGGGGGAAACTGAGGCACAGAGAGGGGGCGGGACTAGCCCAGGGTTCCCAGCAGCAGAGCCACAAATAGAATCCAGGTTTTAGAGTAGAAGCCGTGTTAGTCTGTATCCGCAAAAAGAACAGGAGGACTTGTGGCACCTTAGAGACTAACAAATTTATTTGAGCATAAGCTTTCATGAGCTACAGCTCACTTCATCAGATGCATAGCTCGAATAGGCAAGGAAGAATTAATAGCGAATGAGAGTGACCAGAGGAAAGTGGATAGAGATTTAGGGTTTGTCTACACAGGAAAATTAATCCAGATTAAGGTCGGGTGGGAATTTAAAGCTGATTAACTGTTCCTGATTAATGCCACGGGGAGGCGCTCATTTTCCGGTGACAAGGGTGCCTAGTTCCTAGTCATAGTGATTCAAAACAGACAGGGTTTGTCTACACTGGGAAACTGATTCAGATTCTAGGTCAGGAGCGAACGTAAAGCAGGACAGTTATTCAGGAATCGCTCCAGCGGCCGAGCCCCCAGGGCGACTGGAGGGGGGGTGAATGATGCCTCTTGATTAGGACTGTTTATATTGTGCTTTATGCCGTGGAAATCGGAAATTAACGGGTTTCATGTTTCTCTCCGGTTCTCCCCAGAGCCAGGAGCTCAAGCCCCGGTCACTTCTCGGTCCACGCAGCCCGGAGCTGCAGGGATTGTGGTTTAATTAAACTCTACGTCCTGCTTAGTCATTAGTTATTTGTTGCAGACATTTATCCTTGTCCGAGGCTCCGGGGGTGTCCGTGCCGGAGCCACAGCCGCATGCGACTCCCGGGGCCACGAGGTCTCCCGGCGCCGGAGCCGGGTTGAAATGGTAGCACGACACCCGCTGAACCTGCCCTAATGGCTTTGCGGCACTAGGGGGCCCTGTGCTGCAGGAAGTGGGGCAGGGGCTCAGTAGGGGGCACTCGCCCCTCTGAAACAGTTCAAACTCCACCACCCCAGTGGGGCACTAGGGGGCGCTGTGCTGCAGGCCAGTAGGGGGCAGGCCAGTGTGGCGTTAGGGGGCGCTGTGCTGCAGGAAGTGGGGCAGTGAGGCGGTAAGGGGCACTCTCCCCTGACAGTCAGCGCTGCCCCCAACGCCCCAGTGTGGCACTAGGGGGCGCTGTGCTACAGGGAGCAGGGGGCCAGTAGGGGGCGCGCTCCCCTGGCAGTCAGGGCTGACCCCAGTGCCCCATCGTGCTGCACACGGGCGACGGGCGTCTGAAGTGCCCACAATCCCCATGACACCCAAAACTGGGGTGTTCGCTGTCTCTGGCCCTCAAACCGTGCGTGGGCCTCGTCCCCAGAGCAGGGTGTTACCATCAAATCCTTGTTACGCTTCGAAAGCTGCCGAAAGCCCCCAGCTGAATTCCGGATTCTCCTTCGCTCCCTCTCTTGTCACCGCTCCACCCCAGAAGAGGCTGCATTTGAGCACTCCCTGGCTGGGAAGCCTCGTGAAAGGGCCGGATGTGGCTAGACGGCCAAGGCCCTTTCCTGGCCGAGTCCTCAGTCATCCAGCTGGGGTTGTTCTTGGGCATCACACCAGCAACCAAGCCCGTGGCCCCGTTGCAGACACACAGTCCCCGCTCCAAAGAGGCAGGAGGAGAAACTGAGGCACGGAGCGAGGCAGTGACTTGCACAAGGTCATAGAACCCAGGACTCCTAGTTCCCAGTCCGGTGGTCGCTCCACTAGGCCACGCTGCCTCTTTCTCTCACCCATGGACACATGACTCCCCTGCCAGCAGTGCTGGGGAGGGTCTCTGGGGAGCCCAGCGCCCCCCTCACCCCAAACGACCCTGTGCAGGAATCCCATGCAGAGATGCCCAACGTGCTAATTCCCCAGCCCTGCCCTCCAGCTCTACAGCCAATCACAGCTCCCAATTCCCAGCCCCCTGCTCCAGCTCGGGGGTGTCCCACCCAGAATACACGAGAACACGGCCACGCACACAGTCCAGGCAAGTGCACGCACACTCGTGCAAAGCCCCCTGCTCACCGGCACCCCCGGCCTCGCACCCCCCCCATGCCCACGCCGCCTACATGGACGTCTTTCTTTCTTTCTTTCTTTCTGATTGGATTTTCCTTTCTTTTTTCTTTTATTTCTCTTTTCCTTTCATTTCCTCCTCTTTCTTTGCAATCAGACTTTTCTTTCTTTCTTTCTTTCATTCTTTCTTTGTCTGTCTTCTCTGATTTCCTCTTCTTTCTTTCTGACTGGATTTTCCTTTCTTTTTTCTTTTCTTTCTCTTTTCCTTTCCTTTCTTCTTCTTTCTTTCTTTTTGATCAGACCTTTCTTTCTTTCTTTCTTTCTTTCTTTCTTTCTTTCTTTCTGATTGGATTTTCCTTTCTTTCTGTCTTCTTTGCTTCTTTCTGATCAGATTGTTCTTTGTCTTTCTTTACCTCTCATTTCCTCTTCTTTCTTTCTTTTTGATCAAACTTTCCTTCCTTCCTTCCTTCCTTCCTTCCTTCCTTTCTTTCTTTCTTTCCCCCCAGACCTTGTCCATTGCTCTCCCTGCCAATCTGTCCCCCAGCTGCTGGTCTCTGGATCTGTGCTGTCAGACCAGACCTTGGAGCCGGGGGAAGGGTGGTGACGGGGCCTGTCTAGCTGTGGCAGCCTCGGCCTGGGACAGTCAGGAACCTGCTGCTGTGAAATAATCAGAGCTGCCGGCACCTGTGCTCAGCAAGCTGAGCCGGGGTCACTCGGGACACGAGTTTGTGGGTTCCTCAGTGGACACGTTACCCCGGCTGCATGGTTAGAGCATGAACCATATGAAGAAGGGGCAGCCTCCCGCTCTGTGTGTGTGTGCAGCGCCAGGAGCAGTGGGCCCCCCCCGATCTCAGTCTGGGAGGGGAGGGGAGGCTAGTGGTTAGAGCAGGGAGTCAGGCATGTATGTGAAAGTGGGGTGCAGCGGTCAGAGCGGGGCAGGAGGAGCCAGGACTCTTGGGTTCTATCCCAGCTTTGGGAGGGGAGGGGAGTCCAGTGGTTAGTCAAGACTCCTGGGTACTGCCCGGCACAGGGGGGTCCCTGATCTCAGTCGGGGTCTAGGCAGCGCCCGGCACAGGGGGGCCCTGATCTCGGTTGGGGTCTGTGCGGCACCTGGCACGATGGGGCCCTGATCTCAGTCGGGGTCTGGGCGGTGCTTGGCGTGACGGGGCCCTGATCTCGGGCGGGGTCTGGGCAGCGCCCGGCATGACGGGGCCCTGATCTCGGTCAGGGTCTGGGCAGCACCCGGCACAGGGGGGCCGTGTCTCAGTTGGGGTCTGGGCGGTGCCTGGCGTGACGGGGCCCTGATCTCGGTCAGGGTCTGGGCGGTGCCTGGCGTGACGGGGCCCTGATCTCGGTCGGGGTCTGTGCGGCACCTGGCACGACGGGGCCCTGATCTCAGTCGGGGTCTGGGCGGTGCCTGGCGTGACGGGGCCCTGATCTTAGTCGGGGTCTGGGCGGTGCTTGGCGTGACGGGGCTCTGATCTCGGTCGGGGTCTGGGCGGTGCCTGGCGTGACGGGGCCCTGATCTCGGTCGGGGTCTGGGTGGTGCCTGGCGTGACGGGGCCCTGATCTCGGTCAGGGTCTGGGTGGTGCCTGGCGTGACGGGGCCCTGATCTCGGTCGGGGTCTGGGCGGTGCCTGGCGTGACGGGACCCTGATCTCGGGCGGGGTCTGGGTGGTGCCTGGCGTGACGGGGCCCTGATCTCGGGCGGGGTCTGGGCGGTGCTTGGCGTGACGGGGCCCTGATCTCGGTCAGGGTCTGGGCAGCACCCAACACAGGGGGGCCGTGTCTCAGTTGGGGTCTCAGCAGTGCCTGGCGTGACGGGGCCCTGATCTCGGTCGGGGTCTGGGCGGTGCCTGGCGTGACGGGGCCCTGATCTCAGTCGGGGTCTGGGCGGTGCTTGGCGTGATGGGGCCCTGATCTCGGTCAGGGTCTGGGCGGTGCCTGGCGTGACGGGGCCCTGATCTCGGTCGGGGTCTGGGCGGTGCCTGGCGTGACAGGGCCCTGATCTTGGGCGGGGTCTGGGCAGCACCCGGAGCGACGGGGGGCCTGGGTCTCAGTACATCTGTCACGCACAGGCCCAGTGAGGCCAGCTGAGGCACGGATCCTTCCTCCTTCATGCCCAGAATCTCCTCTGCCTCTGCTCATTGTCAGACTCCGCTGCGCCCCCCTCTCCCCCCAGCCATCCTGCTCTCGTAGCTCATTCTCCGGGGCCCCCACGCCACCGTCCCGCCCCCACAAAGTGCCGAGCTGGCATTTCTGTGGCCTACTTTCCAAGGCAGGTTATGGCTCCCCTCGGGCGCCCCCCCCAGCCCTCTCCTTTCCTACCTGACCTCAATAATTGCAGCCTCTCAGCTAGCCCTGACACCGTGGCTGCGCCAGGCTGCTAATAACTATACGGCCCAGCCCTAGTCCTGGGGCTGCTGGCAGCTGACTGCCTGGGGCTGGGATTAACCCTTTCCTTGCCCTCCTCAGTTACTCTGTCATTTCATAGGCCCTTTTTTCCCCTTCTGATCCCCTCCTTGTTCGAATCCTTGGAGCTTTCGTTCCCCGCCCCCCCCCCCCCGAGAGTTCCCTGCCTCTTGGACATGAAGGAACAACGCCAGCCCCCCTGTGCAGGGCCTGTGGGAAGAAGGGAGGGAGGGGAAACTGAGGCACAGGGAGGAGGAAGAGCACAAATGAGTCTCTGGGAAAGTCAGGGGTGGAACCCAGGAGTTTTGGTTCCCAGCCCCAAACACGGGACCCACCTTGTTCCTGGGCTGGAGGGCACCCCCAGCCTGGACTCATCACAAGGGACATGAGCATTCATCACAACCAAGCAAACGGGAGGGTGGGGCTGTGGGTCAGGAGCGAGGGGCTCGGGCAGAGCTGTGGGGAGAGCCCAGGGCTGGGCGAGCAGGGGGCTGCGGGTCGGGAGTGAGGGGCACCGGAGCTTGGAGCGAGGAGCCCAGGGCTGACCCTTATCCCAGACAGACCACTCCCTGTGGGGTGCGAGTCCCGATCGCGCCCCAACCCCCAAGCAGTCTGGGACACAGCCTCCCCTCCCCCACTCCCCCAGCCTCTGCCACTCTTTCATTAACATCTAATTAGTTACTCATTAAGAGTCCCAAAGGCCTGCAGGAGGGGAGGGGTGGAGGACCTGCAAATTAATCTCCCAGGCTATTAATGGGTGCCGGGATAGGGGAGGGGCGGGGGGTTGCAGCGCTTCCCAAAACCAACCCGGCTGGGCCAGGGAGAGCGGGACACCCCCAGGCAGAGGCAGACAGATGGACCAGGAGGTCCCAGGCCAAGGTCCAGGCCGGGGCAGCGGGGAACCGGGAATCTTGCTGAGTTCAGGGGTTTTCGGGCTGAGCCGTGGCTGCGGGGAGGGGAGGCAGGTGGATCTGGGAGGGTTTTGTCCGTCGGTCCATCTACAAGGGGACTTTCCGGCTCCTGAGCAGCCGTAGGGCCCCGCAGGTCCCTGCCCCCAGGAGTCTGATTTATCTAACGGCCGGCAATTAGGGATGGAGCCGGTGACCCCCATCTCTGCTGCCCCCGGCCGCTAGCCCAGCCATCGGGTCCCACCCAGCTCTGCCAGTGCCCCTCAGTCCCGACCCGCAGCCCCTGCTAGCCCAGCTCTGGGGGGCCCCAGCAGAGAGAAGCGCGGAGCCGGCTTTGTAGGGGGAAAGCTGCACAGACTCCCCTGGGACAGATTGGATGGCGGCAGCCCCCCCCTCCCCCCCGCTCCCCTCCATCCCCTCCGCACCCACGGAGCTGTTGAACCGGCTCCCAGGGCTCTGGCTGGGGACCAGCTGCTTGGGTGCGAGTCCCGGCCGAAGCAGGAGGAGCGAAGCGCGACTGGGGGCACTGCCAGGCGGCCTGCTCCCCCCACGGAGCCGGAGGACAGCCAGGGCACCAGGGCTCTGCAGGGGCACAAGGCCCAGAGCCTCAAGGGGTTTGGGGCCCCTCAGGCCTCTTGAAATCAAGGGGAGATCAGAGCCTGGGACCTTCGAGGATCTGGCCCTGCGCGCGTTATAGATGCACTGAGGGGTGCCAGCTGGGATTGGAGCCCCCCGCCGCCCCCGTTGTGCCGGGTGCTGCACAGACCCCAACTGGCTGCTCGGTTCTACCCCTAGCTCTGGGAGGGGAGTGGGGGCTAATGGTTAGAGCGGGGGGGGGCTTGGAATCAGCGCATCACAGCCCTGGGCAAGGGATCCCTGTATAAACAGCTGCCACGCCCCACCCCAGAGGTGGCTGCATCTCAGCCCTGGGCAAGGGATCCCTGTATAAACAGCTGCCACGCCCCACCCCAGAGGTGGCTGCATCTCAGCCCTGGGCAAGGGATCCCTGTATAAACAGCTGCCACGTCCCACCCCAGAGGTGGCTGCATCTCATCCATACGCCACGCTATATTTACACGCAGCGTCTCATATGCCTTGGGACTCTTTCAGGCTGCGAGGCAGCGGCAAAATATAAGCTCATTATTATAATCCTAACAAATCAGTCAGCAGGGACCCCTGCCGGGGGAAGAGTAAAATCCCAAGGAGAAGCCCGGGACCACAGAGGATTTTCCTTCTCCTGAAGCCCTAATTTCCCCCCGCCTCTGTGCCGTGACATATAATTAAGCCACCACTGGGACGGTTCTTCCAGCCAAAAGCCGCGCGCACCCTGCAGCAGGGGAGACACCAGAGCCGGGCGTCGCTCCTCGGGGAGTCTCCTCACTCTCCCCGATAGCAAAGCGGGGAGCGAAATTCACCGCCCGCCAGTTTGGCCTCAAAGAGCCGGGAGCAGGAGCCGCATTGAGCCGCTGATTCAAGCAAGGGCACTGAACAAGCAGCGAAGAGAACCCAGGAGTCCTGGCTCCGGCCCATCCCCAGCCATCTAACCACTAGACCCCACACCCCTCCCAGAGCTGGGGATAGAACCCAGGAGTCCTGGCTCCCAGCCCCCCCTGCTCTAACCACAAGACCCCTCTCCCCTCCCAGAACCGGGAATAGAACCCAGGACTCTCCTTGATTTCAACAGACATGAGGAGCCCAATTACCCTTGAGGACCTGGGCTTTCTGCCCCTGAACAGCCCTGGCGCCTTGCCAGCTCTCCCCCCTCCACCAGCTAGAAATGCCATGTGACACCACCCCTGCCAGTGCCCCCCCCCACGCTCTGCTCCCTGCGCGGCTGGCACCAGAGGCTTCTGCATCCCCAGGGGCTGGCGCCACCCCATGCCAAGTGACCTGCCCCCATCCCTTCATGCCAAGCCTCCCTGGAGGCTCTAGTCACTAAGGGGGCGCCCCACCCGGCCATTTCTCCCCTCCCCCCTGCAGACGCAAGAGACTTCTCCTCTGCATCTTGCCCCAGTGGGTGCAGCCTTGGGGAGGATGGGGGGGCTGCATCTCACATTGACCCTCCGCCCTGTGCGTGTGAGCCCCACCGCTCCTCCCAGCCCCTGCTAAAGGTCAGCGTGGGGTGCCCGGGGGCCAGATCCTGCTCGGATTGACACCGGCTTAATCCAGAGGGACTCCACTCTGGGAAAGGGGGAGGGACCCTGGGGCCAGCGGGCAAGGTGTGCCCAGGCCCCTCTCCCCCAGCCCGGTGCACTACCCGGAGGGAATCAGAAGGGTCGGAGCTGCAGCCCCCCAACCCATGCAGCAGCACGGGGATGGAGCGGAGGCATTGATGGGGGGGGGCTGCTTGCTTTCCTGCCGGTGCCACCGGTCTCTAGGCCCGTGGCCAGCCGCTGGGGGGCAACCTGCTTGGAGACCGACTGGCACCTCTTAGGGTGCCCGGCACACAAACACAGTCAGCGCCCCCGGCCGGGGTACCTGGGCAGAACTGGGCTCCGGATCCAAATTCTGCCCTGGGGCCTCGGCGGCTGCTTGGCCTGATGGGGCAGAGCTGTGGTTTTGCGGGTGTCCCGGCCCCCTCCACTGGCCAAGTGCCCTCAATGCACCCGGCAATTCCAGAGCCCTCTGCTACCACTGAGCGCTCCCGAGTCTTGTCCCCCACTCCCCGGTCAATAACAATCCCCGGCTGTTCTCCCCCAGCGATCTCAACCCGCTTTGCTGAGGAGCGCAGCAGCATTGTCCCCATTGCGCAGATGGGGAAACTGAGGCACGAAGAGGGGGGCGGGGGGTGACTTGCCCCAGCAGACACTGCCAGTGCCAGAACTGGAAGAGAAGCCGAGACCCACTCTAACGCTCCAGCCACTAGGCCGCACCGACCCACCTGGGGAGAGATTTCTCCTCTTTAGGGAGATGGCAGCATGCCCGGGGGGGGCGGGGGCAGCCCTGCCCCGCTGCTATGGAGCTGTTCTTCCCAGGGTGCCCCCAGGGGGTGGAGAAAGCAGAGAGCCCAAAGGTCAGTGAGGGACTGTGCCAAATCTACCTGCCCCATGGGCAGCGGGGAAAGCTGCATAGGACACTGGGCAGAGCGGGCCCCCTGGTGCATGACAGCGGGGATAGACCCCTCCGTGCATTGATCGCGGCCCCTAACTGTGGGGCCGAGAGCACAGGGACCCACCCTTCCCAGGCTGGGGGGTGCTGGCAACAGAGGGAGTTAGGCTAGGTTCCTTTGTGGGGGGTTGCTGCAGGAATGGGAGAGGGGAGGCTGCCGGGGGCTCCAGTCCATTGATGTCCTTGGTGGGCCAGCCCTGGCTGCCAGGATCAACGTGCAACTGCTGTGGCAGGGGCCGGCCCAGCGAGTTAATCAGTGACCAGGGGGCAGCCTGCGGCTGGCTATAAGGCCCAGGGACCGATAGCTGGGGGGCACTGCCGGACACCTCCTGAGGTAGCGGAGCCGTGAGGGCCGTGCTGACCCCAGCCAAGGAGGATGGAGCCTGGTGCCGTGTTGATCACTGGCTGCCTTCTTCTCCTCCTCTTCCTCCTCCTCTTCCGAGCCTCGTCAGGCCAGGGCCGAGGGCGCCTCCCCCCGGGGCCAGCCCCCCTGCCCCTGTTGGGGAACCTGACCCAGAACATCCTCCCGCTCTACCGATCCTACCACCGGGTAAGGAAGGGGGCTGGGCTCGGGCGCCGGGACTGGAGCCCAAAAGCCAAGGCCAAAGGTAGCTCCCATTGCAGGTCTGTCCATCTGGCATCCATCTAGCAGGCGTCTTGGTTTCTATCTGCAGGTGCAATTGAGTTACCTATTGCCCTGCACACCCCTTTGTCTAGCCCCAGACCCACCCCTCTATCTAGCTCCCCGTCTCCCGGCAGCCCCTCGATCGAGCCAGCCTAAAATTGCCAACCCTCCAGGATTGTTCTGGGGTCTGCAGGAATTAAAGGTTAGTTTTTAATTAAAGATTAGGTCACGTGATGAGGCCTCCAGGAATACAGCCAACCAAAATTGGCAGCCTCAGGACCCATAGTGGGGGGTGGATCGGAGTGTGTGGCCAAAGCACTGAGCTGTGGCTATTCTCTGCCCCTCAGGGCCCATAGGGGGCAGATCGGGGGAGTGGACGGAGCGCAGTGAGCTGTGGCTATTCTCGGCCCCCCATGACCCATAGGGGGCGGATCGGGGGCGTGGCTGGAGCAAACTGAGCTGTGGCTGTTCTCTGCCCCCCAGGGCCCATAGGGGGTGGATCATGAGTTACAGCAGCCATGAGGCTGCCCTAAATTACACTGGGGGCCGGGCAGGGTACAAGCAGCACAAAGGGGCTTAAAGTTGCTTTCCCCCATCTCTGCCCTGCGTGGAAACTGAGGCTCACGCCACCATAGGTAGAAACAACAGGGTCCCCCTAGTTCCTGATTAACTCCCTTCCATGCCCCATTTTGCTGTCTTACCCCTCCCCCTGCCATTCCCACCCCCAGCTCTGCCAGGAGTACGGCCCCATCTTCACCGTCTGGCTGGGCCCGAGGCCCACGGTGGTGCTGTGCGGGTACGAGGTGCTGCGCGAAGCCCTGGTGGAGAACAGTGATGCATTCAGTGGGCGGGGGCCCATCCCCTTGCTCAAGGAGCTGAACCACGGCTACGGTGAGTGCGGGATCTCTCTGTACGGGGAGGGTCTCTCTGCAAAGCCCTGCCTGGTGGCATCACGCTGGCTCCGCTGCCTCTGTGGCTTTGTTAACCTGTGGAACTGCCCGCCACTGGAGATTACAGCGGGCTTGTAGGAGTCAGGCAGTGCGGGCTACCAGACAGAACACTGGCCTGCTGCGTGACCTCAGGCAAGTCACCGGCACGGCACGCCCTGTGCCTCAGTTTCCCCACTTTTGACATCGACAGATGGAAAGAGCCAGGGATTGTCCATAGTCTATGTCAAGGGGAACATCGGGGCCGTTTTCCCTCAAAACGGGACTTTCAGGATTAAAAACAAACAAAAATTATAATTTTGTTGGGTTTTTTTTCTTTTCCATCGCAGTGAAACTTTCTGCTTGGAATTTTAAGGGGGTGTGTGGCGGGGGTGTTGATGGAACCCTAAAAAATTTTTAAAAAGTGCACCCAACCCCCACTGCCCCAAATTTGATTAGTCAGGCAATTCTTTTTCATTCTCTGTTTGCCCTCCAAGGAGAAAGCCACCTGCTTTGGCCTTTCTGGGGGGGCGAGAGGGGATGAAAACCCTCAAATAATTGTCTAGAAAACCCGTGGCTTTTTTCCCCCTCTTTCCCTTTCTGTCCAAAATTTTCATGGGGTGGGGGACATTTCCCAACGAATCCCAGGGAGTGGCTGTTTGTGTGACCGTGACCCATGCTAACCTAACGCGGTGGTTGGGGGTCTATTGGTTAGAGCCGGGAGGCGGGGCGGGGGGGGGGGGGGCTGGGAGCCAGGGCTCCTGGGTTCTATCCCCAGCTCTGGGTGGGGAGTGGGGTCGAGTGGTTAGAGCCGGGGGACTGGGAGTCAGGACTCCTGGGTTCTATCCCCAGCTCTGGGAGGGGAGTGGGTTCTAGTGGTCAGAGCAGGGGGGGATGGGAGTCATGACTCCTGGGTTCTATTCCCAGCTCTGGGAGGGGAGTGGGTTCTAGTGGTCAGAGCAGGGGGGGATGGGAGTCAGGACTCCTGGGTTCTATTCCCAGCTCTGGGAGGGGAGTGGGGTCTAGTGGTTAGAGCTGGGAGCCAGGGCTCCTGGGTTCTATTCCCAGCTCTGGGAGGGGAGTGGGGTCTAGTGGTTAGAGCTGGGAGCCAGGGCTCCTGGGTTCTATCCCCAACTTTGGGAGGGGAGCGGGGTCGAGTGGTTAGAGCGGGCAGGTGGGGCTGGGAGCCAGGACTCCTGGGTTCTATCCCCGGCTGCGGGAGGGGAGCCAGGGCCTCTGTTAACGACATTGGATGACGTCCTCACGGGGCTGTGGCAGGATTATTAGACAGCAATGGCGAGCGCTGGAGGCAGCTCCGTCGGTTCACCCTCACCACCCTCCGGAACTTGGGCATGGGCAAGAGGCCGCTGGAGCAGCGGGTGCAGGAGGAGGCGTGGCACCTCACCCAAGCTGTGGCTGACAAACAGGGTGAGCAGTGGCGCATCGGATGCTGCCACACGGGCACCGGGCAGCATCCCCCGACAGTGAGCCTCGGGCACCCACCGGCGAGTCCTGGGAGCCCTGCTCTAGAAGGGAAGTGTCAGAGTGGTTAGAGCAGGGGGCAGGGGCTGTCAGCACTCCAGCTGTGGGAGGGGAGTGGGGTCTAGTGGTTAGAGCAGGAGGGGCTGGGAGCCAGGATTCCTGGGTTCTATCCCCAGCTGCGGGAAGGGGGTGGGGCCTGGTGGTTAGAACTGGGTGAGCTCGCAGTCCAGACTGCTGGGTGCTATCTCCAGCTCAGGGCCGGGGGAGCCAGGACTCCTGGGTTCTATCCCCAGCTGCGGGAAGGGAGTGGGGTCTAGTGGTTAGAGGGGGCTCCTGGGCGCTGTCTGGTTTCCCCATGTGGGGCTTGTTCCCTGCTGTCTGCTCCCCCCTCCCCGCCTTGTCGCAGGGCGCCCGTTCGACCCTGTGCTCGACCTCACCCTGGCCGTCGCCAATGTCATCTGCTCCGTGGTGATCGGGACCCGCTTCAGCCGCGACAACGAGGAATTCCAGGAGCTCCTGCGTCTCGTCATGTCCTTAATGTGCTACTTCCGCTCCCTCCAGGCACAGGTACCCGGGGGTGGGGGGCCCCCCGACAATCCCAGCCCCTAAACACCAAAACAGCCGCTCGCTGGGCTGCGGCCTCCTCTCTCTGGGCCCATTCCTGAGGCCGGGACATACCTTCGGCGGGTCGGGAATTCTTCGACAAACCGGTTTCCCCTTGGAAAACGCCGATTCCCCGGCCCTGGGTGCAGGAAAGGGCCCGTTCTGGTGAATTCCCCGCTTCCGAAAAACTTGTCCCCACCGGCGCGGACGGTTTTCGAAAGGAAAAAGTTCCGGGGTTTTGCGTCCAAATGACTTTTCGCTCCCAAGCCTCTGGTCATTTGTCGCAAAAGCAAACACGGACGAGGCGGGCACCAAAAAGGATCTTTCGACGGCCCCGTGCTGGAATTTCTCTCGGCCCCCGTTTGGGTTTGTGAGGATTTGCGAGATGTCCCGATTGAGGGCAGGACATTTGTCCTGCCGCTCACTGGACGGGAAAGCCATTTCCCAGCCAGCTCTGCTCAGCAGCCTCCGCGGGGAAACTGAGGCAGTGAGGGGCGGTGCCAGGACGCCCAGCAGATGAGTGGCAGCGGTGGGATGAGAACCCAGGGCTGCTGAATTCCAGCCCAGTGCTTTAGCCTCTCTTCTCCCTCCCTGCTATTAAATGGTCACCCCCCCCCCGGCTCCATCCCATCTCTCTGCTCCCCCCCCGGCCCCCCCAGCTGTACAATACCTTCCCAGGTATCATGCACTTCCTGCCCGGCCAGCACTGGCGGATATTCAGGGAATACAAGCACATCAAAGACTTCATCCGGGCCCAGGTGGCATCCCACCAGCGCAGCCTGGACCCCAGCGCCCCCCGCGACCTCATCGACTGCTTCCTCCTGCAGCAGGCCAAGGTGAGGGGCGTCCCGGGGGGCAGGAGGAGTCAGCGCCCAGCGAGCGGCGGGGTAGACGGCGAGGGAGGGGACCGCGGCTGGAATTCAGTCCCATTGATTGGGGGGAGGGCGGGGGGGTTGATGGGGTCCTGCAGCTAGATTCCCATAGATACCAACATCCCCACCCATCCCTCTGCCCACCCACCCATCCCCATGGACACCCCTCAACGCACACACCACCACCCATCCCCCCCCCCACACACCCTACCCATCCCCCCCATCCATCCCCATGGACACCCCTCTAACCACGCAGCCCCACCCATCCCTCCACATACACACACACCCATCCCCCCATCCATCCCCATGAACGCCCCTCAACCCATCCGTCCCCCGACCCATCCCCATGGACACCCCTCAACTCACACATCTTCCACCCATCCCCTCACCCATCCCCCCATCCATCCCCATGGACACCCCTCAACCCATCCATCCCCCCACCCATCCCCATGGACACCCCTCAACCCCCTCCACCCATCCCCCCACCCATCCCCATGGACACCCCTCAACCCACCCCCCACCCATCCCCCCATCCATCCCCATGGACACCCCTCTAACCACGCAGCCCCACCCATCCCTCCACATACACACACACCCATCCCCCCATCCATCCCCGTGAACGCCCCTCAACCCATCCGTCCCCCCACCCATCCCCATGGACACCCCTCAACTCACACATCTTCCACCCATCCCCTCACCCATCCCCCCATCCATCCCCATGGACACCCCTCAACCCATCCATCCCCCCACCCATCCCCATGGACACCCCTCAACCCACCCCCCACCCATCCCCCCATCCATCCCCATGGACACCCCTCTAACCACACAGCCCCACCCATCCCTCCACATACACACACCCCTATCCCCCCATCCATCCCCATGAACGCCCCTCAACCCATCCGTCCCCCGACCCATCCCCATGGACACCCCTCAACTCACACATCTTCCACCCATCCCCTCACCCATCCCCCCATCCATCCCCATGGACACCCCTCAACCCATCCGTCCCCCCACCCATCCCCATGGACACTCCTCAACTCACACATCTTCCACCCATCCCCTCACCCATCCCCCCATCCATCCCCATGGACACCCCTCTAACCATGCAGCCCCACCCATCCCTCCACATACACACACACCCATCCCCCCATCCATCCCCGTGAACGCCCCTCAACCCATCCGTCCCCCCACCCATCCCCATGGACACCCCTGAACTCACACATCTTCCACCCATCCCCTCACCCATCCCCCCATCCATCCCCATGGACACCCCTCTAACCATGCAGCCCCACCCATCCCTCCACATACACACACACCCATCCCCCCATCCATCCCCATGAACGCCCCTCAACCCATCCATCCCCCCACCCATCCCCATGGACACCCCTCAACCCATCCATCCCCCATCCATCCCCATGGACACCCCTCTAACCATGCAGCCCCACCCATCCCTCCACATACACACACACCCATCCCCCCGTCCATCCCCATGAACACCCCTCAACCCATCCATCCCCCCACCCATCCCCATGGACACCCCTGAACTCACACATCTTCCACCCATCCCCTCACCCATCCCCCCATCCATCCCCATGAACGCCCCTCAACCCATCCATCCCCCCACCCATCCCCATGGACACCCCTCAACCCATCCATCCCCCCATCCATCCCCATGGACACCCCTCAACCCATCCATCCCCCCATCCATCCCCATGGACACCCCTCTAACCATGCAGCCCCACCCATCCCTCCACATACACACACACCCATCCCCCCATCCATCCCCATGAACGTCCCTCAACCCATCCGTCCCCCGACCCATCCCCATGGACACCCCTGAACTCACACATCTTCCACCCATCCCCTCACCCATCCCCCCATCCATCCCCATGGACACCCCTCTAACCATGCAGCCCCACCCATCCCTCCACATACACACACCCATCCCCCCATCCATCCCCATGAACACCCCTCAACCCATCCGTCCCCCCACCCATCCCCATGGACACCCCTCAACCCATCCGTCCCCCCACCCATCCCCATGGACACCCCTCAACCCATCCATCCCCCCATCCATCCCCATGGACACCCCTCTAACCATGCAGCCCCACCCATCCCTCCACATACACACACACCCATCCCCCCATCCATCCCCATGAACGCCCCTCAACCCATCCATCCCCCAACCCATCCCCATGGACACCCCTGAACTCACACATCTTCCACCCATCCCCTCACCCATCCCCCCATCCATCCCCATGGACACCCCTCAACCCATCCATCCCCCCACCCATCCCCATGGACACCCCTCAACCCCCTCCACCCATCCCCCCACCCATCCCCATGGACACCCCTCAACCCACCCCCCACCCATCCCCCCATCCATCTCTATGGACACCCCTCAACCCACACATCCACCACGCATTCCCCCACCCATCCCTTCATCCTCATAGACACTCCTAACCCAACCCATCCCTCCATCCCCAGACATCTCTATCCACCCACACCTCTATCCACCAATCCCCCCACCCATCCCCAGACACACCCCTCTATCTATCTAGCCAGTCACTGACCCTACACTGGTCGCCCTATTACCTCTACGTAGACTCAGGCTGTCTCTCCTCCAGCTCTGATTCCTGCCCCGATGCTCGTTCCTCCCAGCCCCCTGGAGCCAGGCCAACCGTCCCTCCATCTCCCCAAGGCCGGGGGCCGGGAGCCTGGCAGCCTTTGGCCGGGCAGCGTTGGCTGGCGGGGGGCACCCCTTGACCCCGGGTTGCGGTGGAGGGGTGGGATTGTGCCTCACCGGGGTCCCCCCACCCTCGGCCCTGTGCTAGGAGCAAGGGAAGGAGCAGACAGAGTTTGAGGACGAGACCCTGATGGCGCTGGCCAACTCCCTGTTCATCGCCGGCATGGAGACCACCAGCAACACCGTCTACTTTGCCCTGCTGGTGCTCAGCAAGTTCCCGGACGTGCAAGGTGGGTGCAAGTGGCCGAGACACGCTGGCTGCCTCCCCCGGCCCATCCCCAGGGGGCCGTGCGGGGGGGCCCTGCGGATAATCCCCAACGCTCCCTGCCTGGGGGACCCCAGCTGGCACCATACAGAGGGCTCCATCCTCAGGCAGGCGGGGGCTCCTCTGGGCTGCTCTGGCAGCAATAAAAGGGTCTCAAAAGGAGGGGGACCGCCCCCCGCCCCGAGGATCCCACCCTTCCATCCCTCACTTGGGGGGCCACCCCAGCCAGGGTGAAGCAGATGCAAGGACCCTGCTCCCAGTCACCCAGGGCCCAGAGGGGGTGGCTCAGGGGCATGGCCAGAGCGCGCTGTGCTGTGGCTATTCTCTGCCCCCCCTAGGTCCAATGGGGGCGTCCTATGAATTAGAGCAGCCCTGAGGTTGCTCTGTATTACATCGGCCACTGGGCAAAGGGGAGAGCAAAGGGGACTTACAGCCCCCCCATCCCAGTCCCGAGGGCAGGGTGCGGGAGACAAGAACAGGGTCCAAGGAGCGAGAACGAGGCATAGGGGAGAGGGTGCAGGGGAAGAGCCCCCAGCCAGGCAGGAGGGAGGGAAGAAGGAGGTAGGACCTCTGCCCCTCCCACCCCCACTCCCGATCCATCATGGGGAGGCCAACCAGCGTGGGGGAGGGCAGAAAAAGTGATGCAAAGGATCCTGGGAAAAGTGTTACTGTCTGGAAGGGGGGCTGGCCATAGGGGGTGGGGAGAGACGTTGGGGGAGGAGGTGGGGGTATGGGTGAGAAGGGGAGGCTGGCTAAGGAAGGAAGTGGAGGGGAGGAACACCCATGGGGGGAGCCCCCCCTTCCCTGGTGTGCCAGGACCACACGTGTCTCCTTGCAGCGCGGGTGCACGGGGAGCTGGACAGGGTGGTGGGCAGGGCCCGGCCCCCAGCCCTGGAGGACCGGCTACAGCTGCCCTACACCAACGCCATGATACATGAACTCCAACGCTACCTCGACCTGGTGCCCATGAGCCTGCCACACGCCACCACCTGCCCGACCTCCTTCCGGGGGTACCTCATCCCGCAGGTGAGACACACACGCCCCCTCCCCCAGCCAGCGCTGGCCCCAATGCGGCCCGGGGGGGGGGGTCACTGGCCCAGCTCTAGCTGAGGAAATGCCACCCTGCCCCCTTATAACTTTCACTTCCCCACGCTGCTGTGCCACTAAACTGCGGCTGCGTCCCATCCCAGAGGTGGCTACCTCTCAGCACCAAGCAAGGGATGCCTGGGCAAGCAGCTGCCCCGTCCCACCCCAGAGGTGGCTGCCTTTCAGTGGTGGGAGAAGGGATCCCCTAGCCAGCTTGGTGATGAAATGTTATGCGGCCAGCACAGGAGCAGGACATTCTGCATTCTCCTCCCCTCTCTGCTGTCCATTGTGTGACCTTGGGCCCGTCCCTTACCTGCCCCGTGCCTCAGTTTCCCTCTTTGGGAAAGGGACATCGTGACCCCTTGGGACTATTATTTTCTTTCCAGTCCTATTGCTGTAAAATGCCTAAAACCTCACACTGTCAGTGTCTTGTCCCCGTCGCCCCCCAGGGTACGACCATCATCCCTCTCCTAGCCTCGGTGCACTTCGACCCAGCCAGCTGGGAGACCCCGGAGGATTTTAACCCGGGTCATTTCTTAGATGAGAACGGAGCATTCAGGAAGAGAGACACGGCCATGCCCTTCTCTGCAGGTAATGGGGACACGGGTTCGCCTCCCATCTCTCTCGCGTGCGCTCACACAGCAGGGCTCAGCCCTTCTAGCAGGGGGCAGCAGGGACACGGACCCCCCCCCCCAGCAGGGCTCAGCAAGCAGGAGAGATGGCAGAGGCTCAGGCCCGTTTCAGTTCTGAACAAAGACCCATGCAAAGGCCTTGCCAGCCTCTCGCCTGACCTACGACCAGGGGGAGCAGCCCCGGGGATTTCAGCGGGTGAGATCGTTACTACTGGGTCCTGCTCCGGGCGCGTACAACAGACCACAGCTGCACCCTGGGGCAGGGACTCAGGACACCTGGGTTCTATCCCCTGGGGCAAGTCATTTCCCCCCGCTCTGTGCCTCAGTTCCGCCCCCCCATTGTCTGTTTCAACTGGGCATTCGCTGGGGCAGGGGCTGCCTTTTAAAACCGCCGTTCCCCCTTGGAGAGGGGACCGAGAAGAGCCCCTAAAAGGCCCCGCGGGCTGCAGAAAAGGCGAAATGGGAAGAGATTGAGCGTCTCCGAAAGAGGCGACTTGCCCCTGGCGTTTGAAGCTCCTTCTCAGGGGCTGCTGCAGTTCCCAGCTGCTGGCTGGAGGCAGGGCCCCGAGCGGCACCACGAGACCCAGCCAACAGGCTTGTCCTCTTGTCCCCCCTCCAGGGAAGCGCGTGTGTCCCGGCGAAGGGCTGGCCAAGGCGGAGATCTTCCTGTTCATAACCACCCTGCTGCAGAGCTTCACCCTGGAGCTGCTCACGGACCCCAGGGCCATCGACTTGGCCTCGCTGCGGAGGGCTTTCCGGGGCCAGGGCCTCACCTACAAGCTCCGTGCCATCCCACGCCCAGCGTAGAGCGGGGCAGGGCGGGAAGAGGCCAGACCCAGATGTCTTCCATGCTGGGGTCCCTGGAGTCACATCAGTCCCTCTGGGCCAGCTCCTGATCTCATTTACACTGTGGTGCACATCCAGAGCAACTCTCCTTTCCCATTAATGCTCCCAGGGCCAGCTCCTGATCTCATTTACACTGTGGTGCACATCCAGAGCGACTCTCCTTTCCCATTAATGCTCCCGGGGCCAGCTCCTGATCTCATTTACACTGTGGTGCACATCCAGAGTCACTGTCCTTTCACACCAATTCTCTCTCCTTTCACACCAATGCTGCCAGGGCCAGATCCTGATCTCATTTTCACTGTGGGGTAAATACTCCGCTGACTTCACTGGAGTAGGAGCCAGACTGGAATCGAGTGTAAATCTGGAACACCTTCCTGGATGGCAGCGAAGTCGCTCTGAAGGGACTGAGATCAGACTCTGCCTTTGTGAATTCAGATCTACACTCCCATGATGCACAGGCTAGCACGCAGCTGTTCCAGGCTGGAGCTTGGCCCCCTGAGTTCTAATCCTGTCCCTAACACTGGCCTGCTTGGGCAAGTCACATCTTGGCTCGGTGCCTCAGTTTCCCCTCCCTAATAATTAACTAACCCCAAGGATCATTAACCCTGGCACTGCTAGGTTGTGGTCAGCACCTTTGAACCTGCTTTTCCTCGTGCTGAATTCTTCTGGATGTGTTTCCCCGAGAGCCATCCTCAGCGCTCAGCCACGGTTTCTCTGTCTCACGCGTGCTGTCTGCTCGTAGTTCGCTTGTAGAAATGCCCTGGGGGTGGATCTCAGCCTTGCTGCTCACTGCGCTTCCAGAAAATCGACTGACACAATAAACGGAAGAAAAGACCAGAACACTTGGCAATGTCTTTGTATGTTTTGTGTGTATCAGTGAGACAATGGGGAAAGACAAACCAGTTAATATCAGACATGTGGAAGGGCGGGGGGTGGGTCAGACTTTGGGTAACTCACTTCCTGTCTCTGGGCCTCAGTTTCCCATTGCCTGTCCTGCGTCTCTCTTGTCAGTTTTTTGGAGGTGGGAACTCAGCACCAAGTGATCAGGGAAGTGGGTCAGGTGCGGGACAGGACTCAGGACCCCTGGGTTCTCTTCCTGCCACTGAGCGACCAGGCCCCGCTGTGTGCCTCTGTTTCCCCTCCCACCCTTTGTCTATTGAGACTAAGCTCTTGGGAGGCAGGGGCTGTCTCTCACTCTGTACCTGTGCAGGATTGCGCCCCACTCTCAACCGGGGCCGGTAGGTGCTACCCTAATACACCTAATAAACACCACCACCTAGCGCTTGTCAGCGGTGGATCTCAAAGCGCTTTACAAAGGAGGACAGTGAGGAAACTGAGGCATCGAGCGGGGAAGCAATTTGTCCCCGCACTCCCCCATGCTTAGAAAAGAAAATAGCTCCCTGCCAAGGGGCAGAGAAGTGAAGCCCTGTCTTGGGTCAGAAACCGTCATCTTCGAGCCAGAGACCGGTAATTTTCAATCTGGCGAAAGGTTAAGTATCGGCCGCCCTGCGGATCTGTAGGGAGGCCGTGGCACCTGTGGGTTTTTATTAACAATGTAGGGACGGCATAGACTCAGATGAGTGGGTGACACGAAATGATATGTTTACTTTAGCGAGCGCTAGGAGAAGCCGGCGGGGAACTGATTGCTGAAGTGCAAGCAAGGGGGTGCTCATCGCAAAGGGCAATGGGAGCTGCGCGTTCGAGCTGATGAGCTCTCAATAAAGAGCGAGCATGCGGGGAAAACCATCTCCCTGACAGCTCGGCGAGAGGCAGCCGCTTGATGGGCATTGCGAAAGCCGGAGGGACAAGCGGCTGGGCTGAAAGTGATATTGATGATAGCATCACAGAGGCGTAGCATGACCGTCCCCCCAACAGCAGCCTGCTTCGGCTCAGCAAGAGGGGAGCCGGGCAAGATAAATGAAGAGGGGTTGAAAAGAACAAGGGCATTCCGGGAGAGAAGAAATCAGAAGGAATGTGGCTAGAGGCGTGTACAATCCAGAAAGGTAGCCGGGCGCCCCTGTTGGCCCGGATTATTGTCAAACAAGGTACTGATCACTCGTCAGAGTCGCGGGCTGCCCAGGGAAATTGAAAGGCAACTGATTGAAGGACTGCACCGTTAACCTGTGGAACTCACCGCCACAAGATGTCACTGAGGCGGAGAGCTGGTATCCTCAGGACTGCACAGTGCGGCTGGGCTCGCAACTTCCTGATCACTCCCATCCGGCTGGCAGATAGAGAAGGCTTATGTCCTTGCTGCGCCATGCACATCATGGGAGGTAGAAGCAAGGGCTACACATGTATCTAGATAGCAGGGTCACCCAGAGGTATGTCGGCTAGGATAAAAATGTATCGGGAACAAACACACTCCTAGGAGGGAGACAGTGGACAGAGCACTGGTCTGAGACTGAGGACACCTGGGTTCTAGTCCACTGGTTTGCTCGGCAACCTTGGGCCAGTCACTTCCCCCCCTCTGTGCCTCAGTTTTCCCCATCTGTAAAATGGGGGTATCAATACCGGCCTCCTTTGTAAAGCCTCTTGAGATCTCCCCACTGATAAGAGTGAGGGATTATTATTAGCTGGGCAAGAACTATCCTGCAGGCAGGTTTTGCAATATTTGAAACCAGCACCTGTCCCTCCAGAATGGGGGGGCTGTCTCCTGGAAAGCAGGGACGCTAGAAAAGATTTATTGACCATGGCAGACAAGCAGCTCAGCGTGAGGTCCCCGGGTGGCGCTGGGCCTAGCAGGGCTGATGCTGTCCTGGGCTGTATACATGGTGTTAGCGATGGGATTCCACCTCTGCGCACAACCTTGATGAGACCAATACTGGGCTACTACGACCAGCTCTGGGGACCGTGTTTTCAAACGGACGTTGAAGGCCTGGGGGGGGCAGAGCAGAGCCACAAAAATTCTTTGAGGGTGGGAGAAAATGCCCGGCGGTGAGCGACTTCAGGAGCTCAGTCAAAGAGAAGAGACAGAGAGGTAAGTCAAGCCCGGTGTCTAAACACCTCCATGGGGAGAACCTATCGGAGACTAAAACTGCCCTTCAGTCTCATGGAGAAAGGCAGAACCCGTGCCAATGGCTGAAGGTCAAACCCAGACAGATTCCCGCTGGAAATCAAGCTACGATTTTTCACAGTGCCGGCAATTAACCGTTGCAATGAACATCGCGGGGAAGGGGTGAATTCTCCATCTCTGGAGTCAGATCCCAGCTGGCTGCCTTTCTGGAGGAGGTGCGTTAGCCAAACTCAGCACCAAGGGGTCAGAATGAAAGTCTCTGATCTGTTACACGGGTCAGGCACTAGAAGATCTAACAGTCCCTTCATGCCTTACAAATCTACCCGCCTAGAAAGTAAGACTCTGGGATCAGGTGCATTTTCCGGCCTTCCTGCTCTGTGACTTAGAGACATTTCTTTTTTCAAACCAAGTGATATCCCCCAAACCCTTGGCTCCCTTCTGGCCTTCAAACCTCTGAATCGATTCATCTGGCCCAGCTAGTCCAACGGCCCATCTCTGACGGCGGCTGGTCTCAGCTGCGTCAAAGGAATCCTGTCCCTCTCTCGGCCTGTGGCCATGAGTTCCACAGACTAATCTGGCCTGGTGTTTCAAAAAAACAAAACAGCTCTTCCTTCCATCAGCTTTAATCTGGCCATGTGTGGGCGACCAGCATCGGTGGGGACAGTCCCCCAGTTTAGAGGCAACCATTTCCATCAGATTTTCTTTTTCTAATTTCTGTTGGGATGTTATTGGCTTGGGGTGGGGCGGTTTTAGGGGGTTCTGTTCTGGTTTTCGTTTGGGGGAGGATTGGGGTTGGGTTTGTTGTTTAAGTTTACCAAAAAAAATTAAAAATCGACATCTCAGGCCTGTTTTATTGGGCACCGTCCCCTTCAAATGTCAGCTGGTTTCAAATTGCGCTGAACAGACTCACTGGTGTGAGAGGCCCTTTCGCTGGGCGCTGCAGGGCCGCTTGCTGGCGGTTCCCACATCCTGCAGCTTGGGACACAGCACAGGTGCCAAAGGGACCCAGCTGTTCTCTGGGTCCTTGGCTGGGTGGTTTCTGCTTTAGATGATTCGAAACGGGGCTGCGTTCTGAGTATCGGCTGGGAATAAAGAAGACGACCCGGGGAGGGTTGACGCATTAGAGGAGCCACAAACTGAGGCTGAAACTCACTGGGGCAGGGACTGTCTTTCTGGTCTGGGTTTGTCCAGCACCTGCTGCAGTAGCCAGGATCCTGCTGTAATATACCTAATAGCATCAAAAATGTACAGCACCTGGCACAATGGGGGCCTAGGCCATGACTGGGGTGTCTAAGAGCTACCGTAATACACCTAACAGACAATATTTGTTCTTCCAATAATTTACATCCCACATGCAAAAAAATATAATCTATGATCGGGGGGGAGGGATAGCTCAGTGGTTTGAGCATTGGCCTGCTAAACCCAGGGTTGTGAGTTCAATCCTTGAGGGGGCCATTTGGGGCAAAAGTTGGGGATTGGTCCTGCTTTGAGCAGGGGGTTGGACTAGATGACCTCCTGAGGTCCCTTCCAACCCTGATATTCCATGATTCTGTGATCACTCAGATATTCCCAAACTTCCCAGATTCCAGAAGATCCTGCACTTGTGCTAGGGCCCAGCGGTGGATTTTCTGCCGCTTTGAGCAGGGGCCTGGGAATCTGGGCTTGAAATGGCCAAGGATTATATAAGACAGGAGGTCAGAGGAAACCCTAACTCTCAGCTTGGTGGGGTGGGACATAAGGCGTGACAGAGACCCAGCTCCGGGTAATGCACCCAAATCTATCCATGCAGGAAACTCTGAGCGAGGTGTGAGTATGCTGCTTCCCAGTCCTTGCATTAGAACCCAGGAGCCCTGGCTCCCAGCCCCCGTCCCGCTCTAACCACTGGACCCCACTCCCCTCACAGGGCTGGGAATAAACCCAGCAGTCTAGGCCCCCCACTCCCACTTTAACTACTAGGCCCTACTGTCTCCCAGAGCTGAAATTTGAACCCAGCAGTCCTAGCTCCCAGCCTTCTGCACTGATCACTAGATCTTGCTGCCCCCTGGAGCTGGGAGAACCCAGGAGTCCTGGCTCTCAACCTTCAGTGCCAGCTGCTATTCCACCCCTCTTCCTGATATAAAGTCTCTCCTGGATCTGTATAAAGTGGAGCCTGACACAAAAAAACTGGCCCCAAACTTTGGGGGCAAATTGGCATCCGGATCCTAATTTCATGTCCAACTCCTGGTCCCTATCACAGGCCAAACCCACCCCCACCCCTCCGAACCTCAGATCTCCCGGCACCTCTGACCCAAACAAGCCGGGCCTGCCCCAGCTGCTGCGGCTCAGACTCTGTCCACCCTGCCTCCAGCACCTTGCTGACTTTTGCCCCCTTGGCGTCAGCACAAAATCTTTTCGTGTGCCCCCACCAGACGCGAGTCCCCTTGACTCCCCCCGGTTCTGTGCAAACCAGAGTGAAAACCACGCAGCAAAGCAAACTCGGGATTTCGTGAGCAGGGGGAAGTCCTTTTTACTTCCTCCTGATGTGATTTCCGATTGGTCGAGACCTCAGAAACAGAGAGGCAAGTTTATGCTAATGTTGTACAAAACCTCCCCAAACCCTACCTCACTTAGCCAGGCTACTGCCTGGTGGTTCCTCTCCAGAGATCATTCCCTTGCAACCCTGTTTGCACACACCTGCCTAACCTTTCCATTTTTCCTTTCCAAACGTGAGCACTAAGGATTCGCCCCGTGCACCAAAAGCAAAACCACGTTTTCTTTTTTGCAAGGTTACAAACAGAAAACGTCCAGGGCATAAAAGCCATGGCAATGGGGCAGCAGAGACAAAGTCAGCAGCGAAAAGCAGGTGGAAAGAGATCACAGCATCCAGAGGAATTGAACCACCATCCTGGCAGTTGCTCTCACAGGTACGGCTTTTTCAGACCTTAGGGCTGATCCCAAGTTTTCTGTCGAAACTTCAATGTGAGGGGAAAATAGGGGAGGAAGGGTTTGCCTGGATGAAAGATTTCACAGAAGGCACCTGCTTTCCAGAGAAACGTTCCCGTTTTCTCGGGAAAACCGAAACCAGACTTTTCGGGGCTGCGAAAGTTTTTCATTTTCGGCTTCAACTTTTCCAATTTTCTTGTGAACACGTTCAGGGTTGTGGCCTACATTTTTTAGATTCTGCCCTAAGAAAAGAAATCTGCTTTTGGTCTAGAATGATTTTGCTTTTGGCAGTTTGGGGCCTAAAACGTTCGGCGTTTCAGCTCAAACTTTTCAGGTGCTGGCAGCTTTTGGCCTAAATCTCTTTGGCCTTCGCCAGTTTTTGATCCGAAGATTTTGGGTTTTTGCTCTTTAACAAAAAAAGTCCAAATTTTCTGCAGAAAAAAAATCCTCTATTTTCCAGCCAGCACTCATAGATTGCTTTAGGTCACTTACAACCTGGTGAAAACGTAAGCTGCTGAAATGTTTTGGCCAACTTTTGGTGCCTCAATTGCCGTTGGGTGAAAATCTCCTCCCTCACTTCAAATGAAGAAAGTTTCTCGTCCTTGAAGTTGTGGAGAAGAGGCTGAATTTATACCAGCTGGGGATCTGGCCTCACTGACTTCAGTGGAGTTACGGCCAATTACCACCAGCTGGTGGTCTGGCCTTACAAAGTCAGGACAGTATTAACCCATTTTAGAGAAGGGAAAACTGAGGTACTGAACAGTGACACAACTCAGCGCCCAAGTAACACTGTAGCACTGAGATAGGACCGAGCCATCGTGATTCCTTCGGCTGCATTGTAGCCCCTGGATCATATTCCTGCCTTGTGCTAATCTCCCCATTACTCAATTTGCTGATGTAAATGTTGTTAAAAAATAATTGAAATCCAAACTGCGCCTGGCAATGAGCGACTTCACTGGGCAGACACCGACGAGTCCCATAATTAAACAGCCACATGGTCCATCTAGCCCAGTGTCCTGTCTTCCAACAGAGGCCACCAGATGCCTCAGAGGGAAGGAACAGAACAGGTCAATTATCGAGTGATCTATCCCCTATTGTCCACTCCCAGCTTCTGGCAGAGCATGGGGTTGCATCCCTGAGCATCTTGGCTAGTAGCCATTCATGGATCTGTCCTCCAGGAACTTATCTCATTCTCTTTGAATACAGTTATAGTCTTGGCCTTCACAACATCCACTGGCAATGAGTTCCATAGGTTAATCGTGTGTGGTGTGAAGAAGTAATTCCTTTTGTTTGTTTTCAACCTTCTGCCTATTAATTTCATTGGGTGACCCCTGGTTCTTGTGTTATGAGAAGAAGTAAATAACCCTTCCTTATTCACTTCCTTATTCACTTTCTCCGCACCAGTCACAATTTTATAGACTATCATATCCCCCCAATCTGGTCGTCTCTCTTCCAAGCTGAAAAGTTCCAGTCTTTTGAATCTCTCCTCATACGGAAGCTGCTCCATCCCCTAATCGTTTTGGTTGCCCTTCTCTGGACTTTTTCCAGTTCTCGTATCTTTTTGAGATGGGGCGACCCGAACGGCATGCAGGATTCAAGGCGTATTCATCCATCCATTCCCCACGCACTCCCTTCTATCTAGCCATCCCTCCCCACAAACCCATATAAACCCCCTGCCCTTCAGTTCCTTGGAGTTCAAAAGAAGTCAACTCCGATCATTAGGTCCGTGGGCAAAAATGATCCTTTCATTCTGAGAGCCGAATGATCGTACCCCCGCAATTTCTGTGCTGCAAACACCTGCCAAGCGTGATGTCGTACGGCCGTAACACACAAGGCAAGCAGCCAACTAAATTGCTGCGACTCGAGGAGTGAAGCCATCCCGCCTCGTTGGTATTAATTAGAAACAAAACTTAGCGGCGTGTTTATGCAAGCCGGCTTAGCAGAGACAAAATTGCTTCTTTTCCCGAGGAAGCGTTCATTAAGCGCCATGGAACCCCGCTGGATGTTTAATTATACGCCCCGCGTCAGAGACTTCCTCACACGAGTCGGCCCCATCTGTAACGCAAACACTCTCCGTAGACGCCCCAGCGACGTGTGTGAGGTTTGCCACACAGGGAAACTCTCTCGCTTTGGGCCTGGCATTCAGCGTGTGGGCGATCACAGAATGGCAGAGATCGGGTGCATTTCAAGAACTAGAAACCAGACACCCCGAAGCCAAGGGGAAGCTGGTCGGCAGATCATTACGGAACATGAATATTTACGCTCGGGGCAAGAAGGGAGCGAGGTGACTTGGAGATCGTTGCTCTCCGGGGCAGAGACCGGCTTGTTCTGTGTGTTCGTAGGTCCCTTGGTACAACGGTAGCCTGGGTGCTACCATAATACACCTAAGAGCAATAACATGGACCGCCCCCAGCACAGTGGGGTCTTGGTCCGGGGCTCCTTGATGGTGTGAGAATACAAAATAAATAAATAAGGCTGTCCCAGAGTTCAGGGCAATACAGCCTAATGGCCAAAGCCTATGCAATGGCCTTTGGCAGCCCAATTCACTTCCCTGCCCGTTGGCGGTGTCCATGCCAGGTTGGATGGGGTAGGGGGACCCGGGCCCATCTTTCTGCACCAGGTCTCGACCCAGGGCCCTAGGGAACCGACGCCTCGCTGCTCAGTCTCAGTCGTCCCCTTCCCCGGGTCGCTTCCTACCCTTTCTTCCAACGCGGGGGTCCCTCGGTCTCGGCGGCCGGCTGGGGGGGGGTCTGTTAAGATTCCAACCCAGGATACACGTCTGTGTACATTAGCTGCCACGCTCGAGCTGGCCTGTTCCCTCTTATCTGCTAGTCCCCGTGGGAGCATGCCCAGCAGGGCAAGGGGGTATGTGGCTTCCTCGGCCCACAGCGTGGGGTTAACCCCCTCCGGCCCAGTGTGGGGTAGGTACATCCCGTCCCCCACTGCAGTTCAGCCCCACTCCGCCCCCAGGCCTAGGTGCCACTTGAGTCTCAGGCCAGGTGCTGAGGCCCTTGGGTGTAGGGCGGAGGATCTGGGGCTGAGCTCGTCAGAAAAGCCGGCCCCAGTTGAAGGTGCAGAGCCAGTGGACAAATCTGGCCAGCAGCTCTTGCTGAATGGCTCTGGCTCTCCTGCTCTGCCCGGGGCGAGTTTGACCCTGGAGGAGAACCGTTTACCTGCTCTAGTGACTAGTTCTGCTAGAGGGCAAGGACCTATCGCTACCCCCACAGCTCATGATGTCACTCCTTCAGGGCACGTCCACACTGCCCGCCAAGCTCAAGCTCTGACTCGTGTTTGAGCCCATGCCCGCCTCCCGTCCACACACAAACCAGTCTGACTCGGGTCAGCAAACACGCAGGCTCCAGGCCCTTGGACAGGAGGGTGGGTCAAAGCCACAGTTCTGCTGGGACTCGGGTCCCAGCCCTGGCCTTTTGCAGGGCGGACACAGCTCAGACCGCAGCCCCGGCTCAGAAGGTCCCTGTAATGCAGTGTGGATGTGTTAGCGCAGCTGCCAGACTGGGTCCAGCAACTGCAAGCCCAGGTTTACAATGCAGTGTGGACGCTCCAGCATGGGCTTCAAAACCCCAAGTTCAGAAGCCCGGGTCCCCCAGACCCAGATTAGCATACAGAAGAAGGGTGTGACACTGGTTAAGGCATGCGGCTGGAGTGCAATTCCCTGCTCTGCCACCCCCTTCCAGTGTGACCCTGGAGGAGTCACGCTGCCATTCTGTGCCTCAGTTTCCCCATCTATAAAAGGGGATAACAGCACTTCCCTCCCTCGCTTCTGTGTCGTGAGGATCAGTGCGGGTGCTGCTCAGATACTATAGGAAAGGTCAGACACAGAAGGACGGCAGCTAGTTCAAGTGGAAGCAATCTGGACTGGAGGTTCTGGTCCAAAGTCTGCTGTTGATGGTCCAAGCATGATTACAGCTGGGCTCCCTTGTGTGAACAATGTGGGGGGGGGGCTCGGTTTGTTGGGGGGAAAAAATTTTAAATAAGAAAGAAAATAGTTGCAGGTCAAACCAAAAAGGAAATTTTTCCAAATTTGGAGCCTATTGAAAAGTCTGAAAAAAAAATAAATGAACGAATTTGGAGTCAAACAAAGGCTTCACTTCCATTCTGACCATTTTGGATTGTTCTCGAAATAAAATGGGAGGATATTTGAAAAACAAAGTCAGCCCAAACCCAAAATCAACCCTCAAAACTCTTGATTTTTTTTGACCAAATCAATTCGACCAAACTGACACGAATTGGCAAAAACATTCTGGGGTCACCAGATCCCCCCACCCCAAAAAGTTTTGGCTGAAAAATTTCTCTCTGCCCTAATATTGTGTGGTGAAAAGACCATACTTAGGAGATTTTTTTTGTTTTTTCAGGCGCAGTCACTATGAGCCGGACTCTGCTTGTCTCAGCTCTCCTGCTGGTATTGGTGGAAACTTTCGCCGAAGGGGCTCCGGCAAAGAATTGCCAACTTTCCCAATACAGATCCCTTCTTCCCCAATATATCCAAGCCTTCAAGGACTTCAGGGATAAATACGTGAGTAGAGGCAACTCTCGGGGGAGACATGAAACCGCTCTCCCGATCCCTCGGGATCTGAAGAGTTAGCACAAGGGATGGGGGTAACCCCAGAACTGGAGCCAAATTGTAAATTTCATGCTGTCCCTGGCAGTTTCAGTGAGATACAGAAGGAAGTGATTGCCACTTCCTGTCCTAAACAGTGGTGCGAGCACCGCTGTGCGGCTGCCCAGCCACTGCCATGTTCTGCCCCAGAGGTGGCTGCATCTCAGCACCGGGTGACAGATCCCTGCATTAACATCCCCACACCCCAGCCCAGCGGCGGCTGGATCTCAGCACCGGGTGAGGGATCCCAGTCCCATGCCCCACCCCAGAGACGGCTGCATCTCATGGGTGGCTGCCGAGAATGAAGTCACTCTAGGGTAAAGTGCGACCCTGCATTGCTCTGATGCCCGAATGGAGGAAGTTTCTCTGCATGGCCCAAGGAACGACTAACCACCCACGTTGCCTTACCCCACAGGGAAAGACGATCCAGGGCGCTGTCATGAACTGCTCCGACAAGATTTTCAGCCACAAGCTGGACCAGCTGCCGGTGAGAGACCCCACGGCGGAGACACGTGCCCTCTCCCCCTCTCTGCCCCATCCCACCCTTCCCCCTCCCTTCCTTCTACCCTTCCCTCTTCCCCATGCCCTCCATCCCTCTGCCCCCCCATTCCACTCTCTTCCTCTTCCCCCCACCCCCATGCCTGGCCAATCCCCCGGACCTGCCCTCTGACCCCAGCCCTGAGGGTCCCCTGCTGCCCCACTCCAATCTCACTCAGACATCCCTCTGCTGTGCCCCCCAGGCATGTCAAAACTTGGTGGTGCTGGAGAAGAAAATGGATCTGACCATCAGAGTCATTCAGAACCTCAGCGAGCCCGAGCTGGTCAGGAATGCGTCCGGGCCCCTGGAGATCCTGGCGAGCATCCAGGAGGACCTGAGGAGCTGTGTGAGTACCAGCACTGACGACCACCACAGGGATGCAGCCACCTCTGGGGTGGGACATGGCAGCTGTTTATACAGGGATCTCTTGCCTGGCACTGACATGCAGCCACTTCTGGGGTGGGACACAGGAGCTGTATATACAGGGATCCCTCGCATGGTGCTGAGATGCAGCCCCGCCGCGTTGGTTCAGACATTTTAAACACGGCTGTCCCAGCCTAGCTGCCCTCTCTATCCCCACGTCCCCCTGCAGTGAGATGGGATATAGCAAGCTTTGGATTTCCTGTCCCAAATGTTTGCCCCGTTCCCCACCTCAGAGGCTGCTGCCTTTCAGTGAGGGGTTTTGTGGATTCCTGAACTTGGGGCTAGGTTCCACTCCCAGTCACAGCAAAGTGACTTCCCGGTGCTACGCCTGGCCCACGGCAGTGCGTCACGGAGCACAGAATCTGGTTTGTAACAAACACATGAGTCTCCAGGATGGATCAGAGCTGAGGACAGTCTAACCCGGTATCCCCTCGCTGACAGCAGCCAGCATCCTCATCACTCATACCCAGGGATGAGTTTAAACCTGGAAGCAGGAGCCCCAGTTTCCCTGCCAAAAATCTTAAAATTAGCATTAGCTCTTATAACACCGGCGATTCTTGTGCTCCTTAGAAACACCCCTTCCTAAAGCTTGCTAAATTCCTGCCAGGCACAGCACCGCCTTCCCCAGTCTGTCCTCATGCTAGCTGCTGCTTCAGTTTCCCCTCCCCCATGAGCTTTTCCAGCCCTCTATAGAAAACACCTGCCCTTCTCAGCTGGGGCTTATCATAGACCAGGTTGGCAGGCCCCAGGCTCTTAAAGGGGCAGGCCACCCCGTTACACTGAGTTCGCCAACTTCCTGTGGCAATGAGTTCCACAGGCCAATTGCACGTCACGTGAAAACATATTTCTTTTGATCCCTTTAAGGTGAGCTGAAGGCAGCTTCTTCCAGTGCTATGAGTATATGGATTATATTTACACACACACACAGAGTAGGAAACTCACAACTACAGCTCCCTTCTAATATACTCATGCAAGTGGTGGTGGCTTTATATCACATGGGTGTAGCTAAAACATATCCCAACATGTCGCCGCGTTGTCCGTGTAATAACCTCCAAGCTGGACTGTCACCCAGCTTTCACCCCACAACCTTCTGCACACCCAGACCCTCTTGTGCCCAAGCTGGGGAAGTAGCTCTGGCCGCTGGGCACCTGTACGTACACACGCACACGCTTCTTTTCCAGTGAAATCCAGCGTGCCGCAAGCCAACCGGGAGGGAATTGAAAGCAGGTAGTCTGGCTTTTCCGGAGGCGCAAAAGCCCAGCCGGAGCCTGGGGAGTCCCTGGGTGGGAGAAGGCTGGTGCCACGCAACGAGCGGCAGGCCGAGAACAGCTGCTGGCCGCCCTCGGCACACCAGAGCGGGGGGGCCGTTTGTAACTCGTTCTGCCCCGACTTTCAGATCCAGCTGAAGGGCCTGGATCACGATGCTGCCGGGCCGCTGCCCATCCTCGCCAAATGGCTACGGAAATCCCTTGCCAGAAAAAGTGAGGTGAGGATGCGGGGCGGCATCCCGGGCCTTTGCCCCATGGTTCTGGGTTTGTACAGCGCCTAGCGCCGGGCATCTGGGGGGTCCTGCACCGTGGCCAGGGCACATGGATGCTACCGTAATCCACCTAATAGCAATACAAATATATAGTGCCTGGCACAGGAGGGTTCTGCTCCATGGCCGAAGTGCCGAGGAGCTACCATAATACACTTAATAGCAATACAATTGTACAGCACCTGGCACCGGGGGGGGGGGGAGGTCCTGCTCCATGGCCAGGGTGCCTAGGTGCTACCATAATACAACTAATAGCAATACAAATATACAGTGCCTGGCACAGGAGGATCCTGCTCCATGGCCAAAGTGCCTAGGTGCTACCGTAATACACCTAGTAGCTATACACATGAACAGCACCTAGCGCCATGGGGGCCTGGTCCATGGCAGCTACCATAATGCACCTAGTAGCAATAAGAACGTACAGCACCTGACATAATGGGGTCCTGGCTCCATGACTGAGGCTCTTAGGTGCTACCCTAAGGCCACTGTGGATAAATCCCTGGTCAGTTGCACCCTGGGGCATCGGGGCCAGTTGAGATGAGATGGGGGAGGGGAATCCTGAGCCGCTGAGAAGGAAAGACACCGTTGGGATAGTAGTGAACTCTGTGCACATCTGTACATGTGCACATGTCTGTACCCGCACACACCACTGCCCTCTGCTGGCTCGAGTCAACAACACTACAACCCTGTGTCCTATCCCTTCTAGTGCTGACAGGTAGCGGCGATTCTCCTTTAGCCCAAGTGACCCGAGTTCTATCCCCTGCCGCCGCCACGCAGCCCCAGCGCTCCGTGCCAGGCTCTGAATCCGCGGCTCTGACAAGCTGTAATGCCCGCTTGCTATTTCTCTGGTCCCAGGAGTCTGCCAGATGCCTGGAGGGAGGTCTGATCTTCAATCTCTTCCATCTACTGAATGAAGATCTGAAGAATGTTGCCTACAAGTTCAACGAGTCCTGCCATTGAAACCCTGCTGCTGTCAACCTGCCCTGCTGCCGCTAGACCAGACACCTACACAACTGAGTGGGGAGGAGGTGGGGGAAGAGAGAGAGAAAGTCTGGATGGGACCTTCTATATTTTTAAGTATTGTATTTATTACATACCAGGAGAAGATCCTGGCTCATGACTGGCTGGAAAACAGTCACACGATGTAGCTTTCTCCTGGCTCGCCTTCCCAGGTCAATGTCAACCCCTCAGATTGCATCTGTGAGTTAGCAGATCCTGCCGGCCTCCTCAGAGATTTACTAGCCGTTCCCTTGGCTAATTTCCTCTCCTTTAAGAAATTACGGCCTAACGTTTTCGAAAGGGACTCGCGATCAGCGCTGGTCGAAGCACGGCCAGTTCCGTGGCTTTTTATCCCGGATTTGCAAACTCACTCTGAAGCGGGTGGACAGCGTTGCTGGATTTTCAAACTGTTGGATTGTCAAAACGCGTGATTCTGACATTTCCAGTATTTCTCAATGTTTTCATTTAGACGGTGCTGATTTCTGCTCACTGGTGAGCGAAATTCAACCCTGTGTAGAAGGCGCGCACGGCTACCCAGGGGGTGAACTTCACTCCTGCAGAAGAAATTCTACATTCGTGTTTTGAGGTTCAATCTGCCGTCCCTGGCTGCAGCAGTGTTACAGAATTGTGTGTCTTATTTATGTAATTTATTTTCAGTCCCTGGAATTAGCGGGGTAATTGTTGAAACTGGAGTTTGATTAGATATTTATTTATTTCACGGTTCGTCATCTATGACTTAGATCATCTGTTAAGGGAGACCTTCCATCCGACATGGTGCAATGACCCGACTTGTGTGTGTGTGTGTGTGTGTGTGCAATGCCGCCCTCTGCTGGGGGGATTGAGAACTGCTCAGACATATGTCATGTGCCCCGTACTGCTAATGGAGGGGTTTTTTTAATAATTATTTATTATGTGAGTGGCAGGGAGCCTGTGATTTCAGAAGGGGGGGGAGAATCTGAGCTCTCTGCACTGTGCCATTTTGAGTGATGACGGGAGACATTTCGCTTGGTCCTCGAGCCTTTTCCTATTGCTGTGTTGTGCCTTATGTCAGTGTTAATAAAAGGGCTGGTTAAAAAAAAAAAAAAGACCACGTATTTCTTGTCATCTGCATCGCCCTAGGGCTTGGGCCAGGCTGGGAGAGCAGTTCCATTTGCATCATTCTTGGGGCTTTCTAACGCCATCCCCAAAGCAGCTGCAGAAGGAAAGGACACGGGGCAGCTTTGAATAAAACACGGTGGTACAAGGACCAGCAGGGATCAAACCCACCACCTCTGGGTCTTGCCACGCTAGAACAAGTCCCAGCCTCAGGGATCGAACCCATGAATTTAACAGCACAAGGCCCCGGCAATTTAGCCAAGGCTACAGCCACCACGGGAAGGGGACAGCGCGCCACCAGGAGTGAACACCGAGTCCACTCCTCCGAGGGCAGCGGGTTCGTTAATCATTTCCCGCGCTTGCTCTGCTGCTGGGATCCGTCCAGAGAAGCACAGGGCCCAGACTCTTGTGCTAGGTTCTCTCCCCCCAGCCGGGGAATCCCCCCCCTCCGAGGGCAGGCCCGACACCGTTTCGCTCTCACTTTCCTTTTCATCCCTTCTGAACCCAGGGAGATCTAATGAGAGCCCCAAGGCAGAGCCCCGAGGCAGAGCCCCCCCAGAAGGCAGCAGGGTTGAAGACAACAAAACTACCTGTGGAAACAGACCACCGAGGGCTGGGCGCATCGTTGTAAAAAAACCGCCATCCTGATTTTGCTACCGCGCTCTCAAGGTGCGGGAAACTCCCAAGCGGCTCCAGGCCGCCGGGAGCCTTGGCCTCTCAGCAACGCGCCAGCCTGCTCAGGACCTGGCCGGTGGGGCCCCCCGGCCCTGGAAACCAGTGGGGTTGACGCTCACCGGCCAGCGCAGCCGCAGTACCCCCGGCATTTTCAGTAGCTTTGCTCCAGGGATGGGTTTATTTCTCCAAGTCTGAACAGCTCAGCGTAAGTCAGGTGGGGTGACTGGGTGGCCTTTCCCCCCCCGAGCTGTTCCTTGGCCTCTTACCCAAGACCCATCACCTGGGAAGCTTCTAATTAGTGCCAGGTGGTGGTGAGCGGCTAAGCCCCGCCCCAGCCTGCGAGGCTCCTCCCACCTGAAGAATCATAGAAGATCAGGGTTGGAAGGGACCTCAGGAGATATCTAGTCCAACCCCCTGCTCAAAGCAGGACCAATCCCCAACTTTTGCCCCAAATGGCCCCCTCAAGGATTGAACTCACAACCCTGGGTTTAGCAGGCCAATGCTCAAACCACTGAGCTACCCCTCCCCCAAAAACCACGCCAGGAAAGTAACCGCCCCGCAGCACCTCTCCAGAGGCTGCTCGCCCCTCAAAGGTTGGGGTCTGCAGGACTGGGAGCCCCCCCGCCCCCGGGGACTCCCCCACGAGGCCTCTATAGACAAAGGCAGGGCTGTTCTCCCAAGGAAACCGACACCCCCAGAGATTTTACTGGGGGGGGGAAAGACTTTCAGAGCTAGTAGCAAACAGCTGCCCTGTGTCCCCACCCCTCAATGGCTTGTTCAAAGTGACTGCTGGAAAAGCGAGGACTCGAACCAGAAACACCAGAGAGCCAGGCCAGCATCCTGATCACCAGGATGGTCTCCCTTGCATGCAGAAGGGCTTCAAAAATAAGTTCATCAGTAACAATGCTTCCCTCCGCTGTCCCTGCTATGCCCAAGGGAACACAGGGTCTCTAGCAGAGAGGATTAGGCTGGGTTTTACAAAGGGATTTAGGCACCGAAAGCAGCTAGGCACTTCAAGGGGATCCTCCTAGGTGCCTTCTGCTGTCCTTAGGGGCCTACCTGCCAATAGAGATCGGGCCCCACGTTTCATCCGCTTGGCTTTGGAGCAGATTTTACGACCGGGAGGAATAGCTCAGTGGTTTGAGCATTGGCCTGCTAAACCCAGGGTTGTGAGTTCAATCCTTGAAGGGGCCATTTAGGGATCTGGGGCAAAAATTGGGAATGGGTCCTGCTTTGAGCAGGGGGTTGGACTAGATGACGTCCTGAGGTCCCTTCCATCACTGACAGTCTATGATTCTATGTTTGCAGAGCTGCCTGGAGAAGGTCACATCCTTGGGAACAAGCTTGGCTGGAAGCCAAGGATCAGACTACCTCACACACACCTGGTTCGGGGCCATGACCTGGGGAGGAGGGGAATGGGTAGCCGGGGGAAAGCACACACCTGTCACGGTGAGGGGAGCTTATCAGGTGCCATTCCAGCTGGTGGGGATGGGGAAAAGGGGAACTGCTCTCCCTCCCGCTCGAGGGTGAAAATGGAGCCCTGGCATCCTAGGGCTGCAGGAAAGGCAGGTGGTGGCTGCTTGGGGAGTCCCCGGAGCAGCCCTATGCTGGGGCCAGGGCATCGCGTTGCTCATTTTTGCTCTGCCTTACAAACAGGGAAACTGAGGCACAGAGTGAGTGAAATGACTCACCCACAGTCGTGCGGCACAACCAGGAACAGAACCCAGGCGTCCTGACTGGAGGGACGGACTGGGAGTCAGGACACCTTGGTTCTCTTCCCTGCTCTGGGAGGGGAGGGGGGTCTAATGGTGAGAGCAAGTGGCGGCAGGACTCCTGGGTTCCATTGCCCGTGATATCTAGTGGTTACAGCACAAGAAGTTTGGGGAGTCAGGACTCCTGGATGACCTCCGTGCCCTCCCAGGCCAGAGTTTCCCTAGCTATAAAATGAGGGGGAGGACAATAACACTTCCAACTCCTCCAAGCCCATTGGGGGACCGCGGTGAGTGACCCCACCTTTCCAGGGGGAGCAGCCCCCCACCCCCGTTAGCTGCCACCCCCCCCACCCCAGGTGCCCCTGTGAGGCCTCGGTGGGGGAGTTCCCTTGGCAGGACACACTGTCCTCCGCTGTGCCACCAGCTTTCCCTTTTCCCACCCTTATCACACCCGCCCCCAGCGTCCTGAGGCTCCCCCACCCTGGCAGGGCCCCAGCCTCGGAAGGGGGGGCTCTATAAACGAGAACCGCTGCGGAGGCTCCCCCATCGGCACCGGGACGATGGCCACCGCTCGCACCCTGCTCCTCCTTCCTCTGCTCCTGGCCTCGGCTTGGGCCCAGTGCCCGGCGCCGGCGGATCTGAAGAACGCCGACGGGAGCAAGGTCTGCTCCCAGCTGTACGTCGACGACAGCCCCTACTACGCCCAGTGCTGCGGGGGCGCCGTGCTCCAGGTGCAGCCCGGCGACGACGTTCCCTACGTACCGCTCGGCTGGAACGACAAGATCTCGTCCCTGGTGGTGGCACCCCTGTGTGAGCTCAGCGTCTGGTCCAGGAGGGGCAAGGAAGGCTACAACCGCAAATTCAAGAGTGGGGTGGTATATCGGCTGCGGGAGACCAAGAAGGGGCTCTTCGGGGACTGGGACAACTCCATCTCCGCCTACTACTGCAAGTGCTACTGAGGCGAGGCCAGGGATGAAGCAGTGAGACCAGGCCTCCAGCCGGGCCAAGGCTTTATCCCACCGCTCACACCAAACCTCCAGCTGGGCCAAGCCTTAATCCCACTTCTCACACCAAACCGCTCGCCGGGCAGCTGGCATCCCTGGCTGCTTTGGTATTCAGTGCCTGCACACCACCATGCTATCCGCCTCCAGGAACAGCTGCCCCACGGCGCCTGAGCGATTGCTGCCAGATCACAGCCCCAAGGGTTCGTGCCCACATCCCCAACCCCCTCTGTGGCGAAGGCTTCTGGGAGGGCTTTAGCCCAGCTCTCGCAGGTGTGCTGTTTGCCTGAAACCTAGGTGATTTCCCGGCAAGAAAACACCAATGGAAAAGCATCTCAGCGTCAGAGAGTTGTGCAGAGCAGCTGGTAAATTCCCCTTTAAATTGCAAACCCCTTTGCGGGGGGCTGTGTTAAGCTGAACTTTATCCAGCACCTAGCGCATTCTCGGCGGTACCAAATAACAATCAGTTGATATTAACAAATAGACCACGAGCTTCAGCTTTTAGCTGGTCTGAGTGACCCAATTCAGCATCCATTTAGCAGCCAGAGAGGTTAAATGCTCTACTTAATACTTCCAGGCAACTGTAATCTTCAAGCACATAGGCCTTGCTTGGTTTTACCCCCCAGATCCAATTCTCTTCGAACCCTCTCCCCCGCACCCTGGCTTTTATCACGCCTTTCCCTGCAATAAACGGAACTGCAATGACGAGACAATACTAGTAATTGCTAGCTCTTCCAGCAGCAGATCGCAAAGCGCTGCACGAAGGAGGGCGGTAGCAGGATCCCCGTTTCACACATGGGGAAACTGAGGCATGGAGCAGGGAGGTGACTTGTCCAAGGTCACCCAGCCGGTGAGTGGCAGAGCCAGGGATAGAATCCAGCCAGGCCACGCTGCCTCTCTCATTTCCCACTCAGGGTTTAGCTCTCTCAGCCGGTACTCAAGGGTCTAAGCCCCTCGCAATGAGCTTAACTTCCAGCAAGGCAGAGCAGCGCTAAGATTGCTATTGTACAGCTGGGGAAACTGAGGCACGGAGCGACTCAGGCCAGGTCTGCGGCGGGAAGTTTTGGCAATGCCAGTGAGGAGAGCGGTGGCTGGGTGCGATTTCTATAGTGGCAAAGACTGTAGTGTCCACGCAGCGATATCAGAGTAAATGCCCTTGTACGAGGTGAGACGGGATCCCCGGGGTGCAACCTGGGACTGTAGGACTGCGGGGCCCCCTTGTCTCACTACCCTGGGGGTTGTCAGTGCCTTACCGGTGGCAAGCACCAGGTGCTGTTACCACTCAGTCCAACGGCGTGTGGAGTCCTGCACCCGGCTAGATTTCACGAATCCCAGAGCCACTCACGGATCACGCAGAGAAAGGCACCAGCCAGATCCCCCCAGCTCCCAGCCCTGTATGTTAGCAATATACGGTCTGGCCCTGCTCAAGACCCTTTCTTGAGCAAGGCGAGTTTATTCATTGGTTCACCACGTCGTCAATGGAAAGGGACGGTAAACCTGGGCAGATTTACCAAGCACTCCAGTCAAAACTCACCGGTAAGGAGCAACAGTAAATTGATTACAAAAAGACAGATTTAAGTCAGGGGTTCTCAAACTGGGGGCCGGGACCCCTCAGGGGGTTGCGAGGTGTCAACCTCCACCCCAAACCCTGCTTTGCCTCCAGTATTTATAACGGTGTTAAATATATAAAAAGAGTGGTTTTAATTTATAAGGGGTGGGGTCACACTCAGCGACTTGCTATGGGAAAGGGGTCACCAGGACAAAAGTCTAAGGGCCACTGATTTAAGCGATTACAAGTGATAGGAAAGTCGGAGTTAGTTACCAACGAAAGCAAAAGCAGCGCACAATCTCAATCCTAAACCCGTAAGACACTTGGCAGGGTTTCGATCAAGCAGGTTTCTCACCCCGTTGCATGTTACAGTTCATAACACACAGGTTTCACCCTTGAGACCTGGGCCAGTCCCCCGTCCCCCGCCCCCTCCGTTGGAGTCTTCAGTCTTCCAAGCGTCCTTGTTGCTTGCAGCGTAGGGGGTGGGGGGAAGGAGAAAAGTGAAGCCGGGGACCCCCATGTTCTGTTTTATACCCTAAATCCATGCGCTTGGAGAATACAAGTCGAGGCATGTCTGGGGGGCGCTGCCGAGTTTCCGGGCAAGGTTGAGCAATTCCCCTGGGGTGGCCTTATGCAGGTGAGTCAGTGAATTGTAACTCCCTTGCTGGACAATGGCTGTTCGACACCCGCCCGGGCATTGGTTACTTCCCTTGTTCGTGCCTCTGGGGATTTAATATCTGGGCGATTCCCCAACTCACGGCATATTTTAGTGACACCCGGCCAACGCACGCTCATACCGTCATAAGCACCAGTGATATACAGATTTAGAGAGAACAGTGGCTTTCAGCAGATCGTAACCTTTCCCGCGATACCTCGCAAGGCATGCTTTAGATGAAATATCACAATTATCTATAAATGATGGAGATGGGGTTTATAGGGCTCTCCCCCCAGGTCCAGAGTGTAGCTTATTTCACCTGGGGAACTGGGACAAGCTCTATCTGCCATGGCAGGCTCCTGCTGGTATCAGAAATGGAGCTTTGGTCTCCCAGGTCTTAGGTGGGAGCCCAAACCACTGGACACCTGGGGTAGGGGCTGTTTATACAGGGATCCTTCACCAGCTGCTCAAATGCAGCCATCTCTGGGGTGGGGTGTGGCACTTGTTCATACAGGGATCTCTCACCCGGCGCTGAGATGCAGCTGCCTCTGGGGCGGGGCACAGCGACTATTCATACAGGGATCCTCTCTCTCGGCACTGGCATGCAAGCACTTCTGTGGTGGGGCACAGCAGCAGTTAACACAGGGATCCCTTGCCTGGCGTTGAGACGCAGCTGTCTCTGGGGTGGAGCGCAGCGGCTGTTTATACAGGGAACCCTCGCTCAATGCTAGGTTGCAGCCACCTCTGGGGTGGGGGTAGCACTCTATAAAGGGTTGCTGTGGTGTACCACAGGGGAAGGGGGAACTGGGGCTGAGGCCAAGAAGACAGGCTGTAGGCTCACAGGAAGCACCAGAAATTCTTTAATGCCACTGCTCAGGTCCCATCTTGACTGCAGCCTCCCAGCTCCCGTGCAAGTATCACCCCATCGGGCCACTGGGGCACAGACCTGATGTGCCTTGACTCAGTGTCACACACTGAGCCAGAATCAGAAGTGCAAACCAGGAGGGCTAACCACTACACCCCACACCCTCCCAGAGCTGGGAATAGAACCCAGGAGTCCTGTCTCCCAGACTGCCCCACCCCCACTCTAACCACTATGCCTCCCCTCCCAGAACAGGGAATAGCACCAAGGAGTCCTATCTCCCAGCTCCCTCCCCCAGCTCTAACCACTAGACCCCGCTCCTCTCCCAGAGCTGGGCATAGAACCCAGAAGTCCTGGCTCCCACCCCTCCCCTGTTCTAACCACTAGACCCCACTCCCCTCCCAGAGCTGGGGAGAGAACCCAGGAGTCCTGTCTCCCAGCCCCCTCCCCCAGCTCTAACCACTAGACCCCACTCCTCTCCCAGAGCTGGGCATAGAACCCAGAAGTCCTGGCTCCCAGACCCCCTGCTCTAACCACTAGACCCCGCTCCCCTCAGGAACTTTTATTAATCCCTTTCCTTTGGAGCCATCCCAGCAGCGAGGCTGACCTGACAGGCCCCACGCAGCCCCAGCTTTGCCCCCAGGGCACAGAGAGGGGGCAGGGCTCTTGGCTCCCAGTGAATCCAGCGCCGATCTTTGTCTGGGTGCTGTCGTCAGCCCTCCGGGGGAACAGAAACCGAACCGCGCCCGCCCCCGGCCACCGGCCCGTCCGTCCGTCAGTCAGTCCCGCAGCTGCACGGAGACGCTGCTGTCCGTCGCTCTGGTGCGGCAGAGCCCGCCTGGCGTCTCGGCGTTCAAGGTCCGGTGCTGGAAATGGACGTAGCGCACTCCCGGCCCGTAGCCGTGGAAAACGTGGGAAACCTTCGAAAGGGCGAAACCATCAGGACCTGAGCCCACGGCCCCAAGGAGACACCGAGCCCCACCCCTGGCGCCCCATCCCTGTCCCCGTCTCCCCCTCTGGGCTCAGCCCCACTCCCCGTCTCCCCCTCTGGGCTCAGCCCCCACCACTGCCCTGGCAAGGCCCGAGCCCCCTGTGACCAAGTGGGAAGCAGCTGTAATATTTGCATGATGCCGATGTGTGCCTCAGTTTCCCTAAGGAGTCATGCCCAGGAGACTGGGACCTAGCCCAGACACTGTGTATCCAAGTCACCCCCTCCCCCTGAGCTGTCTCGCCCCTCTCCCCGCCCCCCCTTCCCGCGGGTGGGGAAGGAAGCGTCTCCCTTACATGGCACCAGTTCTTCTCCTCCCGGGACGCCCCGTGCTCGGGGCCCTCATGGTGGAATTCCCGCAGGGGCGTCTGCCCGTCGCCGGCCAGCAGCCGGACGTGCAGCTGGTAAACGGTCCGAGCCAGCCGGCTGTCCTCGTACCTGCGCCGGAGCAGAGGGCAGTTAACAGCAGCCAAAATCTGGGGTGGTTGGGGGAGTTGGTCCCCATAACAGGGGTGGGGGGGAACGAAGGTCGGGGAGGGGGGCATAAGGGAAGCTCAAGAAATCCCATTTCTCTCTGGCAACTAGTAACCACACGAAGCCGCAGCTGTGACCCAGCGTTTCATCAGCAGAGCTCACAGCACCTCCCAGAGGGGGGCAGGATCATGATCCTCATTTTACAGGCTAAGCCTAGGCTAGAGTGGGGGAGAGGGAGGCAGGACTCCTGGGTTCTGTCCCCAGTTCTGGCTCGGGGAGGGGGTCTAGTAGTTAGTGTTGGGGGCGGGAGTCAGGACTCCTGGGTTCTCCCCCCAGCTCTGGGAAGGAAGCAGAGTCTGGCGGTTACAGCAGAGAGGATGGGGAGCCAGGACTCCCAAATGATCACAGATGGGGAAACTGAGGCACAAGAGATGGGGCGGTCACCCAGGAGGCAGAGCCAGGAATGGAACCCAGGTGTCCTGATTCTCAGCTGAGTGCCACCCCCACTGCCCTACCGTCGTTCCTGCCCATAGCCTGGACATGGCTCTGCGCAGGGCGTGGGAGAGGACGCTGCGCCCCCTTCGGCCCAACCAAGGCACTGCACCGCGGTGCCCCACGCCCCGGCCAGCGCCCCCAGGGGATCCAAGGCAGGGCTCATATCTGGCCCTGGGGAGCTGGACCAGGGACCGGGGGAGGGGAGCCGTGGCAGCGACTGGGACCCGCCCCCCGGGGCATTCAAAGGAGAGCCAGTACCAGTCCATGACGGTGACGTTCGGCTGGTAGGAGTCCAGGAGCTCTTCCCACAGCCCCTCTGCCAGCAGGTCGACCTGCTGCTGTTTCACGCACCAGCTGCAAGGAGGGGGAGGGGAAAGGATCAGGGAGGAGCGGGGCAGCCGGGAACCACAGGGGACGGGCGTACAGGGCAGGAGGCGTCTTTCTGTTCTGTGTCCGTACAGCGCCTGGCACAATGGGGGCCTGGGCCACGACTGGGGTGCTGAGTGTCTACCGTAATACACCTAATAGCAATGACAACGTACAGCACCCGGCACAGTGGAGGGCCTGAGGCGCTACTGTAATACACCTAATAGCAATGACAACATACAGCGCCTGGCACAGTGGAGGCCTGGGCCACGACTGGGGCACCGAGGTGCTACCGTAATACACCTAATAGCAATGACAACGTGCAGCGCCTGGCGCAGTGGGGGCCTGGTCTATAACTGGCACTCCTGGGTGCCACGGTAAGCCAGCTAATAAATAATACTCATAATTCTTCACAGAGGTTGCTGGACTCCGACCCGTCCCCTGGTTCCCTCCTGTCGCCTCAAGCGTCGGCCAGTGTTGCCACATGGGGGCGATCTACACCCTGGCCTAACCTAGGCTGGGTGGTGCCGCAGGCTAGGTGAATAAAGTCCAGCAGCTCTAGAATGAGGCCTGCCTCCCGCTCCCCGTCTTCCCACCCCCCCCAGGGGGGGCTGCACTAGCTGGCCAGACGCGTGCCCAGCTCCCTCTCTTCGGATCCAGCCCAGGGAGGCGCGTGCCCAACGCGCCCAGATCTCCTGCTTGAGCTGCGCGGGCCCAGGGGGCGACAGGAGGGCCAGAAACCACGTCTGTGGCCCAGCCACGAGTAGCCGCCAGACCCCCAGGCTGGCCCAGGACAGCTGCTCACCTGAAGCGCGGAGCCTCAGAGCCGGGCTTCTTGCCAGCCACCTGGGGAGGCAGCTCCTCGGTGCTAATGGCCCAGCCGCTGAAATTACCTTGGAAGGGTTACAAGGAGGGTTAAAAGCAGCAGAAAAAAAGCCGCCCTGACAGCAACGGGGTCTGCAGAGCCAGGGGCGGCTTCTACCAGGAGCCAGGGGCACAAGAGATGCAGCTGGCGCTAGGGAGCACCAGCGGCTTATACAGGGAGCCCCCCAGTCAGAGCTGCAATGCAGCTGACTCTGGGGTGGGACACAGCAGCGGTTTATACAGAGAGCCCTCGTTCAGAGCTGCAATGCAGCTGACTCTGGAATGGGACACGGCAGCGGTTTATACAGGGATGCAGCTGATGCTGGGGTGGGACATGGGAGCAGTTCATACAGGGAGCCCGCATTCAGCGCTGCAATGCAGCTGACTCTGGGGTGGGACACGGCAGCGGTTTATACAGGGATACAGCTGCCCCCAGGGAAATCAAAGGGCACCCAGTTTAGCCCTGTGGGGGAGGCCGTGAAGCAGGGGTGAAGTACGCAGAGGCAGGCTTTCCTGCCTGATGCTGCCCCCTCCTGGGACACACGAGGCAGCTCCCAGCCCCCGGCTCTCCAGCAGGGCCAAGCCCAATCCCCATGCTGCACAGCGCCCCAGAAGAGGACGACAGATGGGGAGGGGGCTATTTGTTTCCTTGCCAACCAGCCCCGCCCCAGGCTCCCCTTCCCTGCACTTACCCAAGGACTCCAGTGGCACCTGGGGGCTGTTGGGTGGCAGGTGGGGAGCTGGCTCCGAAATGTTCACACCTGAGGGGGGGAGGGGGAAATGAAACACACAACACAGTCACCCCTCCAGCCTAAGCACGACACCCCCCAGCCCTCCACAGTCCTACCCAGCAGCCCCCCTCCCCCATCCCCACTCTCCCTCTGCCGTTCCTCTGGCTGCTTTACAGGGAGGCAGCATGGCTCAGTGGTTAGCACAGAGCGGGGGCTAGTGGGGAGGGGCTGGGAGCCCGGACTCCTGGGTTCTCTGCATGGCTTTGGCCAAGCCACTTCCCTGCTCGGTGCCTCAGTTAAGAGTAGCCGGGGGGTGGTGGTTCTAGAAGACACCATGGGGGAGAAATATTTGTAAGCATGTGGGGCCGGGGGTGGGGGGGGGGATGCTGATTCATCAAGCTAATGGAGCAGTCCCAGAGCAGCTGCCCTGATGGCACCCGGGGCAATCCCGGGCAGCAGGCTGAGACTGGCCTCGGAGCTAAATCCTTTCCTCCGGAGAGACGAGCCGGCGAGCTGGGACAGGCCCCTGAGCCTCCTTCCCCGCAGCCAAACTGGTTCAGCAGAGACCTCCCCGGAGACAGGGCGGCCTTCGGGCCACACGAATGAGGAGAGATGTTAACACCCGCCTGAGGGATCCCACAGCACGTCCCAAACGGGGAACCACATCACCTGAGATGCGGCTGCCTCTAGGGTGGGGCACGGCAGCTGTTTATACAGGGAACCCTCAACTAGAAGTGAGATGCGACGGTCTCTGGGGTGGGACGTGGGGAGGGGGCTTTTTATTCAAAATCCCTCCCCCTGCACTGACAACCAGCTGCCCCTGGGGTGGGAGGTGGCAGCTGTTGACACAGGGACCCCTCACCCAGCACTGGGATGCAGCTGCCTCTGGAGGAGGATGCAACAAGCAGTTCATCAGCTGCCCAGAACCACCACACAATGCAACCACCTCTGGGGAGGAGCACAGCAGCTGTTTACAGAGATCCCTCCCCATTGCTGAGATGCACCCACCTCTGGGGAGGGGCAGCTGTTGACACAGGACTCCTCTGATTAACCCGGTCCATGGGGCCGGACGAATTGCATCCGAGAGTGCTGAAGGAATTGGCGGCTGTGATTGCAGAGCCCTTGGCCATTATCTTTGAAAACTCGTGGCGAACGGGGGAAGTCCCGGATGACTGGAAAAAGGCTAATGTAGTGCCCATCTTTAAAAAAGGGAAGAAGGAGAATCCTGGGAACTACAGGCCAGTCAGCCTCACCTCAGTCCCTGGAAAAATCATGGAGCAGGTCCTCAAAGAATCAATCCTGAAGCACTTAGAGGAGAGGAAAGGGATCAGGAACAGTCAGCATGGATTCACCAAGGGAAGGTCATGCCTGACTAATCTAATCGCCTTTTATGATGAGATTACTGGTTCTGTGGATGAAGGGAAAGCAGTGGATGTATTGTTTCTTGACTTTAGCAAAGCTTTTGACACGGTCTCCCACAGCATTCTTGTCAGCAAGTTAAGGAAGTATGGGCTGGATGAATGCACTATAAGGTGGGTAGAAAGCTGGCTAGATTGTCAGGCTCAACGGGTAGTGATCAATGGCTCCATGTCTAGTTGGCAGCCGGTGTCAAGTGGAGTGCCCCAGGGGTCGGTCCTGGGGCCCGTTTTGTTCAATATCTTCATAAATGATCTGGAGGATGGTGTGGATTGCACTCTCAGCAAATTTGCGGATGATACTAAACTGGGAGGAGTGGTAGATACGCTGGAGGGGAGGGATAGGATACAGAAGGACCTAGACAAATTGGAGGATTGGGCCAAAAGAAATCTGATGAGGTTCAATAAGGATAAGTGCAGGGTCCTGCACTTAGGATGGAAGAATCCAATGCACCGCTACAGACTAGGGACCGAATGGCTCGGCAGCAGTTCTGCGGAAAAGGACCTAGGGGTGACAGTGGACGAGAAGCTGGATATGAGTCAGCAGTGTGCCCTTGTAGCCAAGAAGGCCAATGGCATTTTGGGATGTATAAGTAGGGGCATAGCGAGCAGATCGAGGGACGTGATCGTTCCCCTCTATTCGACACTGGTGAGGCCTCATCTGGAGTACTGTGTCCAGTTTTGGGCCCCACACTACAAGAAGGATGTGGAAAAATTGGAAAGAGCCCAGCGAAGGGCAACAAAAATGATTAGGGGTCTAGAGCACATGACTTATGAGGAGAGGCTGAGGGAGCTGGGATTGTTTAGTCTGCAGAAGAGAAGAATGAGGGGGGATTTGATAGCTGCTTTCAACTACCTGAAAGGAGGTTCCAAAGAGGATGGCTCTGGACTGTTCTCAATGGTAGCAGATGACAGAACGAGGAGTAATGGTCTCAAGTTGCAATGGGGGAGGTTTAGATTGGATATTAGGAAAAACTTTTTCACTAAGAGGGTGGTGAAACACTGGAATGCGTTACCTAGGGAGGTGGTAGAATCTCCTTCCTTACAGGTTTTTAAGGTCAGGCTTGACAAAGCCCTGGCTGGGATGATTTAACTGGGACTTGGTCCTGCTTTGAGCAGGGGGTTGGACTAGATGACCTTCTGGGGTCCCTTCCAACCCTGATATTCTATGATTCTATGATTCTAACCCTTCCCACACTGCCTGATCCCGGAGCGGCCCTGGGGGAAGCGCCGGCATTTGGGCCAGTTACTGGAGCGAGCGAGGCAGGTGCTTAGCGTATGGGCGGGGTAGGGGGGTGCAGCTCATCGGGCTCCCCCGGGCGCATTCCAGCCACCCACGCTTGGCTCCGGCCAGGCCCTGGGAAGGGAGGGGCAGAGGAGAGATCTGCGGGGGGGGGAGAGGGGGGCTGAGAAACCTTTCAAAATAGCTCCTTGGGAGAGGAACTTTGCCTACCTCCAAGAGCCCCGCGCGGACCCTCTGCTCGCCAGGCACACCCCGGGGTTTATTAAGCAGGGTGCCCCCCACCCCACGCCCTCACCCCCTTCCCCTACCCACGGCCCAGCCTGGCCGGCGAGAGTGGGAGCTTTGCAGGGCAGGGATGGTGTGCAGTGCCTGGCACGATGGGACCCCGGCCTTTACTGCTGTACATAGCAACACCCCCCCACACACACAGTTCCCCCCCCCCCCCCAAGCTGGGGCTGACTCAGCCCAGGAGCAAGGCCCTGCCCGAGGGATAGGGGTGGGGGCAGCTGGCATGGGTCGTTCGCAGCGGGACAGACGTTACCTTCAGGGTTGGGGCTCTGCAGCAGGTTCCTCTCGAAGGGCTTGCGCTCGCACAGGGCTTTCCAGTCGGGGTCCCTGGGCAGGGGGACCCCCCTGCGGCCCAGCTCCCAGGCCCCTTCGACCTCCTGCTGCCAGCTCCGCGGCTGCGCCCCGGGGGAGAGGGGCAAGGTCTGGGCCTGCAGCTGCTGGGACGCCATGCCGAGGGGGTTGCAGGCACTCGGGGCTGGCGGAGGGAGACTGGGATTCCTGCCCGGGCCGCCCCAGCCCCACCCTGCCCAGGGCGGGACGTGGCCGGGGTAGGGGAGGAGGGATAGGAAGGGTGGTGGGGCAGCCTCGGGGTGGGGGATCCAGCCCAGTGTGAGGGTGGGGAGGTGATGACAGGGGCTGCGGACAGGCGGGACACGTACACACACGTCATGCAATCCCCAGAGGCGCAACCCCAAGGGGAGCCCGGCTCTGCAGCGCCGGAGGGTCCCAGCTCTGCCGGGGCCCCTCACTCCTAACCCACAGCCCCCTGCTAGCCCAGCCCCGGGCTCCCCAACTCTGCCTCCCCCAACACACACCCCTTCCCAGAGCTGGGACAGGAACCCAGGAGTCCTAGCCACCCCTTCCCCCATCCTCTAAGCCACTCCTGCCCAGAGCTACGAAGAGAAGAGAAGGGGCGGGGGGTGCTGATGGGACCTGGGCCAACCCCAGCTCCGTGGGGGCAGGGGCCTGCACCCTCCACCAGGAAGTGGTTTGAAAGAAACCCGCTCAGGGATCAGAACCTGTTGGCCCAGCCCCAGCAGAACAAAAGGAAGCCAGGCGCCCGGGCCGGCGCCTCCCACGGTCTCTTCCTTGACACCCCAGATTCCTGGCGCCGGCTGGGCCCTTGCGGCCGCTCCCTCCCACTCAGACAAAGGGCCAGCGGGAGGCAGCAGCAGCCTTGTTTGTAGCAGCTTCTAGCCCTTTCGCCGAGCGCGTGATGCCCAGGGATGCGGCCAGGGCTGGGGCGGAACATCACAGCTAACAGCAACGCCCCACCTAGCTGAGGGCCGGCCTGACCGCTTGAGCCCGACTGCTAAGGGATTTATTGCGACTGGCACAGGCACAAGGGTGGGGGGCTGGAATCACCCAGCAGCCCCTCGGGGGGCCGCAGCACCCGTGTGCCGGTCCCAGCTTTGGGTCCCCCGCTGGGCCCTTGTGGCAGCCACATACAGCAGGGCAGAGAGGGGGCCAGGCCCCGCCTGACTGAGCAGCCCCAGGATCGACTTAACCCCCCGCCGTCTTCATAGCCAGGGGCTAGTGTGGTCAGCAGCCCTTCCAAGGGGGTGTCCCACCAGGCGAGGGGACAAGCAGGGACCTGGGACCAGCTGGGATGAAATCAAAGGGCTAAGGGAGCTGATGCTGAGTGTGGGGGACTCTCCCTCCCCCACCCCCCAGGGGGAGAAAGGCCTGAGGGCCCTGTCCCTCCACAAAAGGGGGGCAGGTGGGCCTGGGGAATCAAGCTGGGAGCCCCCTTGCAGCCCAGCAGGGGGGCCGGAGCCAGCAGGGACTCGGCCAGCATGGATTTAAGGGATGCATTTCCCCCACCCCCCCGGCTGTGACGGGCATGGGGGGGGTGGCAGAGAGGGGACACCCTGCCTTTTTGAGCCTCCGGCACCTACAACCAGGCAGGAGGCTAAGTCAAGCCCCCCCGCCCAACACACACACACACACCCCACCCCTGAATTTCAAGCACCTGTCTCCCCCAGCCAAAGCCAACGGGGGCTCTCAACAGCCTTTTGGAGGAGTGTAGGGGGACAAGCTGGGGGGGAGGGTTCAGAAGGACAAATCGGGGCTCATACCCCCCCCCCCAGTTCTAACAGTCAGCCCCTCCCCCTGCACAAAACCAGACATGGGAGACAAAGGGCGGGCGGGGTGAGTGTTTTAATTAGCACCTCGGCTCCCTCACAGCCCCCAGGACCACAACCCCGGCCCCAGCATCATAGATTGGGGGGGGGGGGAGTTTGAGAAATACCCCCCCATATAAATACATCAAAGAAAAACAAACCCCGCATCATTAAATACAAACCGAGAACGATTAACCTTGTGCAAAAACAGCCCCAGGGCGGGCGGGCGGGGTGTGTGAGTGTGAGTGTGAGTGTGAGAGCCAGCCCACGCACCTGACCCGGCTTCCACAGGGGCTACCTGCCCCCTGGGCCACTTCCAGCCGCAGGGGCACAACTGAGCATCTCCGGTGCTGCCCCCTTGTCACATTCGACAAAGGGGCCGGGGGGGCACAGGGGAGGCAGGAAGCCAGGCCCCCGCACCGAGGAATAGCCCAAGATTGGCCCCTGCCCAGCACCCACCCGCAGACCCAGCGGTTGTGGTGTGGGATGGGCCCAGTAAGGACATGGACAGGGACACAAACACACACAGGGCAGGGCTCATTCCTTCCAGCAGGGACATGCACGAGGACGGACGGACGGACGGACAGACGCGCACTCACGGTGCAGGGGCTGGGCTCATCCTTTCCAGCAGGGGGCAGCAGGGACACACGGACAGTGGCGGGGGGGGGGGGGGGGGGGGGGGGGAGAAGGTAGGAAGAGTCAGGAAAGCTTGGGGGGGAGCAGGGTCTTTTTGTGGGGGGGCGTGGGGGGAGGGTGCTGACCCCAGAGGAGGCTACCAGGGTCCAGGCAGCACCAAGAATGAAACAAGCCCAGGGGATGTTCGCCAGAGCGTTAGGAAGGGGGGGGGGGGGGGGGGGGGGGGGGGGGGGGAGTCTGCCTCCCCCCCCCCCGCCCCATCCTCACAGCTGGAGGGAGGGAGGAGCCTGAGTTAACCCTTCATGGCTCTGCCAGGACCGGACACCCCAGTGGGAGGAGTGTGTCGGGGGGGAGGGGGGCCGGGAAAAGTGGGATCCCATGGGGTGGAAGTGCAGAGATCAGAAGAACACGCTGAGCCGGCGGCTACCAGCTTGTGGGCAAAGGTCGGCCCCTCAGGGCTGCCCCACAGACATAGCCGTTAGTTTGTGGGGGGGGGGGGCCGGTCCCTCAGCCCCGGGGGCCCCCATCCAGGCAGAAGGCTGCACACGCCCCTCCAAGGGGGCTGCTTCAGTTCCATCAGCTTCACAAGGTGCTGAGTTAATGGGCACGAGGGGGGGGTCTCTTCTCCCCCCCCCAGCAAGTTAAAAGATGGAGCAGGCTGCGTTTGCTTCAAATGAGGAGTCTCTGCTGTAGTGTCAGAGCCCGGCCAGGGGACCCCCGGCACCCCGGCTACCTGCACGAGTCCTTTGCGGCCCCAGGGAACAGGAACCGGGCAGGGGGCACCGTGGGCCGCGCCAGACCGGAGCTGCCCGCAGCTGCTGCTTGGCTCTCCTGGTAGGAAGGCGGTGGGGTGGCGGCCTCTGGACTCCAACAGGGCTCGGCTGCTTCCGATGGGGGGGCCAGGCCCCTGGAGAGGACGAGGGGCATCGGCGTGGTGGAGGTGGGTGGCACGGGGCCCCCCTGGGAGCCATAGACAGCCTCCTCGTAGGATGGGAGTGGCACCGGGCAGCTGTCGACGATGCTCACCTCGGACTCCTCCATGGGCTCGTACCTCCTGCACGGGGACGGGGAGACCTCGTCAAGTTCACACCTGCGCCCTGGGGCCCCAGCCCCTCCCCGCCAGAGCCCCACCACGGCAACAGGGAATAGCGGAGGTGGAGTGCAAGGAGTCTAGTGGTTAGCGCAGGGAGCTGGGAACCAGGACTCTCTCCCTGGCTCTGGGAGGAGAGTGGGGGCTAGTGGTTAGAGCAGAGGGGGCTGGGAGCCAGGACTCCTGGGTTCTCCCTCCGACTCTGGGAGGAGAGTGGGGGCTAGTGGTTAGAGCAGGGGATTGGGAACCCTGGTCCTTACACTGACCCTGCGCAAGTCACTTCCCTTCTTGGTGGGCGTCAGTTTCCCCAGCCCCCTCCCCTGCAGCGTGGGGCCCCCTAGTCCCACCTCGGGGTCAGCACTGACTGACCGGGCAAAGACGAGACGAGGCCAGAGGGTGAGTCAGACCCAGGCATCCCCAGGGGCTGGGCAGGAAGGGGAGAGACAGAGGGTGGGGGCTGGACCCCCCCCAGGAGCATCAACCAGTGGGAGAAGGGAGCAGAGGTTTGCGCCTCCTCCCCCCACGCCCTCCCCCCCCAGCATCAACGGCCAGGGCAGACCCCCCTCCAGAAAGGCGGCAGAGCTCACCGCCAGCACCAGTGGCTGCAGGGTTTCGGCCCCACCAGGACGCACACCATGGCCACCAGCAGCAGGGCGGACACCGTCACCGAGGCCGCAGCCACCATGGGGATGGAGGAGACACCGAAGATGGAGCCGGAGCGAGGCACCGGGGATCCTGGGGGCGGGGGGGAGAGAAGGTCAGCGGGTCACACACGGCAGGAGGCTATTTCATAGTTACCTGCGGCGCAAGGCGGTCAGATCTCAGGTCCCAGCCCCGCCAAACTCGAGCCCGGGCCCCAAGGGGATGCATTAAACAGCAAGAGGCCAGAAGCCCTTGAAACCCAGATGGGGGACGTGCGCCCTCCGGGCCCCGGGTGGCGCACAGAGGCCTCTATGAAGGGAAAGCCCCCGGCACCTGGCAACACCAAGATCTGGGGGACCTTCATTGCACTGGGGGCTGCCCAGGCTCCAGCCGGGTCTCCCCCACTTGTGCCAGGCACCGCCCAGACCCAGAGTGAGACACTGCCCCCCTCCCCGGCCCGTCTCACACAGCTCATAAATAGACAAAGGGTGGGCGGGGAAACTGAGGTACAGGGCAAGGCAGTGACTTGTCCAAGGTCATCCAGCTGGCCAAGGGAACAGCCAGGTCTCCCACGTCCCAGCGCTCTATCCACTAGGCCATGCAGCCTCCTTTTAGTCAATAGATTACAGTGGTCTGGAGCAGGGACAGCACCGTAGGCTGGGGACTAACCAGGCTGTTCTCACGTTACTGACTGCAGCTGGGTTTTACCCGCCTTGTCCCAACCACTGCTGGGCATAAGGGAGCCAAGGCCCCCCCCACCCCCCAATTCCTGTGGGTGACAGCGTCCCTCCTGGAACAGAGATGGGGATGCCAGCGAAGGCAGGGGGCGAGGGAACAGCTCAGGGGCAGAGGGGGCCGCGAGGGCTGAAGGTCTCCTCTGTGCATCCACCATCCCCCCCCACCTCCCTCCCCCGGGCAGGCATCACACAGGCTGCGTCCCCCCCACCCCGTCACGGAGCGGGAGGAAGTTTCCACCAGCAGCTTCACACCCCCCCCCCCCGGAAGAGGAACGTAAGGGAGAGGAAATGCAGCCTGACCTCAGGGAGACACCCACGCACTGTGGGACGCGGAGGCAAGGTGCCTGGGAGCGACCGCTGGCGAGCGCCTGGGGGGGGGGGTCCATTTACCCAGCCCCCCCGGCAGCGAGCCTCAGAGCCCCGCTGCGACGCAGCCTGGCTCGCCGGTGCTAAATGCAGCCATGTGGCTGCCACGGCTCTGGACCCAAAGCCTAGGGAGGTGGTGGGCCTGGGAGCCAGAGCTCCAGCCGGAGCCTGAGCGCGTCCACAGCTCTGGTTAGCGCCCGTCGGCCCGGGGCAGAGACTCGCCGTGCAGACGAAGCCTGTGGGGCACAGGAGCCCGGGGCGACTCGCTCTAAGGCCCAGATTTTTCATGGGAGTTGGGCATCAAAGGACCTTGGTAAACCTGGAACTCCATTCCCCAGCTGCAGAATGGGGCAAATGCCTGGATTTTAGGCTTTATCGGGCGCTCTTTTTGTTGGGAGTCTGTACAGCACCTGGCACAGTGGGGACCCGGGCCATGACAGGGGGTCCTAGATGCCACTGTAAGACACCTAATAGCAATTAAAATGAACAGCGCCTGGCACAACGTGTGGGCACCCACACACTGCCGTAATACACCTGACAGCAACAAAAAAGTACAGCGCCTGGCGCAACGGGAACCTGGGCCGTGGGTGGCAGCTCCTAGGGGCGACTGCAATAGACGACGAGGATACAGACGAGGAAGTGGCACAGAGGTCGCATTTACCCCAGCACCTGGGCCAGCACAAGCAGAGCCCCACGTCTGCCTACGCCAGCAGCTGCCGCCGGGCGGCGCAAACAGGCCCTGCAAGCTGCGGCGGGGGGCCAAGAGGCACCACGTCTCTGGCAGAGGCCCTTGCCCATCGCAGCAGGAGGAGAGGGACAGCCGGGCTGGGCGCGCACTTACCTGTCAAGGGGTTGCAGACAACTGGCTTCAGCACGCTCCACTGGCCACCCTTGCAGACAGAGACCCCAGGATGGCCGGCCAGGACGTAGCCGTCTTCGCAGAAATGCTGCACCATGGAGCCAGCCTTAAACCCGCCGCTGCCCAGAGACAGCGTGCACGCCAAGGACGCACACCTGTAGGTAGTGTGATCGGAGGGGTCCGGGAACTGGCAATCTGGAAGGGAGGAACAGGCACATTGAGGGTTAAACCGGGGGAAGGGGGGGGGCAGGATCTCCTCGGTGGGGTAAGAAGGCAGTGAAGCATGATGGGGGCTAGTGGTTAGAGCAGGGGGTTGCTGGAGGCCAGAACTCCTGGGTTCTATCCCCAGCTCTAAGCAGGGAGTGGGGTCCAGTGGGTTAGAGCAAGGGGATGGGGCATCTCTCCCCGGTGGAGTCACTGGCGATCCGTGACCTCTGGAGGATGGGGAGATCTTATCTCGCAGGGATGGCAAACGGCAGGGTGCTGGTTTCTCTCTCCCTTCCCTCCGGACCCCAGCATCCTTCCAGACCCTTCTTTTTCCTCTTGCCCTTAGATCTTCTCCTCTCACCCCAAATTTCCCCCAGGGCAGAGAGAGGTTAGATCCGGAGGAGCCGAGTCCCCCATGCTGCTCCTGCAGCATCTGGCTGCTCTGGGAAGGACGCCCGCCCCAGCTTCACTCTAGATTTCAGCCTGATTAGGGCTGACCTCAAAACCAGCATGGTGGGGACTTCCTGCTTCCAGGGAAGGGATGGAGAAGTAGTGAGTCACCCACCGCGAAATGCCTGCTGCCCGCAAACCCACGGCTGAGCTGGCCGGGCTTTTACGTTCCTCATCTCGATCAAGCTCTCTCCCGAGGGCTCCCCCCAGCACCAGCCGTTGCACCCAACTTCAGCCAGCTCCTGGCACCTTAGCTACCGGATTGGTGAGATCGACTGCCAGAGGGGCAGGAGACGAGCCAGCAGCCAGCCCAGCGCCCCACCCCCCTCCCCCCATTCCTAGAGCTGCGGCATTGGGAGCAGGAGCTATGGGGCAGGCTGCAGAGACCGTCGGGAAACGGGTTTTTCCCACCCAGAAATTTTTGATTTCTCAGCAAAAATTCAAGCACCCAAAACAATATTTCAATTTGGAAATGCTACTGCAGCACCTCATGGGAGTTGTAGTTAATGTGCCTCGTGCTCCTCATGCTCCTCTACAGGCCGGGCTGCGTGATCGGACTACAACTCCCGTGATCCACCAGAGCCAGGATCTCCCATTTTTCACCACCTCCAGTCTCCAAGAATGGACGCCACGTTGCATCATGGGAAGCGTAGTCTAACTGGCCTATAGAGGCGAACAGGGGCAGGGGACACCCAGACTACAACTCCCATGAGGGGCCACAGCAGCCTGGCCAAATGCAAATATTCTGCTTTTCAGGCACTCAGTTCTTCAGTTTAAAAAAATCCAGTTTTCCAGGGGGAAGCAGATGATTTTTTTGCCAGTAAATTGTTGAATACCCAATAGTCGAATATCCGATTTTCCGTCAAAACCATTTTGATGGGAAGGTTTCACCCAGGAGGGATGGGAAAGGCAGCCAAGCGGGTTTGGAAGGCGAGCACCAGCCAGTACCTTTCCTCCGGAGGACAGCACCAGAGCCGCAGAGCGTCGCGAAGAACAGAGCCGTGGGGAGGTAACACGAGGGCCGGCGCAGCCTGGGACATCCCGGAGCCTTTGCCATCTCACCGGTAGCCTCTGCCCAGAGCTGCAGAACCAGCTGCAATAAGCCGACACGTTACCATCCTGTAGGACTTGATAACCCATCTTACAAAGTGAGCACCACCCCGCCCCGCGCTATGGGTCAGAACCTGGAGGGAGACACCCACTAGCTTTGGAGAAATGGGTTTAGTTCAGGGGTGGGCAAACTACAGCCCAGGGGCCGCATCTGGCCCTTCTGACGTATTAATCCGGCCCTTGAGCTCCTGCCAGGGAGCAGGGTCCAGGTTTTGCCCCACTCTGCATGTGCCATGGCTCCCGGGAGCAACAGCATGCCCCCCTCCAGCTCCTACGCATAGAGGCAGCCGGGGGCTCCATATGCTGCCCCCACTCCAAGCGCCGCCCCTGCAGCTCCCATCGGCCGGCAACTGCAGCCAATGGGAGCTGCAGGGGCAGCGCCTGTGGATGCGGCAGCGCGCAGAGCCGCCTGGCTATGCCTCCACGTAGGAGCCAGAGATAGGACATGCCGCTGCTTCCAGGAGCTGCTTGAGGTAAGCGTCACCTGGAGTCTGCACCCCGATCCCCTCAAGTGCCCCGACCCCCTGCCCCAGCCCCAATCCCCCCCTCTACCTTCAGTCCCTACCCTCCTGCACCCCAGAGCCCGCAGCACCAGCCGGGGCCCTCACACCCCCACCCCTTGTCCCAGCCCCAAGCCCTCTCCCGCACCCTGAACTCCTCATTTGTGGCCCCACCCCAGAGCCCGCAGCCCCACCGGAGCCCTCACCCCCTCCCGCACCTCAACCCCCAATTTCATGAGCATTCATGGTCCACCATACAATTTCCATACCCAGATGTGGCCCTCAGGCCAAAGAGTTTGCCCACCCCTGGTTTAGTTAGAGGTTCATCAAAAATGCTTTAGATAAACGGGGCTTGATAACCGCTGGTCTCTAGCGGCTAGGGCACGATTTGGATGTGGGGGCCACTTGCCTCGCCCTACTTGCGAGCCTGAGCCCTGGTGGGAGTCACAGCTCCTTTCTCCACAGCCTGTGGGGGGCAAGGAGCACCCAGATCCCAAGCCACTCGCTCGCCAAGCATCTCCCCTTTGGCTTGGCCACCCACCCGGCCTCCCGGCGCTCTGAGATGCAGGGGAATGGCGGGCAGCCACTGACTCCACAGATTACTGGCTTTCAAAGCGGCCTGGAACAGGAGGGACCCCCCCCCCCCCGGCGAGGTCCCCAAAAAAGGGCTGGCCATGCCAGGAGCTACGGGAGGGGCAGCACAGTATTCTTGTCAACAAGTTAAGGAAGTATGGGCTGGATGAATGCACTATAAGGTGGGTAGAAAGCTGGCTAGATTGTCGGGCTCAACGGGTAGTGATCAATGGCTCCATGTCTAGTTGGCAGCCGGTGTCAAGTGGAGTGCCCCAGGGGTCGGTCCTGGGGCCCGTTTTGTTCAATATCTTCATAAATGATCTGGAGGATGGTGTGGATTGCACCCTCAGCAAATTTGCGGATGATACTAAACTGGGAGGAGTGGTAGATACGCTGGAGGGGAGGGATAGGATACAGAGGGACCTAGACAAATTGGAGGATTGGGCCAAAAAGAAATCTGATGAGGTTCAATAAGGATAAGTGCAGGGTCCTACACTTAGGACGGAAGAATCCCATGCACCGCTACAGACTAGGGACCGAATGGCTCGGCAGCAGTTCTGCAGAAAAGGACCTAGGGGTGACGGTGGACGAGAAGCTGGATATGAGTCAACAGTGTGCCCTTGTTGCCAAGAAGGCCAATGGCATTTTGGGATGTATAAGTAGGGGCATTGCCAGCAGATCGAGGGACGTGATCGTTCCCCTCTATTCGACACTGGTGAGGCCTCATCTGGAGTACTGTGTCCAGTTTTGGGCCCCACACTACAAGAAGGATGTGGATAAATTGGAGAGAGTCCAGCGAAGGGCAACAAAAATGATTAGGGGTCTAGAGCACGTGACTTATGAGGAGAGGCTGAGGGAGCTGGGATTGTTTAGTCTGCAGAAGAGAAGAATGAGGGGGGATTTGATAGCTGCTTTCAACTACCTGAAAGGGGGTTCCAAAGAGGATGGCTCTAGACTGTTCTCAGTGGTAGCAGATGACAGAACGAGGAGTAATGGTCTCAAGTTGCAGTGGGGGAGGTTTAGGTTGGATATTAGGAAAAACTTTTTCACTAAGAGGGTGGTGAAACACTGGAATGCGTTACCTAGGGAGGTGGTAGAATCTCCTTCCTTAGAGGTTTTTAAGGTCAGGCTTGACAAAGCCCTGGCTGGGATGATTTAACTGGGAATTGGTCCTGCTTTGAGCAGGGGGTTGGACTAGATGACCTTCTGGGGTCCCTTCCAACCCTGATATTCTCTGATTCTATGAGCACTTATAATCAGTGCCAGAGTTAAGGGCAGGACTCAAAGGGTGAACCCCGCACCCCCAAAGCGAGACCCCAAAGGGCTCTCCCTGCCCCAGGCCAACAAGGGGGATCCAGCCAGCAACAGCTGAAGCGAGTCCCCCACCCCACTGTCAGGGGGCACCCACACACCCCCCAATATGCCCAGGGTCCCGGTCCCGGTCCCAGCCCGCAGCTCAGGGGAGAGGAGGGGAGTCAGGGGCCTCTCTTCAAATCGGGACAGATAGATCCCTGCACCCCTGGAGAAAGGGAGACGGTAAACCCCACCCCTGCGCCCCCGGAGACCCCACCCCCCATCCCGGGGCCCCTGCCCCCCTGAAGATTCTTCCCCCCGCCACCTCCTGCACCCCAACCTCACCTGGGGTCCCCGTCGGCTCCCCACAGGGCTCCCCGCGCCCCCCCCCCGCCCCAGCAGGGGCTCCTGCCTGCTCCCCATAGGGGTCCCCCTGCGCTCCCGGAGAGACACCCCCCCCCTCACCGGGTCCTGGCGCTCCGGATCACGGCGGCCGCGTCTCCCTCCCCAGCCGGGGCGCTCCGGAGCCGGGGTCACCCCGCAGGGCTCGGGGCGCTGGGCGAGTCCCCCCGGCGGCTCCGGCTCCCAGGCCCGACAAGCAGCGGGAGCAACTTGCAAAGCGGAGCCGGAGCCGAGCTGGGGGCGGGTTTTAAAGCAGCCGGCTCCGCCCTAGGGGCCGGCTGGAAAATCTGACTAGCGGCGGGCGGGGGGGTAATTCCCAGCGCGAGTCAATTTCCTCCCCCCGGCCTGAGCCAGCCCCCTTCTCTCCTCCCCCCAGCCTGAGCCAGCCGCCTACTGCCCCCCAGCCAGTGCACTGCATCCCCCTGCACCCCCAGCCCCCCTTCTCCCCTCCCAGCCAGCCCCCTACTGCCCCCCAGCCAGTGCACTGCATCCCCCTGCACCCCCAGCCCCCCTTCTCCCCTCCCAGCCAGCCCCCTACTGCCCCCCAGCCAGTGCACTGCATCCCCCTGCACCCCCAGCCCCCCTTCTCCCCTCCCAGCCAGCCCCCTACTGCCCCCCAGCCTGTGCACTGCATCCTCCTGCACCCCCAGCCCCCCTTCTCCCCTCCCAGCCAGCCCCCTACTGCCCCCCAGCCAGTGCACTGCATCCCCCTGCACCCCCAGCCCCCCTTCTCCCCTCCCAGCCAGCCCCCTACTGCCCCCCAGCCAGTGCACTGCATCCCCCTGCACCCCCAGCCCCCCTTCTCCCCTCCCAGCCAGCCCCCTACTGCCCCCCAGCCAGTGCACTGCATCCCCCTGCACCCCCAGCCCCCCTTCTCCCCTCCCAGCCAGCCCCCTACTGCCCCCCAGCCTGTGCACTGCACCCCCCTGCACCCCAAGCCTGTGCACCGCACCCCTGCTCCCCTCCCCCCCCGGCCTGAGCCAGCCCCCTACTGCCTCCCACCTATGCATTGAACTTCCCCCCTGCACCTCCAGCCTGAGCCAGACCCCTACTCCCTTCCCCCCACAGCCAGTGCACTGCACCCTCCCCATCACCCCTGCCTAATCCTCACCTGCTCCGATCAGGGTCCCACGTCTCCCTTTGTTCCCCACTCACCCGCCTCCCAGCCTCACTTTCTGCCCATCCAGCCCTGAACCGTTTTGCTTTGGCATAATGAGCTCCCAGCGCCCCATTCCGTACCCAGAACCCCCAGGGCCCTAGCACCTGCATTACCCAGAATCCCCCGGGGCCCCTGCCCACCCAGACCAGACCAGCCTCTGTTACCCAGAATCCCCAGGGCCCTTGCCTATCCCCAGTGCCCCATTCTCTGTGACCCAGATCCCCTTGGGAACCCTGCCCATCCCCAGTGCCCCATTCCTTGTTACCCAGAGTCCCTGGGGCACCTGCCTGTCCCCGGTTCCCCGTTCCCGAGTCCCCTGCCAGCCTTGGGTGCCTGCAGTCCCTGGTCTGGACATGGAAGCCTGGGACGGGAGGCATTCAGAGCCGATGGCGAGGTACCTAGGACAGATGGCTGGCTGGCCCGGTGGCAAAACACCGGAGAGCTGTGTCCTGGCTCCCCCCACCCACCCGCGCCAGCCCTTGGGACCTTGTGGCCCATCTGCACCTCACCCACTTCCCGGGCGTGCCGGCACAGCACCCATCCAGCAGGTGCCAGCTGCCCCGACCTGCAGAGCCGCGGAAGGCTCCCTCCCTGCTCAGCCCTTCCCATGGGGACAATAGGCCAGGAAAGGCCCCCCAGGAGCTACTTAGGGGCATCTCCCGGGGCAAGTGTTAGAACCCATCCAGGTTTGGGGTTGGTGACAATGCTGGACAAGACCTCTCCAGGTGCAATCAGGGCTGGGGTGGGACCCACTTTGGCAAAAGAAAACCCACCACCTGGCCCGTTTTGGTAAAAGAGCTGCCTAGCTCAAACAGGGATTCATTCAGAGAAGTCCTGGGACCTGGGTTATCCAGGAGGTCAGACCGGATGATCACAGTGGGTCTGTGAACCTTTCACACAAGTTTCTTCTTTCCCACCGTTTATTTATTTATTTGTCGTCCCCCCCACCCCCACCCATATGTTTTTTTGTGGAAGAAACTTTTGTTTTCCTGAAATTGTCCTTTTCCCCTCAAAATCTTTTGGGCGTTTTGGTTTTGGAAGAAAAACCCTCAGACGCTTTTGGCTTCTGGCCCTTGAAAAATGTCACTTTTCGATCAGCCAAAGCTAAAAATAAATAAAATACAAACTTGGGGGTTTTCATTGGCCAAAAAAAACTGAAATATTTTTGGCTTCCAACTGCCCCCTCCTCCGTTTTCAGTGGCCAAAGGGGAAAAAATTGGCAAAACCGCATCAGAAGTCTCGGAAAGTTTTTTTATGGAACCCAAACATTTTTCATTTCCTCCAATATTTTTCTGGGTTAAAAAGTTGGTTTTTTTCAATCAGTTCGACCGCCCGGGTTAGTAAGTTGTTTATAACTACGCCACGTGGGTTTCGGGCTATTAATAAGAGAGTGCCCTGTTCTCGGTTTAACTATTTTGATCTAGTCAAAGCAATTCCACCAGCCGTAGCGTAGCACCATTCCTACATGGGAAGGGGAATAAGCTCTCCAGGGGAGGCACCTACAACCTGGTATAACTGCATCCGCAGACTAGCAGGCTGTACCAGTATAGCTAGACTGGTAAAAAAATACCATCCCCTTGACAAACATCGCTATAAGGAGGCCAACTTCCAAGTATAGCTCAGAACATTCTTCGAGCACTTGCTAATCATCTATAAACAGACCCATTTTGAAGCTATCAAAGGAAGTATTTCTTCACACGATGCAGAGTCAACCTGTGGAACTCCTTGCCAGAGGATGTTGTGAAGGCCAAGACTATAATGGTTCCAAAAAAGAACTAGATAAATTCACAGAGGATAGGTCCATCAATGGCGATTAGCCAGGCTGGGCAGGGACGGTGTCCCCTAGCCTCTGTTTGCCAGAAGCTGGGAGTGGGTGACAGGAGATGGATTACTTGATGATGACCTGTTCTGTTCATGCCCTCTGGGGCACCTGGCACTGGCCACTGTTGGCAGACTGGATACTGGGCTAGATGGACCTTTGGTCTGACCTATTATGGCCGTTCTTATGTTCTTATCCCTAGACAAGGGATCCAGTAGGGAGAATTTCTGCCTTGCAGCTTGGCTTATTGGTGCATGGGCTGAGAATATGCTACCGGAGAATTTCCTGCAAGTACAAACCCTGCTTTGTGCGATTCTGAACCAACCACAATTGTGTTTTAACCAGGAGAGGAATAACGGGTTAGTCTCCTATCAGGGAAGCACTGGTCTATTGCTTTCTTCTTTACAAAACGGTGTCTGGTTATCCCAGAATAGCCTATGCCAGTCAATGTCCCCCCCAGAGAGAAGGCCTAAAAAGAAGAGAATTGATGCATTGCGCGAGAACAAGGAGAATTGTTGAGACACTTCTCGAGCAAGGTGAGGGATGAGGAAAGAGAGCTCAGGGGGACGTTCTAATTTTCTGGATGCTCTGATTTTGTTTGGGTTTTTTTTTTTTTTTGAGTCTTTAGACAGCTGTGGTCTGTTTAGGCTGTATGATTTATTACAGGTATTACGGTAGCATCTAGGAGTCCCAGTCATGGCCTGGAGCCCCATTGTGCCAGGCGCTGTGCAGACACAAGTCTCAGCTGGGTATTACCGTAATACCTTGAATTAATCAGTCTCCAGGAGCTGGGACTGTAGGAAAACACCGCCTAATGACTTGCAGCATGGGTCATTGGTGGCCCCTAACTCCTCTGCCTCAAGCGGACAGAGTGCTAGCCAATCATGAATCTTGGGGTCTAGCCCCAGCTATGCCACTGCCCTTGGGAATGTTACTTTCCCCTCCCCCGTGCCTCAGTTTCCCCATATGTAAAACAGATGAGGCAACTGACCTCTCTGTAAAGTATTGGAGCTGGGGATTATTATATAAGAACTAGATTATTATTTTAAGTACTTACCTGGCCCCTGTTCTCCTAATCTCTGAGCCCCTCACACTGTCTCACGTGAGGTGGGGCTGTTACGCCCATTGTACTGGTGGGAAAACTGAGGCACGGAGCAGCTAAGTGACTTGCCCATAGGGTGTCTGTGGCAGAGCAAGGAATTGAAGCGGGGTCTTTCAAGTCCTAGGCTCACCTCCTAACCCCTAGGCCACCCTTCCCAGCAGTGCCCAGCACCTTCCAAGCGTGCTGTCCTTTTGACTGCGAGGTGCGTGGCCCAAGCTGTGGAGCCCCACGCTGGGGAGGGATGCGGTAGGGGCCCAGACTGTAAATGTGATGAAACAGGATGCTTTGTGGAGGGGTGGCTCAGCCACCTTATTCACAAGGCTTTTTCCACGAGCTCTAGGGGAACTGTTTCTTCCTTCCTCAGTCACAGCCCATCTCACCATCTGCCTGGGTATTTTTAGCTCTGGGATAGGACAGGCGGGCTCAGAGATGCGGTGGGGAGGGTGGATTTTGAGCCGCCTTGTCACATCCAGGAATTGGTCTGGTTAGCGCAGAATGGGGCGGGAATGGGGAAGTGCCCCGAGGAGGGGCTGATCCACCAGGCCGCTCTAGGGAAGCTGGCTGGGTGTGAAGTGAACTGGGTTTACACCTTGCCCCTGGGTGGGCAGGGGCCTGGAGGTCAGCACTGGGATATTGCTATTAGGTCTATTACGATAGCACCTTGGCGGCCCAAGGTGCCAGGCGCTGTACATTTGGATTGCTATTAGGTGTATTACGGGAGCACCTAGCCCTATGAGGTCCTGGACCATGAGTGGGACACCTTGGTGCTACTGTAATTCACCTAATAGCACTAAAAATGTATCTCCTGCCTAGCACAATGGGGTCCGTGTCCATGATTCCTAGGTGCTACCGTAATACATGTAATAAATAGTGATAATAATATACAGCGCATGGCATGATGGGGTCTGGTCCATGACTGGCTCTTAGGTGCTACCGTAAAACACCCAATAGCAATAAAAATGTAATATACTACAGTAATATAATTCATACTAACAAGGTGTGAGTGCTTTATGCCTCCACACCTGGGGCAGTCAGACCCTCCAGTTACCCCAGGATGATTAAAGCAGTCCAGCTGTCTATCCCGGGCATGGCCAATGAGTCCTTCTTAGAGCCCCATGAGGATTGGTTCATTGGAGGGGTTTTTTTTTTAAAGGGCTTTTTGATGGAGGTGACATTTGTTCATCCCAGCTGATGATTTGCTGGTGGTTTAATGTCACTGAACAATGGCGATTTCCCGGTGAAATCATTGGGCTTTTGTTTCAAAGAGCTGTGGTTACTGACAGCTTATAGGGGAAACTGAAAATGAAGGCAGTTGAAAAAACATTAAAATTTTCCATGGGAAATTTAAGGGGGAACCCCCCCCCCCCGCCATATTTCAAAATTTCACATGGAAAAGAAACTGGAATTCTTCCCCGCGGCACCGATTCCCCGAGGGGCCGACGCTCTTGTTAGCCACCGCGGGCGTGGGCAGGGCTCAATGCCCCGTGGACGGCCACTCCACTGGCAAGAGTCTAAGGAGCCGAAACCTGCTGCCTTGAATCCAGCTAGGCCACTGCAGTTCCTAGGTCTGGGAGGCTGGGGGAGGGCTCGGGGGAGCAGCGCCTTCACCACAAGGAACTGGGACATGGGACCCCTTTCCCACCTTGAACCCATGACTGGAACGTGGGGAGGATCCAAACGCTCCCTGAGGTGGTGAAAATATTGAGTACCACATGCATTACGGTAGAACCTGGAGTCCCCGAGATTGGGGCCCCATTGTTCTGGGTGCAGCCCAGATCCCAACCGAGCTTAGGGCCCCCATTGTGCCAGGTGCCACCCAGACTCTGACCAAGATTGGGGCCCCATGTCAGGGCACTGCCCAGACCCCCACCAGCCAAAAAGATCACTAATACTAGTGGGGAGGGGAAATGGGGGACGCTGTGGCCTTGGTGATGCAGGCGGTGGGTTTGGATTGCGATCTCCCAGGCAGGTAGGACCGCACCAAGCCTGTTAAAGCAAGTGAGGGCGATGGGAGAGATCTCCACGCTACTGGGGCTGCTGGGGAAAGAAAGGGGCTTTTCGTAGCGTGTGGGAAGCCTCAGGCAGTCAGAAATTCCCCGGGGTTTCAAGGCTCCCGCTGTGTGTCAGGAGCTCCAGGACCGTGCCTGCTGTGAATCCCCCAGCAGAGCAGCAGGGAATCCCCTCTCTCTGGCCAGCTTCAGGGCAGGAGGTGAGCCCGAGGGCCTGCCTGGACAGCCCAGGCTGTTGGGGTATCTCCGGGTGCCGTCCAGAACGTGTAGGTTCCTGTGGAGCTCTGAGCTGCAGTCAAAGCCAGAGTCCTCCAACCAGGAGGGACTTTATCCTCACAGGGTCCTCCAAGCTGGAGTATTACTACTCCAAAGATGGGGAAACTGGGAAAGTCCTTTCCCCCTCTCCGGGCCTCCAAGTCACACAGTCAGTGACAGAGCCGGGAATAGAACCCAGGAGTCCTGGCTTCCAGCCCCCCTGCTCTAACCCTATACACCCCTACACACCTCCCAGCACTGGGGACGGAACCCAAGAGTCCTGGCTTCCAGCCTCCCTGCTCTAACCCAATACACCCCCCACAACCCTCCCAGCACTGGGGACGAAACCCAGCAGACCTGACTTCGGGCTCCGTTTCCCCCCTTCCTCTCCCCCCCCGGTAACCCTACAGCTAAAAACCACCTTGTGAGGACACTATAGTTATTACAAAAATTAATTTACGTCTATTCGAGTGGAATGATGTCAATAGCCAGGGCCCATCATGGTAGTATCTGGCCCCCTTTGAAAGTTAAACACAATCCCAGTGGTTAACATTGGCCAGGGAACATCCTTTCTCCTTTTATTATTAGGATAGTTATATCATGGCAACATCTCGTGGCCCCGGCTGAGCTCAGGGCCTCTATTGTGCCAGGTGCTGTACAAACCCCGACCGAGATCAGGGCCCCCTGATCGCACCCAGACCCATGAGACAGTTTCCCCCCGCCCCCGCAAGAATTCAGTTCCTGTCAAGAGTGGGCGGCCGTGGCGACCCACGTCCTTGCGAAACGTGCATGGCAAGAGACTGAGAAGTTGCAGAACTGAGGCCTTGTCTACACACGAACACCCCCCCCCCCCCGCTTTAGCCCAGGGGTCCACCCCTGGCTTTGCTGACCCCGTGGCTGACTGTGACCTGGTCTGTCTACACGAGGAGTGCTTTGTCCGTAGAGCCATCGCTGGGATATTAGGCCAGCAAAAAGCTCCTAGGGCTGGTAGCTAAACGGTGCATTGCCTGGCCTGCCTTATTCCAGCGTCCTGCCCAGCAAGACCAGCTGCACCAGGGAAAGCACAGGGGAGCTGGTGTAACTGCATCTGTGCCAGGGTGGGGGTGGCATTTGCCAGCCCAGCTGCTTCGTTCGGTGATCGCAGCTCTGGCCGCCGTAGCTAAGCCAGCCCTTTGCAGTGCAGACAGGGCCTGCGGCTAGACACAGCCGCACGGCTCCAACTCCTGGGGTGGCTCTAAATAGAGTTCACCCTGGGCCCCTGCCCCACGCATCTGACTTACGGCAACACTAAGCGCGGGGCCGGGCATGGTGGCGGGGGAGGGCTGGTGTAGCCCAGTGCCGGCCCCTACCCTCCACTAGAGCAGCCTCCCGGAGTCAGGCGGTGGGGCAGACCCCGGCGGCTGTTGTCCAGCGGCCCCCTTGCTCTTCAGGTTCGGTTTCTCTAGGTGACCAGCAGGCGCTGGGAGCTCCGCGCCTAGACGCTGTCCCGGTAAAACGCTGGGCGAGTCCCCCCTTGGCTGGGTGCCCCCTTGGCGTGTCGCTCGGCCAGCCGTGTGTGGACGCTCTTCAGCGGATTCTCTACGAGGGGGGTTCGCCCCGACCAGCCGCTCTCTGGGCTAGGCGCTATCCAGCCACCACAATCCTGAACTGGGACGGCTGCGCCCTTGGCGATGGGCCTGCCCCAGCCCCTAAACTCCCTGTGTGCTCGGGGGGTGGGGGGGGGCTTCAGGCCCAGACTGAGCAGGACAGACCGAGCGGGACGGGCAGCAGCAGGCCCGGCTCCCCGCTAAGGAGACACATTTACACCCTCTCGACCATGCGCTTTTTGGCATGGTGGGTTCCTGCAGCAGACACCCGCCACCCCACCCCGAGGCCGGTTGGGAAATCTGCAGCTTCCTTCCTCCCAGACGTGGGACCAGGCGGCCGGAGGGTATTTTTGAAGATGACGGTGACTTTCTTTTTCTAAAGGGCACACTGGAGTGATGTATGACGTCTTTAAAGGTCACTGGGGGGGTAATCCCCCCCCCCCCCCCAGCTTGTATTGTTTTAAAGGAGGCTGGGATGCCGAGCAGGAGCTCTACCCCCTTAAGGCGGGCGAGCTCCTGATCCTTACCCCCGTTTTCTCTCTCGGCAGCGCTGAGTAGGGCAGGGCTGGCTCTCAGCCTGTGCCAGGGCAGCACGTAGCCCGCTGGGGCCCCACTGGACGTTCAACCCTCTCAGACACAGCCCCCGGGAGCGGTTACCGACACCATCCAGTCCAGGAAGAGCCAGGTTGGACCACCTGGAGATCAGAGGCTGGAGGCTTCCACCCGCGGCCCCTGCGCGGTGAGCCCAGGGCTCCAGCCCCCAGAAAGCCAGCCGGGCCCAGCTCCTGGTTTCCATTGAAATCAGTGAATATTCAGAGGCTCGAGGGGTCTGGGCCCCAGCCTGGATTCGACGAGGTCAAGAGACGGAGAACGGAGCACGTCCCTCGGGAGCTCGGTTAAAAATCGGTGCCTTCGTTCTAACTGGACTCTGGCTTTGACTTCCAGCCCAGGGCTCCGACTTGCTCCACCGGCTTGAAAGTGCCTTGGAGCGGCTGACGCCTTCTCCCCAGGAAGGTACGTCACATATCGAGAGCAAGCACCGGGCAGAGCCCCCCCCCCGCCGTCTAACCACCCCAGCTCTAGCCCCCACAGCACGTGAACCTGCACATACGTCCCCCCTCTCCCCAAAGAAACCACACAAGGCCAGCGTTTCGTTTTCCTCCCAAAAAAGAAAGCCTGTAATTGTCACACTAACCTCAAAACTGTTCGAAAAGTTTTGCCTGGCTGAGGCCCACAAAAAAAGTCCCCAAACCCCAAACTCACAGCACAAGATCCAATTCTTTTTTTATACAAGTCAGTCCCTGGCTGAATCAGCCCCCCCCCCCATCAGGAATACTGTAGTGTTACAAAATGACAATATAAATAGCTTCTTTAAAAAAAAATAGTAACAAGAAAACAAATCAGTAGTTGTTTCTCGACAGAGTTCACCGGTTCTTTGCATCGCCTTTGAGCTGCCTTGACAGGCCCCCTCCCACCAGGCTCTCAGAGGATTGCAGCCCTGGGCAGCTTGCTGTGGAAGTTGGGATGCGGGGGGAACTAGTGTCTTACACCGCAGCGGACCAGCCTGTGCTGATTGTCACAAGCCCACCGTTGGCGTGCGATGACGTAGCGGGGGGAAGCAGGACCGCTCGGTCATTCCGTGAGCAAACCACCGCCGCCGGGGTTTCCCCCACAGCAGCAGGTGCCGGGGGAGCGAGCGATTCAGAAAAGGGAGAGCAGCTCTTCAGCCAGGGGCGAAGCAGCCCAGCGCCAGGGGTCGCCCGCAGAAGCGGCGAGCGAACGGTGTAAATTGGCCGAGCTGCAGCCTGCGATGGGGCCGCAGGGATCGACAGCAGCTGAGGAGCGGGCCCCGGGCGTGAGGCTGATTTCACCAGCTGGGGAGTTGGAGCAGATGCTGCTACAGTGGTGTCAGCTGGGAATAAAGCTCGTGCCAGTGGAAGGATAATGCCTCCCTCTGCTCCCTGTGCCCCCTGGGAACGCTCGACCCCACGCCCCAGCTCCCATATGCTTCAAGGAGACCCCGGATCCTGAGCCAGCCCAGAGGCATGTTGAGTGGCAGGCTGGGGGCTCAGCCGCCATTGCCAAGTGACCCACAAAGCCCTTCTGCTCCAGTCCGTGAGCCGTAAAGGGTCCGCCCCAGCTCATGTGCTCCCCGGGAGGCTCAGGGAGAGGTTCGGGGGTCTGAGCAGTAGAGGATGGGGCTCAGAGGGTATCCAGTAACACACCGGGACTGGGTGAAGTAAGAGACCGGAGAAGGTCTGTGTAATTGATCTGAAACCCCAATGAAAATAAATGTTGGTTAAAAACTTTCCCGTATGGGGAGATCAGGGGATGGGTTACGAGGCGGAGGAGGAATTCAGAGCTGGCTGATGTGGTTTATGTCAGAACGGAACATGGGCGTGAGAAGCGGCGAGGCCGGGTGTACTGTACAGCACGGGACAGCCTCACACCCACAGGCTTCGCTGCAATTTCAGCGGGCTGAGAAACGGCAGGAGGTTAAAAAACGACGTGTCAAGAGCTGAGAAAAACTGCAGGAGCCCAGCCAGGAGTCAGACAAAGGGCTCGGGCTGAGAAGGGAGGGCCTAGGCACAGCACAGTGCCCGAGGGGCTGTACTGAACGAGACACACCCCCACACCGTAAACACGTCGGGGTGTAGCGCTGGGTTTGGGTGACAGAGAGCTTTGCATCATGGCCAGTCGTGGGTGGGTATGAATACACACATCCTGGTCATGCTGCCGGGCACTTCATGGGTGTTTTAGTGATCTAGTTTATGTTTAAAAACGCTAAGGCCTAATAGAAAAAGAGCATGAAATAGACCTTCCCGGTCACCCTACGCAGCCATAACGTGTCACGAATTCGGACAACTCAGCATGCAGCACTGGCTCAATCCTGCTCTCCCTAAAATCCCCGGTAAGACACTGGATCCGTAAGAGCAGAATTCAGCCAGCGTGGGGTGCTCTGGAAGATCTTACGCATTAGCCAACCTTCAGCATGCCCGTGGCTGGCTCCTAACTGGACCGACTTCCGCTCTGCCCATCGCTTGCACCCCAGTGAGTTCAGTGGAGCCAATTCCCGATTGCCACCCAGGGAAGGGTTAGGTCCAGCACATAAAAATACCTAATTGGACCCAGCTCCCGCCCCCCTTCCCCCTGTCAATCTCTAGAGGCAGGCTGCCCTGTAGTTCTCTCTGTTGTAACAAGCAGCACGACTGACGTGCAGTTCTGCAGACAAGAATCCAGTGGCCAGGCAAACCAGATAAAATAACCGCAAACAATCCCCTTGTGTCTGTAACCAGCCCACTCCTGCTGCACGAGGGGGGCTCCCGCAGAGAAGAGAAAAGGCAGCGAGCTCTAACTGAAGGAGCTAAAAGCATGTAAAGAAAGACCATCCCTGTGCCCCTCCCACTCCCCAGAAAGCATGCAGAGGAGGTTGTGCGGTACGGCATGCAAGTTCATTGCACGGCGCAAAGGGGGGGAGGAATCCTCCTCCCAATGGCTCAGTTTCTGCATGCGGGACCCTCCCCGAGCAGCCCCTCCCTGGCAGAATGGAAAGTAGAAGCAACAAAACGTTGGCCCACGTTCGGGGCAATTCTTCCTTTGGACCCGTGTTATAGCACCGACCTCCCCCGATCGCAGAGTGGGCTGCTTTGCGGACGCAGCTGCCAGCCTCGGACAGAAGAGTCTCTCTCAGGGGTAGGGAATCCGCCCCCCTTTCCTGGCTGGTGTCAGAGATCACAGCTCAGTCCAGCCCCTGAGCTCCGAGAGGAGGCCACCCCCCGGCCAGTGCTGAGCTCCCTTCCCACACCCACGACCAGACCCTGTCACCTCCTCCCTACGCTGAACTGGGCCCATGGGCCGCGCAGAGGGGGAAGATCCTGCCGGGGAAGGGGAGTCCCCTCTGGCAGGATCTCTCACAGGTGAGCCAACAAGCCCCTAAGCCTAGACAACACCAGAGAGCTACAAGGCCCCCTGCTCCCCCGTAGGCCACTGGGGCCTTTGTTCCTCTGACCCCATAGGCTGCCCAAAACTGAAGGCAACAGGCCGGGAGCCTTGGGAACCTCCCTCCCCGACACTGCGCCTGTCCCCCTGTTATGGTACAGCAGCCCTGCACTGCAGGGACTCCAGGTATCCCAGCATGCAAGGCTGCACAGAGCAAGAAGCGGCATTGCATGCTGGGATACCAGTCTCTCCCCCCCAGACTTCTGCATTCTAGCCGCAGGGGGCCGGAGTGGATTGCGTTTTGGAGCCCCCGGGGGACGGGTGAGCCAGGCACTTTGGGCTACGTGGATGCAAAGGAACCTGTGAAGCAGAGAGGCCAGGTCTCTTCTCACCCAATCCCGAGGTCTGAGCAGCAGCACGTGTCTAGACAACGCAGAACGAGCATGGGGGCAGCATCAAGGAGACCCTGCAGAAAACAGGCTTTAGGTTCCTGTGCGGGACGGTGCGGTGGAGACCCCGATCCTAGGGGGCAGAGGGGCTGGGCTGATCTCAGCAGTCACGCAGCAGGGGGTGGAGCTGGCAGGGGGAGATTTGGGTGGTCAACAACCCAGCAACAGGAGTCGTTCGCTGCGCCTGGAGGCAGCTGCTCCTGCCAAGAGGACCCAGGTGCTGGGGAGGATGCCCTGCCGCTGGCTCCCACCCTACCGAAAAAACCCAAATGCTCCGGAGCTAAACAAAACCGCTCCTGTCCCGGCCCGGGGAAGACCGAGCCCGCAGCCACAGAGGAACAGACAAAGCTGCTTCTAGACGTGGCTGGAAGTTCCAGTGTTGAGTTGCTTAGTGTCTGTCGCTCCCGGCCCCGCCTTGTCTTTGTGTGTGTGTAAAAACTACCCTTTTGATCAGAAATTTTAAAGTCATTAACCCCCCCGCCCCAGTGACCCCCCCCCACTCCCCCCGACTCAGCAGTATGGTGCGACAGGCAGAACTCCTGCCGGTCATGACAGTAGTTGCACGGTTGTAAATCCAGTGAGCGGAACCGCTGGCCCCGCAGCGGATGGGACGCCGCCGGGAACCCGGAGGGACCGAGAGAGCCGAACGCTCCTGCCGCTGATCTGGCTGTTGGGAGCCGCCGGCCCTGCCGCAGCGGCCAAAGGGAACGGCAGCAGCGCCCTGGAGAACGGAGGGCCAGGGGACGAGGCAGGGACGTGGCTGCTTCGGGTGGCCGCGTGGGGAGCGGTTAGACGGCGTGTGCGTCTCTCTCTCTCTCTCGTGCAGCCGGCACTCTCATCTCATCCGGTTCTGCCGCATGAGCGGCACGATGCTGGAGGGAGGCCCAGCCTTCGCCAGGAAGGGGTGTTTCAAGAGTTCGCTGGCGGAGGCTCGCTGGACCGGGTCTCTCACCAGCAAGCGGTCCAGGAATCCTTTGAGGGAAGGAGAAACCTGCAGAGGAGGAGGAAGGCGCAGCCATGAGTCAGGGGCTGAGAAGAGCGAGTGCCACTGGGAACTAGAGAAGCCACTGCCGGAGGAGCATCACATCAGCCCTAGGCTCCCCTGAGTCGGCCGGCCACCCACCCGGATCCTGTGGCAGGCAGGAACTGGACGGTCTGGAGGTGGGGAAGGGAAGGAGGGGGAGCTATGGACTGGCACAACCTCCATCCCCCAGGCATAGAGGAAAAGCAGTGAGAGAGAAGTCTTTTGAGCTCGCCCCATTTCACCCCAGGCCTTAAGTGCCAAGTCATCTGGCCTCTGAAGTCAGACGAGGAACAGGGCGGTTGGCAATGAGTCACAGATAACACGTTACAGATCCTGGAAGACACCCTCCCTACCCCCAGAGCAATCCATCCCCAGACATCAAACCTGTCTGCATGCGAGGCCCCCCCGCCCACGCACCCATGCTAACATGTGACTCCTCTCTGAGGGTTTTATACCATCTGTGCGCTCCCCCCACGCCCCCCAGAGGGGGCCGGAGGACAAGGAGGCAGGGTTCCCCGGTGGAGACCAGAACGCAGAAAGCTTTTGGCCTCGGCTCGCCTGGGCACAGCGCTCTCCCCCAGGCTGGAAGCGAGTCTGTAAAATGGGTGGTTGCTGTTAACTCCTCGCTCGATGCAAAAGCCGCACAATCACTGTGAGGAAGTGGAGGCCGTGGTTCAGCATGCCGAAAAGCCCGTTGAGCTCAGCCCCCGACTGTGGTCACGACCAAGGGAAGCCCTTCAGCAGAAGATCACGTACTAACGGCTCCCTTGTGTGCGTGCAAGGAGTCCCTGCCTCAAAGAGCTCAGAATGGACAATGGGGGGAGGGGAAACTGAGGCACAATGCGGCAATGGCTCACCCATGCACTCACTTGGAGAGCCAACAGCAGGCGTGCGAGCGCACATGTACACGTACACAACATATATGGAGAACTCATGTCCAAGTTGCATATTCTCTCTCGCAATGCAGACAGAGGGTTTTAAAAGCTACATGTCCGCAGGTCCTGCCATTATCCTGTTCCACACCTACCCCGCACTGACAGCTTCATGAAATCTAACAGGGAGGGAAGGGACTTGCCCAGGGTCATTTGGCAGGGCAGTGGCAGAGCTGGGAATCGGCCTCAGAAGTCCTGCGTTCCACTCCTGTGCTCTGTCCACTCAGTTTTGCTGCCTCCCTTAGGCTCTCGACAATCCCACCCGGGGCGCATACGAACATGGGACTGGACCTACAGCCACGTCTCATTCCCGGACTTGAGAGAGTCACCGTGAAACATCAACATCCTCAGGGCTGTTGTGTGTGGAACGTCCCACCCCACTGAGTGAGTGAGCGAGTGAGAGAGAGCAAAAAAAAAAAAAAAAAAAAACCAGATACAAAGGAACCCGGTTCACCAGGACTTCGGCTGGCTTGCTAAACAGTTAGGAGCAGTTTGACTAGCCACCCCTAGGAAGCCTTTATGAGGGAGAACCAGGCCCATGCACTGCGGAACACATCTGTGGGTCTCCCCCCTCCAGGTTCCTGACCCTACTTAACTCCGGAGAGGAGGAGATGACCCACACGTTCTTTACCTTGTGCACGTTTTTAAGTTTGGGGGGCAGGTTGTCCCGGATCATCTTCATTGCCTTTAAGGGGGGCTCATTAAAATAAGGGGGCTCTCCATCCACCATTTCGATCACCATCACTCCGAGGGACCAGATATCCACCTGCAAAGAGAGAAGAGATGGGCGAAAGGGAAGCGAAGGGACAGCGACTGGTGATGGAATGATGGGTGGGGTGGGGGGCTGCTGTACCCCCAAACCTGTCCCATTGGGCTGGGCACTACAAGATGCACAGTGATGGACAGTCTCTGCCCCCAGAGCTGACAGCGTAAATAGACAAAGGATGGGGAGGGGAAACGGAAGCACAGAAAGGGAAGTGGCTTGCCCAGTCCAGGAATAGCTCCCAGCCCAGTCTGCTAGATGCTCCCTGGGCAGCACGTCGGTGTCCTATTCAAAATCAAAGACCGGTACCTTCGCCAGAGGTGAAAAGCACCACAGGGTCTCACTGAAAGAGCGATTAGGCCACACTCCCCCAGGCAAGGCAGCCTGGAGTCTGGATCCGACCAAGACAGCAGCTGCATGTTAGAAACACCAGTCATCTGGTGTAGAAACCCAGAGCCTAGCCTGCTACACCAGATGACTGGTGTGTTTCTAAATCTGTCACCGCAGGAATCCCAAACCCCACCTCCACCAGTCTGCCCCTTGATTAGCAGGGCCGTAAGCGTGTCTAGTGCTTTATTACTACACAGACATTTCTAAGATGCACAGGAACCAGGAACGAATGCCATGAATTGAAAGCAAGCAGGTGAGTCTTCCAAAGAAAGGGACCAAATTCCGCGTCCGCACCTATAGTGTAAAACACTTTCCTTTTTAGGACCCAAATGCACTTATGGCTAGTTTGCATTTATACACAGCGCCACCCAGTGGCCTTTGTTGCTACAGACGTGCCAGAAGCAGACGTGAACAGTCAAACGGATTTCACTGCTACGGGAATAATTGGCCACCAGACAGGAAGCCTCTGCAGGGTTTGTCCTGCCTTGGAAAAGTGAGAGAGTTTCAGGCAGGTTGAGTCAGCACATCGGATTTAACTCTGCCTTACGTGATCAGCTTTTCCTAGTCAAGACAAGCCCCCGGGGCTTGGGAGCACGGAGAGAAAAAACACACCCATCCACCCTCCCTTTAGGGTGTAACCGTCAATTTCACTGCGCACACACAAACCAAGGGAAACCATTTCCACAGATAATTGAAATTTACAGGCAGGCATGAACAGAGGAGAGAGTTTGGTTTAAGGCTATTTACTTTGTCGATTTTGACAGGTGATGCTGACAATTTGCAGGTTAATAGCTACAAAGCTTTAACTTTTCGAATCTCAACTTCTACAGTCATTAAATAATTAATTGTCCCCCTCCCCCCCCTTTTCTGAACCTCTCCCACAACTGTGAACCTTTAGGTCTACAAAAATTGGGGGGGAAAGCGCACAAATGGCAATCATCATCAAAATTATAGAGCAAGACCAACCAAATTCTGCCCCACGGGCGACCCAGTGACCCACCAGCGTCCTCACGGGGCTGCTGATCCAAGGACCAGTTAGCGTCAGTGGGATGTGGACAGGCTCCTACCAGCTCATTCCACACGAGGTGCTGGGAACTTGCTCCCCTACCCTGCAGCCTAGGAAGCTAAAGGCTGCATCCACCTTTCCATCCTGCAGCCTCTAGGGTTTCGCATTGCTGGGGTTTTATCATCTATTCATCTCCCTGCAGGGTCAACAGGTGGATCGGAGCGCTCATGGCTGTGTCGAGGCCCCTGTTTGTATCCCCAATTGGGGGGTGGGGGGGCGGGAGAGAGAGAAGCATGAGGTGCCAGGTTATTACCCAGGCACTAAACTAGGGATCGCCCAGGCCCTGACACTCCATCATTTCCCTGACACTCCCATCATTTCCATTTCCCATCATTACCCTCCCATCTCCCTTCTCTAGCAGTGGCCTCCCTTAGCCCTCAATGAGCCTTCTCAGGAAGGGGCCAGGATGAACTTCCCCCATGGATTCCGGGGCCCTGCCCCTCTAACCTTACCTCTGGTCCATAAGGTAGTCGGGAGATGAGCTCTGGTGCCATCCAGTAGGGGGTTCCCACCAGCGACTTCCGCCGTGGGACCTCTTTGTTCACTTGCGCGCAAAACCCAAAATCAGAGAGCTTCACCTAGGGAGAGAGGAAAGGAAGAGGGTTAGCACAGGGAAAACTGCTGGCAGCCGCTATACCGGCCTGCCACACCACAGCCAGCGATCCCTGACCCCCAGCAAGAAAGAGGGACCAAAAATGCAACTGAAGTGATAACCATTAAGAAGCCACGCAGATGAACATAAAGTTGAATTCTAAAAATCGTCTAAGCAGCTCAACATTCCTGTGATCAACTCTGGTTTGCAAAGTTGTTTAGTTTTTAAGTACACAATTCCTCCCCAGCCTCCACCCGCTGTGATCTCAGTCTCCGAAGGACAAGGCTTACAATCCCCATACTCAGAAGTGTAAAAGTCTCACAGGAGTTTATCAGTGTAAACAAAACACCCCGTTCACATCGGCAGAACCCCAAAATGGCTCAGATTCAAAAGCAAGCTTGGCAGGCAATTAATCCATAATAGCCAGGGTATAATAGGTTTGGGCCTTCTGGATGAAAGGGATGGGGGGGGGAAGAGACACAGGGAGTTATTGAGATTTCAAAACTCGCTATTGAACGGCATCTGTTGGGCCTAGATGGCAAACGCCCTGGGAAATGAGGCGGATTTGCACAGTCAGACGGAAAATGGAGCCAAAGAAAAGATCAGACTTTTTTTATTTAAAGCATGCCAAATGCAAATCTGCACGAGGGACTGAAGCCGCTTCCATATGATTCGCTTGTGAGGAAGTCAGATTTGTATCCAAAGGGGGGCCTGGTGAATCGAATGGACTGCCCAGAAAGGCATGGATAGGCCAAGACTCATGCCATATTGAAATAGAGATTGCTTTGTTTCATTACACAATCGTTTCTAGCTCTCGTGGATTGGGTTAGGTTCTGAAAGAAGGGTGAACTTAAGACTTGTAACCATGCTGTTAAGACCTAGGACAGAGCCTGGCTCTAGGGGCTTAGAATCATGAGCCACTGAAGGGAAAGAGAGCCAATTACTTTGGTCCTGGTAGGACATTAAAAAGATGAACAATTTTAAAATGGAACAGTTATTTAAAGAGAAAAACATGGATATTCCATTACCAGTCGGACATTTAGCTCACATTTCTACCACCCTCTGAAGATGTAAATTTGGAGAAAAAAAAAAAAAAAAAAAAAGAGCTTTTTTGTTCTGCTTTAAAGGGGACACAATCAGCTTACACTATCGGAAGGGTTTTTTTAACCTACTTTTTACAACCACTTATAAAAGGATGGTAATTGAACCAGATTAGAGAAAAAACTGCTCTCCCCCCCACCCCACATTTGTTTGCAGGGCCCAGTCACTTTCATGGTTTCCCGTGCACAGCCCGCGCCCCTCGTCTTCCACACACAAAGGAAAAAGCATATTCTACATCAATAGGAAAGGAGGTTGTAAAAACAAAAACAGAATTTGGAGAAATCCAGACCCTTGAGCGACGGAGTTATACCGACCTAACCCCCAGTGTAGACAGTGCTGTGATGACAGGAGACATAGCTACTGCCTCTCGGGGAGGCGGCTTAACCACAGTGACGGGAGAAGGTCTCCTGTCGGTGTAGCAGTGGAGGGGAGCCAAGCCCCTAGTGACGACAGGACAGCGTGGAGTTCTCACACGAGTTAGCACATTGATATGGGCTTTTGTCTGCACTCTAACCGTCAGTACCCCGGAGTTACCGCCGTCTAGCTAGTTCTAGTGAGCATGGCTAGAGCGCGTAACACCGTTCCAGCGACACACAGCGATCGGATTGGCAGCGGAGTTGTTCTCGGGTGAGCTGCTGCATCCCCCCTTGAAACTCCAGTGTCAGCATCACTCCGGCACGAACCACCCCCCTCTGAGGGGCCAGCTTACAGCACCACTTAACCAAAGCTAGAGATTTTTGGGAGGCAGGTTCAGGGCAACACTCGGGCTGCGCCTCGTGCTAGCGCAGCAGTGGAGGGAGCCCCAGCCAACGGCAAGAAGCCTGGGATGGTATCCCTGATGAGGCCATGCACACCTGGTGGCTGAGCTTTGTGACTTTGTCCTTACCCACAACTATTTCGCATTTGGGGACAACGTATACCTTCAAGTCAGCGGCACTGCTATGGGTACCCGCGTGGCCCCACAGCAGGCCAGCATTTTTATGGCTGACTTAGAACAACGCTTCCTCAGCTCTCGTTCCCTAGTGCCCCTCCTCTACTTGTGCTACACTGATGACCTCTTCCCGTGGGTCCAGATGAGGAAGGAGACCCTTGAGGAATTCCACCTGGGTTTCAACAACTTCCACCCCACTGTCAACCTCAGTCTGGACCAGTCCACACAAGAGAGCCACTTCCTGGACACTACAGTGCAAATAAATGATTGTCACATAAACACCACCCTATACCGGAAACCTACTAACGTTATACTTATCTACATGCCTCCAGCTTCCATCCAGGACACATCACGCAATCCATTGTCTACAGCCAAGCCCTAAGTTACGACCGCATTTGCTCCAATCCCTCAGACAGAGACGAACACTTACAAGATCTTTATCAAGCATTCTTAAAACTACAATACTCACCTGGGGAAGTGAGGAAACAAATTGACATAGGGAGACGGGTACCAGAAGTCACCTACAACAGGACAGGCTCAACAGACCACCACTGGCCATCATGTACAGCTCCCAGCTAAAACCTCTCCAGCACATCATCAACGATCTACAACCTATCCTGGAAAATGAACCCTCACTCTCACAGACCTTGGGAGACCGGCCAGTCCTCGCTTACAGACAGCCTCCCCAACCTGAAGCGAATACTCACCAGCAACTACACACCACAGAAACACTAACCCAGGAACCAATCCCTGTAACAAACCCCATTGCCCACTCTGTCCCCATATCTACTCTAGCGGCACCATCAGAGGACCCAACCACACCAGCCACACCATCAGAGGCTCATTCACCTGCATGTCTACTACTGTGATATCTGCCATCATGTGCCAGCAATGCCCCTCTGCCATGTACATTGGCCAAACCGGATAGTCTCTATGTAAAAGAATAAATGGACACAAATCAGACGTCAGGAATGGTAACATACAACAGCCAGCAGGAGAACGCTTCAATCTCCCTGGACGCTCTAGGACAGATTTAAAAGAAGCCATCCTTCAAAAGCAGACTTCAAAGAGACATTGCAGAGCTACAATTCATTTGAAAATTTAACACCATTAATTTGGGCTTGAATAGGGACTGGGAGTGGCTGGCTCACTACAAAAGCCATTTTCCCTCTCTTGGTATGGACACCTCCTCATCAACTATTGGGAGTGGACCACATCCACCCTGATTGAATTGGCCCTGTCCACACTGGTTCTCCACTTGCAATTAGGGTGACCACATGTCCTGATTTTATAGGGACAGTCCCAATATTTGGGGCTGTGTCTTATATAGGCGCCTATCACCCCCCACCCCCGTCCCGATTTTTCACACTTGCTGTCTGGTCACCCTACTTGTAATGTAACTCCCTTCTCTTCATGTATCAGTATATTTATGCCCGCATCTGTCATTTTTAATCCACACATCTGAAGAAGTGGGTTTTTCACCCACAAAAGCTTATGCCCAAATAAATCCGTTAGTCTTTAAGGTGCCACCGGACTCCTTGTTATCTTTACGCAGCGATTTATCGGATGCGGAGATATCAAAATGCGCCCTCTAGGTGTCGCTGTCCCCACAGGAGAGGGCACAGCTGGTTCACCCAGCCCCATGCGGTGCAGAAATCCTCTGTTACCGCAGGCCAAGAAGGTTTATCAGCCCACAGGCCCCCACCAGAGCTAAGGCAGCTGGGGGAGTCTCATTTACCTTGCCTTCGTGGGTGAGCAGGATGGAGTCGCTCTTGATGTCTCGGTGGATCACCCCTTGGGCATGGAGGACAGAAAGTGCTTTCAGGACAGCCAGGCAGACGGCGGCGATCTGCTCTTCGTTCATCCTGGAAGCAGGGAGAGGTTCAGAGCACTGACAAGCCGCCCGCCTCCTCATGCTCTGCAGTAACAGGGGGAACTGCCCCGGTGTAATGCCCCGCGTCAGACCGGTGGGAAGTGCTTTGCCAGCTCTCATTTCGCCTCAGACCCACCCTAGGTGGGGGAAGTAATATCACCACTTCATAGATGGGGAAAACTGAGGAAAGACTTGCTCAAGGTCACACAGAGTCTGGCAGAGCCGGGATGGAAAGCCCCAGCCTGCCTTTAGCAGATACACCCAGCTGGAATCACTACATGAACGCAGTGGGCTCGCAGAGAACTGCGGACCAACAAGGAAGACCCGCACACAATGGGGGGGTGGGGGTGTCAGGCAGACAAGCAACTCTGAGAGCTACTCTGCAGCCCCCCTGTGGGTGGGTCCCCACCCCGCTCCTAGAACAGGATATGCCTGCACCCCCAGACTCACCTCTGGGGTACAGCTATGCTACACACTTAACCTGGGCTCTCGCCCTACCATCTACACAGGAAGACCCCTGGCCTGGGTTTGGAGGGGTTTTAAGCCCAGCTAGCTGACCCAGCAGCATGGCTGAGAGTCAGGTCTGCTGGGTTCTGTCCCCAGCTCGAGTGGGGGTTGGGGAGTCAGGATTCCTGGGTTCTGTCCCCAGATTTTAGGCTGGAACCACACACTCTAATGTGAGGACACCGGCTAAATCACTGGAGCCCTGATAACCCTCCAACGCCCTTCCCACAATTCCTCGGAAGGGGAGACAAGTTCTCCCACGACAGACTGTGCTGAGACACCAGGAGTATTGCCCAGAGACCCATGGGCTGGATCCTCAGACAGTGCAGAGAGACAGTAACTCGGGTAAGGCTCTGCAGAGTGGCTGCTCACACGCGGGCCGTGCTAGCCCAGGTGCTGAGACCCAGGGAGTCCAGGCCAATCATCCGAGCTGATTATGCAGTGTAGACGTAGCCTGTCTGGGAGTGCCGCTAGTCTCTTTGGGTGGGTCATCCCTGCAGAGGGATACAGGCCCGTGGGCCTGCATCTCTGGGCTAGCCTCACCCGAGTCTGGGCAGCCACACTCGGGTTAGTGCAGCCAGTCACAGGTGCCGCGCTTCCCCCGCCAGGAGCATCGCCAGGACTTCTGGGGGCACATCCCATGGGTCTCTGTGCTGCAGGAAGGTGAGCCACTCTAGGCCTCTTTCCCAGTGAATGTGTCTGTCCTGGGCGCACAGAGAGAATTGTGGGTAGGCACTGGAGGATTATCCGCGCTCGGTGGTTTAGCCTGCGTCCTCACTGCAAAGTGCACAGGTTACCAGCCTGCATGAAAGCCTAACTCGGGTCCGCATGGGCCAGCTAGCCGGCGTTTAAAGCACCACTGAACTCAGGTGAGAGGGTTGCGTGTGGGCAGGAGCGAGGGGATTGGGGCAGCACCCGAGTTAGCCCTCTGGCAGAGAGATACCCACAAATATAACCTAACCCCTCCATCTCCCTTCTGAGCTGCCTGTTCCCAGGGCTCCCCTCTCCTGCCCTCCGGCTTGTCACACTCCTGAGCTGGAGCTACTGAGATCCGCTGGCCTGGCTGCCCTGGCCTCTGCACTGCCAGGCACGGGCCTGGAGCCTGACACACACTCTCACCCCTTGGCATTTCTAGTGCTCCTTTTCTACCTATGACTTCCACGCCCGCTGCCGACCTCGCTTCAGAGGCTGGGATCAGAGGGGTCAGCTGGCCCAAGCGCGAGGCCCCAGGGCAGGATTTACCACCCCCATCGTACCTGGTGTGCGTTACGATATCCGTCAGAGCTCCGCCTTCGAGGAACTCCATCACCACCCACAGCTCGTCCCCCACCAGGTAGCTGTTGTACATCTCCACCACGTTCTCGTGCTGGTAGTCCCTCATAATCACCACCTGAAAAGCAGGGTGCAGAGCGGGACATTATGGCCGGCACCGGCAGAGGAACAGGGCTGTGGGTTTTAAGAGCCGGCAATGCAAACGTGGCTGCAGCTCCATAACGTACAGAGGAAAAGCCTTTTTAGAAAGGAGGAGAAAATAAACCTGACTTGAATGTGGTTCCCTAAAAGGCAGGGTTCACGCCACCAGAAAAGCCACCCTAGGCCTAGCTAGAGATCAGCTGGGGTGGCACTCGCTCTACAAGGAGACTGCATCGCTGTGGCATTTGCCAGGTGGACAATGGAAGTCACAGAGGGAGAGGGAACAAGGAACGCTTACTGGGATGGTTGTCCCCAGAGGACTGGGCGTTGCTGGTTCGGTGACTGGGGAGGAATGAGGCTAATGGGGACCAGGAGCACCTACGTAATTGGGGAGCCTACGTCGATTTTCAGAACTGACTTCTTGCGAGTCCAGTCTCATCAACTTTCAGTGGGAATTGGGAGCCCAAGGGCCGGCTCTGTAAAGGAATTTACGCACCTAAAGATGCAGACGGGCGCTGAGTGAGATTTTTCAAAATCATCTAAGCAGGTCAGGCACCTAACTCGTTCAGGTGCTTCTGAAAACCCTGCTGAACGCCTGTCTGCATCTTGAGTTGGCCAAAGACCTTTATCTTCAAGGTCCTGGGCCCAGGATATCTAAAAGACAAGACTAAAACTCTGCGATGAAGATCGCAGTCATCAGCGACACCCCTATGGCACCATGACAACTTTCTGCAATAAGGGTAAAGCTCATCTGTCCAGGAGACGAGGCAGCTTCGGGGGCTGGTCTGAGGCTGCGGAACGAGCTCCCTCAGAAACGAAGTGCGAATTCCTTCTCCAACATATAGCAATGCACAGGTGTACGGGAAGTTCCAAAACATCCCCCCCAAATCCAGACACTTTCCACCCAGGGGACAGCACGACAGAACCAACTGAACGGACTGCTCCCCTTGGGGCATGCTCCCCTTTAGGGTTCCAAGCTTGCACCCCAATGAGCGGCGCTGACTGCACGTCCCACGCCGCCAGCGCACCCTCCGGCCCGAAGGGGACTGCGGTCCCCAGCATCCCCTGTCCGTAAGGTAGGGCTCTGAAGAAGTGGGGCTCCCACACAGGCGACTGTCTTGGAGGGGTAAGTAGCCACTCGCTCTCCCGGGAGAAGCTCACGTGTGTTAGACGTGCCACCTACCTCATTAAACAGCAGCTCACGTCTTTGCTGCTTCCGCAGGTCCATTTTCTTCACAGCCACCAGCTTCCCTGTGCTCTTGACCGTGGCGATGCAGACGATGCCCGTGGAGCCTTCGCCGATTTTAATGAAGTTGTCCAGGTAGGTCCGGGGGTCGCCCGGGTCGACCACCATCTGCAGGGCGGCTCGGAACTGTTCGTGGGAGACCCGCTGGGGCTCGCGCTGTGGGGAGCGGGGCTGCTGGGACACTGTGGTCGGGGGAGGCGGTGGAAGCGGCTGGGGCTGCTGGGAATAAGATGGCTGGGGGTTTGACTGGGGGATGCGAGTTAAGTGGGGCTCTGATGCGTGCGGGGAGAGTCCCGGCTGGGGCGGCTCTGGGTTTTTGGACCTCGGCTGGCCTGGCTGGTGGACCCTGGAGGAGCTACTGCTCCCGCTTACTGGCCCATTGGACGCCATTTCCTGGGGCCTCGCAGACCTGGGTTCTGCCTGGAAGGAGGGGGCGAGGGGGGGGGAAAGAAAAGAAACAGCACATCAGCAGCTGAACGTAGAACAGAGAGGCCGGGAGATGTAACATCAACCCCAGGCTCTCTGATCGCTGACTGCCTTTGCACAGAGCAAAAGCCGCTTCCCGCTCCGAAATCTTCCCTACCAATAGGCTGCAGGGAGGAAGAGGAAAAAGACATCAGGGTGGCATCCTCCCATGGGGTTACCAGAGAAGCCCTGCTGAGACTGTCTGAAGAGAGACGGCAGTGATTAGAGTTTACGCATTGCTGAATGAGAGAGACAGAGAGAAAAGAGAGAGATCTGCATTGGGATGGCTGTGAGGAGAGGGAATAGGTACGAAGAAAGGAAAAAAAAACAAAAAACAGACATCCAGACAGCATCTACAGGTGTTTCTACTGGACAGGGCCTTGCGAGAGAGGCCTCAAGCATCCGTTGGCATTCCTAAGGGAGCTACCGCTGGAAGGACAGAGCAGTGATGGTGCAGGATTGCTACGGGGAGCGCGGCTGCAGCAGGAAAGGGGCAAGAGCGCGTGGCTGCTGAAGGAGCGCGCAGCGCGGGAGAGCTACCGAGAACGCAGCGGGCGTAGAGGAGACAGGTGCTGTTCCAGGAGACAGTGCAGGGAGCAAAGCTGCGTCCGCGGTGCGGCAGTGCAAGGCTTGCTAGGAGGAGGACAGGGAGCCAATGCAGTGGTGATGCAGAGCATGCAGCTGCTGAAGGAGACCAGTGTAGCGGTGGCATCGGCTTGCTACAGGGCTCAGAGGCAGCGGCTCAGGGAACCGGTTCCTGCAGGAGGCAGCATGGGCCGCAGAGCATGCAGCTGTTAGAGAGGAACGAACCATCTTCGCTGCACGCTAGAGGTTTAGCGCCACGATGCACAGAAGTGTCCAGACAAGCCGGAAGGTGGCCACCAAACCATCCCGCCACCCACTCTGGCAGGCTGCCAGAAACACCCGCTTCGATAGGCCTTAAATCGATCAAGAGTGGATATACCTCATGGAAGAGGCTGCTTAGCGGAGGATTAACTTCGGAAGCAAAGCAGGAGGGGTGCTTTACCTGGGGGGCGTGCATCTGCTTTGGGGGCACTGTTGGTAGGTTGGGAGTGAACCGAGCCCGAACACGGCTCAGCCTTAGCTGCCGGATAGTCAGGAGGACTCAGTTCTTACCTAGGAGACCGAGTCCTAACCTGGATCGTGGCCTGAGGGGTGGGGGAACCTTTACCTGAGAACCTGTGCCCCTGACAGGGTCAGTCTCAGCTCGTGGATACGTATTAAAAGGCCGGCCGGTCTGCTGAGCTGTCTTCATCACCCCTTCGGAGACGGGGATGTTTGGAGTCCGGATATTGGGCCCGGAGAGCGGGCGCTTGTCCCGCGGGGATTGCGGGCTTTTCTCCCCGGTGTACGTGGACTTGGGTCTCTTGTCGGAGGCGTCATGGCGATCCCTCCTGACCACACGGTCGGCCGGCTCGCTGTAGTCCCTCTCCACCGGGTAGTCCCGCCTCCCATCCCGGTCATGGGCTCTGGGCCTGCCCTCCTTAGCGGGCTTGTGGTACTCAGGAGGGGGCGGCCTGCCGCCAGGGTGCTTGGTGGATTTGCCACTGGGCTCCTGCCCTCGGGGCTGCTGTGGATGGGCCCGGGTCTCCTCCCTGTCCCGTTTCCTCTCCCTGTCCCGATCCAGCTCGTTCCTGGCTTCGTGGCGACTCTTCTCCTTGTGGTCCTTATTCCTGTCCTCAAGGGGCCGGGCTTTGGCCGGCCCCTCGTTGAGGCCATTCTCATGGAAGAGCTGGTCGCGGCGGGGCTGGAAGGGGGGACTGTCCCGGCGCAGAGAGTTGGAGCGGGACACCGACATGTTCTCAAACTCATCCAGCAGCCAGGTCAGGGAGCCGTCCTTGGCGGTTTTGTTTCCCCGCACGATGGTCTTCGCGCAGGACATGGGATGGGGGGGGGGGGGGGGAAAAAAAACACAGACACACAGAAAAGAAAAAAAAAGGAAAATGAAACGACTGGTGGTGAACATGACACGCGCGTGGTGGCAGCTACACGGCTCAACTGCGAGACACACCAACAGGGACAAACGAGGGGCAGGTTCTTAACACCTACCAGTTCAAGCACACGCCTCCACGCACCCCCAACCTGCACACAGCCTCCTGTCCTATCCCCCTGGCTTCTCTGCTACTGCCAGCAAAGGCACTGCTCATGGGTATGGTTCCTGCTATGGCCTGAGAGGAGATCCCCACCAGCTCATCTCAGACAGGAGTCACCGCAGAGCTCGCTGCTAACCCGGGATAGATCTGAGCCTGCCTCTAAGCCAGTCAGCCGCTAGGCTGGGGGATTTTACATCCTTCCTTGCAACATTGACTGATGTCTGTTCTCTGCAGGTTAGAAAAGCCTGAGGAGTTTAACGCTCCCAACCCCACTTCCAATGGGAACGTGTTTTATCTAAATGCCGTGATCTCTGCCCATTTATGCAGGACGTGACTTTTCCCCACCTCCACCTGTGTCTGATGATGGCTCAGTCCTCCCGGTCTCACCTGGCTGCCCTGCCTTACCAACTCCAGCCAGGCGAGGCAGACGCTTCGCACAGGCTGCAGGTTTCTGTGCACCCCACGGTTACGAAACAGAAGGCCTCGCTCGCCTGTCTGATCACGCAGGGACACGCAGCAATTACAAAACCGCAACCCGTGCCTCGGCCCGATCTGAGCGGGTTTGTAGTTTGCTGACAAAACGAACTGGACGGTGCACATCGAAAACGTCGCCACAACCACCCGCAGACCCCACGTAACTCAGGACGAGTGACATTTGGTTGAGCCGCCCTGGGGCGGAGCAGATCGGGCCTGGAGGCAGAGCTGTGCGTGAGCCCAGGGCTGAAAGAGCAGATGGTACCACAGGTCTGGCTCGAGGTGCAGCAAGCAGAGGCGTACGTGACAGCAGGCTTGTGGGAGGCAGCAGGTCAGAGCCCCGACCTTTGACAGCAGAAAGGATAAAAGATCCCTGGATCCGTCAGCAATTTGTGGCCGGGGCTGTAGATACTTCTGCGTGAGGTGTCTAGCACAAGCCGGCCCTGGGCAGGGGCCTGCGGTCATCCCAAACAAAACCACCCCGCTTGCGGCTACAGCAGGGGGACCCGTCATGGCAACACTAGGACCCCCGCCAGGAAGCTAGTTAGGGAAAGAAAGAGGGGGGAGGCGAGAGAAACTCCACCCGTGCGGCCAAAGAGGTGAGCAGGGTCTGTAATAGAGACAACGTTAATATAACCGCCAGTCGCGTCCAAGCTCAGGTCAGAAGCATCTCCACAACGGCTCATCTGGCGCCCGAATCCCACGTGCAGCGTCGAGGGCTTGCAATCAGCAGCGGCTACCGTGCGGGGGAAGAGCTGAAGCGGAATGCAGAAGCTGGAGCAGAGCGGTTGCGTCTCTGCTCGTTACTTGCAGGTGCTTTCAGGCCCCCCGGCCTGGCGTGCCGAGAGGGTGGCGCAGTTAGTGGCTACGGCAGGGGACTCAAGTCAGGACTCCTGGGTTCTACTCAAAGCCGCGGCGTGCCCCGTGCAAGAGAGCTGGTGTCGAGAGGATGGGGATCCTCTCACCTTGTTGAAGAGGGGGGGCTATGAAGCTATTTGCACAGCCCTGGATGACCCGCAGAGGGAAGGGGGTAGAGGAATGCGAAGAATTGCTACTACAGGCCAGAAGCAGAGTCACTTTGGACTGTAGTCACCAGACGCCCCATGGCCAGAATTCCTGGGATCACAGATTATAAAGCCTCCTGGCAATTGAGTTTTAAGCCACTCGGCAGAGAGCCGAGCCTCGCCCCTCCCTCCCGTTGCTGGTTTACGCTTCTTCACTCTCCTGTGTCCCAGGGAGCACAAAACACCTCCACCGCCAACACCCTGGGCTGCCCTGTGCCAAGCTGTTCTCCCTCCTTTGCAAAGCTCCAGCTCAGCCTTCTCTCTGCCCATCTCCAACTCCGCTTCCCTACAGGCAGCTGCTTCACCAGCCCCATGCAGCCCAACCCCTCGCAGCAGCAGCTACCAGGAGCAGCCTTCCTGTATCTCTCCACCTCTCCGTCCCATTTGAAATCTCAGCTAAGGACACAACTCCTTTCTCCCTGGCCTATGCCCCTGTTTCCCCCACCCCATCTCTGTACTGCACGAAACCCTGCATGCATGCAGGAAGACACGCTGCACGACACAGGGCCTCAAGGCTGCGGGGCAAGACTCCCAGCGAGGTCAAGGGCCCTTCTGCCAGAATAAGTCTTGCTAGAGGAATCCCCAACTTGTTAGGGAAGATCCGAGGGCCGCTTCGCCTCAGTGCTGGAACCCCAGCAGGCTCTGGGGATTTCATTTGAGGGCCTTGGCTCGCGTCTTGGTGGAGGGGCCTTGGTTTTGCTACCAACATGCCGATTAACGAAATGTGCAGAGGGAGGGGCTCTCTCCCCCAAGGGGGGCCTGGCAGACATCCAGCTGCAGCAGGCTCTCGGCAGGACTCCATTTAAGAGAGGTAAGAGGAGGGGTGGAATAATTTAGGCCATTTAATACTTGGCGGCCCACATCTTCCAGAGACCTGCCCGTGCCAGGGCCTCTGGGATCACTGGAAATGCATGCAGGGGCTGTTGCATTTGTAACACCCTTGTGAGCTCACTTGATGCCAGTAACTCCCGGGAAAGCCTTTCAAACAGGGAAGGCTTTGAGGCCAGAGCGTGCAAGTCACTGCATACGTTTCCCCTCCTGCCCCCAGTCAGCATGGGCTGGCCAGGCCCCTCCCCCAGCACCGAAGGCATCGGACACCCCAAGACTTTATTAACCAGGTTAGAAGCTGAGTACAAGAACGGCAGCAGGAGAAAGCGATAATACTGAGAGGGAGTTTGCTGAGGCAGGAGCAGGCATGATCGAAGCAAGAGTGGGGATGTGGGAAGGAATGCTTGGTCCTAGCTAGGGGGTGGCACACTCCTTGGCTTCTCTTTCTCGCTCTCTCAAATACTCATCAGGGCACTGTCCAGGCGTTAACGAGTTAAATCCTAAAGAAAGCTGCGATTGTAGGAGAACAGTCCTTTCAGGCCTCAGCTGAGATCAGGGGCCCTTTGTGCATGTGGTCACACAGTCCCTGCCCCGAACAGCTTACAATCTAACTCAATCTAGTTGGGGATTGGTCCTGCTTTAAGCAGGGGGTTGGACTCGATGACCTCCTGAAGTCCCTTCCAACCCTGAGATGCTATGATTCTATGATGGAACATGGGTGGAAGAAAAAGACACTCCTTCTTCTAGATTAGGAAGTGAGGCACAGAGCGATGAAGAGGCTTGCCCTAGGGCACCCGGGGAATAGAACACCGGTGTCCTGACTTTTAACCACTTCCTCCTCCTCAATCCAGGAATATTTGAGTGTCCAATCACAGACCTTGCTCTAGCCACTCCCCGAGGACTTCCTTCCCTTGTGAATCTAGAGATCTGTAAGACCAGAGTCCTACACCCTGAGGTTCCTGCACAGTGGCTGACTCAGGTTGCCATGATCCTCTGGTCTCCAGAAAAGTAAGAAGGTGCCACCTCAAATCATCAGGAGACCCAAAAGAAAATTGAGACTATTTGTAGACTGTACAGTCTTTTCTTGTATGTGTCCTGGCTGTACCTGCCTCTGCTATGGTGCGGAAACGGCGGCAAAGCAAAGGGAGAGGTTATAAGTTCTAGTCACCCAGACCACATCCCCAGGACCCCAGTCAAGTGGTTATATAGCCTTGGAATCCAAAAAGCACTTAAGGAACGGATCAGCGTGATGGGAGTCATGTCCTGAGAAGGTGCCTGCTCCCTCCTTCTGCCTTCACTGCACACTGCTGCAGTCCTCTTCATGGCTCTCACAGGCAGCTCCCGCCTGCCCTCTCTCTGCCCGCAGCCCTGCTTTCAGCAACTGTGTGTGTGTGTGGGGGGGGGGGGGGGGGGCACAGCGGTGAGAGAGAGAGAGATTGGGGGGGTGATTGACAGCACTGGGTAATTTACGGGGGCAGCGTCACACACGAAATGACAACGGGGTTTATTTTTAAGCATCTATTGCAGAGCAGTGCGGCAACCCGCCTCCCGTCCCCCACCACGCCGTCACCCCCAGAGCACCACAGGCCATCCTCAAAGCTGCTCCCCAGCAAGATCAATACACGGGAGTTTGCTCCAAGCCTCTGCCTGCACAGCACACAGATTTATACTGTGTCGTGTCTTTCTCGCAGAGCGCATGGTTGCCTAGTGGCTGACATGCAAGCCTCCAGCCAGAGCAGCTGAATCTCATCCAAGCAACCCCAGCCGCATAAGCTTGAGTCCCACGCTGCCAGGGAAAGCGGCTTTGGATGCAGATGAAAGATGAAACTGCTCCTCAAGAGTCCGCGGGCCTAGGAAGACTCTTTCACCACGGCAAAGAGATTTGACTAAGGAGGCAGCCAAGCTAGGGCTGTGCTCTGAAGAGATGGACCCAGTCTTGTGGAGCACTGGGGGAACGGAGGTGAAAGGCTCAGAGGAGGTCCCTGGCAATGAAGAACAGAGTCGAGTCTGACCAAGTGCCTGGCCCTTTGCCCCATCTCAAGTAGGCCTTCCCTGGCCAACCTCAAAACGGCTGAACAAGTTCTCAATAGCTACATTCTTCTCCGCCTGCACCAATACCTTCTGCTCAAAGGCCCCGTGGGGAAGAGACCCATTATCTGTCTGGCCCAGCAGGCCAGACATTTCCGGTGTTGTATATGAAGGATTACCATTGCCGTCCAGCAGCCAACAGTGTCAATACTTGAGGACACTGGTAGACAGTGCTCAAAAAAGATGCGGGCACTCGTGTCGGAGCAGCAGCTGCTGTCATGTTTCATGCCCGCCAGCAGTCTCTGTGGGGACGTCGCAATACCAAGCTAAGGACCTAGAGAACTGCACACAGTTATGCCAACTCTATCGCACGGCCATGACCCGTGGGCACTGAGGAAAGCCGAGGAATGCTGGATTGATTGTCTCTCCACAGTAAGTGCCAGGACAAGATTAGCAACGAGGATACCCACAGCCAAACCCAGCAACACCACTTGTTCAGTTTCAGCAGCTCCCTTGGTTCGGACAGACCAGGATGGAAGAGGACGAATTCCTGAGCATGTTTACGGAGGAATGCCGCCACAGGACCAGTGATTACGCAAACGCCAAAAGCTTCGGCAGCTTGAGAAGTCTCCCAACGAAGGACAAACTGACAGACAGGCTGCCTTAAGGTCCTACTTGGAGATCGAACCAGAGGGCCGCTCGATTTGCTATGAGACTACTATGGTCCTGTGGGATTTGCCATGATGATGAATCCTAATACCGTCAGCTAAACTAGACTTGGAGGACAAGGTGGATAATTGGACGAGCTCCTAGGGTGATACTGTGGCCAAAAGGGATGTAGAAAGAGAGGACTCTCAAGTAGGGAAGTTACAGGAGTTCTGTATTTGGCCCTGGTGCGACTGCTGCTGGAAGGTGTATTCAGGGATCCGCAGTTCAAGAAGGACATTCATAAACTACAGAGGGCCAGAGAGCGACCAGAATGATTCAAGGATTGGAAAACCGGCCTTGTAGTGAGACTCTAGGATCTCAATCTAGTTAGCTTAACAAAGAGAAGGGTAAAGAATGACTTGATCACAGTCCAGACATACCTACACATGGGAGACAAAAAATGGAGAATCATAGAATATCAGGGTTGGTGGGGTCTTCAATCTTGCAGACAAAAGTCTAATAAGATCCAGTGCCTAGGAATTGAAGCAAGACAAATCCAGGCCAAAAATAAGGCGCATGTTTTTTTAACAAAGAGTAATTAACCATTGGAACAACTTACCAGGGCTTCTGGTGGACTCTCCATCATGGCTGTTTTCCTAAGAGGTCTGCTCCAGTTCAAACATGAATTATTTGGGGCAGGTCTCTGGCTTGGGTTGCACAGGAGGTCAAGACAAGTTGATCTCAGCCTCCCTCTGGGCTGATAGTCTATGACTGAACTGCAAACATCAGCAGGAGTCACCTGACTCTCTACTTACAGGAGTAAGCAGCCAGTGCACCTCTAATGAAATCAAGGCGTTACTATCAATTGACACCAGTTTAAGCCAAAGGGGAATCAGAGATAACAGGCCTCCAACAGATTTCAAATAAAGATGGAGAGTGAGGCAGGGGATGAGTACAGGGAAGCTGATCCACACATGCTACAGAGAAGGCTCTCCCATACCCCAGCAGGGAGACTACGCGGAGGGGCAGAGAGGGGACTTTATGAACTCCCAAGGATGGCAATTTCCCACCAGATCCTGCATCGAAGGGAAGTTGGGGGGAGCTCAGAGGATGGGAGTAAGATGGCTGCTTCGTACATGAAGACAGGCAACAGATGCCAGAGATAGTCAGCAACTGGCCACTACATCAGAGCCAGCCTCACCACATCCCATGCGGCTATGGAGCAGTTTGAACTCAGCCAGCAAACAATACCCAAGTGTATTTATCAACAAGCTCATAAGCTACCCCAAATCCAACTCTTCTGCTCCTACAAATCCACCCAGCGTCCCCACACGGGCAGGCTCTCCCTCCCCACATGGGAGAGATGGCTCGACGCGAATCATCAAATGCATTCCAAGCCCCTTCACACCTAACCCAGAAGTTCAGAGGAAACCCAAAGGTCCAGCTGAATGAGAGCCAAACACTGTGTGACCCTCTGCTCTGCAAATACAATGCAGCCAGCTTTCAGCCAGCCACCCTGTGGATGGAAGAACCAGAGATTACGCAGAAAGTACTGGGCATCTGGACTCCCAAGACCTGACCCACTTCTGCCACTGACTCGCGAGTTTCCAAGTCGAAACTGGTGTAACCCTGGGCACGTCACTGCCCCCCAGCCTCGTTAAGAGGATGCACGCTCCTCCAAGCCAGCAGAGGAGAGGTAAGGGCATAATGCCAGCACAAGAGCTTCCTGCTGGCGCGCATGGAAAACGTGTGCCACTGGAAAGGCGGGGGTGAGGCAGAGGAAAGAGATGCTCCAACCAGACTGGTTTAGTGGGCACAGTAATAGAATTTGGGCTCCTGCTGTCTGGCATCAGGTTTATGGATGCCCCATCCCGAGCTGAAGCAGGAATGCAGCAGGGCGCAGGGGAGGAACTAGAAAGGAGGCAGAAAAATAGAATTTGGAGCCAAGCGTAAGCAGGCGGAGTTCCCACGCTGCTCCAAACAGAGCGTGCACGAAGACACCCCGCTCCAAACTCAGCCCCTCTGGGGAGTTTGCCTTTATTGTTAAAGATCAAGGCAAACTCCCTAAAGGTCTGCTGTTCCAAGGGTTTTCTCTGCCAGACTCCCACGTTCCTGCCCTTAGTTCCCTCTGTCTCAGAGAGGGACACACCAACCCACTGATATCCTAGGCCGGAGCGAACAAGACCCCGGCATCTTCATGAAGTGTTTAGCACCTGACATTAAGGTGACCTGGCAGAAGAGCCCTGGCATTCCTAGGCAGGGTCCTAAAACATGCCACCTCGCCATGTTATACTGGGCTACAAGCAAGAGAAAAATCAAACAATCCCCTACCTTGCCCTTCCACCACACCCAAAAGTCCTACCGTGGCCCAAATCCCACAAAGCTTTGTGGGTGCAAAGGATTGTGGGACATAGTGGGTCTCACAGGAGAAGTTTTTGGCTAATTTGTTGGTCACAGACTTAAAAGTTGCAAATCCCAGCCCTATAAGGGAATACGGCAGCAGCATATCCAGGGGTCCGACCGCAGGAATAGAAACAGGAGAGCTGAATTCTAGTGGTGGCTCTGCCACTGACCCACTGCACGGCCTTAGTCAAGTCACTGCCCCCTCCCCCGTGCCTCGGTTTCCCCATTACTTGGAAACGGGAATACTAACTGCTCGCCATGTGTGCGTCTCACGTCCTCCTTTCCCAAACAAGTAGCTTGCGGTAACAACAGATCAATAGCGGGCATTGCTGCTAGTAACCCCCTCTGCTGCTGGGCTCCACTGAGTACATCTTGGTCACAAGTCAGCAGCAGTAATTGGATGACACCTTCCAGTTTAAAGGATCCCAAGCGCTCTAGGAACAGCTCACCCACCCCTGAAATGCAGCCACCCCGGCGTGGGAGAGCGGCATAACGCTGCCCAAGCATTCCGTCTAAGAGCCATTTCGTGCCTGGCCCGGTCGAGGCCTGGCCCCTGACGGGGCTCTATGACAATACAAATAATACATTCAAAAAGCGCTACGTTTATTCCAAGCCACTGGGGTCAGCACCAAGCCAGAGGGAGGAGCTCCACCTACTACTACACTCCCACAGGTCGCTCCGGGGAACGTGCCCCCTTAAACACTGATGCCACTTCCTGCAATCCCTAGGTTCAGCTTCCTTGGAGGTCTCCCATCCACATGCTGCTGGCCCAGCAGGCCTTTGCTTAGCATGTGAGATCGGAGCCAGACATGACAGAGCTGCACCAGACAAACTAGGGGAAAGCACTGATTGATGGCGGCCTTCCCTGGTCTGCGGTAGCAGAACAAGAGGCTGCAGAGAAGATCTCAGCAGGGACAGATTCACAGCACTCCCCCAGTCCACAGAGCCACCAAGATATGGCAGCCATGCCCGCTGCTTTCCATGTGGCTCTTCATTGCTCTGGGAAGAAGCCCAGGGTGCTATGAAAAACACTCTTCCTGCATGGTAACTGGCAATTTTCTCTGCAAAAATTACAAGGTGGAGCAGCCTCTACGACCCGAAAAAAACCAGGGCTGTTTCCTCTTCTGTCTTGACGGGGTTTTATTTTTAGCTCAGTCTGCAGCGTATGCAGGAGGGCAGAGCTTTCAGGCCTGCAGCCCACAAAACAAAAACCATCCCCAGCCTGGTGCAGGAGAAAGGGGACGGGGTGGGGAGGACCCAACGATGTCAGACAAAAATCAGACTGATCAAAGGGTTCTGCGGAGACATCAGGAAGGAGGGTCTCCATCAGGCGGCTCAAGAGAAGAGTTTGCAGCAATTAGGGATTTCGGGCCTCTGTGAAAGGGCCGTAATTTTCAAACAGCATTGAGCACCTCCCTGGTGTCGTGTAAACGGACCGTCAGGTTGGGCACCCACAGCCACTGCCCACCCTCCCGCACCGCGCTCCCACGGGCTTGTGGGAACGGAGCTCCGGGACACACAGGTCCATAGGTTGTCTCTTGCTTTCCCCTTCCAAACCGCTGCGCTGACTGGCACCAGTTTCGGTGCCGGTTGATGGCCCTGTTCAAAACTCGCACCCAGAGCGGCTGGTACTTGGAGGTTGCCCGACTTAGGTCTCTCCTCCGCTGGGGCTGCTTAATACGCTCCCATCGAGCGACGCTGTCCACGCAGTTACAGAGAAGGGGTAGCCACCAGCTACATTCTTAGCAGACAGCGGGCCACTTTCCTTGATTTAAGCGGCGGGCTAGCGGGGCAGGAATCACAGACGACCTTCCAGGTCAGAGCCGCTGAACCGGGGACAAAGAGATCATGTTCCAGTGCTGTTGAGGGGGTGGGATCCCTGCTCACCCATGGAAGGAGCGGGGAAGAGGGCCCCCTGTTAAGCGGTGAAGGGATTTCAGTGAAAGGCAGGCTCCCGCAACTCCCGTTTTCCACCCAGTCATGTTAAATGAAGGGGCGGAGGGGAATATCTTCGCTTCCGCCACAAAATTAGCTCAGCTCAACCTGTTTGTGTCTTATAATCCCTGCTTTTTCTTCCCCTGTTGCCACAGCAACTCAGGCAGGGCAAACACCAATCCCCCTCAGGATTCCCCTGCTGCTGAGCTCAGCAGATCAGAGCAGGTGGAAGACGGTGGCGCGCAGCCAGAACCAGATCAGTACTGCTCGGTGTGGAAGGGGATCAAGTAATTCCCCAGTCCAAGCAATTCTCCCTCCACCCCTCGCTGCAACTGATTCCCCTAGGGAGACCATTTCCTCAACAGGTGACTCCCCTCCCTCCCTCCTCTCGGTCACACCCCTGGCTCCGCAGTTCCCCTGGCTGGCTGAGCCAGTGCTGCAAGCATCCGGTTGAGCGTCCGTGGAAAGAGATCCCGCTTGCCCTTCGGGTTCTGGTTTGCCGGCACGGATTCCGTACGGATCCTCCCCAGCAGGGCGAGTCGCCAGCCCTACCTTAGGTCTCGCCCCGTGACACCTTGGCAAGGGATTACACGAGACCTTGCTTCACAGGCTGTCTCCCCAGGCCTGACCCTGCCATGTGCTGCGCAAGCTGCCCTCATGTGGGGGTCAGCGGGAGAGGCGGGCCCTGAAAGCTACTGGAAAGCAGCGACAGCGATTGAAATCCATCGCCCCAGCGGTCCCAGCACTGAGACCACAGCCAGTCATCCTGACCAAGACTCTCTCATGGTTTCCTTGTGCTCCCCTGTCTATCTCTGGCCTTAGATTGTAAGCTCCTCGGGGTAGGCACTGTCCTTTGGCTCCGTTTGCACAGCGCCGAGGAGCTCTGTGACTAGGGCCCGTAGGTGCTACGGTAACTCAAAGCAGCAGCAGGATTCCGCTCGGGGGCCGCGGGACAGCCACCGCTGAATGCGGGCGCTGCAATTCCTGCGCGTGGTCCGTGGCTCAGCCGAAGCGCTTTGCGGATTGATAGGATGGAAGAGGGCTCACTGCGACTCTGCCTCACGCAGGCACAGAGTCCTACGAGCAAGGCGAGAACAAGCGTCCGTTTTCAGCCCTTCGGACGGAGCCAGCGCTGCGAGGCCAAGGGCTGTTCGTAAAGCCGCTCGAGACTTCAAGAGCGTTCGGAGCGGTTCCACCACAGCATTATTGACGGCTGCTTCGTGGTTTAAAGTGGACGAGCCGAGGGAGCGAGGCTGGCCGGCCCTGCAGGAATGCAAGCTTAAGAACGTAAGAACGGCCAGACTGGGTCAGACCAAAGGTCCATCTAGCCCAGTCTCCTGTCTTCTGACAGTGGCCAGTGCCAGGTGCCCCAGAGGGCATGAACAGAAGAGGGAATCACCAAACGATCCATCTCCTGTCGCCCATTCCCAGCTTCTGGCAAACAGAGGCGAGGGACACCGTCCCTGCCCATCCTGGCTAATAGCCACTGATGGACGTATCCCCCATGGACTCATCTAGTTCTTTTTAGCTTCAAAACTTCTGCTGCTACTACACCGAATTGTTTACCACAGAAGGATGCTGGTGTCCAAAAGATCAAAATGCCGGAGCGCTCAGGCAGGTCGGGATGGAGGCAGAAGGGACACAGGTTGGACGAGTGGCTGTAACCTCCCCCCTTCTGGAAGAGCAGCACTGGCTTCCGAAAGAAAAAGGTATCGCTGGAAATGGAGTCTGTACCTCTTTATGTGCTAACAAGCACAGAGAGTTTTACAGGCATCCCCTGGGTCAAGTATTTGGACAGCAACTCACCCAAGGGTGGCAGGTGAGGTCTCTGCCAAGAGCCAGTTGTCATAGCCATTGCCAAGGGTGTATACAAATAATATTCTAAAAGTAACATACCTATACTGCAAGTTATGTTCTTGGAGCCTTGGTGTTAAAGGCTGGTCACTAGGTAGGGGAGGGTTCAGGCAGGGGAGAGTAGACAATTCTCTCTCTCTGGCTAGTCTTTGTCTCTCTCACAGTGTAAGTCTATTTTCATATTAAGCCACCAGCTAATCTAAATTGCTAAATCCACAAGAGACAGCAGAATCTAGAGGAAGGAACACAGCAGGACGGTGCCTGGTTTATGAAGGAAGATCAAAGGACTGGTTTGATATATCTGGGATTGCAAAGAGACCCACAGAATCCTTCCCCGAAGAGACAAGCTGACAGCGTAGCTTGTGTCATGGAAAAGGGATCACAGCCTGCCTGGCTGGAAAACACTCGTGAGCAATACTTCATTAGACAGGAGAGTACCTTGTTAAGTACGTCTAGGCTCTAGAATGCAGGTTACGGTTTTAGTTTATATGTAAACATTTGTTTCCTAGCCTTCTGCTTGCGATCATTTGAATCTCTAGACTTTCTTAAATAAACTTTTATGTGCTGTCACTATAACCTAAGTGCTGTGAGCTCTCTCACGCTCAGGGCAGGTGGTAGCAAGGTGTCTCCCAATGCTGGGTACCTCCCGGAAGCGTCACATTTAATACCATTAACGCACCTTCATTCATCGAGGCCTAATCTGCAAGGTGCCAAGCACTTTCTATTCCCATCGATTTAACGACTGATCCCAGCAATTGCCTCCAGTTTTAAAACAGTTCTACTTCCAAGCACCGTCCAAGTGAGGGCTGCTCCTGGGACGATCGCAAATCAGCACACAAACTGCTTCAGAGAAAACCTGAGGGCTGGGTCCCTGAGTGGAGCTGGACTTTGAGCTACCATGTCATCTCAAAGCAACGCAAGGTAGCTTCTGCAAGTGTCCAGCATGCGGTCTTCTGAGTAAGGACTTTTTGGAAGTAGTGAGAACTTCGGTCTACAGTGCTTAATTGGCCCCCGTATCTGAGCCCCTCACAATCTCTAACATTTATCCTCAACACCCTGCTAGGAAGGAATCTGCAAAGATCCCCCTTTTACAGGTGTGAAACCAAGGCACAGAGAGATCTCACAGGGCAGCTGTGGAGGAGCAGGAATTGAACCCAGGTCTCTCTCAGCCCAGCTAGTGCTCTCACCACAAGACTCTCCGTCCTCCTAGCTGGAGTTGGATTCCTTTGAGACGGGACATTGACATCTGTTGAACTCCCTAGTCTTTGCTTCGACTCCCGCTCCCCTCAGACATCACACTCTCTGCAACTTGCTGCTGAAGGGAAGGCGCAAAACATGGCATAAAAACCAGTCTGGCCATCTGTAATGAATATATGCAGAGGGCTGTTTAAACATAGCCAAGAAGAGCATGAAATGACAGGCTTGTCTTTACCGGCAACCTCCCTCATTGCCGGAACTCGGCACTTTTTAACCTACATATCTAAAGTGCTTTAAAAAGGTGAGTCTACCTACCTCCCCCGTTTTGTTTTTTTTAAAACCTCCTCCCTGTAATTGAGGCACAGATCTTTAAGTGATTAGTTCAAGGTCACGTGGCAACTCAGTAGCAGAGCTGGGACTCGACTTCGCTCCCCGACGCCCAGTCCTGCTCTACGGCTACTAGCCAACAATGGCCCCTATCCCCCGGCATTCCCACTCGCCCCCAACTACCCATCCCATCATTAGTGATTGAACTGGTAGCACATTCAGTTCCATACGCCACAGGAAATCCTCTTCGGTGACATTTAAGGCTCTCGATCAGTCTTCTCCAGCGTACCTTTGGGAACTTCTAATTCCTCACTTATAGGTTTGAGATGCAAGCCCAGGCATTGCAAGACTTCTGTATACTCCCGGAAATTGACAGATTCAAGGTTGCCAAGCTTTCGCCATCCCTCCCACACACACACACACCTCGGAGTCTTAGATGTAGCTATTTCTGGTTTCCAGGCTGGCCTTTAAATTGCTTGCTTCCCGTGCCTTACCCAGTTCAATAGGTTTCCTTTTTTATGAGCAATCATGTGCCCGGGGGAGACAGTGCACGAAAACACGCAGCAAAAGACTAGCGGACCCAAATACTAGAGCCTTTGTGCCCCTGCCCTAGCAGGCAAGTTCGCCCCGCTCAGGGCTAATGCTCCATGTAGACACATTCACCTGGAGAGGTTTAGAAAGAATTAATTAGGGTTAGCGTGGAAGCAGCAGCCATCTCCAGATCCTGGGTCTTCCTGACTAAAGCAAATGGACAAGCCACAGTCAAAGTTTAAAGGACAGGAATGATGGAAAAGACAAACACTGGGAAAGGGGAAATGAGTGGGATGCAAGAGGGGTAAATGCCGTTTAATACTTGTGTTTCCCTTCACACATTTTTAAACTCGCCATTGAACCAGGAGGACCAGGGGGCCCAGGGAAGGGAATACAGAGCCTTTGGCCCTAACAGCTTAAATCCACCCACGTTGGGGCCACTGATGGCTCTCGGTGACTAGCAAGAGGCAATTTGGTGGGAGTTAGTTCTGTTCCTAGTAAGAAGACAGGGCATCATGCACATAAAGATGCTGTTGAAACCTGCACCCTCGCTGGCAGCCTGAGGAGAGAGGTGGAGAAACACTGAATGGGCTGTGGAGAACAAGTTGCCATGTTACTTGGCCAAACTGGCACCCCAAAAATGTAAAAGAGGAGAACAAATTGCCCCTGGCCAAGCTTTTCTTCTCCTTCAGGGCTGCCAACATGGCACTTCTTGAAGCTACGAGTGCAGGTGCCTGGGTCCTGTAGAGGTGTTATTTCTGTGCTACAAGTATGAACCCCTAGATATGGATGCCCCTTGACAGACCATTGATCTGTTAGGGAAAGGAGGGACTATAGGGTCTCTCGACCTGACCTCATTCACTAGAACGCCCTTTGCTCTTGCAGAAACCAGACCCCGCATGAAGGTTCACCAGGCCACCTACCTTTTGTGAGCCATGTTGAATAGCCGTGATGAACACGGGATCCACCAGTGGCTTGGGTCTCTTTGCCGACTCCTCGATGATGCCCTGCCATTGCCTTGGCAGACCAGTGAACTTCTGCTCTTGTTGGTCATACCCAGTGTGGACCCGGTGCTCGAAGTTTGAGGGAGCAGAGATCTCAACGCGTTTCTTCTTCTTGCTGAACATGGTGCGGTTGGCTAAAAGACCTGAGATGGGAATGAAAAATAAATGTCAAGGAGGAAGGGAGCCCGTACCACCATGGAACTGCCTGAGAATCACGGGAGGCTACAAAAATCAAGCTCCTTCATATAACAGAAGGTGACCGTATGGTAGAACACTCAGATCACCCATCAGGGACCACATGGCAAGCTAAATACAATCAGACAGGATTTAGAATTACGTCACCGCATAGCACCTCGATACCATTTCACCAACTCCCTTTCCAGACAGGGATGCTCTTCTACAACAGACCAGAGATGGTGATTTGCACGTCTCTCACATCCTCCGCCAGAACCATCACAAAGCATTTGAGTATCAAGCCTCAAGAGGCTATTAAATACTATCCCCAGAGAGGCACACTGAGGCACCCAGAGACCTGAACTGACGTGCCCAAGTTTACACAGAGGTCAGTGGCAGACCTGGGACAACAACCCAGATCTCCTGACTCCCACTGCCCCTATTATGTATGGACAGACTAGAAAGGGGAGGGGAGGGGGGAGTTAATATAGCCTAAACTGATTTTTAGTGCTTGGGAAAGGAGTTTGATTGACAGTCCTAAGTTCTTATAACTTAGCCACCAATCAGGTAGAGAATTGATTTAGGTCAGTGCCCCACCATACTCTTGTGAGGTATAAGGGTGGCTCAGTCAATTCTTGGCCTCTTTGCGGAGATGGCCAACAAGGGGTGGTCAATTTGCATCAGCTCTGGGGGAGGTCTGAGATGGAGCTGCATGTCCACTACGAACTGGGCTGAGACTCGCCAACTCACTGCACACAGGTCCAAGTGTTCTCAGATAGGAAACAACTTTTAGTCACTACAGTCATGGGCTGGATTTGAATTGGTAACTCAGAAGCAAAAGGCTCTCGCTCATTACCAATGCCTGGAGCTAGTCCCGCATTCATTTAAAAAGACCGAGTGGTGGAGTTTTAGTCAGTCTCCAATTTTGCTGCTGTGTTTGCAACTATCTCGCTACTGAACTACCCCACTGCCACGTCTGCCAGAACCGATGCATAGAAATACATTTCCAGAAGTTATTTAGCTATTTCGGGTGCCCACCTTGAGATACTGTCCAAATTTGAGGGGACAGGGACTAAGTGCTTCTGACAAAAAACAGGCTCCTTTAAAGGAGTCCCCCAGCTTGAGCAGTCAAAAATCAGTCACTTTTGAAAGCATAAGGCATAAAAGTTTCCTTAGATTGTAAGCTCTTTGGGGCAAGAACTGGCTGTGTTGTGTTTGTACAGAGCCAAGCACAAGAGAGCAAACAAAACAACCCTTGACAGGGGAGAGGAGTAAGTTTCCATGCACAGAGTTCCCCCTGCTAGACAGATCTATAAATCTGGTTTGCACAAGTGTTAGAGACAATTATGGGATTGGTCCTCATGCTCCTTCCAAGGCTTGGAGGAAATATCTAATTGGGCTCCACCCCAGTGATGAGCTGGCAAAAGCTGAAGAACCGGTTCCCTCTGTTGCTCCGGATCTTCGGCGGCTCTGAAGGACCCGCCACCAAAGTGCTGCCGAAGACCCGGCGCGCCGCCGGGTGAGTAAAAATTAAAAAGGGATTCTCTCCACAGTTGAAAGCTCAGGTGGGCCGGACAGGCCGGCGTTTGCCCACCTCTAACAACTGGTTCTAAACCGGCTTCAAAATTTAACAACCGGTTCGCGCGAACTGGCTCCAGCTCACCACTGCTCCACCCCGTGTAATAAGTCAGAATAAGTGGGACAAACCAGCTAAAATGCACCCACATGGCTCATGGCCTTAGAGACAGTCTCATCTCCCTCCCCTATACGCCCTCCCCCACACCCTTACCCAAAAAGTTCAATGTCTCAGTGCTCACGTGGACACCAGAAACAAACAGCCAGGACTTCATCCCCATAGCACTCGGTCAGCCAGCTAGAAGAAATGGAGAAAAGCTGCACCCACTGAGCCAACGCAGCCATGCTGTGCAGATGGCATGTATGTTCATGGCAGATGGGCCAGCATGGCCCGAGCATGCTCCTGCTTCATGAACGAGACACATCTCAGCAGCCTGAAGGGTTCTGCTCTGACAGAGATGCCTGCTGCATGCACAAGACAGATGATGATGATGATAATGAATGGGAAATGCCCAGGAGAAATCCAACCCTTCTGTGCTACGTCTGTCCTGCCAAAGCTCAGAAGGAGACATTTACGAGACAGAGCAGCGCACATTGGCAACATGGAGCTTTTCAGGGCTCCTGGCCACTCACGTGTACCCCTGTACCAGCTCATACTGAAGGAACAGTGTGAAATCTCTCACCTTGATCCTAACCTGGCTACCTCTTCCACCTTTGGGTTCGCTCATGTGCCATTCCTGGTCAGAACAATATTCCTGTCCGTGTGTCTTTCCATCTTCAAACCCCCTCACTTTCCGATGGCCTTTCCCCAGATGACCTCATCTCTACAGCCACCTGCTTCTCTTTCTTGTCCCGGGTGTCCAGTTTAAAAATCTGGTTTTCCAAAGCTTTATGCCAAGCATGTTTTGCATCATCTTCGTTAGTTTCCCCTCAAACTCTCTCACTTCCTTCCTATGTCAGCTTAATTTGGAGGCAGATCCTGGAAACCCCCTCTCACGTGTCCTCAACGTGGCTACGTTTTTACAGGCTCACTCTTTCCGGGGAGGGAACATATCTATTTCTGTTAAGTACCACACACACACACACTTCTGGCACTAATAAGAACAGCTGTGCAGACGTTTAAAGGTCACCTCGTTGTACAGTGACACACTGAACCTCCACCTCAATTGTTCTGCTTTGCTGACATGTCACAGCTCATTCCTTCCTCATGGGTTGGTTGGTTTGTTTAACCAGTTCTCCACCTAAGGCTCATCACAGCTTAAGACAATTTCCCTTCCTGTTTCCTCCAAGCTGCCCAGTACCAGCTGTCCCGAGAGACCACACCAAACCAGTTTTGATTCAGGAGTGGTTCTAAACAAGTCGGAAGTCTCTGGGAGGCAAATGAGCACAGACACCGTATAGGACAAGGGAGGAGCCAATAACTTGTTTTGTCTGATACACTGAACAAACAGCACACAAGTCACGGGCAGCGATGATCATTCTCCCCTCCCACCCATAGGGGAGAGAGACGTCACCTAACCCAGGAGAGGACGGATGAATTTCGGGTTACTATGGGGCTGGGACAGCCCCTTTGCTCTTCACATGTCCGTAACGTCCAGCTCTGTTGAGCCTCTAGATGTTACTGCAACACAGAGACACCATCTCCTAGGTTTAAGTTCTACTCCTGCTTCTTACCATGGGATCTTCCAGGTGGTCTAAATCAGGGGTTCTCAACCTTTCCAGACCGGACCCCTTCAGGAGTCGGGTTTGTCTAGCATACCCCAACTTTCACCTCACTTAAAGATGACTTGCTTACAAAATCAGACATAATACAGAAGTGTCACAGCCACGCTGTTACTGACAAATGGCCGACTCTCTCATTTTTACCACGTAATTATAACAGATTGGAATATAAATATTGTACTGACATTTCAGTGGATAGTATATAGAGCTGAACAAACAAGTCATTGTCTGTATGAAGTTTTAGTGTGTACTGTCTTCACTAATGCTTTTTACGTAGCCCGTAGTAAAGCCAGGCAAATATCTAGACGCATTGATGAACCCCTCAGAAGACCTCTGTGTACCCCCAGGGGTACGTGTACCCCCAGTTGAGAACCACTGATCTAAATAAAGGCCTTGTGCCCTTTTTATGCTTATTTATGAGGTACAAAGGCAGCCTGATGGCTTGTTTTTATATCCCATCCATAATACCTATGTTGACCCCATCTCAGTCTTCTGCATTTATCCTCACAACGCCCCCCTTGAGGTAGGACAGTGCTATCATCAGAGGAGTAACTGAGGCCGAGAGAGACTTGGGGCTCGTCTGTTAGCTCGCGGCAAGCTGGGCTGTATATCTAGCCTGCCACGCATTAAGTGTTCACACAGACCCTGCCGCCGGGCACTAAGAGTTCTGTAATGTGCTTTGACCTACCCCGCCGTGGAATGGGAGCAGGTCTCCCTAGCTAACAGCCTCACCACTGGATTCCCAACACATTAGAAATCCAGGTCCCGTCTACCCAAAATGTCAACCCCTTCGCAGGCCAGCTTTAAAGAAGTCACTTCGCCTCTCATTTATTTGCTTACCCATCTGCAGAATAGGGATAATTCTCGTCTATGTTGGACATCTTAGGAAGCCAAAGTCTGTCTTGTTTGTAAGGAACTTTGAGACCCGCAAATGGAAAGTCCTAGAGATGGATGAAGCGCTGCCGTCCGAGGATTCAGGATTCTGATGTATGGTCACTCAGGTGGTGCACTGGACCAGCAATTACACCAAGACCTTTCTAATTACATCTGTCTCCAGTACCAGATGCTATTTGCCTTGCGACAGAAAGTCTCAAGCAGCCCTGAACCAACTGGGAAACAGAACCAAACCCAACAGTAAAAGAGAAAACAGCCAGGGCAATCCCAGAGAGCCAGCTAGCGCGCTCTCTCTCTCTCTCTCACACACACACACACAGAGCAACCTGAGCACCTAGAAAACTCGAGTCAGCGCTGAGATGGCAGGATACAAAATCTGGCCCGTTTCACCTCATAATTTTCTGCTTAAAAATAAGCACTTTTAATTAATGGGAACCAGCCACCATATGCAGCTCCAGTGTCTAATGTAAAACTAATTGATGTTCCAAAGGGAAAAAGAAATCATTTATTTTTACATAATTAAGCTAGCTCCAGTGAATGGTGCTGGAGTGACAGCCCCAGAAAGTGGAGGCCTTTTTCTAAAGAGCAGGTGCACCGCAAGAGACATAGCAAGCTTCCTCCACCCAACCCTGAACTGGAGGGACCTCTGCCAGGGGTGACTGGGGAGTTCAGGGTCACCCATCCAACTCAGGGCTCAGCTTCATCGCCAACTCTGGCAAGGGAGGCTTTGCAAGGAAGGCGCGTGTGATTGCTTTCTAGGGTTGGTTTGCAGCGAGTGTTGACCTTAACTCAGCTTCCGTCCACATGCAGATAACCCTTCACTCGCCCATGGTAGTGCTGTTAACTTGGGTTGGCTGGCCTGAAGCCGTATAAGCTACAGCTCGAGTGGGCACAGCCTGGCAGCTGCTACACAGCCACTCTGCGAGCTCCACTTGAGTGCTGTTAGTCCTCCAAGGCCTGCCCGTTATCCCCCCGCACGGGCCCAGAAGGAACTCACCAGTTCTCCCACAGCATACTGCAGGAGAATTCATGGTCCTGCAGCGCTAGGAATCATGGGATGGATGTGCCCTCAGATATATTAGGGCTTGTTACTGGGTTCCCTTTGCAATTGTACCAACCCACTGCGATATCTTGGGCCAGTCACTTCCCCGTTTCCACATGGGAAGCAGAATCCCAAGGCTGCCAGCTCTGGATGTGCACAGAGAAGACCAGTCGTGTTCTAGAGCCCTGAGATCTCAAAGGCACAGGATAAATATATTCCCAGTCAAAGTGATCCTGTGTTTTCTTCCTTCATTTACTCTCCGCTTCCCATATTAAATAACTTGTACTTGTGTTGTTATTCTTCCAACAGAACACCCGGGTTTGGATCCCTGACCTGAAGGCATTTTGCCTTACTTGCTTGCCAGTTGTCCCTGATTTTGGATTAATATTTAAATTTAGAACTAGGAAGAAAATAAAACCATTAAAATGAAGTTCTAGCAATTAAGGTGCAAGGAGAAGAGCACACAGGCAAGCTGCCTTGGAACGTGAATCTAAATCTGGCAGTGACCTAACAGGCAATCCCTTGCTTGTAACTTCACAGAGCTGTCCTCCTCTCTCAGGCACTGCTTAGAGTAGAGATCAGAGAGCATGATCTCTCCTGCCCGTGGGAGAGAGTCCAGCCGTCAGCTTGCTGAGGACAGATAGCTGGGAAGAGAGCCCAGGAGCATGGAGACGCATGATCTCTAGTGGCTGGAACAAGAGAGACTGGAGTCAGCAATTGTGGGTTCTATTTCTTGCTCTGCCACTATGTGGCTTCAGGTAAACCACTGCCCCACTCTGCCTCGGTTTCCCTACTTGTAAAAAGGTGATAATCAGCCCCACTCACAAGAACATGGATGAAAGGTGCTAGAGAGAAAGGCAAAAGGATTCCTGGGACTTGGGCCACGAGGCACCTTATATTTAGAGTGAAACTAAATATCTCAAACATTTTAAAGTGCCAATGTTTAGAAGCTAATCAAGCAATTGAAGAATAATCCCTTTATGGCTTTAATCATTTCCCAAGAGGAACCAACTTTAGAAAACACTCTTTCTCCCCGCCATCCCATTTGCCCCTTTTCTGGCTTCCAAGCAGCTAAGTAAAAAGGACTAGAAGGAAGCAGAGCTAGACCCCATTCCAGGGCAGCAGCAGGTTCACACCTTCCTTGCGCAAACTGCAGGGTCAGGACAGAGTTGCTCACCAGCACCAATTTCTAATCCCATCTATCTCGGAAGATGCACGTGCTGCCTCAGTGCAGGGGACTGGACTAGATGACCTACGGAGGTCCCTTCCCGTCCTACAGGTCTATGATTTCTGTAAACGCTGAGCCCGATCCTGCTCCCATTGAAACCTGTCCAAGTTTTCCCCCCGCACTTGAGCGGAAGCAGAATTGGGCTTTCCCTGGGCAGTTACCTGCTACACAGTAAATTAAGATAGAGGCCACTAACGGCAGCGCCTGGCAAATTACTTCTTGGGCACTCTAGACTATTGCCCAGCACCACAAATGATGTAGAACAACGAGGCTGGATTTTTCTCCCCAGGCTACCCCTCACGTCAGACTACCTGAAGGCCTTTTGTCAATTTCCGGATAGCTAGGTACATTCTGATCAGACTAACATCAGCCCCAATCCAACATTCCAGAAGCCTCAAACCCACCCCCCTCTCGGAAGCCCTGTAAACCCAGCCCACAGTGCATCAACTAGGAGCAGAAGAGACCAATTCTACAGGTCGGGGGGGTTTCGTCTCCACGGTCTACTCAATCCTCAGCCTCTAATGAGGGCGGACGAGGGGATGTCGTTAGCATCAAGCGTGGGTATTGTTCATGATATGGATACCTGCCCGATGGGAATCGGTCCGAGCCTCAGCAGCTCATTGGCCACCACCAGATAGCTCCCCACTGTTTCACTACTGACCTGGATTAGAACCAGTGGCCTAGAGATGAAAGGCTCTATGGGTATGTCTACATGGCTCTGTGGACCCATATCTGTGGGACCTGGGCATGTGGACTTAAAAATACCAAGCCCATACTCGAGCATCCACACTGCATTGTAAACCTAGGTTTATAACTGCTGGAGCCAGGTCTTACCACAGGGCTAACGTGTCCCTGCTGAACCACACAGACCTTCCACGGCTTGAGCTGCGTCCACGCTGCAAAGTGGTAGGGTTTGGACCAGAGTCTCAGCAGGGCTTGTGCGTAGACCCCATCCTCCCTGGATGGGGCCTGGGACCCGAGTGCTTGCTGACTCAAGTCAGACAGATGTATGTGTGTGTGTGTGTGTGTGTGGACAATATGGGGGTGGGGCTCAAACCCGAGTCTGAGCCCGGGTTTCCAATGCACTGTAGCACACCTGGGAAATTGAGTTCGATACCAACCGAAAACGCACATGTTCTGAAATCGGAAGGGGAAGGATGCTAGCACCACATTCTGTTACAACCTGGCTCCTAGAGGGGCAGGCACTCTGTACCAGAGTTCACAAAAGCATTATGCTTAAGCCGCCTTCTTCCCACAACTCTCCTCCTGACTGCTTAGAGAACAGAGAAGATCTCAGCCACATGTAGACAGGAGCAGGAATCCCTCTGTTACTAGCCATGGGAGTTCACCCAAGATCAAGCTGAAGTCTGGGGAAGCTGGTGTTCAGGACAGTCACTTCGCATTAAAGGAATGGAGAGGAGTCTCCCAATGTCACAAGAAAATGTGTCCCAAATTCAAAAAGCAGAAAAAGGTCTTCAGCACTGGATATTCAGAGTGCATCCTCCCTAGCTAATCTTTGGAAAACACAACCCGCTTCTCACTCCAGGCTGTGCCAGGCAGATGGTCTGCGGTATGCATGAACAGTCAGACCGTGACACTGACATGGTCAGAAACAACAGCCTCCTGAGCCCAGACGGAGCATACAGAGTCTTCTCTGCCCTGTCCTGTTCGACCTTTCAGCCCTGGCAGAAGAGCAAGAGAAGGCTTAGACTCTGAGGATCTTTCCCAAAGAATATGCTGCATGTTGCTTCTTCAACATAGTCTGTCTTTTAATGCTTCGAAAAGAGAATCCACCACAGCCCTGGCTGTCATCTCCCTGCATCTAGAACTACCCACTAAAACACACCAAGACTTGACCCTCAAGAAACCTCTTAATCAAGTGGGAGTCAAGGAGAGCCACCAAAAATAAATCACAGAACTCGACACCACATTCAATATATGCCAAGTAACACGACTGCCGCGGGAACCAGCCACCCTGCGATGGCTCTGAGGCACTGCAACTCGGTCCGACCCACTACCTACCCCCCGGCCCCAAATGGCTACTGACGTACAGGGGTTCCCCTATAACAAGCCATTCCCTCCTGCAGGCTGTGGATGGCGGATGTTTCCACATCACTAGACCATTTGCTCAGTGCTCCTCATGCTGCCCTTGGGTGGCGGGGCCCCTCTGCCTGGGACCCAGGGGAGAGCCGGAGAAGATCAGTGGACTCTGCAGTAGCTACAGGCACTGGAGGAGCAATATAAAGAAAGGAGATATTCTTCGGGATTAAAACCAGAGCATGGCATTGCTCCTTTGTGACAGGAACAACTTCAGGCAGCACTGCCTAATGTTTTCACAGCCCGAGTCCAAGCCGGCCAAGATCTGGTGACATTTCGACACCTGTCGTCCTTAAGGCTCAAACTGGCACACGGAGCAACATCCAGCTATGCACGCCGAACTGTGTTCGTGGCTCTCTGGAATTGAGAGTTGATGAGAAAAAGGCCAAACAGCTTTAAAGCTCGATGGTCATAAACATACCACAATTGCTAGAACCGCGAAACTCCCCTGGACCTTGCCGCCACTGAGCAAATTAAACTTTTCTTACAAAAACAGGGGTATCAACCACGTGGAATCTCCCAGAGTAGAGATGCTTTAAGATATTAGACGTACTTCATGTCCTGTAAGTGTTATCTGGTTGCAAACCTGACAAGAAACGGTCAGCGAAAAAATTACAGCCCATGTTTTCAAACTTATGCTCCTTAAATAAATAAATAAATTTTAAATTTAGGTGCCTAAATAGAAGAACAGAAAATGCTTTTTTATCCAGCATGTGGGGTGAATGGGGGGTGCCGGTGAGTGAAAAAATTAGGATTAACTAAGAGGAAGGGGATCCCGGGCACACAGGATAGCAGCCGATCCTAACAGTTAAATGTTTAACCCGTTTAAACTATTACAATTGTACATTATTTACATCCCTAGCTACTGAGGGATCTTAATGTCCACAGCCTCCGGTGGCAGCTCCATTCTTCCCCCACAGAGAAGCCCAAGAAGCAGCTCAGAGTTACGAACTAACTAGTCAACCGCACACCTCATCTGGAACCAGAAGTACACAGGCAGCAGCAGAGACCAAAAAAAAAACAAACAAGAAAAAAGCAGCAAATACAGTGCAGTACTGTGCTAAACGTAAACTATTAACACATAAAGGGGAAACAGCATTTTTCTTCTGCATAGCAAAGTTTCAAAGCTGTAGAAGTCAATAAAAGAAAAGGAGGACTTGTGGCACCTTAGAGACTAACCAATTTATTTGAGCATAAGTTTTCGTGAGCTACAGTCACTTCATCGGATGCATCCGATGAAGTGAGCTGTAGCTCACGAAAGCTTATGCTCAGATAAATTGGTTAGTCTCTAAGGTGCCACAAGTCCTCCTTTTCTTTTTGCGAATACAGACTAACACGGCTGTTACTCTGAAACCTGTAGAAGTCAATGTTAGTTGCAAACTTTAGAAAGAACCATCACGGTTTGTTCAGAGTTGCGAACGACCTCCCTTCCTGAGGTGTTCATAATTCTGAGGTTCTACTGTCTTGACCCACGGAGGAAGGCTGCTAAGGGCTGCGGACAGAAGCTTCACAGAATCTGGCTTATGGAACTCACCCCTTGAAGAGATGAGACCACTGGCTTCGCGGTATTCAGAAATCATCTCCTCTTTGGGTTGCCTTCCCCGCAAAGTTCTGCATACATTCATGCTACTCACGAACCCACGCAAACTTTCTGCCCATCGTCCATGTCTACCTCTGCTGGCAGGGAAGGACCAGCAAGGGATACATAATTTCTGAGGGGCACTCATACTACATAGATATGGACAACAGTTAAGAAAAGTTCTACCACCGAAGCCTTTCTACTGCGGTAGTGCCTAGGAATCCCAATCATGGCCCAGGACCCCATGGTGCTAGGTTAGACAAACAAACAGAGGAGCACAAGGAAACTATGAGACCGTATCAATCACAGCACACCAGTTTCCCCTCCTGCCAAGTTGTTCGTAGGCATGATGGCAAAGGAGGACATGGGGGTAAGCTCTGCAGATGTTTATGGGGCGCTTCTCCCCATGGGGACAACTGAAGCAAGAGCCCAAACCTCATATGAGCAATCATTAGACAAAACAGCCCCAGTGGCCTCCTGGCTCGCATGAGGTATTGTCTGTAGGGTTAGCCCTCAAAGTTTTCCAAATCCCAGTCAACTGATAAGAGTAAGTATCTGTTTCAGTAATGTGGATGCTACTCCACAGCTCGCTGACTGGATCAGGGATAGTTCTGACTGATCTGCAACTCTTTGCATGCTGTGGGGTCACGGAGATGCTGCTCAAAGGGAAAGCCCACATGGTAATGACCCAAACACCACCACAAAACGAGATTCCTCCCGAAGGGGGTTATGATATTTCTATGGTGCCTGTAGTGATAATTGGGCCTATAAATTTACCTTAAATTGTGAACTCAATGGGGAGCTTTTGGGGTTCTTAAACAGAACAGGCTTTGGGGGAAGTTAACAGAGATGGACGGGCAGAGAGGCTACCGTAATGCTGGCTGACTGAAAGAAAAGAGAAGAGGAAGAAGAGAGCATCATATGGCTGCCTCCCCCACCACCTCCTAGAACCATGGACCTTCCTCATCCTAATCCTGAGAGATGTCCCGACTAGACTGGGCCAGAGAGAGGGAGCCAGATGACAGCACCGCCTGGCTAAATCCTGACCACCACCTGGGATGTAAGACTTTGTCACATCTCCCCCCCACCCCCTGCCCGAGTGTGTTCCTCTTCCTTCCTTGCTGTATTTCTTCTCTATCCTATCCCTATCCTTTTGCCTTCTGTCTAATATGTGGCTTAACAAAAACAGCTGTTCCCCAGTCCAATGCTGGCAGCAGCTTGCCAGGTCTCAGAATGGCTGATCAGACCATGTGCTGGGCCTATTTCTCCTCCAGCAGCGAAGTTACAAGTGAGAGTCAGAACCAGAGACAGAAGCTGCATTTTCTATCTTTGCTGTTCTTTTCTTTCCCCTGGTGGGTGATGGTCTTGTTTTGCCTTCTAGCAAACAGGAACAGACTAACAGCAACAACAGCTCCAGCCCATCTCGAGTAAATGTCTTCCCTTTCCCCAAAAGGACAATTACCACCAAGTGTAAAACCATCTAAGAGACTGTCAAACGAGGGGCGGAAGTGTCTTTCTAAAAAAATTTCCCTGAGTAGATAGAAAGAGACAAGAGATGTTGTTAAAATGAAAGCCTTATTTAGTACTTTACATTTCAAACGCTTTACCTGTTTTTCTTTCTTTTATTAAAGGTTCAAACGGATTTCTAATGGTGTTTTCTCCATGGTACTCAACAGGCAGAGGTCTTTGTATATCAAACCCTGAACCTTGTTTAAAACTGTTTAATGTTGGTCAGTTACAGGCCTTTGACTCTTCGGGCCCATATATTGCACCCAAAAGCAGCGATACTCAGACTGAGGCTCGGGAGCTGCAAGTGGTTCTTTGCAGCACATATTAAAACACCGATTCAATTAACAACCGACCAATTCAAGTTATTGGCTAATCAAGATGCTTTTACTATGTTATTAACCAATTATAGAATAGCTGGTCAGTCAATTTGCTGTGAGAATATTATACACACATGCACGGTATATATATGAGAGAGAGAGAGAGAGAGAAACAAAATGAAACAATCAGTTCACGCTACTGTGGCTCTTTCTTGGCTCCTGGACCACTGAAGTCTGAGTATCACTGACCTGAAGTAACACAACGGGCCTTTAATCGAAAAGGATTGCTAAGTGGCTTTGCAAGCTATATGCATACTGCAAAGCACCTGCCGTTGAGCAAGGAAGGTACATGACGCACTGCATGCAGAATGAAGGAGGGAAATCTTCTGAAATCACATGAGGGGTGCCTCCATGGGGTCTTTCATGTCCACTCCCAATGCTTGGGCATGATTTGTTCAAGAGAATTCCTCCCACCCGTCCAGCATGAAAGATTAATCCAAACGGGAACAGGTGCAGAGACTGATGACTAGGATGATCAGGGGAATGGGCAGCCTACTTTAGGAGAGGAGGCTGAAAGAGCTAGGCTTGTATAGCCTAGCAAAACAAAGGCTGGGAGTGGATCTGATGGCTCTCTATGAATACACTGGGGGCAGGTGGGGCAGGTAACACCAGAAAGAGAGAAGAGCTATTGAAGCTATAGGACGATGCTGGCACAAGAACAAATGGGGATCAACTAGTCAGGGATCAATGGAGGCTGGAGAAGGTGGTTTCTAGCCATCAGAGGAGGGAGGCTCTGGAATAACCTTGCAACAGTAGCAGTGGGGGCAAACCACCAAACTTGTTCTAAATTGGCACTTGATACATTTATGAATGGGATGATCGCACAGAGTTGGCTGTGACAGCAAGGACTGGACTCATGGACGCAGGAGGCCCCCTTCCAGTCCCATGACCCTTTAACTCCCTTCCTGGACCCCAGTTTATCTGCCTCCAAAAGAATAAAGGGGTTGAGCTGACCCAGCTGGGGTCCGAACTGCGGTGCCAGGGAGTCCAGGGGTTCCAGCTGTGAGCTGTACAGCCTGATCCCATTCCTTTTTAGTGAAGTACAAAGCACTTGTACTTGGGTGTAGTTTTGTTGATCTTGGGCAGAAATCAAAGTGCCAATATTCCTCTTTATGTGGGGGGGAGGCAGAGGTTTTAAAACAGAGCGTCAGATTTAAAGATAGTGTTTCCAGATCAGTGTTCTGAGTTGGGGGTTTTTAAAAACAGACTCAGATCAGGAATTTGACACTGGATGGTCTGTTATTACCATTTCAGAAACTCCACTACGCAAAGTTCAAAGCAGACTCAAGAGGGTTTTACAGAGGGCTTAGAGCTGTGCTCTGGATTGGCATTACACAGGAAATCTGGCCATGGGGTGAACCCAAATGTATTTTTTCTTGTAGAAACAAAGCCAGGCAACAATGAACGTCTGTTTACATCATTAAGCATCTGTGTCCTCTTAAAAAAAAAAAATAAATAAAAATCAAAGATACAGCTTTGGTCCTGCCCAGTTGCAGTTCAAAGTGCTGGCAAATCACTACAGAAACAAAGAAATTTTCCAGAAACTGGCACAGAGAAGATGAAGGGTTTGTCCATCCAAGATGATTCTGACAAGCACCATCCTCTCACCTACCCATCCTTTTCCTTCCTTTGGACAAGACAAGTTATATCTAGAGGAAAGGAAATCCAACCAAATGAGCTAGAGTACACTCTGGAGCGAAGACGAAAGTGAGCACGAGAGAGAGAGATCTTCTTAGCCATTGATAACGTGACAGGGGATGGATATCAAACCTGTTTTCCAAGCTCTCATTTGTTCAAGTACCAACTGTGGCCCCAACCCTGCACAAGATAAAAATCACGATCCATGCATGCCTTGAGGAGTTAACAATCCAACAAACGGACAAGAAAGAAACTCTCAGTATAACAATGTGTTTCTCATCTGAAAGGCGACACTTCTAGCAGTTGGTAAATGCACAGCCCTTGTAATCCAATGTTCCCTTCACCAGCCACCTGGGTCAGACAAGAATATTTCTGGTCATTGACACAAACCCAAGCCTCAACGCATAGCTATTCCCTCTGCTCACCTACAACTTCACTATTATAGGCAGTGCTGGTGGCCTTATAGTCACCTGCTCATCTTCAAGCGGATATGGGCCATCCAGTGAATGCATCACAGGGACACTTTAGAAAAAAAAGGAAGACAGAAACCACAGTCCCGGGTCAGAAGAAGAACAGCGGAAAGCTAATAAACTAGAGACCGGGTGACAACCCGTCAGCTGGCTCATCCTAGCCAATTCCATAATACAAAAGTTATTAAATGCAACTGGTTGGCACAGTCATCTGGCTGGTTCCTCTGGTGTAGGCGAGCATATGCGGCAACCCCTTTACCAAGTTTCTCAGACACATTGAGATGTAGGCACTTGTCAAAGCAATCTATTTCAATCCAAAAATCCTCAGATTCAACTGCGCACATTTCTAAGAGGCAAGTTAAGTCCGCAGTATGAACAAACAAGCTAGTAAGAGTTTCCACTTTTGAACAAAAAGCTAACTCAAAAAACAGATGTGGGCCAAATTTTGTAACGGGGGGGAGGAGGGAAAAAGCAAGAGGAAATCTACACCTTCTTAGGAAAACTCCAGAGCCACATTCATCCCTGTTGTAACTCTTGACGCTGGTGAATTATCAGCTGAATGCTCTGAACCAGACAAAGAAAAACATCTGCAAATATCCTGGCCTCCTCAAAGCAGCAGTGGGTGGGCATAGCAGTCTTAGTTAGGCGACAGAGGTCAGGGGGGTTAACAGTGAACATAAAGCAGATTCTCAATCATGAGGCACCAGGAGTATGTATGGATCTGCCTCTGCAACACACAGAAACACGGTTAAACTTACTGGTCAGGCAGCAGAATTGAAGAAGGACTCGTGCTTCTTCTCCTTCTGACTTGATGAACTATTTAGGCCTCTATCATGCAAACTTTACTCCTGCAAGTAACGCCACTAACTCCAGAGGGAATACTGGGGAGGGGAGGGGGGCGGACAAAGACAAGGAGAAAAATGGTAAAGAAAGGCCGCTGACAGCAGCAGCTGGGATCCGCAGGTGGTCTTCCATTCAAGTACTAGTCAGGCCCCGGACTGGATCAGGTCCTTAAAGCTTTTAGAGTGAATTTAGTGGTGGTGAAAGATGCGAGATGGAGACTTCTGGAAACTGAGGCCACATCTACACTGTGGGCGCTCTAGTGTAGCCTCTTCCTACAGCAACAGAAGGGGTTTTTCAGTCGCAACAATTAATCCAGCTCTCCGAGCGGCGGTAGCTGGGTTGACCTAAGAATTCTTCCATTGACCTACACTGGGGGGTTAGGTCATCTTAACTATGGCGCTCAGGAGTGTGAATCTCTCACTGTTGTTATTATAGGTAGCTAGCTGGATCTAAATTTTAAGCATAGACCAGGCTTAAGGATGGAATTTTCAAAGGCCCCTAGGGAGTTAGGCAGCTGAATCTGCAGTTGAAAAATCCCAGTCTAATATTATTGTTTATTATTTGTGTTAGTGAAGCACCTAGGCATAGATTAGGAACTCGTTGTACTAGACACTGCACAGAAAGTCCTTCTAAGCCACACAACACGTATAATCCAGGCAGCCGCACGGCAAACCTCCCCTCTGGCCAAGTGCCTCGCCCATGACCTGGAAGGACAAATGGTGACAGAGTATTTCCATCCCCATGACCCCGGTGCAGAGCCTGCCAAGAATGATGTTGGCACCTGTCCACAAGGATTAACACTCAATGCTGCCACCTCACATAAACCATTGAACAATCAGGTTGTTCGGGTGACTACAGACCTGTTCTGGATTTGTAGGTCACCAGTTCAAAAAGTTCTTTACCCATTAGCAGACACCCACAGCTAGCCAGACCCCTCATCACGACAGAAATAGCAGCAATCCATACGCTGCTTGTTGATCCCAACGATTCTAGAGACACTATGTATTAATCTGATTAGGGGAGGCTTCACAGCTGGATCTGAGCTGACGCACAGTGTCCCTGACTTCATAGTCCCTTACACTGCTCCCCTTGATATAAAGTGCAAGACTGAAGCCTATCACTGGGTAAAATTCCCAGCGCCCTGACCAGGCGACAGCTTTGTAAATCTGCAAATTGATGTAAGTGTGTCTAACTCGCCCGAAAACAAAATGGCAAAATCTGAAAACAAAGATTTCATTTTTTTTTTAAAATGAGGAGTCCGGTGGCACCTTAAAGACTAACAAATTTACTTGGGCATAAGCTTTCGTGAGTAAAAAACCCACTTCTTCAGAGGTGGGCTCCTCGTTGTTTTTGTGGATACAGACTAACACGGCTACCCCTCTGATACTTCAAACATTGCGCCCTTCAAGGTTTTTAACATCAAAAAAAGTGCCCTCCACCCTTTTCTCTCTGTACCTTTGCAGAACACTTCATATCCTATAATAATCCTTCAGTTTACCGTGGTTGCATGAGGACTAGTTTTACGTTAGCGGGGCAGCTAATTGAGATAATCCCGACAGACCATCATGACACCAGCAGCGGTTTGGATGGCAAGATTTCTCCCCCTATGCAGCACCAAAGTGGGGTCCAACCCTGATGCAGCATCTGCAGCCTGACAGCAGGGGGAAAAAAAACCAGTTTGTCGATAAAAGCAGCCAACACAGCAGAAACACAAACAGCTAACACAGAGATCAAGAACATGGGAGCAGACTGTTAAAACAAACAAAAGGAAGCCTGGCGGTTTGGGCCACTCTCTGTTTGTTTGGGGGTTTGTTTGTTTGTTTTAAACAATTTGTTTCTCAAAGTGCTAAATGAGAGAACAAATGGAGACTGATGCCTCATGAAACAGCCACATTCTTCTTTCCCCCATCCAGATATTGGCTGGTCTGGAAAGGCCCATCAGATCCATAATTTCCATGGAATGGAGAAGCTCTACACGAAGCACGGGAGGGGGAAGAGAGCCCGATCTGTCTCCCCCCAAAAAAACCCTCTTCATATTACAGCACCTACCAACAAAGCGTGTGCCATAGATACCTCTCCACTGACTTCACCCCAGCCGATCGGCTCTTGTTCCGCTAACTAATGCTGAAATATTTAAACAGACTTCAATTCTGACACATCGCAAAGATGCAGTATGCCTGGCTGTACTTCATCTCTCTCATTTGTTTGGAGCTCCCCCACATCTCAGTCCCCGTTTACCTCCACTAACAAAAATCAGAAAACATCTGGCCATCACAGATACAACCACTAGGATACCAGGCCTTAGAGATGCGTCCTCAGAGCAAACTCCTTTGAAATATGAGGCAGCCAGAAAGGATCACAGAGCATTTACTTGTGCAATTTACAAGGCCCCCAAGCTACATGAGAAGAAACATGCAGGTGAAAGTAGATTACACAGAAAATCCCATCCTTGAAATCTAGCTAAAAGCTTTGGGTATTGCGGCAGAAGACCCAGTTACACAGGGAAAAGGCAAAGATGCATTCAAAAGAAACTTACAAGCCCATTCTTCCTGGGACTTCATCTCCGCCCGGGTACTGCAGGAGGCTGTGTGGCAGTCACAGGGAGCAACTTCAAACACATATGTTCCCTATTTATTACTTTTAGGCCCCTCCTCCTCAGTGTCTCATTGCACCTCCTTCCACAGAAGCCAGTTGGTTGGTTTGAAGCTTCCTCCCACCTTCCAAGACGGAACTGCATTCCAGCATCAACCAGCTGGCCTGCCCACTTGCTCCTCCCAGGCCAGGAGTCAGATCCCGCCCACACTATTCTTGAACTCCAGCACTTAGCCTTACCGACTTCCCACGGGGACCTGCTTCTGCTAGTGTCACTGGAAACTTTTCCAGTCCCACAACAAAAAGGTAAGGTACCAAGACCAAAAAAATCCACCATACGAAAACAGAGGCGTTCTATTGCGTCTCAACTCCGTAAACCCCATACGGATACAATCCATTTCCCCTTTATCACTGAAATGCAGCCATCTCTTGGGTGGAACGTGGCAGCTGCTTCACAACAAACAGCAGCTTACACAATAGCTTAGAAGAGGAAGCGAATAAGCCTGTAGCCTAATAAAGTTGCAAGGGATTTGTGAGTAAGTGGAATTACATACATTTGAATTCACACAGGAGTTAAATGATACTCTGCACTTTTATAACACCCTTGTCAGAGGATCTCCAAGAGCTTTCTATACTTAATGCATTAATGCCTACCCCGGGGCTGCTGAGACGAGTATTACCCCTCTCTTTGCATCTAGGGAAATGGAGGAACAGAGCTAATAAGTGACTTGCCCAGGTCATACAGGGAATCCGGGGAGAAGCCAGGAACAACACACAGATCTCCTAAACTAAGCCCTGGGCTATCAAGAGAGTGTTCCCTGCTCTTGCCAAAAATGCCATCGGACCTTTAGTGACCACAAAAGGAGAACGGCCTCTTTTTCACATCCGGCGCAAGGCACAAGCTGTCAAATTGATCCTTTGGGACAGAGTTCTGGACTCACGGGGTGTGACTGACACTTTTATTCACCCAAACACGTAGCGGTTCCTCACCTGATCCCTCCCTTGAAGTGGGAAGGCATCAGTGGCTGCTTGTGTATTTCAGGCACCTGGACAGACCCTCCTTCCTAACCAGCAAGAACTTTCTTAATCTTGGAGATTTCCCTTACCACCCCCCACATCCTTTAATGAATCTCAAAGCCATCTGGTATTCATGGAGCACAGAGCAAGCCGAGCTGGTATTTGTGGAGTACCGGGAACATCTTTCCCCACACGGATGCCTCTACCTCCATCCAGTTTCTTTGCAGGGAGTAGCATATACTGCCCCTTCATTGACTGTAAACTCTTTGGGGCAGGGACAGTCTATTACTCTGTGTACAGCACCAAACACTAGAGGGCCCCAATCTTGGCTCGCCCTAGGCTCTACCATAATAGACATAAGGATTAATAAAAACAGCAATGGGAGACAACCTCTGTGCATCCAATCCTTGATTTTCACGATATCCTTTTGTCCTATTAAAGAGCCCCAAATTTAACTGAGCTCCCAGCCCTCACCCTCAAGTCATTCTCTTTACAGAGACCTGGCATCCACAGACACTAGTCACTGACCTGGTTTACTGGCTCGGCGAAATCTGGGCTAACGGCCCACTGCTGACTATAGTCACCTGTGCAAATGACTAGTAAAAGCTTCAATACCCACAACTGTGCCTCCCTATTAGTCACTCTGGTTTTATGTAGTCAGCTTTTGTAACATTCAGGAAAACTCCCTTCCTTCTGCAGGGCATTAACAGTTTCACACCACTTCCACTTAATGACTCAGTATCACAAGTCTCAGACGCTAACTAGGCACTGAATGAAGTGGAATCACCTCACACCCTCCTTTCACTTCCCCAAGAGAGTTTCTTGCTACAAACTTTGGTCAAGTTTCTCTTTACAAGCAGAAACCTTCCTAGACAAATGGCACAGCTACCCGGACTGAAAACATGGGTCATAAGGATTTCTACAGGAGACGAAGAGGCTCAGCTCAAGCAGGATCTGAGCCTTATTGAGGAAAAAGCAGGAATTCACTATCCTTTCGGGCCAGCATTTTCAAAAGCACTGGTGTTTGGCTTAAGCCTGCTTCCAATGAAGTAAATGGGAGTTTACTAGAGATGTATTTTTACATATATACATGAAATATTAGTATATTACCACCACCACGCTCTTACACAGGGCTTTTCATCAGCATCTCTCTTAAGAGCCATAAGATAAGGTACTGCCATCCGATTATTCAACCTTGGAATAAGCGCTCCCCTTGCAAACTTCTACCTCATGTTTTTTCTAAAACATTATGTTTTAGGAGTTATTTGGGGCAAATGCGATAGCCACAATGGTCCCTTCTGGCCTTGGAATCTGTGAATCCAGGGTGATTTTTGCAAGAGGCAAGGGAAAAGGTTAGCTTTGCCACCATCAAGTAGATTTTGTACCTCAGCGGCTGAACTTTCATGATCGTTTTGCCCAACTGGTCTAAACTTTCCCCTACCCTGCCAAGAAGCCAGCTTTCCCCTTGCTGCTCCCCGCTCACTGCTAGATACCAAACTGTGCTCCAGTTAGAGCTACATTCCGCAGCCTGCTGTCCTAACGCAGGTCACATTCCCTTTATCTCTCTGCCTTGTTTAATTAGTCAGCCATTAACCAACACTTTTAGCAGCCCTGGATAAATAACACACCAGCCAGAGCACTCCTTCCTGCCAGCATACACCCAAGAGTTAAGAGTTTTGCCCCTGGCTAAGAGTTTACCACCACCTTCACCGAAAAAATTAAAAAGATCAGGAGGCAGAGAGAGTTTGATTGCAAGAAAAACAGTGGGTTGACAAAAAACTTGGTTCTTCAGGATCAGATATAACCCGGAAACAGGCTGCTTTGGGGTTTTATACATTGGTAGGTACGTTTTCTGCTATAAGTACGGACAAATTATAAATAGATCAACATGAAGCTCAAAAAACGACTCCAAAACCAGATCTGCATTATCCTGATTTAGGCACACTGGTCAGAGTAAGTTCTCGCTCCCCCCGACCCTTTACCAAAAGGAAACAAAAAAACAGCTTTATGCACTTTGCACGCTTACCTCTGTTTTTAAACCCATTCTGTTTTCTGAAAAGAACATCGGAGCTCAATGGTGTAGTAGTTAAAAAAAAAAAAGGGGGGGGGGTGAGCTAACCTAAACTAAACCTCGTGTTCCCCAAATGAGAAGTAGGTAAACTCAGTTTACCTATGACTATACCACTGCTGCTTCTCATGGCTGTGAAAAGGAGTTCTTTCTATTGTGGCAACATCTACGAGATGATAATGGACCACAGCCCCATTGCGGTCGGCACCATACAAACCCAGAACAAAAAGACCAACAATCTCTGCCCCACTGAGCTTACCAAGAAATCCTACCAGGCATAATATCAGGTCAGCTGAACCAGCGATAGACAGAAGGTGCCTCAGAGAAGACAAAGCTCCAGCAGCCAGAGCTAGCCGTAGTTAAACCTGTGGAGAAGTCTGTCTAATTAAATGTTATACAAAAAACACACCAAAAAGACAGGTCTGACCTCCAGAACCTTGTCCACGCTCTGGCTCTCAGCTAAACCGGTAGGAAACCCTTTGTAAGTTTCTCTACACAAAGTCAACGTGTGTTACGCTTGCAGTGATAAGACCAAATAGCAAGGACAAAGAAGGTTCACTGAAATCATGTCATAATAAAATATTAAGTTATATCAGAGGCACATACCACCTCCCCATCCCCCTTCTACCAAAAGCTGAAGAGGAAAACATACACAATGCGGCCTTGTTAGCATTTGACTGTCACTCTGGGGACCTGAGCTCTGTTCCCAGTGGTTCTACTGGCTTGCTGGGTGATGTTGGGCAAGTCACTTCACCCCTCAGTGCCTCAGTTTCCCCATTTGTAAGATTGGGATAATGGTATCGGCCTCCTTTGCAAAGCACTTTGAAATCTGCTGATGAAAAGTGCTATAAAAGCTATGCATTATCAACAATTTAACTAAACCTTAAACACCCATCAACGCAGCTGTCCAAAAGCCCTGGCACCCAAGTCCTTGCAAGGCTGTCACTACATTGAGGGTTACTTTGAAGATTCAGGACCCATTCTATAGTCCTTAAGCAGCTAATCCAGGGGTTCTCAAACTGGGGGTCATGAGGTTATTACATGGGGGGTCACGAGCTGTCAGCCTCCACCCCAAACCCCGCTTTGCATCCAGCATTTATAATGGTGTTAAAATATATAAAAACATTTTTTTTAATTTATGAGGGGGGGTTGCACTCAGCGGCTTGCTGTGTGAAAGGGGTCACCAGTACAAAAGTTTGAGAACCACTGAGCTAATCAGTTCTGAGACATGGCCTTCTGTAAACCAACTGTCCGCAGAGTAAAACTGGGATGACACTTCAAACAGGCCACCCCCCTTTCCCTGATCTGAGTGTCAGCAAAATTTTATTTCAAAACCATGTTTAGAAGGGAAAGTTATTTCTTCACAGAACAGCAAGGTAATTCAGGGCAAACCACAACATATCAACCTTATATGAAGAGGCTGCTAAGAATATTTAATAACCACAGAAGGAGTTTGGCATGAAAAAGATCTACCCAGTTGTCTTGAGTTTGCTCCTGGAATTTTCACTCCAAATATCAGTCTACTTAAGTTCAATGGCATTCAAACTCTATTATGCTGCAGGCAAAAAAATATTTTTTCTGGAGAGTAATGACAAAAAAGAAAGAAAAGGAGTACTTGTGGCACCTTAGAGACTAACCAATTTATTTGAGCATAAGCTTTCGTGAGCTACAGCTCACTTCATCAGCTACAGCTCACTTCATCAGCTACAGCTCACTTCATCACTTCATCACTTCATCAGCTCACTTCATCAGCTCACGAAAGCTTATGCACAAATAAATTGGTTAGTCTCTAAGTTGCCACAAGTACTCCTTTTCTTTTTGCGAATACAGACAAAAATGAAGGGTCTCAGAACAAAGATAACCACACTTTGGTCATCTGTAGTCTTTCATCCAAGGATCTCAAAGCCCCCTTTTCACAAATTTCACCCAATGCTCCCAAAACATACCACTCCCAAATCTCCTCTTCTCTGTTGATCCCAAAGATCACCATCAATTGATGGTGATAGGCTGATGTTTTGTGACATCCACATAAAAAAAAATCTGATCCCAAGAACAGTCACTAAATTTTTCCGATCATTGACTCAGACATACGAACAAGCCTTCCTATACAATCAACCTAAAAGCAGGTTGCAGCTGGAACTGAATGTAGTGTGCATACTGGAGGGTTCATTTTTAAAGATTTAAAGATACTTGTCCTGTATCAGACAGACAGTCAGCTCTTGTTTTACCTCTGCTGTTGAGGAGGGGACACGAAAGGGAAAACTTTCCCCAGCCATCCCCAATTTTATCAGGGATAACAAAAAAAACCCAAACACCTGGGCAGCTCAGATTGTCACAAAAGTAAGGCTGAGGTGGTTTTTGTTTTGTTCTTTTTTTTACTTTAGCGTGGAAGAAAACGGAACCCGCACCCACATCCCAGACAGGAAATATATTCTGCAGAAAAAAGGGACAGATACAAGTGCCATATTCCCTTTGGAAAGTCCCCCACCCACCTCCCAAAAGCCAGCTTGCTAACAGGTGTCCATTTCTCCTGTCTTCAAGGCGGGGAGACTCTCCTTGTTCTTCCAAGCTTTTGAAACACGGCCACCCCCAGCTCCAATCAGCAGGAGACAGTTCAGAGTCAACTCTCCCTTCCGAAAAACGCCCTGTGTTGAACTCAGCATAAAGCAACCAGGCAGCAAACCACTCACCTTCACCATCCTTCTGCTAACGAGCCGGGGGCGCAGGAAGAGCCCTAACTCAGAGCACAGGAAAAAATAATGCCGGGGGGGAAAAAAAAGGTTGATAAAAATAACCAATTCCTCCCCCCCCTCCAGAGGAGATTAGATTTCCTTCTTTGCTCTGTTCCTTGATAGAGAAGGAGGCTGGTGGTTTAGTCGCTAACTCAGCTGCTCCTGACCTCAGCTTGCTTGCATGCATGGCGTCAGTTTCAGCAAGACCCAGATTTCTGACCTTGCTAACTGTGAGGCGCCTCCCCCCACATCAGTAGCAATTGGTCTGCACTGGGGATCAGGGAGTGTGTATGGTGGGGGGGGGGGCATAGCACCACCTACTTCTTGGCAAGCGAGCTGCTGCATTGGGAGTAGAGGACAGGGAAGGAGCAGCTGGGATTGTGTTTCTCTGCTAGACCTTAGGGGTTGTGTGCGTTCCGATTTATGAGAGAGGAGGTGGATGAGGTAATCTCTTTTATTAGACCAACTTTCGGGATTTAATAACGCACCCATCACAACAGTAGCTGGTGTAATGAGTCAGCCAAGACTAATGTTCCCTCTAATTTTTGAGGGACCGTGTTGCAAAAAATTTCTTCTGTGCAAATTTTTGGGTTTCTGTGCAAATTTCTGTGCGTGCGGTGTTTCACCGTGTGCGTGGGGTTTAGGATCTGTGTGCGCGGGCACACGCGCACAGCTTAGAGGGAACAGTGGGCAAGACCAGCCCCTCAAGCCACCTTTTCAACCCAAAGACACCCACCCCAAGTGGCAGCCCTGCCTGCCTGCCTGCGTGCGTGTACTCTGTTTGGTCAGTTTCTAGTCTGTCTTTCGCAGACCCCTTCGACAGCATCCATGGACCCCCCCTGAGGTCTGTGACCAGAGGTTGAGAGCCACTGCTGTAGCAGCAATCATGCACAAACAAAAAGAGAGAAGACTTAGATGTGACCTGATCCTCCGCCTCACCCCCACCCCAAATCCCTCTGATGGTAGAGCTCCCCAGTTACCTCTAGCTTTCCTACCTAACAAGATTTTATTAAAAGAAGGCACAAGTATTATATTTAACCCACCTCACCCCTTTCGTCCAGTCACACAGTTACATGATATGATCTGTGCGCGCACAGAGTGTGTGGAATGGGGTTTTAGTAACACGGTATTTCCTCCAGTCCCTCACCCCCCACAGGTTCTCACTTTCCACTCTTATTCTGCAGTCCCACCCCCTCTTATCAGAGGAGAGGAATGGGCAGCTCCCCATAGCAACCAAATAAGAGTGCCTATTTCTCAGCCCAGGGAGTCTGTTCCCTGCAATGGACACAATGAAACCGGACTTTCCTTCCCTTCCTCATCTTGCAGTTACACTTCACTAGGCTGCCAGCCACAGAAACTGAACCTAAGGCAAAAAATCAGAGAACTAGAGCAGCATTAACTCCTTCGCACAAGGAACCAGCGTGCAAAGGGAGAATGGCTTCCAATACCAACGACGACCCGCGTAACTGAACGCCAGCCACCTCTCAAAATTGGAAACTCTCCCTTCAGGTTAACAGAAAACAAAACAAGTCACGTTTTATCTCAGGCCTTGACAACCTTCCTACATGTTCCAGGCATTAATTACGGTCGTTTTACTATGCAATAACCTGACAGGTAGCAATTTAACAGGGTTTTTAAAAAAAACAAAAACAAAAAAAAAAGCCCCTAACTATCTGGGACTGAAAGCACATCCAGATCTGGTAGAAATCAGGAAGAGCGATAGCTTAATAAAATGAAAAGGTCAGCTGGACTCCCACATCCCCCTGTCCGCTGGATTTGGAAGGGCAAGGGTTAAAAAGCAAAGCCAGCAAGAACTGGAGCAAGAACACAAGAAGATTTGAGCCTGCAGCCAATGAAACAGCCAACGTTTGAAACAAAGCAGCCAGTCACGGGCTCCAGTCAGTGGATCAGGATCAAAAGAGGAGGAAGGAGGGAGGGCAGAGGACGGGGCAACCCAATGTAGGGCCAGCTTGAAAACCCAAAAGGGGAAAAATTCCTCCAGGAAAAGCTGGCAGGTTCCCCCCACCAGCACCGCAAGCAGCTGCTCGCCCAACAGCTGTCACTAGTGGGGTATTTCCCTACTCGGCAAATGGACCCCCATAACAACTGACTTACAAAAACAGCAATTCTAAAGGACCCCCGCCCCCCCGGGCAATAAATTCAGCAGCCACACAGGTCAGTCCCTGACACTTTTACAAAACCAACCCTATGGCACCTCTACCACTTTTCACCTGATCTCAAAAGACTTTATCAGCCTCAATCATTAAAGCCTAGTAACACCCACAGAGAGGGATTTTAGATATTTGAGAGAAAGGGAAACTGAGCCACACAACCGCGAAGTGGTTTGTCCTTTCCATACTAGTATCTATGAATACCTATCTTATTCAGGTTTCAGAGTAACAGCCGTGTTAGTCTGTATTCGCAAAAAGAAAAGGAGGACTTGTGGCACCTTAGAGACTAACCAATTTATTTGAGCATGAGCTTTCGCGAGCTACAGCTCACTTCATCTTATTCACTACCCTAAGAAATCAGAGGATGGTCTGCGAACAGAAGCCAGAAACCCCAGTTTGATTCAGAGCAAGGGGTTCCCAAATAGTCTACGTCGCAGTGTTCCAAACCCTTGCGATTTTATGCATTTTTCCCTCAATGCCCCAGCTCCTGGAGTGCCTAAGAATCACAGCTTTCCCCGGGATGGGAGGGAAGAGAACAACCAAGCAACCCTCATGGTTAAGGAGAAAAGCTTGAAAAACCTGACCCCTAGAGATCTCAACACCAGAAAGCAAAGAGCAAACAAAATCAAGCCAAGTAAATTAAGTCAGACACGTGATATTTGAACCCATGGGGGATTGGCAGTAATGCTACAGAAGCCTGGACCACCACACATTAGTACGAGATTATTCCGTGGCCAAATCCTTTCTTGTACAGGATAGACTCCCTGTGCCTCTACTCAGGAGCATAATATCCCTGTTGCAATTACTGCACTTGCTTCCATGGAAGGATGTTTATTGTATTTTTAGGTTTGTAAAAGACACCACTGCCAAATTGCTCTTTTTATAGCACTTTTAATCCATAGGTCTCAGGGTGCTTTACAAGGGAGTCAAGTACCATCACCTTAATTTTACAGATGGGGAAACTGAGGCACAGAAAAGGGACGTGACTTGCCCAAGGTCACCCAGCAGGTCAGTGGCACAGCCATGAACAGAACCCATTGTCTCCTGGGTCCCAGTCCAATGCTCGATCCGGTAGGCAACACTACCCCTTGGGACCCCACAACCAGCCAGTTTCACCAGGGAGCTTGGTTTGGAAACCTCTGGATTAGAGCATACTCCTTTCTTTCCTCAGGGGGTTCAAGTCTCCCTTAGATCTGGTCTACACTTACAAATTTTGCTGGCATAGCTGTTGGTTAGGTGTGCTATTCTTTGCTGATAAAGTCGTGCAGGCAACTGCCTTAGTGTAGACAAAAGTTATACCAGCATTGAAGTCTTCACCAGTGTAAACGGAATCTAAACTAAGAGGGTTTGCTGACATAGCTAAGTGTAAACAAGGCCTTAATGAAGCTCTACACAGATTTTAGCTTATGATCTTAAAATAAGAAAAAGATGGAAGCCAAAGTTAAGATGCTTAAATGATAAAACCTAGGCCAGATTACCAACAAGGTGAATTAAACCCCCTCCAAAAACCAGGAAATTTAGAGCCCATATTTAATAAACTTGCCTAACACTTGGCCTTTGATCTCATGGTTGTCTAAAGCTTCTTTCTGCCCATCTGTCCTTGGCACACAGGAAGTAAACCAAGAATGACACTGTCTGCCACTCTAATTGGCCAATCCTATGAGGTGGTGAGTACCCTGTTTCCATTGATTTAGGGGGGAGAGGGAGGCTGAAACTGCTTGAGTCCTTGCCAGGTCTGGCTCTAAGCTTATATGCAAGGCTTCCAATATTAAAATGTTTCAATGTTATGAGGTCTGTGTCCATATTCAGGTTTTTTTTGTTGGGTTGTTTTGTTTTTTTAAATGTTTGAGCTAACAGGAAATGTCCATGGATTGGCCCAATTAGCTGGTGTATCCTGTAAACAAAACCTGGACATTTCTTTAGCATCGCAAATTCATTGTGTCCATCTGTGCAAGCCATCCATGTAGGTAAACACATCTGAGAGAATCACTGCAATATGCAGGAGTTTAAGCTTTCAATTCCCCACCCTCCCTCAAATGCATTAGAAAGTCCAGAAGGGGGGGTGGGGGGGGGAACGGCAGCATTGAGGTCTTATCAGCACAAAATGAACTCTAAGGAAATCCTGAACAGCAAACCCAGCAGGACTGTTTCAGTACAAATGTGAAAAAAAGTCTTATTCAGTGGTGCTCCAGTCCCATCTCAACAACAAAAATGACATTTTTAAGGCAGCTTAAATCAGACAATTGCATTTGATAAACTGAAAATAAAGCGTATTTTGAAGACTAGACAACATCCAAAACTTGTAGCCTACAAGACCTGGATCTTATGTTAAAAACAAAAACAAAAAAAAACCAGAAGTTTGTTGTTTTTTTTTAAAATGGGGAACATGTATTTGGGCACATTAATCATCTGTCATGATTTGCAAGTTGACAGTTCCCTTCCCATTTATAAAAAGAAAAGGAGTACTTGTGGCACCTTAGAGACTAACCAATTTATTTGAGCATGAGCTTTCGTGAGCGAGCTGTAGCTCACGAAAGCTTATGCTCAGATAAATTGGTTAGTCTCTAAGGTGCCACAAGTACTCCTTTTCTTTTTGCGAATACAGACTAACACGGCTGTTACTCTGAAACTTCCCATTTATATTAATTTTCCTCTTATTATATTTTGATCCATCAACAGTCACACCACCACTGGACTGTTTAACTGTTACTTGGAAGCATTCCCAGAATCACACTGGAAAGATGGGGGGATCCAAGAAAAATCATTTTCAAATGAAAGCCAAAACTCCTGCACTTCAAGAGCGAGAGGGAAAACAACCCACTATGAGCCAATCTAGTCTGGCACTACTTGTGGAGCTTGAGAGACTTAAAAGCCAGGGACATCTGAACAGGTTATTTTTGAGAGAGCATCTCCCGGCAGGATGAGGTGTAAGGAAGATGTGCTTAAGCTCTAGCAGCCTCCGAATACTCCAAGAACGAACGTGTATTTCAGGAAGGCAGCTGGCACTGTGCAAGCAGGGATCTAGAAGCGTCAGGAAAGCAAGGGGACATCGATCCCTTTCATATCTAGGTTACAAAATCAAATTCAGCAAGGATCAGCAGGGACTGGAAGTTGTTGCAATCTAATGGCTGTTCATATGCAGACATGAAGGAAACAGGTGGGTTTGGGCCTATTTCTTAAATGACAGGTGTCCATTGTCCGTAAGAGTCCGTACACTGCAGCTGGGAGCTGTCATTCCCAGCTCAGGTAGATGTACACACTACTCAAGAGAAGGACTACAAGTAACAGGATGGCCACAGTGCCACAGGCTAGCCACCCAAGCACCACCTCTTCCAAGATCCAACTTACATGCCTGGATGGCTAGCCCAAAGCCACCATTAGAAAGGACCCTTCCGCTGGCGCTCCCAGGAGAAAGAGACCTAAGCTGAAAGGCCCAGGGAGGGGGACAACCTGTGTTCAGCATTTAAGCATGCTGGTGTGTACACAGGAGGGACACTTGCATGACCCTGCCCCGGCACGGGCTGTGTTTAGGAACACACTCGGAGAATTCCCTTTTACGTCTCAACAAGGGGTGGGAGAGGAGACAGGGGCACAAAGAGGGAAAGCGCCTTGCCCGTGGTCAGATAGCCGGTAAGCCACAGAACTAGGGAGAGAACTGACCAGTGTCCTATTCACTAATAATGTATAAAAACATCGCCAGCATGGCTTAACCAGACTCCACTTTACTCTCACCCCGCTAATGATGCGTTTTGCAAATCAGAACTATATACGTCAGTCCAAAGAGAATGCAGATATTATAAAGATTCCATACTTTCTGTGCCGTAATATAGCACGTGTCTACACTAACTTTTGTCAGTAAAACGTTTTTTCCCCAACACTCCCGACTGATAGAAGTACCGGTGTGGACAGCCCAATATTGGCATGGGATGCTCTCCCGCTGACGTAGCTACCGCCGCTCGTTGGGGGTGGTTTAATTGAGCGGCTACACGGAAGACCTTACAGTGGCACAGACGCAGCGGTACAGCTGTGCGGTCTCTAGTGTAGACACAGCCTAAGTCTTGGGACCACAATTTATGTAGCGATCGTAATATCATCTGGCCTCAGCCTAGGGTTGCTAATAAGGCTCGTTATCTCAGACTCTGCTCCTCACATACAAAGCTATGCGGTCTTGATTTTTTATTAATATGATCCTTTGCTAAAGTCTTTCCTACCAAGTGGTATGTGTTTGCTTTGTAATTGCAGAGATTGATAACTGACTAGTCGGCTTCTTAATCAGACAGTCTGCATATCGGCTGGTAAATTCTGGCCTTAACGTTAGCTGGTTTTTTAAAATTGGTGTTTAAACCAACACTAGATGCCCTCATTAAAGTCAAAGCCCCAATCCATTGCTCCCTCCCTTGCCTTCAGTTACATTCATCAGCAAATATTTGAGTTGTGAGGGCCACGGCAGCCATGAGGACACTTCCAGCAGCAGGGTGTCCCTTAGCATCACAATGGCTCAGTACTCACGGAGAAATAGCTGCTGGCAATTCAGTAGAAGCCTGGTATTTCTTTGGGTATCTCCCATCCCAGGGGTGCCCGCACCTATCCTGGCTAAGATCCACGCCACAGACAGATAAACTTGGGAACAAAGAGATGGAAGCGGAGCTAGGAACTCCAAGAATTCGAGAGCCTGCGTTCCTGTTGTGCCACGATACACCAAGGAGACCCCCCCTGCCCCCCGTCACAGAAGTTTCTGTGAGGAGAAGGCATTCAGATTTTGCAGGTGTTCATAAGTGTGGGCTAGTGGCTAAAGCAATTAACTGGCAATTGTCTCAAAGGGTGCAGAGTGGAGACCTAAATGATGCATCACAATGTCAAAAGGATTACCGTTTAAGTGATCCTCCCAGATAATTTCACAACCCAACATCCCCAGGCAGGAAGTGAAAAAAGGGGGCACAGGTAGCCACCAGCATTTTGACCACCATGCTGCTCAAGGCAGGTCGACACAACGTTGTGGCAGCACTGTCCTTGGCAATTCACTTCATCTCCTTGCCTTCAACTTCCCTTCTGTAAACGTGCTCCTGGTAAATATTTATATTAGGGTAGCAACCAAAGGCTGCAATTGGGATGAAGAGAATACTCCCCCCCGCCCCCAATCTCAACGGGGGCTAGTGAGGTTTCACGTTTGTGAAGTGCTTTGAGATCCTTTGATGGAAAGTGCTCCTATGCACGAGGGCATTACAGTAGGGACCGGCGAGCGCTTAGCTCAGCACAGAGCCAGCAGCATTCAGATCTGTCCGTGCGAGCTCACACCAGGCCATGCACCGTGTAACTCATACGGACGCTCCCCATGTTGCCAGCGGAGGTTGAGCAATCTGCCGAGGTTGCTCTATGGGTCCCGATACAGCCATGATGTCCCACATGAGAATATCACCCTGACTGCAGAGGTCATCAGTCTCGCACGAGGAGACATTAACGCCATCGTTCGTGCCCCAAGAGCGTTGGGAATATGCTTGCACAGAACTTTTGTGCACAAGAGCCTGCTGATTTCGACAAGCTGGAGCCTGTAGCAAGTATGCTTCCAACTCTCTCCAAAGACGCATGCAGACCTGGGGATGTATTTTAAAAAAAAGCTTTACTTTATCAGCAGCCAGAAACAGCAATCGAATCCTCCGTGGACAAATCTAAAGGGAAAATGACTTCAGGAGGACTTAACGGGTTTTAAAAAAAACACAAACAAACAGGACAATAAATTAATTTAGGCTCAGTACTTGGCCTCCTTTGACATGGGGCGGAAGTGAACGTCATGTGGCATATGGCCAAATGGGCAGGGCATCAGGAGTTTCCTATCTCAGCTCTCTTCCTGACTCGTTGCAACACCTCCTCTGTGTCTCAGTTTCCCCCGCTGAAAAGCATAGCGCTGCCTTACCTACTGCAAGTCCTAGTTATACTGAAGCATGGTCTATACCGACAAGTTTCATTAGCATGGCTACGTCAGAGAGGGATGATTTTACTGACACAGCTATGCTGGTAGAAGCCCTAGGGTGGATACAGTTATATCAGCATCAAAGTGTTTATACCCAGCTTATGCCAGTTCCCCGAACCAACCTAAGCTGTATCGGCACTTTCACATGCATATAACTGCATCCACACCTGAGGATTTTGCCAGCGTAGAAAAGGCTTGAAAATCACCCCACTCTGACATAAGACTACCTAGGGGTGATTTCTATAAGGCTTGAGAAGGGCATTGCGAGAGACTGAATAGATATTTGCATGCACTTTCAGATCCTCAGATGAAAGGGAAAATATTTTAAAGAGCTACATAAAATGCTACGCTTCGTTAGTCTCATTAGCCCTGGCAAACCGCAAACTGACAGCAAAAAGCAACGCTGTACTGTGGGGACTTGTAACAGTTAGCACCGTGGCTTATTAACTGAGAGCTTGTTTTGGGGTCATCTGGCAATGTGCACTGATTTCACTTTCCTGTTCCTTTCTGGACAACTAGTCGCTCAGTTTTCCCTGTGGGCAAAGATCATCTACACAGCCTCCTGCTCTGCTAAATAACTAAGCTTCTTGCTGACTCTCAGAAAACACACAAGCCCCTTTCTGGAGTGCTTCGCATTAACACACAGTTAGAGTTCCCCCAAGCGATCCGCTCTGATGCAATCCGCTGCGGCTGTCTGAATTGTTGGACTGTGTACAGAGACAGGAACTGTTGGGTCTTCCCGAACCTACAGGCTTCCAGAGAATGTCACATTTCTTGTTGTGAATCCCCAGTAAAATAGTGGCAGCGAAGAGCCTGTATAAAGCACACTCAGCTGCACAGCACAGCTCAGATGCCGACACTCCTGGAGCCGAGGAGCGTGCGCGCTGCTCCCTCCTCTATAAAACAGCTCTGGGGAGTAAAGGATTTCACAAGTGACTCACATGCAGATCAAGGACATTGCTTCTGCGTGGGAAACCAGTTCTGATGCTAGGCCTGCCTCTTTCCAAGTCACTTCATAAAAAGGGGGAGGTACCAAAACCAGAGAAACCCAGGAGTAGAAACCTGCCATTAAGTCATCACCCTCAATTAAGGCTGAAGAATGACTGAGCAAATCAGCTGGGCCTTTTGGAGCGTGTCCAGACACGATGGGATAGAGAAAGCCTTTCCTTTTGATTTAGGGCTAGTCTACACTAGAAGCGAGGACCAGCACAGCGGCTCCGCTCTAACATGTCTGGTGAAGACGCTCTATGCTGACGAGAGAGAGCTCTCCCATCCGCATAATAAATCCGGGAGAAGCTCTCCGGCCGACATAGCGCTGGTCACACCGGCACTTAGGTTGGTGTAACTTACGTTTACTCTGGGGGGAATTTTGCACCACCGCGCGTGTGCAGAATTCATGTCCCCCACAGACGTCTTTGCTTCCCTGCAGAAAAGTGAGTTTCTGACAGGGAAGCTGCAGGAGCAGTCACACACTACTCCCTACCAGCACAGGTACATCATTTCAGGCACCCGGAGCAGCTGGCGGAGAGGTAAATCACCGTGGGGCTGGGGACACCCCAGCCAGTGGCTCCTACCCTGAGCCAGGATCAGCTGCCAATCCCGGCTGGGCTGGAGGCAGGAAAGGACGGGACTTCCCTCTTCTCCTGCAAGGGCTGGCTGGGGCTGTGTCACACCCAAACCCAGAAACCTATCCCAGCTGCAGGAAGCTCAGCATCCTCCCCTGCTTCCTGCCCCCACCACTCCTTAGCTGTGGGGGGAGGGGGTCACTGTATGGACAGCTGCTCCCCCATCCACCCAACCCCCGTGCATCTGGGCCTCCCATACCCAGACACCCCTGCCAAGCCTCACCTGGTACATCCAGAACCCTCCTAGCCCTCCGTACCCAAACCCTGCCCCACCGAACCTCAACCCCTGCATCCGGAGACCCCCTGCACCAAGACCATCTCCCACTGAGCTCCCTGCACTTAACTCCCAACTCTTGCATCACCAAGCCCCCACATCCAGACCCCCATGCCACCGACCGTCAACGAGCTTCACCCAGACCCCTACCCCACCCAGCCCCACTCCCCCAGCACTTGGAGCCCCTGCTGAGACCCACACTCCCAGACCCCCTCCTCTCGGAAGCCCCTGCAGTGCCATTGCCTCTGCACCTGGAAAACGCCCCCCACCCCCTATGAGCCTCTGTGCCTCCAGATCCCCCCACACCTAGATCCCCCACGGAGCGTCTGCACCCAGATTGTCCCGTACAGAATCCTCTCACCCTACACCTGGATCCCCTTGCCCCAGAGCCCCTCCACACTTAGATCCTGCCTGGTTGAGCCTGCCCCACACCTGGCACAGCGGGGCCTTCCCCCATGGTGTTTCTGGGGAAGGCCCAGGCCTTGTGCTACATCAGGATCGGGTGCAGCCGCACCGCTAAGTCCGTGTCCCAGGGGGTGGGGGTGCTGCAGGGTGATCTCCCACCTTCGTGCAGCTAGTGGCCTGTGCTCCCCCCTGCCGTGCTGAAGCCCCTGCATTTATTTATTGACAAATATTGCGTGCAGAATTTTTAATTTTTTGGTGCAGAATTCCCCCAGGAGCATACGTTGCTCAGGGGGCTGGTTTATTCATACTCCTGAGTGATGTAAGTTATCCCAAAGTACATAGTATAGACCTGGCCTTAGACTTCACCTTTCCACATTTACGTCTAACCACACGCCTACGGTCTGGTTGTGTTTGTCATAGGGTCACTCAACATTTAAACAATGCTGGTAGAGATAAAGGACTTCCAGTGCCAATTCTTGGTTCTACCACTGACTCACTGTGTGACCTCGGCCAAGTCATCAGACTTCTGGGCTTTTGTTTCCTGTTGTATAAAACAGGATGAATACGGCTCTAACTCAAAGGGCTACTATTTGTAATAAACTTTGAGATCCTTAGATAAAACATGCTAGAAACAGTCAGTATCAACTACCCAAAAGTGTGAGATATTTGGGGAAAAAAGGATTGGAGACCTTCGTGTCTGGTTACTGCATCAGAAAACCAACTTTCCTCCAGCACTTTAGGATCAGGACTAATATTTTAAAGTGAGAGGTATCATGCACAGGGAAGCGACTGCCAACCCCGAAAACAGGTTACTCGCTTTGTGCGGTAACTGTGGTTCTTTGCGATGTGCATCTCTAGGAGTACTCCACACTGGGGGTTCACACCCCTCTCGAGCCCGAGATTGGAGGAGATTTGTCCATTATCAGTACTCACTCGGACTGTGCACGTGCCCTATGCCCAAGGGTGAAAGTAACTTAAAGGGCTTACAGGTACGCCAGAGTCCTGAGTGGGGGGCGTGGCTGCGGCTGGGAGCCCCGGGGCTGTTAAATTACCCCTGGAGCTACCAGTGGCAGAGGGGGCTGGGAGCCCTGGGGCTACCGCAGTGGAGCCCCAGGCCCTTTAAATCGCCGCCCGAGCCCGGCTGCCGGAGCACTGTGGTAGCTTGCTCAGGACCGAGCGGGTAGGTGCCAAAGGCAGGACTGAGCCATCCGCTACCAGACTGGGTGCTCATATTTGCTGTCCTAAACACCAAAGTCCTGTTGGAGCCACGTCTCTCCCTCGAGCTCAGGGCTTTTGGGCTCTACCAGCACCTTTAATTCAATAGTAGCGAGCCAAGAGGTTGAGGCTGCAGAGACCATAGATCTTGCAATGGGCCTGGGCTTTTTCAGAGCAGGCACCCTGAGATGAGAGACCGTGCTCCTCTTTTTTAGAAGTCTTCTCTGAAGCCTCCAACAACCTCCCTTTCTTAAGGGAAGCCTGTGCCAAGGTGAAAGGGGTGCTGGATCTGTCTGGAAAGGAGGTGGGTGGTTGTGGTGGCAGTCTCCTGACCCGAATCAGCAGCTGACCAAAGGGAACACTCCATCGGAGTTTAATCTCCCTGTTCTTCCCTACCATAGACTTGAGGGCCAGGCAGAAGTTGCACTTCTGACAGACGTAGGACTCTCCCATGGGGATGTTATTCAAAGAAGAATCAGTCATTTCTTAAGAAACAGCCAGACCACCACAGCGTTTGCTCATGCGTGCAAGACCTTGGGGTTTTTTCTGTTGTTTGTTGTTTTTTTGAAGTTTGCAAAGAATACAAGCTTTGCAATTAGGCTGTCAAATCCAGGCTGCTGGCCAACACCTCATGGTAATAAAATAAAAGCTGTAACACACCTGATCCATTCACAAGCTTTAGAGAGAAAGAAAAGTGATTGAGTCACATCTAAACCACAGGTTTTCCAACTGTGGGTCGCAACCCCATTTTAATGGGGTTGCTAGGGCTGGTGTTAGACTTGCTGGGGCCTGGGACCGAAGCCCAAACCCCACTGCCCAGGGCCAAAGCCCAAGCCCGACGGCTTCAGCTCTGACCACCGCCGCCCCCCCTACCTCTCCGGGCCAAGGGCAGTAGGGCTCAGATGGGCTTAGGCTTTGGTCCCCCTCCTGAGGTCATGTAGTAATTTGTTGTCATAAAGGGGGGTCAGGGGTGCATTCTATTTTCCAGCACGCACCCAGACTGCTTTTAAGTGACCTAAGCCTTGGGGCTTCAGCTACTTGCTCTAAGGAAACTACTCTGAACATCTCATCTCCCAGGAAATCTTTCCCGATATTTAGCCGGTTTCTTAAAATACCACTTGACAATACTGCACAGAGGTGGGAAGATTCCTTTCATTCCCTGGAGACACTCAAATATATACCCTGAAGCAGGAGCTCCAATTCCCCTTATCTTGGCTCCCAGAGATAAATATAAATACTGCAGCTGGATATTTTAAAAAATGTATTCGCTTCCCCCTGCTTCCCCCGACAGATACACACAAAGCAACCTTGCAAAATTGCATTCCCTCGCTTCACTGAAGCGAGTAATATTTGGGGGTTTCTTCATCATTGTTGTAAGAGCAGGCAACTGGATTTTGTGTCAGCAGTGTACATTTTCATGATAATTTTGCAAGGCTGAAATAAGGCACAAGAGTGACACGATCAGTATTAACACTACCAAGTTTTGCATTCCAAGGTGTTTTTATACGTATGGATGAGGCATTAATGCTTTTGCACCCATTTATAAACCATAGATAGCCATATTTATTCATTCATTCATTCATCTTATTTTAAGTGGTTGGCAATCCTCATTGTACAGAGATAAAAGACTGGAGGCACAGGAAGGTAAGGTGGCTTGCCCAAGGTCACAGCATAAGTCAAGGACACAGCTGGGAACAGAATCCAGGATTTCTGACTCCTGCTCCAGTGCTTCTCTCCACTGGGCATTACTGCCTCCTTCTCGCAGTGGATTCAGACTCGCTACGCCCCGCCTAGAGAAATTTTCCCCTTTTATTTATTCATCGTTTTCTGTCCATTATTTCCAGTCACATGACCTTTTCACATTTTTGGACAGCATTAAAAAAAAGCATCTATTTTCTTTTAATTAATAACGCCTACCTCTTCCCCTTTTAACATCAACCCCCCCCCCCCCCATTACACCTGAGCAATGTCTCCCCCTCGCCCCCCAACTGGCTGATGTAAAATTCCTAATCTTTCGAATACCATGGAGCCAGTATTGTAGTAGCAGACTAACTACCAGGGAGAGGGAAGGGTGACAGGTTGCACCTCAAGGCTCTAGAAAATAATTCAGGAAGTCACATTAAGCATGGATCCAGTCAAAATTATTACCACACAGTGCTCAGGGCTAAATGAAGCTGATGTATGTAAACCCTAGAAGGCTGCAGTGGAGTGGTGTGTTCTTCCCAGGCTACCTTGATAACTTTCTCATGGCTGGTAAGACAAGCCTCTGAAACCAAAGACACTCAGCATAGCCTCTGCTGCATATTTCCAAGTCTCTTCCAGTGCTTAAGAGGACACCTGCATTCAATTTTGTTTTTAAAAAAAGTTTACGAGTTTATTTAATATTCCAAAGAAGCTTCATTAGAGGATTACTGGATTGTTTATATACAGCTGCATTCTGAAGGCAAACCGAATAAAACACCCTTGCTGTTGTAAACTCTGTTCAAAGCATTTGACTAGCACAAAGTTTTGGGAAGCTTCAGGTTTCTTGCTGCATTTCACCTAATCAAACTGGAGAATTACTACATTGGCCAAGATTTTTCCAAAAAGGACTAGTGGTTTAAAGAGGCTTCAAGTTTCTGGATGTTCAACTTGACACACCTGAAAGGTGCCTGAGTTTTAAAGGGTTGGAGCAGAAAGTTTTCTGAAAATCCAGACCCTTTAAAGCATTTCAATTTGGACTCCCAAAAATGAAAGGGTTCAAAGATACTATGCACTTTTGACAGGTTTCAGAGTAGCAGCCGTGTTAGTCTGTATTTGCAAAAAGAAAAGGAGTACTTGTGGCACCTTAGAGACTAACAAATTTATTTGAGCATAAGCTTTCGTGAGCTACAGCTCACTTCTGAGCTATAGCTCACAAAAGCTTATGCTCAAATAAATTTGTTAGTCTCTAAGGTGCCACAAGTACCCCTTTTCTTTAAGCACTTTTGGAAACTGACCTGTATTTATAAGAGGCCAAGTTTTCATACTTGGGTGCCTAAAGTCAGGTTCCTAAATGTGCATTCCGGTATGTGACTTGATTTCCATAAGCACTGAACCTCAACAGATATGACTGAAGTGACCTGGGTTCAAATCTCTGCTCTGCCATAGACTTCCTGGCAAGTCACTTACAGCTTGACAACACAAGGACAAAAACTGGAATGGGTTCAGAATAGAGCTACAAGAATAATTCAAGGTCTGAAAAACCATGTGTTACCATGAGAGGCTCAAGAAGCTCAATCTATTTAGTTTATCCACGAGAAGATTAAGAAGGGACTTGATCACCTATAGGGGAAGAGATTTCTGATAGCTCTTTTAATCTGGCAGAAAAAGGCGGAATGAGACCCAGTTGTTGGAGACTGAATAACTCAGATCAGAAATAAGGTGCATCAACAAAACAGACAGAGGGCAGATATCTGATTACCTTTAATTCAATACTTAGACAAAGTACATTCACCTGCAAAAAACCACCCCCAAAAACAGTGCACCTGTCCAACTTCACTGAATACTAACATTTGATAGACATGCCCGGTCTGTTAGATGTGTGTACAGAGGTTTCACCCAATTTAGTAAACATCACTAGAAATGAGACGTGTTGTAATGATGCCATTTTATGGCATGAGTAACACCCAGATAAACAGAAAAATGACTATATTCCTGTCTCTTCAAAACAAAAGCTAACAGCTGTAACAAGGGTTCTGTTTCTGATATTTACATGGCAAGGATTTGTAAACTTGTTAAAACTTCTTAATAAACAGTTCTTAAAAAGAACATGCCGTTTAACAGTCTGGGTAATTAACCATTGGAACAAGTTGCCTAGGGACGTGGTGGAGAACCCAGCCACTTGGAATCTTTAACTCAAGGCTGGATGTCTTTCTAAAAGACACGCTCGAGCTCCATCAGAAGTCAGGAATTGTTTTGTGAGGTTCTACGGCTTGTGCTGTGCAGAAGGTCATATCAGATGATCCCAACAGTCCCCACCCTCTGCCTTAAAAAAAAAAAAAAAAAAATCTATCATTCTGTGAACTGTAAACTCTCCAGAGTAGAGACCGTCTTTGGGATTATGGTGTGTAGCATCAGTCTGCGGTTTGTAGCAATGAATACCTTTAAACAGCCATTACCATCACCTGAGCCAGGAGAAAAGCCCCACCCCCTGCCCATGATAACCCAAGTCTTCCCAGTGCAAAATGCTATGCTTCTCATTCCTTCTAGATGGCTGTGGAGGAAGGGATATATTGTAGCCGATTATTTCTAGAGCCAACCTTTTCCTTTCTTTTAGTAGCCCAAGTTTCTTTCAGAGAGACACCAACAAGGGGGAAAAGAAAAAAAACCCATGCAGCATGCACATCCACCCAGGATTTCACTGAGAGGTCCTGTCAGCCTGGAAACTACCACTGGCAACAGAAACTAAGGGAGGGGGGTGGGGGGGGGGAAGAATCACAAATTAAGTCAAAGTCCCTTTCATTCATGCATAATCAATCCTACGCTCCCAGCAGCCTCAAAGGCGAACATGCTGTAATGAGGATTTTAATGTAATCTGTCAGCAGACTGTACTGCTAAACGCTAGTGCTTTTAAAACACCGCGACTCCTTTACTGAAGAAATACAGACGTGTGGTTTCCTCCTCCGATTGCCCCTTCTATACCATTGTGGCGCGAACTCTCCTCTCGCTTGCAGTGCTGTAAATCCAAATAACTCCATGGACACCAACGAACTCGCACCAACGAGCGATTAGAATCCGACGCCATATTTCCCCATTTCAAAAGGGCGGCATGCTTAGCAAGGCAGGTCTTAATGTAAGCCGGGGGGAACTGCTAGCCTCAAGACGGCTCAGTAAGTTGCATGCGTATATTGGAGCTTGACCGGGGAGGGGGAGGATTTTAAGGTCTCCAGGATGATGTAATAAACCGCAAGGCAATAGTCTCCCCCACAGCAAAAAAGCGCTGCTCTGCGTGAGCATGAATGTCTGTGGCTGGAATCTTCTGCCACGCCAGTCAAACCATCGACTGGTTCCATCACTCCCCCAAATGCCATTCGAGACAGACCCCTCTTCCTTCCCCAGCTGCAAGTCTGTTTATTGGCACCTCGTTAAAGGCAGAAGATGCCCCCCCCATTGGTATCGGAGCATGGCACCCATGCAGAGTCACCAGGGCCGTGACTCATTGCTGCTGAAGGCCTCAACAGAGCCTGCCTCGCTTCTTGACTTACCACAGGGCCATTTTCTTTTAAACCTTTACAAGTCAGCAGGCTCAGGGTCCCACCACGCTAAGTTCTGTACAAACATATGGTAAATGACAGTCATTGTCCCAAAGATCTAACTTGCTCCCTTCTCCAAGGCTTTCAGAGTCAGCTTCCCAGACGCCAGCATGACCAAAGGCTGCTGCTGGCCTTCTCACATGTATTCCCAAAGCATGAGCATATCAGCATAGACCACTATCCTTAAACCCCTCCCCACCAATGCCCCCCCACCCCCAATCATCTCAGAATCAAGTTCAAAAATTGCTCTCTGTAATTAAAGTCCTCCACCGACTTGCTCCAAATTCTCATTTCTTTATGCACATCCTCATTCTCTGTATGCACCCAGCACGGACCTCTTCTCGGTCCCTCCACATACTCACCCCACTGGCACAAGAGCCTGCTACTCTGCATCTCCTGTTGTCTATGACTGGGGTTCTCAACTTTTTTTTTGAGGCCCCCTATAAATGTTCCATGGCCCACAACAACTGTTCTTCTGCATATCTAGTAGATTACAAGCCAGGGCTGGTGTTAAGGGGGTAGCAAGCAGGGCAATTGCCCAGGGCCCCACACCACAGGGGGCCGTGCAAAGCTAAGTTACTCGGGCTTCGATTTTCTGTCCTGGGCCCCAGCGAGTCTAACACCAGCCCTGCTTGCTGGTTTATTTTGGCAGACCCCCTGAAACCTGCTCACAGTCCCCGCTCAGGCAGCTCCTCTGGCATGGCCGTACCGACCCCAGCCCCAGCGGCCTGCATGCTCCTGGAGTAGCGCAACCAGGGACAGCTGCCGCTGAGCCTGGCGCCTACCCCAGTGGGCAGGGCTGGGGGCGGTACAGCGACGTCAGAGGCGCTGCCCATGCGGGGCGCTGGCTCCTGCGAGTGGAAGCCCAATGTGCGGCTGTGTTTGCCGCCGTCATTCCCAGTAGAGCCCTGCAGCTCCTCGGATATCCGCTTTACATTCGTGGCATAAATGGGGGCTCAACCCGATCGACCTAGCGCTGTCTACACCAGAAGCTAGGTTGGTTGAACTGTGTCAGTTGTGATGTGGATTTCTCACCCCCCCCACCCCCCCCGAGCAATGTAATTATAGCAACCTAGTGTCCTAATGCAGACCAGGACTCAATAAATAACCATGTCAAATATTACTGTTAACAGAGTTAAAGTTATGGTTAGTGAAGTGATTTGGGATACAAAATAAACACAAATCACTTTCTATGGAAAGGTAAGAGCCACTGCTCCAACTCCAAAAAATAAACAAAACAGATTCCCCTCCCCCCCCCCACGCTTTACTCTCTCAGCTGGTTTTCCATGTGATAGCGATCCATCCCACTGTCACAGTAGGAGCAGATAAGCTGAAAACACAGTCAAAGCAATTCAGTCAGGTGCTGCATTTTCCAAGGTCTCCCATGGAGTGTTTTGGATTCAAAGCTTTAAGAGGTTTTGGCGCAAGGGACTACGCCCGCGAAGTGCAGGCTTCATGCAGTATGTTCAACGTGCAGGATCATTGGAATTTATACAAAAAGAAAAGGAGTACTTGTGGCACCTTAGAGACTAACCAATTTATTTGAGCATAAGCTTTCGTGAGCTACAGCTCACTTCATCACGAAAGCTTCTGCTCAAATAAATTGGTTAGTCTCTAAGGTGCCACAAGTACTCCTGTTCTTTTTGCAAATACAGACTAACACGGCTGCTACTCTGAAACCTGGAATTTATACCTATCAGCTTCCAGGCAAGTCTACGGTCTCCCCTTGCTTTTGGCAGTGAAGTGCCAGGAGCACAGGTCAAGGCAGGCAAAGGAAACAGGCATGCTCACGGTTAACCATGTTGTACACATTCTAACCACACAGACAAATACCCCCCAACCTGAAAACACTTTGCTTTCCCAAAGCACTTTAGCAAGTATGTTCTAAACCCCATCACCATCCATTCTGCAGGAAGTACACAGGGAGCCCTTTTACAACACGGAAACTGAGGCACAGCAACGGGAGTGTCACAATGCACATGTTTCTCCAGCACCACTGTAGTCATAAGAACCGCCACACTGGGTCAGGCCAAGGGTCCATCTAGCCCAGCATCCTGTCTGTTCATACCCCCCCAAATGCTTCAGGAGGAAATGAACAGAACAGGGCAATTATCAAGTGATCCCATCCCCTGTCGTCCATTCCCAGCATCTGACAGTCAGAGCCATAGCTATCCTGGCTAATACCCCTGGATGGACCTATCCTCCATGAACTTACCCAATGCTTTTTTGAACCCAGGTACGCTGTGCTAGCTTGGGCAGACATACCTGAGCTCGCCCTAACTGAGCCAACATGCTACAAAATAGCAGTGGAGGCATGATGGGACAAACGGTGGGAGGGGCTAGCTCCACAAGAACGTGTCTCGGATGGAATCGTATCCAGGGCAGCTTGCCTCTCGCCCCGCCGCGGCTATAATTTCTATTTTTAGCACACGAGCTCAATCAGAGATATCAGGAGGATGTCCACCCATGCGGGAAATTACACCTCCATCTCCAGTACAGACATTGCCCACTGGGTAAACTTGAAACAGAACCCAGGAGTGCCCCCATATGGCATCTCATGCTGGACGGGCCAATCTCACCAGTAACTTTTTAACATCTTGGCTCCTGTCTTTGAGTTCTGATGAAAAGCATTATATAAGAGCTACGTATTATTACTACCTCCTGAGTATTAGAACGACCACCACAATGATCCACAACCACAAGAGAGTCCGTTACAGGAGATACACAGGAGAAAGATAGCTTCCAGCAGGGAAGCTATTTTGCATAGATTTTTTTAAAGGCATCATCTTTGAATGATTTTATAAGGCATGCAACATTTTTATCATCAGCTGAAGTATTTGCAGCCAAAAAAAAAAAACACACACACACACACACACAAAAACTAGGACTTCTCTTAGATATTCATAAGAATGCAACACTTTCATAGATCTTCTTGTTCAAGCAGTCCCCTGTGTACTGCTACGTAGCTGTTGACACATATACAAAAGGATCCAAATTCTTCATTTAAAAAAAAATTATGGCAGCCTGTGATGGGGTCAAGACTCACCACCACTTACGCCTCCTGCTGGTTGCTCCGGGAATTCGCTCTTGACCGCTGCGGAGCGTCCTCAGCGCGTGGGGTCTTGCTCATTGTCCGTTCTGCTGCCCTGAGACCCACGTTGCTCCCCGCTTGGCGGCGTCCGCTTTAGGACACTGCCGTCCAGCAGTGCCCACTACTCCCGACTCGCCCCGTTCTGGGGGGGTTAACAGCAGTTTTGGGGACTCGCACCTGCCTCAGTGGCCAACCACAACCCAAAGTCTAGCCCTTTAGCTCAGGGGCAAGTTGCAGTCTGTACTGGCCACCGTCTTCGGTGGCCAGGTGCAGTGTAGGGGGGGTAGGGGGGAACCAGGCCCACCCACTACTCTGGGTCCCAGCCCAGGGACCCTCTAGCGGCAGCCTCTTTCTGCCCTCCTTCATTCCCCTCTTGTCCACCTATTCTTCCTTGGGCCAGTTCCCCTTTGGCCCTGTGCACCTTCTCGGCCCTTTGTAGCAGGGTCTCCAGCCTGGCAGGTAACGGGGCTGGAGCTCTCTCCTGCTCCCCCGCCCCCCGAGCCTGCCCAGAACTGCTCTGTCCAAGGTGCTCGCTCCCTTGCTAGTCAGGGAGAGACCACCTTCTTCTCTGCTAGGCCGCCTTTATATAGGGCCTCACCCAGCCCTGATTGGCTGCCTCTTCCTTCCCCTGATTGGCCCTCTACAGGCCTTTAATGATTGGCTGCTGGTCTGCGCAGCCTCAAAAGGCCTGTTCCAGCCCTTTTCTCAGGGGTTGGGGCGACCGCCCCACTACAGAGTCCCAGTCGTCATTTGGCATGAAACCAAAGAAATGCAGGTTTAAAGAGGTTATTTCAGATACCACCCACGCAAGTGTTGCTGTGAATGAGACGAGGAAAAGGGAGGTGGGGACACATGCTAAGCAAATCATTTCTCCGTGTGTGATCACACACACATGTTTTTCCCAAAGCTAAAAGCTGCAACCGATTAGTTCAGGATTGCTGCAGTGTCTGAAGAGGAAGGCGGGTGAGCCACAGGACTGGGAATCAGGACGTCTGGCTCCGCTGCATGGCCCGGGAAAGTCACATCCCTGCTCTGTGCCTCAGTTCCCCCACTAGTAAACAGGGCCTAATCTTCCAAACATATTAGTGCTTTGAAAGCCTCCTCGGATCGAAAGCATCTGAATGGGATTGCCGAACAATGTTATTTTTCAAAGGCTAGGACTGGGTAGAGATAGGGATTCTGTCTCTACCATTATCAATCCAGCGCCCTTCACCAACTCCAGTTTTACACCCCCTATACTCATGCACCATGCCAGCCAGCTCAACTGGTCTTAAACGTGAGCAATTACCAAAGACACACGTAAACCACCACACAGTTTAGGCCATCCAATTGGCACAACTGATAATCCAATTTGCTTTCGTACTGCTCTAGCCACTACCCATACTGCTCTAGCCACTACCCTGGCCAGAAAGAACAGAGAACCGAAGCCTCCCAGACCCAATGCAACATTATATTTCCAGCTACAAACCATCACGTTGTTCCAGCTGTTCTAAGCGCCTAGCCCTGGAAATTCCACTGTCCCGCAACATGGATTCTACTGACTAGCAGAGCTCCTAACAGGGAATGCTATATAAATATACAGCTTATTTATATATCTAGAAAGAGCTTGAGAGTGAGATGCAGTCCCTTTCTTGAGGACAGGTGGAATCTCAAGGCCTCATGTCTAAGGCCAAATTCATCCTTGGTGGAATTCCACAGGGCTTGCCCCAGAGTAATTTAGCCCCTTTGTATTCCCCTTTTATCACAGAAGTTTTATCCATCTCCGAGTGGTTTCCCCATTATGCTATTTGGGTGAGGGTCTCATTTGCAGAGAAACTGAAACAAGGGCAAGTCTGACATGCAGCCTCTGCTGGAATCCAAGTATTCAGCCAGGGCTCGACTCCTTATTAATGTCACATTAGGGAACCAGCCAACAACAGACAGCAAGGGTCTTATTTACAGCAGCACACGAAGGATGTGGAGCTATTCTACCCCACCCAACATTTGTTGCACAGATGCCAGAGCACACAACATCATCCATCTACAGAGCTGTGTTTCAAAGCACAGTCACGCAGATTGTCGAATGGCCAGGTTAGGAAAACAGAACACGCACTTTTCCCTCTCCCTAGAGGCCAGGCACTCGTGACTTCATCTCAGGAGGCGATTCAGCCACCTAGAAACCAGGCGTAGAAACTTCACCAAACAAAGCTAGAGCCAGGGAACTAGCTTGGCTCCTTAGCCAATGAGAGACAGTGACTAACAACTTCATAAAAGAAAAAAAGACATAACCCAGTGACTCCACCAGGATCTAACAAACTGTATAAGTTTAGCAGGGCGGTGGCTGGACTTGGCCAAAATGCTGGCTTTTCCTTTCTGCTGCACAAGGTTCCTACTGAGGCAGGACTGGGGGGAGGAAGAGGGGTGGGGAAGGCAGGCATGCAAAGAATGCAAGAAGATCTGACACAGGCATCTCCAGCTATGCCACCTAAATAGCACGTTAATTAGGCACACATTCTAGCACTCCGCTTTTCCCCAAGCCATTATACTGGTAGAGCAATGAGGCTTCAACATGGCAAGTCAGGCCAAAAAGAAGTAAAATCCAGTGGCATCAATTCAATCAACCTCACAATCTTTAATGTAGTTAAACACTTCCTTATCTCAGTGGGATATTGAGGATAGTGTTCCCGCTGTACAGATGGGGAAACTGAGGCACAGAGAAGTGACGTGACTGCCCCAAGGTCACACAGGGAGTCTATGGCAGAGCAGGGAATCGAACCCTCAGAGTCCGGACCACTGGACTATCCCTCATCTCTAAATCCAGCCCTCATCAACACCCTTTGCAATCCCCTGTGGGCGTCTCCACACCATCCCTTGCCCCTTCAAATTCCCCACCCGTGCAGACCCACCACTGGGAGCGCTCGCTTAGACCAGCCCCACCAGCAGGGTGCAGTGGGGAAGAGGGGAAAACTAGGATGTGCACAAATCCGTGGACACAATCACAACTTGCAGCCTGCCTTGCCTTTATGAGGCTGCACTTCTCTGTATACGCTTCAGCAGAGGCAAATTTTAAGGAGGGACAAGATAGCGGCTTTATGGATTTTGATTAGGAGCTTTTCCCCTGCATAAGGGGCAACGACACTAGCGCTCGCTGGAGAAGCAAAGAATCAAGTGACCGAAGCTGGCAATCACTGGCAGAGCGAAGGCAGGAGTCGACCTTGTGATGGGATAATAGGTCAGATAGGTAGGGAGCTCTAGTTCACGGAGGGATTTGAAAGCCCAGACAAGGTGTGGGTGTTGGATGCCGTGGAAGGGAGGAGCCAATGGATGGACTTTGGAGGGGGTCGTCAGAGTGACAAGTCCAGAGGGTAATCTTAGCAGCAGAAAACCTGGATTTGTGCTGGAAATGGCCCAACTTGATCATCATACACATTGTAAGGAGAGTGATCACTTTAGATAAGCTATTACCAGCAGGAGAGTGGGGTGGGAGGAGGTATTTTTTCATGCTTTGTGCGTATATAAAAAGATCTTCTACACTTTCCACTGAATGCATCCGATGAAGTGAGCTGTAGCTCAAGAAAGCTCATGCTCAAATAAATTGGTTAGTCTCTAAGGTGCCACAAGTACCCCTTTTCTTTTTGCAAATACAGACTAACACGGCTGTTACTCTGAAACTTAGCAGCAGAGTTTTGAATGGATTTGGGGGGCCGGGGGGCGGGGGTGAGTATAACAGAAAATGGAGGTTCCTCACCCCACACCGTTCCCTTGTTAAGTGGGTGAAAAGGGCAGTCAGTCTCCCGTCGTCCATTTGGTTCTAGGCCCCCCCACCCCCGCTGAGAGAGGCCATTAGTGTCAATGTTTGTGTACACAACACGCACACACCCATCCAGCAGGAACAGGGTGGAGACCCAAACTCTCGTTTCACAAAGACACGAATTCAGGTCCCCTGGGGTGGGTTCACAAAGAGCCCGCCCAGAAATCAGCCTGCAAACTCCACAATCCAAAATGCTCCGGACAAACACCCACGCTCTCCCGGCTTTCGTCACCCCCTGAACACAGCACTGTGTCAGGGTGAGCCAGACCTATTTAAAACCCATCCTCCTAGAACAGAAACATGCTGACTGACCCTAGGCAGCTTCTCCAGAGTGAAGGGAGCCCCCCCATGATGTGACAGAGCCCTGAAGGCGTAGCATGCCTGCACGGGGCCGCATCTCTTCATGCGGCCCACACTCCTCCTCCGAAGCGGCTCAGGTGATTAAAGAGAATGTAACAAGCTGGTAGCAGCCGAGAAGTCAATTTATGTTTCAGCAAGTCATTACCATTTGGTGCTAATTAAAGTGCAAGCTGATTAGCCAAGTAAAACCTTTAATTAGCCCTTTACATCACTTACTAAAATTATAGCTTATTCACACCCTCTAATTGTGCGTACAGGGAAGGCAGGGGGCGACCAGGTTGGATACAATTCTAAAGCACTATGTTGCTTGTGACAGCACTGCTAATTTTCATTAGAAAACAGGCATTATTTAAGCCTTTCTTTGTTCCCCCTCCCCCCCGTCAGTTGGTCTCCGACTCCATGTTCTTATTATTTAAAAAAAACCAAAAACCAACACTTTGGTGCGTACAAATCGTCTTCTTTATTACACGTTCGGAAGGCTATATGGGAACGGGGCTCCTGGGCTCTACTGCCAGCTTGGCTATTAGGTGTATTACAGTAGCACCCCAGGACCCCATTGTGCAAAGCTCTGGACAGGCACAGAAAAAGATGGGACATAACCTCACTTGGCGACCTTGGGAGAATTACTGTGCATCTGCTGCTCGTTTTTCCTTTCGGCAAAGCAGGGGCAATACATAATCCACTTTGGGAAGCACTTTCCTATCAAAGCTTTCAGCAGGTATCACCCGCATTCAAAGCCTTTCTCTAGGCGTCCACAAAGTTAGCCCCCCCAATACCCCTCTTCGAGACATTGTCCAACTCCCCGCCTGCCTATTTCAACGCCCGCCTTCCAACACCCTCTTTGCTCCACTCCAGCCTTCCCCCCTTGTCGGTCCATTTGTGTCCTTCTACCAGTCAACTTTGCTTCTTGCAGGACACCTCTTTGCTTGGAACGCCCTCCCTGCCCTCGCGAGCCCCACCTTCACTGAAATCCGTCCTTCAAAACATCTTCTGGGAAATCTACTTACCACAATGCTCAATTAAATATAGACTGACCAACCGGCAAAGCCAAATTAGCAAACAGTGATCTCTGTTTCAGAGTAACAGCCGTGTTAGTCTGTATTCGCAAAAAGAAAAAGGAGTACTTGTGGCACCTTAGAGACTAACCAATTTATTTGAGCAGAAGCTTTCGTGAGCTACAGCTCACTTCATCGGATCTCTGTGCAGGATAAATAGGGCCCTATTGAATTCACCGTCCGTTTTGGTCAGTTTCACAGTCATAGGATTTTAAAAATTGTAAATTTCATTATTTCAGATATTTAAATCTGAAATTTCACAGGGTTGCAACTGTGGGGGTCCTGACCCAAAAGGGGGTTGGGGGGGGGGCTCCCAGGGTTATTGTAAGGGGGGGGGGGTGACAGTATTGCCACCCTTATGTCTGTGCTGCTGCCTTCAGAGCTGGGCCCTCGGCTAGCAGCCGCCGCTCTCCCGCGAGCCAGCTCTGAAGGCAGCGCTGAAGTAAGGGTGGCAATACCGTGACCTCCCTCCTACAATAACCCTGCAACACCCTCCACCCAAATCTCCCTTTTGGGTCAGGACCCCCAGTTTGAGAAACACTCCCCCCACCCCCCCCATGAAATCTGTACAGTATAGGGTAAAAGCACACAAAAGACCAGACTTCACGGCCCGTGATGCGTTTTTCATGGCCGTGAATTTGGTAGGGCCCTAAGGATAAGTAGTCTCTGCCCCGCTATGGATATGCAGACATCTTACTCACAATCCTTTGTTGTTGCTGCTGCTGCGTTCTTGATCCAGGTAGACAACTCCATTCAACAAGCTTGTTGCCTTCACTGCCTCTCTGCACACCAACCACGTGCAGGATTGTATGTTGTAAGACTCCAGGAGCAGGGCCCTAGCTTTATTTGCTTGCATACACAAGAGAGGAAGATGGACTATGCCTGGGATCGAACATAGGTCTGGTCTACATGACAGACCTACATCGTATAACTACGTTGTTCAGGAGTGTGAAAAATCCACACCCCTAAGCGACAGTTATACCAACCTCACCCCCCCTCCACACACACACACACTTAAACAGCGCTAGGTTGGTGGGAGAGCTTCTCCTGCTGACAACCCACCTCCCCGAGAGGCAGCAACTCTGAGCTGCACCACTGCAGGGTTTTATGTATAGGCCAGCCCTAAGAGCTCGTAGTGGATACAGACCAGCAATATCAACGAGTCTGGGATATGCCAAAATAAAGAGGCGGGACACACAGTTTAAGAACACTGACCTTAATCCCCCTGCAACATTCCTACTGACTGCAGCCCACATAGCAGTTAGATCACTCTTCCGAGGAATCCAGATGAAGGGCCTTAACAGGATGCGTTAAGGGCAGAGCAGCAGCTGTAGGATTGGATTTTGTTGGCAGGACAGTCCCTAGTTTTGCTTTTCGTCAGTGTAACGGATTGTAATTACTACATTGCCCTTCCATAGCACTTTCACTGGAAGTTTCCTACGTGCATTGCAAGCAATAATTAAAGATGCCTCAAAGTCCCCCATGGGGCAGGAATAAGCCTTACTTTACAAAGGGTGAAAACTAGGGCACAGAAAAGTGAAGTGACTTGCAGTGTAAATCAAGGTCAGAGGTGGGAGCAGAAGGCAGACAAAGGGTATGTCTTCACTACCAACATTAAAGTGCTTTTACATGACTGAGTAGTCACAGCAGAGCTCTCTCCCAGCGCTGTAAAAAAACCCCACCCCCACAAAGGGAAGAGCCCGGTGCCGGTGCACTGTCTACACTGCCACTTTACAGCACTGAAGCTTACAGAGCTCAGGGGGGTGTTTTTTCAGAGCGAGAAAGTTAGTGTTTTAGAGAAAGTTAGTGAAAGTTAGTGTTTTAGAGCAAGAAAGTTGCAGCGCTGTAAAGTGGCAGTGTAGACAAGGCCTAAGAGACAGAGTGGATAAGCCTAACCACTGAACTCCTGCTTCTGCCCATTTTCTTGCTCTAGCAAGGAGACCTCAATTTCCTCCTTACGGCACTCTGACCCAAAAGAATCCTTTTAGCGGTATGAGGGATTAGATTTAAAAGCCAATCTTAAAAGAATTATGTAATACATAGGCTGAGAAAAGAATGTCTGTACATCTGGGTATAGTGCTTAGATTATCCAGAAAGTTTGTTTTTAAAAGTCATATGATACATAGAGTACATAATCAGCAATAACCCAAATTTAGGTGAATAGATTTAACAATAAGTTTAGATATTAGAATCTGAATACTCGGGTACGTCACCCGTGAAAAGTTGTACAGAGATTTGGTTGTGGAAAGCAAACTATATCAATGAGTGGAGATTGTCCCTCAGTAATTGAGAATTAGGTAGGTTGTCCATTTAGAAACTACAATCCATGAGGAAAGTATTTCATTTACTTTCCTGACTGCGCGTCTCATCCGCACTCCAGTTCATCCCCTCCTGGTATTGCCGATGTCCGGTGATGTGTTCTCTCCCTGTCCTCTTCCATTAAAGTGACATGTCAGAATGCACATTCCAGCATGTGAGAGCTACATGAGAGCCCAAGGATTCCTAAAAAAACAATTACCACCGAGCCAGTCGCACCGGCAAAGTCAACAGGGTAATGCTGCCACTGAAGCATGAAGCGTGTTCAGGAGACACTTGAAAGGCAACACACAACCTCTGTCCACCTGCAACAGAACTGCCCGTAAGCTGAACTCGAAACTCACACACAAACTCTGAATTATTTAGTCTTGCGAGAGCTCTGAAGGACTCGGTTCAAAGCCACAGAAAGAATGCAGGAGCTGCTGAATAGCAACAAGAGACAGATTTCCCTTCCCCCTCCCCACCCCCCTGCCAAAAATTCACAAAAAGACAAAGAATCATCCCAAATCCATAAAGCATTGATGTGGCACTCTAACCGTGACTAACAGATGATCCTGCCTCACCGGGCCCACATAAGAAATTAGCAATCTGGAATTCTTCGGGCCAACAAACCGCTATTTCGGTTTCCGAAAGCACCTGACTCTTCTGAATGGATGATTTCCATTAAGCCTGGGGATAGAAAGCGGAGTGAACAGAGCTGCTTCCATTTTAACAATTGCCTAAATCTTGGGAAAAGCAACTCCCTTGAGACACTGTTTTGCAATGCAGCTGCACCTGGCCTATATAAAGCGGTCTTTGAAACACTACAAACCTGCCGCAGCTCAGTTCAGAACACTTTTTGCAACTATCCCTCCAGTTCTCTCCTAAGCTCAGGAGAAATCAGTTTTTATTCAATTTAATAAAACACACACATGCAGCTATAATTAGGCCTCACAGAAGCACTAAAGCATTCTTGGGATGTTTTGCTGAGCCATAAAGGCCTTCTGAAAAGCAGCTCATTCAGAAAAGGGACCTGCCACTTTCATTACGACCCACACACCAGCCCATGAAAAGTTTGTGACCATGGAGTAATCGATCATAAACTACCACGCCCTCAACAGGCAAACGCACTTTGAATACACCGTGGAGACGAAGCTTCTAATAAACGCACTTTGAATACACCGTGGAGATGAAGCTTCAAACGCACTTTGAATACACCGTGGAGATGAAGCCTGCAATGCAAACAACTAATAATAAGACTTCAGTTACAAGAAAAGCCGTTCCTGGGAGATTGAATTTCAGTAGCGCAATGTCCCAGAGCGCAGAGGTATCTCTGGTTTTACAGGATCAGGTGAGGGTTGGCAAGATTCCCGTAACGAGCATTAATTATGCAGCTTGCATCAGAATCACAGAGTCCTGTCCTAGTTGACTCACTCCTTCAGCTTTTCATAGGCACACAGGACTGGTCTTCACTGCAACGTTAGCCCAACATGACTCGAGTTTTGCCCCAACCTGATTCTCATCCAGGCACAAAAATCTCTGGCTCGAATTAGGTCCTGGTTTACACTCGAGCTAGCTAGGGTCCCCGAGGGGGCACGGGTCGAAACTCCGGTGCTCCTTAAACAAGCACTTGTCATGCTGTAGCTGCTCAGTATCACACCGCTACACACAGCTCTCCCCCACACCAAGCTACCTCACGTACAGATGACTCCAGCTAACTCTGCAGTGAAGCAATACCCAGAAACCCATTGTTCATCTTGCTGTACAATTAAAGTGTGGAACTAAGGCCCTGTTTACACCAGGAACACACAGAACTCTTCATTCATCACCAGTGCATCACCACCGGTAACAGCAATGCTAAAAGCGGAGGTACAGGCAGGGCTCTGGCATTTTTACCCTCTAACCCTGCTCCGAGTAAGTCCTGGGCCTGATTCTGAGGGGTGCGGAGTAGCTGCCACTCCCTGCCCTCAATGGAAGTTAAAGGTGCACAGCTGCTTTCAAGATCAGGCCCAAATTATCACTGTGCTCAGTTTTGTCTGTGCATGGAACATCCTTGATAAGTTTATGAACGGGATACGACATGATCCAGGAGGGTCCTATGCCTTGATTCAATAGGGATCAAAATGTAACTCCTTCCTTTCTAGGCAGGCTGACCAGAGACTCGCAACACAATCGACCTAGAAGAAGTCGTCTTAAAACTATGCAGCATGGTCAGGAAGTTCCTCAACTCAGGAGCAGCCACATAAAGAATTATGGCTTCTAAGGAAGAGGAAAGATACAAAGACTGAGCACGAAACAACACAGTGAGGTCAGTGCTTTGGGCGTAGCCAACAGAGCAATGAGCTGGCTGAAAAAAGAAACAGAGGAACTAACCCAAAAATCTAAATCCTGATGGAGGGGGACTGAGGCTGCCAAATTCCCAATAAGTAGAACAATGTATCTTAGGGTGCAGAGAAATACTACTCTACAGGACAGATCCAGTCATAAATCCAGATGGTGCACAGAACTGACAGCTTCTCTCAAAGATGTTCGGGGCGGGGGGGCGGGGGGGGGGGGGGATGGTTCTTCAAGCGCTCACAATTAGCAACAGAAGGCTCTGCAGAAAACCATTCCCAACCCCAATGTAAAAATAAACTTCCTCCCCCAACCCCACGCTGCTGCCACCCACCGACTCCTAAATTATTAATCTGAAAAGGAAAAAAATCAAGCAGCAAGGAACCCAACCCTTCGCTTTGATTTCACAGTGAAGAGTCTTAGATGTATGTTACATAAGTGTATTCTGCACCCACTACCTTCTCTACATCAGTCTTTCTAAAACTGATCATTTTCTGTTAACCGCCCCCCCCCCAGCACCTCTTTTCTCTCCCCATGCTGGCTTTTCCGCCATCATCCTGGCTTTCCAAACTCAACCTCGCATGAACCATAATTTCACTCCTCTCTCAACCTCCCCATTAACTGGTCTCTCGCTAAATCCTGCTGCTTTGCTTCCCTACCACCGAAGTCCACTCGTTCCTCAAAGTGCTCCATTAGTAGTCATCCTAATCACATCTTAATTGCTGTCTCTCTCTCCTTTTCAGTTCTCGCCACTCCGGTCTATCTTCCCTCTCCTCTCCATGTCCTCACCTTCAGAGTTATTCAGAATCTCACCCTCCTCTGTGCCTTTATTATTCCCTTTGTATAGAGAAGGCATACCAGGAGCTTCTGTTCTCTCGCTCGTAACACGTGAACATGGGGACGGACATTCAATAAAGTGTAAAAGGCGGCAAATTTAAAACCAATAATTAGACTGTGGAACTCACTGCCACAGGAAGTCGCTGAGGTCAGTAATGCCAAGATTCAAAGAGACAGGGGCATTTAGGATAAAAATATCCAGAGTTCTAATAGTTAATACTAACAAATTTAAAGGATATTAAACCTTTTGCTTCAGGGCTTAAATCAATTTTCATTAGACCACAGTGAGACCCAACGTAGGGGACAGATTATTGCACATCTGCTCTACTGGGGAGGTTCTTACACCTTCCTCTTAAGTATTTGGCGCTGGCCAATATTGAAGACATGATACTGGACTAGATGAACCTTGTGTCTGATCCACTCTAACAATTCGTATGCCCTCATCTTTACATCATTATTCATCCTCTTCTTCCCACTCCAGCCTGGAACCCCCTCGTGCTTCCTGTTTGCCAAGGAAGCAACCTTCATAAGATTCAGACATTCCAAGGCCAGAAGGCACCATTGGGATCATCTAGTCGGACAACCACAGAACCTTACGTGAGCCTCCTCTCCCCCTTTAAGTCTATTCGTGCAAGATACCCCTCCATCTCACAATTCCTCTCTCCTTGCTCTCCCATGTCTTGTACCTCAGCTGTTTGGGGCAGAGGACAAGGTCTCTCTGGTCATAAAGTACTATATGATTTCAGCACTGAGGTGGGGCTTTAGAGTTCATTTCTGTCTCCGCGGTTCAGGTACTGAACCCTCCAATGGGGTAGGAACAGAATCTGAGTGGGCGCTACCAGGTGCCTGTTTTTATTCAGCGTTGTCAGCCTACAGATGAACTCAGGTCAGAAGTGAACCAGAGAGGGCTTTTGGAGAAGGCTGAGAGTGTGATACCTGGAACAACAAAGAGATGGAAGAGAGCTTTTCTGCAGGGGGCTGGCTGGCTTCGTTCTTGTCTGATTGATTATTCTACTGAATGAACATCAGGGTGCCTAGGAGTCTTTTTTACTATTTAAAAATAAATAAATGTGATAATCACTGTGTTGCGTGGTTGGAAGGCCCCTTCTCCTTCATGCTTCCCAACTGGAAAAGTGGCAGTTTCCCCCACTTAGGGGCCTACATTTATTACCATTGAAAACCATCGGAAGGGAGGGGAAAGTCAGTGAGAGACGGTGAAGAGGCAACTTGATCATGTCTACAAGTACCTATGTGGAGAGAAGCTATCCAATACTAGGCTTTTTAATCCAGCAGACAAAGGCACAAGAAGAGCCAACAGCAGAGTTCAAACTGGGTTTCTTTTTTCTTTCTTTTTTTTTTTTTTTTTTAAACTAACATCAGTGGCGACTAACCACTGGAACAGATTACCAAGGGATGCAGTAAATTCCACATCACTTAAGAGTCTTCAAATCAAGATTTAGAAAGACGGCCCAAGACATACTGTAATTCAGCCACAAGTTATTGTATTAGATACAGGAATCACAGAGTGAAATTCTCTGGCCTGTGTTATGCAGGAGATCACAACTAGAAGATAATCAATGGTCCCTTCAGGCCTCAAAATCTACACTAAGTTGACTTGTATCCTGGCAGGGTAGGGGGCTGGAGAGAAGAGACAGTCACAATGAGACACGTGGCTAAAGACCTTAACGAACAAGAAGCCACCCAGAGCACTCTTTGACAAGCAAACATACAAGAAATAAGTTGCACCATCTTGCCCTTGGAGAAGCACCTGCAAACAAACAAACTGCAAAATCATGGGAGCAGTCAGCCAGGACAATCAGCAGTTCCACAAGGCAGTAGTAAAGGCATGAAAGGAGGCCACCAGTGGAGCAAGAAGAAAGCCGTGTGATTTTTATTTATTTTTTTGTTAAGAATTTCCTTCTGGTGGTGCTGATAACTGTCATCAAAACACATGCAAACAAAATACAAAAGTAACTGGGTATCTGAAAAACATCTGGGTGCTGGAACAAACGGGGGGATGGGGCGGGCGGTTGTGGGAGAGCAGAGAATACATTTCCACTCAGTGGAAGTAAAGTGTAATGCAAGTGGACGCTGGTCACACTAACGCTGGTATCTTCCCTGGGATCGGTCTCCAGTAGTTGGTTTCATGCCAAACACGAAAGCGAGCAGCAGTGTAAAGTCAAGTAATGGTTTATGATCATATATTTGAGTTTCAGTTCCCATTATAAACCCTGGTTTCAGTGAACGAAACCAGCTTTCCTTTTCAGGGCAGGGAGGAGGTGTGAATGAGGGCGAAGTCAGAACAAGCATGAAACTAACATTCGAGAAGAGACACCAGACAAATGCAAGGAAGCACCTGGCTAGGTATACCATCCGCTGCTTGAGTCATAGATTATAAAGTAACATGGTGCTGTCCCAGCCACGTATTCATCCATCAACAAATCCAAACCTTACGGGGGGGTTTTTTGGGTACTTCACATAATGTTTCTGTTTGTCCATTCAATTTAGTCATGGTTTCAAGAAAACTTTCCCCAACCGGATTTGCAAGACGCAAAGGACAATCAATATATTCAGCTAACAGGTTTATTCCTTTATCACAAAGGAAAGCACTTTCCTTACAAGGGTGCCAGGATTAGTTAATGTTTTTACTGGCAGCAGATGACCAATTCCTTGGCGACTTCTCAGACTGTGTTTAGGGCTTTTGTATAAAAAGCATTTTTCAAAGCTACTAAGGTCCTTTGTATCCTCCTTTAGCCACTCTTTACAGCTGGTTATTTTCAATAAACCCAAGGTCCACCTGTTTACTAGCCCATTGTGAAAGATGCTGCCCGTGTCAACTCGCAACCCTGGAGAGTGTCCAGCTGATTTTTGCCAAGTTCAGTCATTTTTAATTGCGAGTAAAAAGTATCTTGAAGTCTTTCAAGTTTTGTATGGCACTTCCCTGCTGGAAAGTATCAACCACTTAAAAGTGAAGGGAGGGGAAAGTCAGTGAGAGAGGACAGATAGGAGAGGAGGCTTTCTAGTGTTCTGCTGTACAACGTTGGTGACAAGCTCAGTTTTGGGCACCCAGTTTGAGACACTTTGGACCCCAGTTTGAGCCGCTGAGTATTCACAGCTCCTATTGAATTCAGCACCTCTGGAAGTCCACTCCTTAGGCACTCAAAACCAAATGTCGCTTTGGAAAATGGTGGCCTTAAGCGCTCCATGATTCAACTCAACCATCATCTTACCTTACTTCCCTCCCCCAACCAGGTGTTTACTGAGCTCTTTGAGCATGAGAAATGCAATGAAAGTGCTCAGGATTAGTATTAAAAATATAAATATTTAGTAGGGCTGTCAAGCGACCAAAATAATTAATCGCGTTGTTAAACAATAATAGAATGCCATTTATTTTTGGATGTTTTCTACATTTTCAAATATATTGATTTCAATTATAACTCAAAATACAAAGCGTACAGAGCTCACTTTCCATTTATTTTTGATTACAAGTATCTGCACTGTAAAAAACAAAACAGCACTTTTCAATTCACCTAATAGAAGTACTGTAGTGCAATCTCTATCATGAAAGTACAGCTTACACACGTAGAATTATGCACACCAAAAAACGGTGTTCAGAAATAAAACAATGTAAAATTGTTGAGCCTGCAAGTCCACTCAGTCCTACTTCTTGTTCAGCCAATCGCTCAGCCAAACAAGTTTGTTTACGTTTGCAGGAGATGATGCCGCCCGCTTCTTGTTTACAATGTCACCTGAAAGTGAGAACAGGCGTTCTCATGGCACTGTTGTAGCCGCCATCACAATATATTTGTGGGCCAGATGCGCTAAGGAGTCATATGTCCCTTCATGCTTCAGCTACCATTCCAGGGGATTTGTGTCCATGCTGATGATAGACTCTGCTCGATAACAATCCAAAGCAAAGCAGACCAACGCATGTTCATTTTCATTATCTGAGTCAGATACCCGCAGCAGAAGGTTGATTTTCTTTTTTGGTGGTTCGGGTTCTGGAGTTTCTGCATCAGTGTTGCTCTTTTAAGACTTCTGAAAGCATGCTCCCTACCTCGTCCCTCTCAGATTTTGGAAGGCACTTCAGATTCTTAAACCTTGGGTCGAGTGCTCTAGCTATCTTTAGAAATCTCACATTGGTACCTTCTTTGCATATTGTGAAATCTACAGTGCAAGTGTTCTTAAAATGAACAACATGTGCTGGGTCATCATCTGAGACTGCTATAACATGTCAGAATGCGGGTAAAACAGAGCAGGGGACATACAATTCTCCCCCAAGGAGTTCAGTCACAAATTTAATTAACGCATTATTCTTTTAATGAGTGTCATCAGCATGGAAGCATGCCCTCTGGAATGGTGGCCGAAGCATGAAGGGGCATACAAATGTTTAGCATATCTGGCACGTAAATATCTTGCAATGCCAGCTACAAAAGTGCCATGCAAATCCCTGTTCTCACTTTCTGGTGACGCTATAAATAAGAAGTGGGCAGCATTATCTCCTTAAATGTAAACAAACTTGTTTGTCTTAGGGATTGGCTGAACAAGAAGTAGGACTGAATGGACTTGTATGCTCTGAAGTTTTACATTGTTTTGTTTTTGTGTGCAGTTATGTAACAAAAAAATCTACTTTTGTAAATTGCACTTTCACAACAAAGATTGCACTACAGTATTTGTATGAGGTGAACTGAAAAATACTATTTCTTTTATCACTTTTACAGTGCAAATATTTGTAATAAAAAATATACACTATTATTTCAATTACAACGCAGAACACAATATATATGAAAACGTAGAAAAACATGCAAAATATTTAATAAATTTCAATTGGTATTCTATTGTTTAACAGTGCAATTAAAACTGCAATTAATCGCGATTAATTTTTTTGAGTTAATCGCGTGAGTTAACTGCAATTAATTGACAGACCTAATATTTAGAAAAAATGAAAGCTATTGGAAAATCAACCAATTAACATTTCAGAAGTGTTCTTATGATCTGCTCCTTCCAACTGCAACAGCTATGTGGAGCTAGGGTACAGAGCTGGATTCATTCTCAGACCCACTTTCTAGTGGCTATAATTGCTAACCCAGCGCATCCTCTGCATGTGGCAGCTCCTGCCAGCCAGAGATCATTGAATGCATTAAATATCAGCGTGGATTGAGTTACAAATCAGGACGCTGTCCAATTTGAAATGTCAGTCATAAAAAGCAACAGTGAGGGCAAAAATATCCAAGAGCACACCTGCTGATCAACATGCCTATATAGGAAGGTTAAGCTCTCTCCCTTTCAGAGTAACAGCCGTGTTAGTCTGTATTCGCAAAAAGAAAAGGAATATTTGTGGCACCTTAGAGACTAACCAATTTATCTGAGCATAAGCTTTCGTGAGCTACAGCTCACTTCATCGGATGCATACTGTGGAAAGTGTAGAAGATCTGCATCCGATGAAGTGAGTTGTAGCTCACGAAAGCTTATGCTCAAATAAATTGGTTAGTCTCTAAGGTGCCACAAGTCCTCCTTTTCTTTTCTCTCTCCCTTTGTTACTCTAGGGTACTGATGTCTATACATTTATTTCCAAATAAAAATACCTTCGGTGTCTGCAGGCTGAGCCTTACTTCACTTTTAATTTACACTTTCATTTCACTTGCTAACAATTAGTGACATCTCCACTCAGGCTAATTGAAGCTTAGAATGTCCTAACGGAGACAGCTGTTCCCAGAGACTGTCATACACAGAGCAGTTTCCAAACAGAGGAAAAGAGCCAACTCCTACAAAAACACTCCAACAAGCCATCTGGGGGCTTGGAAAGTTTTATACTAGAGTTTCAGAGTAACAGCCATGTTAGTCTGTATTCGCAAAAAGAAAAGGAGGACTTGTGGCACCTTAGAGACTAACCAATTTATTTGAGCATAAGCTTGCTCACTTCATCGGATGAAGGGAGCTGTAGCTCACAAAAGCTTATGCTCAGAGACTAACCAATTTATTTAAGGTGCCACAAGTACTCCTTTTCTTTATACTAGAGTGTTTCTGTAGCCCTGGAGCAGTAACAGTCCCATTTGACCTATTTCCCCAGCTTTGATTTTCCCCTCCAGGGAAAAATATCAGCTTAACCTTTCAGGATAAATAGCGTGGTCTGCCCTCTAAGCCTCATTTTGCTGAGACCCTGGTTATCCAAAATTCCCATTTACCAGAACCAAAGTAACACCCCTCAACAGTAAAACCCCCTCTGGATTCATTTCCACATCTCCCTCTTCTCATTCAAATAAGTGAGGTTTGACTGCACTGGGAAGCGTAGCTATGGTGGAATATGCAAAGCTGCAGAGGGTCCTTTAGCTAGAGTATAGTATTCACTACATGTTTTCTGGGGATCAGAGCAACAGCAATCCAGACTCCTGGCTTGTACTCCCAGTCCTGGCACCCATTTGTCACAGGCCAGTCACTGTCTCTCTGCATCTGTTTCTTACCTCAGAGAGGGAGGTAATTCTGACCCAACTCTGCTAAGCACTTTTAGATCCTCAGATGAGAGGCACTGCACAAGAATTTTCTCTGAGGTCCCCTGCCACACAGTAAGTGGTGGCGACCACAGATGCTATGTATTGTACATATTTTGACATGATGTCATGCACCATTTGGAACATTCCTGCCCACCCCCACCGCAGCATGTCCCAGATAACAGAGCCCCAACTTTTCTGCCATTCCTCCCCCCATCCATTCTACTGACACCCTCCATCCTCCCGGAGCATTTCGAGCTCACCCAGTATCAGAGCATCCAGGGGCCTCTTCTCCACTGACCTACACCCTGATCTCCAGATCTCCACCCTCTACAACCCCCGAGTCCCTCACCCTAACCAGCCTCCCGCACATGCAGCCCCTTCTAGTCCCCTCACTTGCCCCAGTCCCCTCCCTTATCCCTTCAGTGGCCTTGTAACCCCATCACTTACCTCTTCTCACCTCCCACAAGTCCTCTGTGCCCTCAGCTCCCCTATACACCCCCCACCCTCAACTCCCCCTTCTTCTCAAATGGCCACTCCCCTTACATGCCCCCTTCCCCCAGCCCCACTCTGCTCACACATCCCAGCCCCAGACAGAGTCCTGCGCCAATACAAAAATTTGTATCCGGTGCCGATCTGCGAACGTGGTCCACGGGCATCCCAGATTGGCCGGGCTCTACACGCGCACACACAGCTCCCCCACCCCCCCTCACCCCGATGCCTTCATATCCCCCTTGTGCCCCCAACGCCTCAGCTCCCCCTCCCCTCACACACCCCCTTCCCCCAACTTGATCCCCCTCCCCAGCCCCCAATCCCTCACATACTCCCCACCCCTCGGCTCTCCCTCCTCTCACACCGCCTCCCGCAACCTGATCCCCCCTCCCCAGCCCCCAACCCCCTAGGCTCCCCCTCCTCTCACACCCCATCCCCCAACCACCACCTTGATCCCCCTCCATAGCCCCCAAACCTCCACATACCCCCCCACTTCCCCCTCCTCTCGCACCCCTTCCCCCAACCTGATCCCCCTCCCCAGCCCCCAACCCCCCTCGGCTCCCCCTCCTCTCACACCCCCTCCCCCAACCACCACCTTGATCCTCCTCCATAGCCCCCAAACCCCCACATACCCCCCCACTTCCCTCTCCTCTCGTACCCCTTTCCCCAATCTGATCCCCTTCTCCAGCCCCCAAACCCCACATACCCCCACCTCCCAATCCTCTCGCACCCCTTCCCCCAACCTGATCCCCCTCCCCAGCCCCCAACCCCCCTCGGCTCCCCCTCCTCTCACACCCCCTCCCCCAACCACCACCTTGATCCTCCTCCATAGCCCCCAAACCCCCACATACCCCCCCACTTCCCCCTCCTCTCGTACCCCTTTCCCCAATCTGATCCCCTTCTCCAGCCCCCAAACCCCACATACCCCCACCTCCCAATCCTCTCGCACCCCTTCCCCCAACTTGATCCCCCTCCCCAGCCCCCAACCCCCCTCGGCTCCCCCTCCTCTAACACCCCCTCCCCCCACCTTGATCCCCCTCCCCGTGCCCCCAACCCCCCTCGGCTCCCCCTCCCCTCACACCCCCTCCCCCAACCTTGATCCCCCTCCCCAGCCCCCAACCCCCCTCGGCTCCCCCTCCCCTCACACCCCCTCCCCCAACCTTGATCCCCTTCTCCAGCCCCCAACCCCCCTCGGCTCCCCCTCCTCTCTCATCCCCTCCCCCCACCTTGATCCCCCTCCCCAGCCCCCAACCCCCCTCGGCTCCCCCTCCTCTCTCATCCCCTCCCCCCACCTTGATCCCCCTCCCCAGCCCCCAACCCCCCTCGGCTCCCCCTCCTCTCTCATCCCCTCCCCCCACCTTGAACCCCCTCCCCGTGCCCCCCCATCTCAAGCCCCCCTCACCGGCTGTCTCCCGGGGGCGGGGCGGGGGCTCTCGCGCTGTCTCCCCCCGGGTCCTGGTCACTCCGCCGCCGCCGCCGCAGCCACCATATTAGGAACCAGCCAACATCCGGGGACACCCCCCTCCTTCCTCGGCTCTTCCCCGTCCCCCTGGCAACAGGGGCCGCCTCCTGGGGGGGGGGGAGGAGGCAAACCCACGCCCACCTCCCATTCTCCACCTCTGATTGGGCGAAAACGACGCCGCTCTGCGGCCACTGCCCACTCGGGGGCGGAGGGGGAGGGAGAACTCACAGCATCTTGCGTTCTGATTGGCTAGAGGAGAGGCTGATTGATGAGAGGAGGAAAAGGGGGCGTGCCTTCTCTTAAAGGGGACGTCGCCCCCTTCTGTGGAGTGTGTGGGGTCAGCCCGGGAAGAGGGCGAGGGCATGGAGGCGTGGGGGTGGCTCCTATTGACCTTTCCCAGACTGCCACGGGCTGGTGGGGTCATCGTGTCACCGCACTGCCACCATTTTCAGCATGTGATGTTGCCATGGCACCCTAATGACGTCCTCCGAGCAAGACAAGGTGTCATCATGTTGTGCTTTGATGTCATCACAAAAAGGCATGACATCATCCGGCCACAGGGGGTTGTCACCACGGCGCGCTATGGTGCTTTGGCTGAGGTCATTTGATCCCACCCTAAGATCATCTGAGAGATGTGACATCGTGGCGTGAGAGGGCATCATCTCCTGGGGTCCTGCAGTCACTCGCTCCGGCCGAAACGTGACATCACGCCGCACGATGACATCACGAGACGAAGACCCGGCATCACTCGGTCCCATCCTTGCACCATGATGCGGCGTCATGAGGTGAGATGCGAGATCCCGGGGCTGCAAATGCTTGTGATGTTCTCAGTCCTGAACCCCCGCCACCACCCTCCCCCAGTCAATAGACAACACTCCTTCCCAGCGGCAGAAATAGAACCCAGGCCTCCTGCAGTCTAGAGGTTAAAGGAGGGAACTGGGAGTCTGGATATGTGGCCTTGGTCAAGTCATTTCACCTGCCTATGCCTCAGTTTCCCCTTCTGTAGACCTTGGTCAAGTCATTTCACCTGCCTATGCCTCAGTTTCCCCTTCTGTAGACTGTGGGGATAATACCTACTTCCCAGGTGGGTCATGAGGCTGATTGGGCGCAGGGAAAGTCACGATCCAAAGGGCATGGCCACCTGGGCTGTATTTAGGACCAACACAGCCCCGGAGAAGCCAGCCATTGCCAGCAGCCGTTCCTGCCAGCAATCAGCCCTAACCGACTTGCTAAATTAAGCGCTTTGACAGTGCAAGGCAAAGAATGAGCCACCCACATGGCAGCTAATAATAGTCATCGGCTTGTCACTGGAGTTAATTCAGTGCCAGCCTGACAGCCCTGAGGACCAACGCCCCTGCTTAATCACAGAGGAGGTACGGTGCGGCCTTGGGTCCTGGAGGGACTCTGTCTGGCAGAGAGAGAGAAGATGTGGCTGTATGGGCATCCAGGCAACCTAGCACAACGGGCTCCTGGGTCACAACTGGGGCGCCTAGTTGGTCCCATAATACAAATAAATAATCAAATGATATAAGTGCCTTATACCAGTCTAGTCAAATTAGTACAAACCCCTGGTGTGAAAGCAGTTATACCAAGATAAAGGTGCTGGACAGTGATCCCTGTACAGGAAGGGAAATAAGCTATACCGGTATAAGGCACCTCTATCCCAGTATAACAGTGTCTACACAAGGGGTTGTGTTGGTATAACTATATAGGTGATACACACACACACACACACACCCCTAACTGCTATAGTTATAGGGTCATGAAATCTGTGTGGAGAGCAGGTTACAGAATTTCATTAGTTCGGAGTCAGTCTGGTATTTGGTGTTTTTTGATTCCTTTGTACGGTAGAAAGGTCAATCAATCAGTTGTGGATTTCCATGGCACAGTCCCCACCCCTGAAGCATTGACAGCACTACAGACGAGCTGCAAAATGGCTAGGGGTTAGAGCGAGGGGGGCAGGGATGTGAGCTAGGACTCCTGGGTTCTATGCCCAGCTCTGCGAGGTGGGTAGGGCCTAGCTATTAGAGCAGGGGAGGACCAGGGATCTGAATTCCTGGGTTCTGTTCTTCTCTCTAGGAGGGAGTGGGGTCTAGTGGTTACAAAAGGGCTTACAAGTCAGGATGATTACAAGAATGGGGAGGGGGCGTTGTAAGGCAGGACGCCTGGGTTCCATACCCATCTCCGTTTCTGTCTTGTTGTGGCAAATCAGTTCCCCTCTCTGTGCCTCAATTTCCCCATCTGCAAAATGGGAGTGGGGTGGGGTTTTTTTTGGGGGGGGGAGGGAGGGTGATAAATTATACCCGCCACTGGCAAGTGCTTTGAGATCACAGGATAAAAAGATCTGTGTAAGTAACACTAGTTATTATGGGGATCATCCACCGCCCCCCCCCACACACACACACACACGCCCAACTGGACATATTGCACAGCTGCTTTTAGCAAGAAAACCCTACAGCAATAGATGACTGATTAATAAAATCCCCAGAGCCCCATCCTAATGCCCCGTGCCTGGTGCACGCTGCCCATTTCTCTCTCCTAGGTGTGAGAGAGAGCCATTGCCAACTCTCTGCCAACCTTTGCTCCTTCGCTGGCAGCCAGATTTCAAAGTCCTGGGGCTTTTGCAGATGAATTTCCTGGGCTCGGTAAGGTCGCTCTGAAATGCTCAGCAGCAGAGAAATTCCGCCCCCACGTGGAGAACTTAGTGGTAGCTAGCGTTAGTGCTGGTGAAAGTGCCCTGGAGACTGGAGGTCCTGGGTTTATCCTTAGGACAGGAGAGAGCGGTAGCATCACCCATCACATCTTAGCTAGTGATGAAGCCCACATCGCAGCCCGGATGGGAACACCACACGTTATGGGGGTCTATACCGGGGTCACTGCATAAAGGCCTGTGTTATGCAGGGCCTCAGCCTAGATCACTGGGCCCCCAAACTTTTTCATGCGCTTTTGGGTTCACCTCTGTCAACGTGACCCACCCTCCCCAGTCCCACATAGAGCCCTGCTTCCCCCAATTCCCAGGGTCCCCGGGAAGGAGATGCCACCGCAGCCCAGGGCAGGCATGGCACAGGGACGGTGGCAGAGGAACAGGCTCCCCATCCCGAACACTGCTCCCAGCAGCAGGGACCAACTTCTCCCCACCAGCTCCGTGCGCCTCTGGCAATTCCCACCACAGCTCCTACCCGACTGGGAACAGAGGCTGGCTCAGAGCACGGAGCCACCCCTAGCCCAGGCTTCTGCCTCCTCCCAGCTGCTTCACAGGAAGGTGCAAGAGACCTTTCCCCACCCAGTGGGCAATTCTGGAGTCACCTGCATCCAGGGGAAGTCCCCTCCTGACCCCAATAGTTAGAGGGCAGCTCATGCCCTGAAGCATGAGGGTTTATAGCCCTGCAAAAGCCTAGCCAAAAGCTCTAGGAATACTTACTAACTTGCCCTGTTCATCAGGGCCCCATACAGAACTGTGCTAACGAGCTCAAAGTCAGAAGAGGAAATCAAGGACCGCATGGAAAGACAAAATTGAAGCCCAGCTCTTGTACTCAACTCCCTGGGTAAATCGGCAGCCTAAAGAGTTTCCTGGGCCTTAGCTAGGAAGGCGCCTCTCTTGTACTACCTAAGCAGAGTGTGCTCTCCCCTTCCCAGCTCTCTACCAGACACGGGCAAACCAAACCCTGGTATTCTGAAGACCTTGCAGTCATGAATTTGCTTTTATTCTGCCCAGGTATATATACAGCCATCCAGCCCTCCCATCTAAATGTATTTGATGTTGGGGCCATTCTGTATTCAGCTGCCTCATTCAGAGATTATGAACCAGAAGGGGCCAGTCTAACCTCTTGCATAACCCAGGCCATTGGACTTCCCTGAATTCATTTCTGTTTGAACTAGTGCCTACCTAGGGATCTTTTTTAGAGTGTAGCATTAACTAGGCTAAGTCTGGTGAGCTGGGTTCTCAGTCAAGTTGCCCGCTTGCTCTTTGAACCCTGCTACCTCTTTGAACCTCTTTTGGCCTCCAGGAGATCATGTGCCAGTGAGTTCCACCGGCTAATGGGTGAAAACAGCATAGGCCCTGAGGTTTTCTTTTCCCCGGGGCTGCTCCACGCCCATTCCACCCCTCACCTGAGGCCCTGCCCTCACTCCGCCTCTTCCAACCCCCATTCTGCCCCCTGCCCGAGACCCCCACCCACTCGCTGCTCTCTGCCCTCTCCCAAGTCCCTCCCCCAGCTGATCAGGGTGCCACCAAACAGCTGTGGCTGGTGGGTGCTAAGTACCCACTATTTTCCCCCCCCATTTTTACCATATTCCCTCTTATTCATCTCCAAGGTCAGAGTCCCACTCTTTCAGTCTCTCTTAATAGGAGCCAGTAGATTAAAACAGTTAATGCAGGCTAGTGACTTTTACACTGTTATCAAAGCCCAGACAGGAAACTGAGCTCCTTCATCACCCGGGTTCTGAGTTGCATTAGCACAGAGGAGCCCCAGTCACGGAGCCCATCGCGCTAGGCGCTGTACAAACACAGAACAAAAAGACACTCCCTGCTCCAAAACGGCTGGCAAGCCACGTACAGGAGAAGAGGTGGGACCGATGGGGGAGCGCAGGGAGACAGTCTTGGTCAGCGAGACGGGCAGTACCTCTCACGGCCGCCGATGTAAGCGTGGGGAAAAAACGAACTCTCACCAGGGCTTTCTGCAAAGGGCAGCAGAAATCTGGCCTAGCATTGGCCCACCCCTGACTGTGGCAATGATCTAGGAGGAACCTGGGAGCCAGCGGGCTCTCTCACTGGCCCATGAAGGAGAGATGCTGCAGCGGCGTCTATCTCACGCCCTTGGCACAGGGCAGTGTGTATCAGTAATCAGAAAACTTAGGCAAAATACCCAAGTTAAGTAGCTCCTCTGCCCCACTAGAGACCCCCCACACACACACACACCCCCCTCATAGCGAGCACATGGACCCAAAGACTCCCAGAAATTCTCCCTGTGCCAGCCACCTATCTGGGAGACCTCATAAAGCCGGGCTGCCTGCCTGCCATCAGTCCTCTCAACTGAGCGCTTGCTGGCCAGGTGCTCCTTGAGGCCATCACCTGACCTCTACCCCCCCAGCTTCAGCTAGGAGGCAGCTGATCAGTCCCAGGTGGGGCTGAGCCCACCTCCCCTTAAAGGGGCCGGTGACAGAGCCGCAGTCTCCTCTCTGTGACTCAAGGATTTGGAGGGGGCGCCTCCTGATTTACACCGGAGCAGAATCTGGCCCTAAAACAGTCAAGGCACCAAAGGCAAATCAAGCGCCGTCTGAAGGAGATGAGCATCACACATCTTTTGAGCTTGATTTTGTTTTGTTAATTTCCGAAGCATCAATACAAAAGACCCAGCGTGTAGCTCGAAGATTTAAGGATCATACAACGAACCTCAGAGATGTACCATGGGCCACGCTTGATGACGAAAGGCAAATCTAGCCCCATCCCTTGCCGCCTTGCAGCTCCGTGTAGGGCTTATTGCATTACAGGAACCAGCAGCAGGGGAGAAACCCTGGTACGGAGGCTCAGCTCATGGAGGAAAGAACAAATAAGGAAAGAAAACCATCAGATCCCAGCAACCCTTCCCCCCGCACACAGTCTGAGAGCTAGAAGAAATCAAGCAGCGGAGATGCCCCAGGCAAAGGCTAGAGAACATTTTAGATCTAGGGGGGTTTTTCCTAAGAGGCAGAATGGGCCAGTGGATTGAACAAAGGACTGGGAGTCAGGATGCCTGGGTTCTATTCCTGACATGCGAGGGGCAGATCTAGTGGTTAGAACAGGGGGGCTGGGAATCAGGGTTCTGTTCCTGCCTCTTGGAGGGGAGTGGGGTGTAGTGGTTAGAGCAGGGGGGACTCCTGGGTTCTATTCCTGACTCTGAGAGGGGAATGGGATCTAGTGATGAGGGAAGACTGGAAAGCAAGACCCCTAAATCTAAGATTTTGGTCAATGTTCTTCCTGTCTCTGTGCCTCAGTTTCTCCATGTATAAACTGGGAATACACAGACAGAACCCCACCCGTATAAAGTGCTCTGAGACCTAATACGCTCAGTTGCAGCAAAGCGCTTTTTCACCATTATAAAGACCCAGCTGCAGGGTCCGACATGTCCTTCCAGTGCCATACATCACGGCCTGCAAGAGCGGCCTTTGGATTTGATCAGTTTAGTTTGTAGCCGTGCAGGGAGTTCTGACTCCAGCAAGATAGCGAGGAATTCAGAGTTTCCTAGGGATGCAGTCCCTCTGCTCAACTCAGGGCTGGGTGTCTGCTGCCGGGCTAAAGCCAAGCTTTGGGGCCGTGCAACTCCTTGATGAGCCAGATCCCATCCACAAGTTTCCCGTCCTGAAAGACAAAACCAGGACTCGGGTTCAGGGGTGGCTCCAGGGGATGTTTCCCCACTGCTCAGAACCCAAGACAAGCTTTATGGTGAGCCTCAGAACCCAGGGCAGGTCTATGGCAACGTGTCGGGAATGGGGTCGGGAGGGATGGATTGGGACCACAAAGGGGCAAGATTCATTCTGTGACGAAGTGAGAATGTTCTTAATGTTTTCCCTGAATACTGTGTGGGTGCCTCAGTTTCCCCGATGCAGTTCTTAAGTATCCAGGTGGTGGGATAAGGGTGTGTGATTGTGGCAGAGCCCTAGGGGGCCAGTGTGATGGTGTCTGCACAGAGAATGGCCAACACCCTGTCTCCTGGCAACTGATGGCCTGGGCCCCTCCTCTGCAAAGGTGCCAACTGAAGGTGTTGGAGAACAAAGGGATCAGGTGGCCTCCTGGCCCGGGAAAGAGACAAAGGCCAGAGGAGGGGCTGGAGAGTTTCAGTTTGGAGCTGGCTGGGGAAATGGAGGGAGGCCAGATGGGGCTCTGGCCTCCCTGCCCCCCAAGATGGACCTGACTGAGGGGTCCTGTTTCCTGTACCTACAAGCTCTGTTTTAGACCATGTTCCTGTCGTCAAATAAACCTTCTGTTTTACTGGCTGGCTGAGAATCACGTCTGACTGTGGAATTGGGGTGCAGGACCCTCTGACTTCCCCAGGACCCCGCCTGAGCAGACTCGCTGCGGGAAGCGCACGGTGTGGACGGGGATGCTGAATGCCCCGAGGTCAGCCCCAGGAAGGTGGAAGCTGTGTGAGCTGCTTGCCCTGGAGACAGGCTGCTCACAGAGAGGAGGCTGCCCCAGAGTCCTGCCTGGCTTCGTAGGGGGCAGTTCCAGAGCATCACTCGGTGACTCCGTGACACATTCACACTGGTGGCAGGGATGGGATTGCAATATATCCCCAGTGGCATGAAGATGTGCCTTATCCCCCCAGCTCTCTAGAGCTATTTCCCCTCCACCAGACCCACATTTTGGATTTCACTAAACCCTTCCCCTGCAGCCCCCTTAATCTGAAGCACCGATTAAGCATTCAAATGAAGTTGATTATCACGTTTCTAACAAAGGAAACATCCATGTTTCGCAAACCGCAGCTACAGGGATTTGGATTTACTCCTAACGCTCGGAGAGGCGTGGGGTCTAGCAATTAGAGGAGAGAAGGCTGGAAGTCAAGATCCTGAGGATATGAATTCAATGTTAGGCTGCTCCGGAGAGAGGTGGGGAGAACTCTGGGAGGTTCCATGGCTCAGGCCCATTTCCAGTGTGAACCCATCGAAGTTAGAAGGACCAAAACAGCAGGGATCTGCCCGGCTTCCCACCCAGCTCCCACAACACAGGAGCCAGATTCCCAACAGCCTTCAGCACCTACTCCCAGCCCCCACTCCTCACTCTACTCACTAGACCCCGCTCCCCTCCCTGCTTGCCCCCTATATCCGCTTGGAGCTGGACAAGCCCAGATGCTTCCTGTGCCTTTCTCCAGAGCCGCCCAGCTCCAGACTTCTCCCACCCTAGGCTGGAGGAGAGTTCAGCGCTGCTTTACCCCCGGGGTTTCCCTTCTCTGCCACTGCCTCGTGGTAACACCCCATGGGTGCCAGCTGAGATTCAGGGAGAGGTTGCTATGGCAGGAGCTCCAGGTGGTAGCATTCAGAGGGAGAGGGGCCCAGTGGGTAGAGCCGGGAGGGGGGGCTGGGAGGCAGGACTCCTGGGTCCTCTCCCCAGTTGTGTAAGGGGAGTGATGTCTAATGGTTAGAGCAGAGGGGTGCTGGGAGTCAGGACGCCTGAGTTATATCCTTGGTTCTGGAAGGGAAGTGGGGTCTAGTGGTTAATGTTCAGTGCCCAGATACCCCTGCAATGGGTCCACTGCACAGTCCAATGCACATTGAGCCAGCCCAGGTAGGGATCGGATCGGGCAGGATGGGGTGGGCGTTGGTGGGGGTCCATCCGCCGGCCATGCCGTACCTGGTCGTCAGACACTTGCTCCAGCCAGATATGGCTGCGGTTGACAATTTGCAGGCGCGTGTAGCCGTAGTCCTTGATGCGCAGGGCGCTCCACTCCCGTGGGTAGGGGACGAAGCAGTCCAGCCTCTCCTTACAGCCCTGCGGGGGATGGAGGGGGGCAGAGCCCATTGCATGACCATGTTGGGGCGGGGGGGAGAAAGAGAGCAGGGCTACATCTTAGCTTCGTTCCCAGCTAAACTCCTCCTCCCACTGCCTCAGCCCCACCTTCACTGCACATCAATCCCTCCACCCCCTACCCCTTTCAAGGCAACGTGGCCTAGCAGATAGAGCATTGGATGGAGACCTGGTGCCCTTGGGCGAATCGCTGCCCTGCCCATGCCTCAGTTTCTCTCTTCTCAGTCTGCTCCCAGCTTCACGCCTCCTCTCCCGATCCCTCCATCTTCTCATGGAGCCTCTTACCCCAACCCATCCATCCCCTGGGCAGCTGGGGCCCAATCCTGCCCTACCCCCACGCAGCGGGACTGTCCTGGGACAGGATCAGGCCCAGCTCCACTCCTTGTACTCTTGCCCTAAACTAACACCCCCAACAGGCATCTAAATTAGGCCCCGATCCTGGAAGCGCCCGCACTGAATTTCTATGGGATCTGAGGGCACTCAGCACCACTCAGGTGGTGTTTGGTGCTTAACGGGATCAGGCCCTTAAACCGTGGGCAGAGACGCCCGGCCCCGCGGCCGTCAGCGGTAGATTTCACCATTGACTCGCATGGTGAGCAGAGGCGGGCCTGTGGCGGCTGGTATCGGCCCGTGCTGCTGGGCGCCACACCACCAGGCTCGGGCCCCCGCTGTCACTTACAGCCGAACCGGTGATGATATGGACGGGCGCCCGGGGATTGGTGTAGGGCGATTTGGTGCTGCCGTTGTAGACCTGCAGTGGGGGGAGGCAGACGGGGTCATTTCAGACTCAGATCTTGGACTCAATCCCCTAACCAGGCTGGACAGCGACCCCGGAGAGACCCCCCCCCAGACACCCGCACCCCCCCACCCCAATCAGGAGTCACCTGATAGTTGTAGACCGGCCACAGCCTCTCGTAGGAGTGTTCATGGGCCCACAGCTCTAGGTCGACACCTGGTGAAGAGAGGACAGCACTGGCTCAGGACTCTGGCCACCGGATCTTAGACCCATGGCTGGATTGGGGGCCTAGGCATGCTCTGCCCTGGGGCCCTGCCGCTGGGCAAGCCGGCCCTTTAAGAGATAGGGTGTGGGGCTCAGCCCATGTTCCCAGGTGAATCACGGGAGAGCCCGGGTAGGAGACAGGGAAAGAAATATTCATTGCCCCAACTGTCATAATCTGTGTCTCTACAAGGACACGTGGAAGGGATCATATACCAACCGGGACCCGCTGGTCCTTCATATGAGTCCATACTGTACAAAGAATGAGAGAGGTGGGCTGGGAACAGGCACGAAAAGGAGTTACGCAAGCAGGTACCTAAACCTAGCCTGCCCTACAGAAGGTAATGCTATGCCACCCGCTTGCCTGGGCCTGCGGGATACACTGAGCAAGGCCAGACCTCGGGGGGCGATGAAAAAAGCAACCAAAGCCATCAAGCTAAACGAGTGGGTGGGGAGGGGGGCAGGCCCCTTAACCAGCATGACGGGGGACAGAGCCTGCGGCGCCAGGAATCCTTCGCGGGACTGGAAACAGAGACAATAGGAGATAGAAGCAGAGAAGTCCTTGGAGGTGCCTGTCACCTGGGGGGGCGCACGAGGCCAGAGCTGAGAAAGGTGCCGGGGGCCCGAAGTCCCTGGGACGTGGGCTCTGTCGCTGACGTCCGGGAGTGTCCGGGGAGAGGGACTGGGCCCAGCAGGGGAGACTCAGGCCCGTTGGGGGTCTCCCTGCATCGGTACCCAGGCTGGCTCATCCCCACGCTACGCACCGGCTGCTGGTGGTAGGGCTCTGGGCTAGGGCTGCATGACACAGAGACACCCAGAAAGTGACAGAAGCCCGTCCTGGTCGGCATGAGCCCCCAAAGCGCCTTGGTGCCACCCCGCCACCCTTCCCCCCATCGCCCCGGGGCTCCAGCTGACAGCCCCAGCGCATGTCCTGCAGGGGGAGCTTCCCAGGTTCCCCCCTAGGGGGTGCTGCCGGGGGAGGCTGGAGGGATGGGGGGTGAGGGGCAGCGGGTACCGTATTTATAGAACAGGTCCTCCAGGCCGTACTGATGTTGGGGGAGCCCTCGACGAACCTGAGGAGAAAGACAGCGGGGGGGAGGGGGGAATCAGCAGCTGGCGGGGGGCCTGGTGGGTTGCCCCACATCCTCTCCCTAAGGCCCTCCAGCGAGGTTCCCCCGCCCCCTGGAACGGCCTCCCTGGATCAGTCTGCAGGTCCCCACTCGGCTCCCTCCCCACTGGGTGCGAGAGCATCCTCCTCTCTCCTCCGCAGCGGCTCCCCCCACTCACGATGCTCTCGTGCTGCGTGCAGTCGTCTAAGTCGTTGTTGGAGCAGTACATGGGCCGGTGCCCCATGGTGATGATCCACGGGTGCCGCCGGCGCCGATCCGGCCGCGTGGCCTCCTGCCGCCGGGGGGGGAGAGAGACTCTGTGAGCGAGACAGTCTGGGCTGGTGGCAGCCGGGGGTGGGGGGTTGGGGGCGTGTCTACCTGTAGGTCTCTCTCGAGCCATTGGTACTGCTCCTGGACGAGGTGGCGGCCGTAGTTCAGGTAGAAATACACCTCAGTGGAGAAGGAGATGATGTGGGCAGGGCCGATGTCCCAGCTCGGGGGCAGAGAAGCAGAATCATATGGTGACAAGGGAGGGAAGGCAAAGGATGAGCCCTGTGCTATGCTGGGGGGAAACTGAGGCACACGATGGGGGAAGCAGCCTGCCCCTCAACACACACAGTGAGTCAGTAGGAGCAATAGAACCCAGGAGGCCCGGCTCCCAGCCCCCTGCTCTAACCACTAGACCCCACTCCCCTCCCAGAGCTGGGATAGAACCCAGGAGTCCTGGCTCCCAGCCCCCTGCTCTAACCACTAGACCCCACTCCCCTCCCAGAGCTGGGATAGAACCCAGGCGCCCTCCAACCCCCTCACACACACACTCTAACCAAGTACGGCCAGGCCCAGAGAGTCCTGCCCCAGGTGTTCTTATCCCCCTGCACCTCTGCCAGGGTCGGGCACCTGGGGCTGGAATGCTGCCCCCTGGGGGCAAGGTGGGGTGCTCACCTGTACCACAGGCCCTCCGTGTCACCGGGCATGCTGAATCGGGCACGGTAGTTGGAGAAGTTGCTGGGGGAGGGAAGAACAATTAGGGGCTGCAGTGGGTGTGTGTGTGGGGGGCGTGGATTTAACCCTTCCAATTCCCAGCCCGGCATCTCAAGCATCCCTAATGCGCCCCTCACCCTGGCCTCTAGGCTGCCACTCCTAGTCCGTCCCCCGGGAGCAGATGGAGACACCTCCGGCTCCGCCACCTCTTTCCCCGCCCCAACCGCAGGCTGAGAGGTTCCCAGGGCAACAAATTCCCCCCACTCACTATTTCTCCTCGTGGTTCCCCGGGCACGTCATATATGGCACCGATGCAGCAATGGGCTCGATCTTGCGCATGAAGGCATCTCCGACCATGGCATTACACTACACCCCAGAGACAGTCGCATCAGCCGAGGCACCTGGGAACGCTGCACCCTCGGAGCGCATTTACGTGCCTGGGGGCTGCGTGTACCCCGGGTGGCTGGAGGGCCACATGCCTGGAAGCGGGTGGGCAGATCCGTGTGCAAATGCAAACACGTGTGTGCGTTTGCATACATGGCCACCAGGGCACGGATGGGGTGTGGGGTGGATGGGGCCAACCCGCCTAGCATCGTTGCTTCAATTCCCATCGCAGGCTACATAGCTCCCTAGCACATCCCGAAGCAGTTCCAATCTCCCAAGGGCCTGGGCTCATAATACCGGCCTCCTGGGCAAGTCGCCGTGTGCGGGAATCAAAGCTCCACACCCCACGTGCCAGCCTCTGCCAGCTGGGTTAGTTCCAGGGCTGGAGCAGCTTTGTAAACCTCACTGAGTCCATGAGGCATGCAGGGTAGAGAGACCCATACAGGCCTGGGGGGACGCACACAGGTGAATGTACATACATGGGGGCACAAGCATCTCTGCTAGAAACCCTTGGAGATGAGCACACAGCCCCTTCCCCTGGGGGACCCCTGCCAGCGTCGGCCCTAGATCTCCACTGCAGAGACACCAGTGAGTGGGGCCAGCCCCCCGGACATGGAGGGGAGCAGGATGGGGCGCAGCCGGAGGAGAAGCAAAGGCGGAAGAAGCAGCATGGATACAGAATTTACCTGGTCCATATCATAGGCAAAATCCCCTGGGAAAGACAAGAGGATCACAGTGAATCAGCTGCTCTGCCCTGGGGGCAGGGGGCAGCCTGGGCGCAGATTTTACCCAGATTTGAGGTTACCCCCCCAGTTTGAAGCCGACCATGCTGGCTTGATGCCCTCTGAATCCTGCTCTAATCCCTGGAGGGGAGAGGGGTGCTCTCGAGGGTCGAGAGGCAGGGCCGCCCAGGGGATTCAAGGGGCCTGGGATCTTCGGCGGCGGGGGTCCTTCCGCTCCGGGTCTTCAGGGCACTTCGCCGAAGACCCGGAGCGGAAGGAGCGGTGGCGGGTCCTTCACCCCGGGTGTGTTCGGCAGCACTGAAGGACCCCTCCCACCCCGCCACCAAAGTGCTGCTGAAAACTCTCTTGGGGACCCCTGCGGGGCCCAGGGCAAATTGCCCCACTTGCCCCCCCCTTCTGGCCGGCCCTGCTGAGAGGTGAGTCTAGTCCTTGGCTGACATCCCCAACGAGGGGGGCAATTAGAGTCCCCAGCAGTGCTTTGGGGAACATGGGCCCTGCCATCCTAGGAGCTGGACACGGACCCAGCGAGTTCGTTCCAGGGGGCACCAACAGTCATGAGATGGGGATGACTGTCGGTCATTCCTGACATGGATGGGATGGGAGCTGGCGCCCCCTAGAGGGAAAAGGCCCCGTGTCCCATTCTCCGCCCCCTGAGCCCATCCCTTCTCCAGCCCCAATCCCAGGGCCTGGGGGAGCGCGGCGTGACACCGACCTACGTGCAGGATCACGTCGTACATGTCCAGCTGCGTGTCGCGCCGAAGCCTGGGCAGGGACTGGGGGTTGATGTTCCCCATGTCGCCGAAGACAGCGAGACGCGGGCTCCAGTCGGTGCCATTCGGCAGAGCCCGGAAGCTGTGGGGCTGGCTCCAGCCCAGCGGGCTCCCGCAGCGATAAGCTACAGGGGAAGAGCAGGGAGAGACTCAGACACCTGTAGGGTGACCGGACAGCAAGTGTGAAAAATCGGGACAGCGGTGGGGGCTAATAGGAGCCTATATAAGAAAGAGACCCTAAAATCGGGACTGTCCCTATAAAATCGGGACATCTGGTCACCACAGACGCCTGCTTCTCGTGGGTGTGTGTGTGTGTGTGTGTCTCCGTCCCTGCTGGAGGGGATGAGCCCTGCTCTATGTGTGTTCACACGTGATTGCACAGAGAGCAGAGTTTGCACGGCCGGGGGCTGTGTGCACATGGATCGGACTAGCTGGGAGCTGTGTGTGCGTGTGCGCACGCGCGTGCGTGCGCGTGTGCGAAAGAGAGAGATTGGGGAGTGTGCATGGCTGGGTGCTCAGGGTGGGGGTGTATTTGGGCCCAAGGCAGATTTGGACCTGGTGATGGTGGATATTGCTGGGGGACACTGTGCTTGTGTGCGTGCCCCGCCTATCAGTGTGCACGCGTGTGTCAGGGCACACGTGAGCGTGACAAGGCGTCAGGGAGCGTGGACGGGTGTCTGGGCACGCGCCCCCCCCGGCCCATCAGTGCATATCCCCAGGTCTCAACGGCCCTGCTGCACCCCCTCCCTGTGGGCACCCCTTTCTAGAGCCCTGCCCCCATGTCTCTGTCCCTCAGTCTGGTGGCGTGGACGTGGCTTGGCGTGGACGAAGGCTGCAGTGTGCCGGGCCCACTGCCGGGAGAGGAGCCGCGGCCGGGCCCCCGCTTACCGTAGCGCTGCCCGGGAGCCAGACCCCGCAGGGTGACCCGGTGGATCAACATGCTACGGTGCAACCACCCGCCGTCCACGAACCGGCTGGCTTGGCCCTTGGCGGAGGTGGTGAAGGCCCCGCCCGGCTCTGGGCCGAACTCCACGATGGAGCCGGCCGGGTCGAAGGTCGTCCAGGTGATGGTCATGGCGGTGGGGTCGCCTGCCAGGGTTAGAACAGCCTGGTGAGCGCTCGGAGCCCGAGTCTTCCCCGGGACGCCGGCCCTCTCCCTCCCACCGGCTCTGTCTAGGTGCTACAAGGGCCAATTACACACAGAGCCGGCTCCAGACACTCCTACCCTGCCCCTGAACCAGCCTCTGGCTCCAACCCTCCGGCCAGGCATGGATGGGCCTATGGCCAGGCCTGGAGCCAGATCTTGGTTTCCAAGGAGCTGAATCTGCCTGAGAAACTTATTCAACCTTCCCCCATCTCACCAACACTCTGGAACTGAGGCAGGGAAGTGTTTGCAGGGGATTGGGAAACTGAGGCACAGAGAGGGGAAGGGACTCACTTGAAGCCAGACAAAGTGGTCACTGCCTGAGCTGGGAACAGAACCCAGGAGTCCTGGCTCCCAGCCCCCCTGCTCTAACCACTAGACCCCACTCCCCTCCCAGAGCTGGGATAGAAACCCAAAGTCTGGGCTCCCAACTCCCCCTGCCAACCACTAGACCCCACTCCCCTCCCAAAGCTGGGGACCCCAGGCCCGGTGATATAAACATCAATAACCCAGTGGAGCTGGGCTCCCAGTCTGCCCCACCCCCGGTCCCGCTGCCAGGAGGCAGAGCCCCGACAGCCTCACCTGGGTAGGAGAGATGCACTTGCTCGGGCTGGGTGCGGTGGATGCCCTGGCACAGCAGCCAGGGGAGCACGAGGCAGAGCAGGCAGAGCCAGCCGTGCAGCCCCATCCTCGCCCTGCTCTTCCCAGCCGTGTGGAAGAGGGATGGGGAAACGAAAGCTGCGGGGTGCTGGCCTGGGAGCAGGTCAGATCCTCCTGTGGTCCTGAGTCAGCGCCACGCGGCTCTGATTTCCGCAGCCTGATACGTCAGCGGTGAGGCCAGACAGCTCCTGGGGGGCAGAGTTCAAATTCCCAGAGTTAGGGGGGGACCCTGATGGGGGACTGGATCTCGAGGGGCCCAGATGGAGGGCTGGGAGCAGGGGTCAGGGGGAGCTGGGTCCGGGTGTCTCCTAGTGGGGAGGCTAGGAGGAGGTCCTGGGGGAGCTAGCTCTGGGGCTCCCTGATGGGGTGTAGGAGCAGAGTTATTGGGGAGCCGGCTGCAGGGGACAAACACGTCCCTTGTGGTGGATCCCTGTATAGATAGCCAACACACGCCACCCCAGAGGCAGCTGCATCTCAGCACCGGGCGTGGGATGCCTGTAAAAACAGCCCTGGCGCCCTCACAAAGGGGGGCTGGGGAGATACAGTCTGTTGGGGAGGGGTTGGGGAGCCCTGGCAGAAGGGGGATGGGGGGCCCTGGGACAGCAACCAAAATTCTCCCTCCCACCTCAAGCCCCAGGCTGACACCGGCTGCCCCTCCCCTGCCAGTTGCTCCTGGCTCTGCCCCGTGGCACTAAGCAGGTGCCCCTCCACACCACGCTGACCCACCAGGACGGGCAGCCCAGAGTCCCACTCCTGGGCGAACCCGAGAGCAGAGCAGAGACAGACAAACAGGCACACCCTGTTACCCAAGCTGCCACCCACACCAGCCATCCCGCCCCCCAACTCTGCCCAGAACCCCAATTAGTTAAGGGCTCGGCCGGTGCCAGATGGGAAACCTTGCAAACGGACGACTTGTGCAACCACGGAGTGAATAGTGCCAGGGAGATACCAGCGCCCACATACACACACATACTGCCCCCTGCCCTGGCATTAAAGCCCCTGCTCCCTTAGCCATGGGGTGATGGGAGAACCTAGCGAGGCCCAAGAAATCAGTCATTGGAGAAGCACTGAGGGATGGATCCACCTCAGGGATTCCTCGTGGGAGGGGACGGGGCACAGGCCGGCAGAGACGCCAGCTTGACCTGGCTGGCTGGGTTATCCACAGGCCGGTGTTGCAACATTAGAGCAGGTCACGAGACGGCGGTGGGGGGGAATGAGGAAGGAAGAACTGGTGCTTCTTAGGTCAGGGTGCTGTGTTAGACCAGGGGGGCTGGGAGCCAGGACTCCTGGGTTCTCTCCCCAGCTCTGGAAGGGGAGCGGGATCTAGTGGTTAGAGCAGGAGGTGTGGGCTGGGAATCAGGACTCCTGGATTCTGTTTCTAGCTTTGGGAGCTTTCTACCCCACTGTGGCATTCCCACGCATGGCAGCAGCCAGACTGCAGATGCCTTGGGGCAGGGCCCAGCTCCATGCCTGGGCTCTGCAATTTGCTGGGTACCAGTTTCGGTGCTGATGACATCATCAATCATTCCTTGGCTGCTCTCAGCCACCCCCACCCCGATGGAGGTGGTTCAGTGTCCTTGACCCCATTTGTGCAGGTGGGGAAACTGAGGCACAGCACATAGCAAGGGACTTGCCCAAAGTCACATGGAGAGTCTGTGAGACAGCAGGGAATAGAACCCAGCCCTGGGAGGTCAACAACACTGACCTACTTTAACCACCAGACCCCCTCCCAGAGCTGGGAAGAGAACCCAGGAGTCCTGGCTCCCAGCCCCACCCCCCTCTAACCACTAGACCCCACTGCTCTCCCGAAGCTGGGGATCAAACCCAGAAGTCCTGGCTCCCAGCTCCCCTGCTCTAACCACCAGACTCCACTCCCCTCCCAGAGCTGCAGATAGAACCCAGGAGTCCTGGCTCCCAGCCCCACCCTGCCTCTAACCACTAGACCCCGCTGCTCTCCTGGAGCTGGGGAGAGAACCCAGGAGTCCTGGCTCCCAGCCCCCCTGCTCTAACCACTAGACCCCACTCCCCACCCAGAGCTGGGGATCGAACCCAGGAGTCCTGGCTCCCAGCCCCACCCCTCTCTAACCACTAGACCCCACTGGTCTCCCGGAGCTGGGGAGAGAACCCAGAAGTCCTGGCTCCCAGCCCCCCTGCTCTAACCACCAGACCGCACTCCCCACCCAGAGCTGCGGATAGAACCCAGGAGTCCTGGCTCCCAGCCCCACCCTGCCTCTAACCACTAGACCCCGCTGCTCTCCTGGAGCTGGGGAGAGAACCCAGGAGTCCTAGCTCCCAGCCCCCCTGCTCTCACCACTAGACCCCACTCCCCTCCCAGAGCTGCGGATAGAACCCAGGAGTCCTGGCTCCCAGCCCCACCCTGCCTCTAACCACTAGACCCCGCTGCTCTCCTGGAGCTGGGGAGAGAACCCAGGAGTCCTGGCTCCCAGCCCCCCTGCTCTAACCACTCGCTCACACACCCCTGCCGGTACAGGGGTCTCCCTAGCCCCGCAATCGCGTTTACCTCGCTCCTCCGCAGCCGCCCGCAGGGCCAGGGCTCCCGCGCCGTCCTCCCAGGGCTGAGCCCGGTCAGCTCGATGCACGCACCAGGCTGCCCCGGCTGCTGTCGGCTCCCTCCGCCGCCCGCCCGGCAGGTGCTGCAGGGCAGGGGCGGAAGGACGTCAGCCCGCAGGAAGCCCCGAGCGAGCCGTGGGCTGGTGGCAGCCGGCCAGGGAGGCGGAGCCGCACTCCCGGGTCAGGGCAGGTGCCCAGGCTGCCCGGCGGCAAAGGCCACACACCGGAAAAGAAGCTGGGGGCTCAGGACTCCTGGGTTCTCTCCCCAGCTCCAGGAGAGCAGCGGGGTCAGTGGTTGGGGGTGGGGCTGGGAGCCAGGACTCCTGGGTTCTCTCCCCAGCTCCAGGAGAGCAGCGGGGTCTAGTGGTTGGGGGTGGGGCTGGGAGCCAGGACTCCTGGGTTCTCTCCCCAGCTCCAGGAGAGCAGCGGGGTCTAGTGGTTAGAGGTGGGTTGGGGCTGGGAGCCAGGACTCCTGGGTTCTCTCCCCAGCTCTAGGAGAGCAGTGGGGTCTAGTGGTTAGAGCAGGGGGGCTGGGAGCCAGGACTCCTGGGTTCTCTCCCCAGCTCCAGGAGAGCAGCGGGGTCTAGTGGTTGGGGGTGAGGGGCTGGGAGCCAGGACTCCTGGGTTCTCTCCCCAGCTCCAGGAGAGCAGCGGGGTCTAGTGGTTGGGGGTGAGGGGCTGGGAGCCAGGACTCCTGGGTTCTCTCCCCAGCTCTAGGGGAACAGGGGGGCTGGGAGTTTTCCGACAGTGGCCAGTGCCAGGTGCGGGGGGGACACCAGGTGGGAGAGCGCTGTGCGGGGGAGTGGGGCAGGAGGTGAATGGGGAGCACTGAGGAGTGTGTACAGGAGGGGGGGCACCAGGGACAGTGGGGGTTGGGGACGACGCCGATTTACACAAGCCGGCGATCAGACCCTGCAGCTGCAGCTGGGCTGAGCGGAGAAGCCGGAGCTGGGGGCGTTTCCCGCATCCTCTTCCAAGCAGCCCCCGGGTTGCAAGGGGAGAATCCAATGTTCGTTTTGCACCCATGTAAACGAGAGCGGGGGAGAATCCGGTGCTCAGTTTGCAGTCGTGTAAACGAGGCCAGGGGCGGCTCCAAGGCGGGGCCGGGGATCACATGAGCGGATGCAGCGAGGAGCGGTAGCTGGGTCTGAGCTCGCCAGGCCGCCCCCCGACCATGGGGCAGGCGGCGAGCCGGGCTCCCCCGGCCCCACTGGACCCGAACCCGGACCCGAACTTGCTGCCGGACGAGCTGCTGGCGCTGATCCTGAGCTGGGTGCCGGGCCGCCTCCTGGTGACCCGCTGCCGGCTGGTGTGTCGCCGCTGGCGGGACCTCCTCGACGGGCCCACGGTGTGGCGGCTGCAGGGCGAGAGGCGGCCGGGCTTGCGGGCCACCTTGGCCGCCGCCCGCCTCTGCCTCCCGCCGCAGTGGAGCCGGATCTGCCTGCTGGAGCCCTTGGGGCGCAACCTGCTCCGGAACCCCTGCGGGCAGGGTGGGTGCCAGCCCGGGGGCGTGGGAGAGGGATGGGGGGGATTAGGGGAGGGGGCGTGGGAGAGGGATGGGGGGAATATATGGGGGGGATTAGGGGAGGGGGCGTGGGAGAGGGATGGGGGGAATATATGGGGGGGATTAGGGGAGGGGGCAAGGAAAGGGGAGCGGTAGGGATGGGAGGGGACCGTGGGAGGGGGTGGCGATTGCGGGACTATGGAGGGGTTATGGGGGGGGGCGAGGAAAGGGGGAGTAGGGCTGGGAGGGGGCGAGGAAAGGGGGAGTAGGGATGGGAGGGGACTATGGGAGGGGGCGAGGATTGTGGGACTATGGGGGGGGTTATGGGAGGGGGCGAGGAAAGGGGGAGTAGGGATGGGAGGGGACCATGGGAGAGGTACAGGTGGGAACATGGGAAGGGGGCAGAGAGAGTCCAGGGCAGGGGCGGGGGACAACACAAGAACGGCCATAGTGGGTCAGACCCATGGTCCATCTCTCCCAGTAACCTGTTTTCCGACAGTGCCAGGTACCACGGTGGGGCAGAGGGCATTGGAGGAGGGGGGACCAGGTGGGAGAGCAGGAGGTGAATGGGGAGCACTGAGGAGTGTGTATATGGGGAGGGGTATGTGGGTTTGGGGGGGCAAAGGAGAGGGAGCCCCAGAGTGGGGGAAGGGGAGAAAATTATCACTGGTGGGGGAGGGGGTGATGAGAGGGCACTGGGGCAAAAAGGTACCTGGGGTCTGGCAGGTGTGAAGGAAGGGTGTCAGGAAACGGGGGGGAGTCTCCCTCCTCCCTAGCAACCCTCCTCCCCAGATATTTATTTCTCTCCTGGTTTATTTTCGAGATCCACATTAACCCACTCCTCCCCCTGCCCCTGGGAATGGGTGCCCACCAAGGTGTCATCCCCCGCCCCATCAAACCAGCTTCCACCACACCTTGCCCCCCCTTCTCTTGACACATCGTCTTCCCACAGATCAGTTCCGTCACTGGCAGGTGGAGCATGGGGGCAACGGCTGGAAGGTGGAAGAGAACCGCTGCCCAGTCGAGGGCGCCCCGGCCCAGACCTGCTTCGTCTCATCCTTTGAGTGAGTGTATCCCCTGGGCCTTCCCGTTTGCCCCCCAGTTTCTGTGTGCGGCAGAGAGCTACCCGTTCTCCAAAGGCCAGTCCGGTCCTGGTCTGGCGTGTGCCCCTATGAATCCAGAGTCACTTGGATCGACCCAGCATAAATGAGACCCAGAGGTGCCAGGCCTGAGTCTGCCCTGCAGCTTGTACTGTCGTGTCCCAGATATATGTACACACCAGTAACTCCGGAGTGGCTCTGGATTTAGGCCAGGGCTACGCTACAGATTCCTGCCGGCACAGATCTGTCGGTCAGGTATTGGGAAGAGAGCGGTGCTAGCAGAAGCCCCCAGTGTGGATTCAGTTATACAGTACGGACGGAGGGGGGGAGAGAGACTGTGTGTGTTTTGGGGGACAGAGAGTGTGTCAGCATGCTGTCTTCTAAGTTCAGACAGTGGCAGAAAGCAACCAGTCCTGAGGCAGGGAAAGGGGGACACCCTGGGATGTCACTTGAGGGATTATGGGACAGCTCCGGAAGCCAGTTACAGCACAGAAAGCCATCAAGTGTGTACACTGGCAATAGAGCGCTGTGCAAATAGCCTTACGGTTTTTTTGCAGCGCTGCAACTGCGGAGTTTCTGCGCACAAAGTGGCTTGGCAGCGTGCACACGTCTTCCGTTTGAGTGCAAAAACCTGCTTTGCTGGGCAGAAACTTGCCAGTGTAGACAAGCCCTAAGTAAATCTGGAGTCACTTCAGGGGAGTCGCTCCGGATTTGCAGCAGTATAACCAAGATCAGATGCAGGCCCTGACTCTGTGCTGCCCTTGCGTTATCGTGACACACACACAAACGCACACTACCCAGGTGTCAGTATCAACCCAAGGTGTCTGGCAGGGGAGAACTGGGAACGGTGTCGCCCCAGATTTACGAGGCCTTCTCTGTACTGCTGATTTGCCCTGCTTCCAGCCCCAGGTGTAGCTGCCCCAGCCCCAGCAAACTCCTATAGCAGACATTATTTGCACTGCGGGAGCTGACCCCATGAGTTCAAATCATGGCTTATGGCAGCGTTGCCTGTCTACACAGGGAGCTGTACTGCGGGAGTGCCCGGAGGCTTGAACACCTGAGCTCTGTTTCTGGCTCTGCTCTGTGACCTTGAGCAAAAACTACTTCCTCTGTCTGTGCCTTGGTTTCCCCTCCCACCCTTTGTCCACCGTGTCTACACCATGAACTCTTTGGGACAGCGATTGTCTCCTCCTAGAGTTCATCTTGACCTGCCAACATGTTAAAACCACAACTGCCCTAGCTACAGTCGGATTTCAACACCTGTCCACTAATACTCTTTTTTCCCCCCCAGTGTCCACAGAGTCTGTGCAGCGCCCAGCACAATGTGGCCCTGATCTCAGTTAGGTGCGATTGCAATATCTCATTAGGGTTTACTTTTCCCCTCTGTAGGTGGTGCATCAAATCGCAGCTCGTAGATCTTCTAAAGCAGGGGTTGTGGGAAGAACTGCTGGATAACTACCAACCAGAAATCTACATCTCCGATTGGTAAGTTTCACCCTCTTCTCCCTAGAGGCCTTAATGGTCACCTGCTGAAAGAAATGGGTTTGTGTCTTTGCTCCTGATTTCTGATGTCCAAAATAAGACACCTGCAGTTTCCTTTATTTCTAGTTATAGGGGCCATCTGTGCATCAAAATCAAAGGGTTTGGGTTTGTTTTGGGGTGGTTGGTTGGTTTGTTTTTTTTAAACCTTAAAAATATCGGGCCTGTTGAACCTTCTTTGATCTCTTTTTTTGCTGGAGGTCCCCTTGGAGGACCCAGAGATGTGGGTTGGGAGCCCTCTTAGCCCTTAATTAAAGCAGTGAGAAGGGCTGGATTTTTAACAGTGAGTTTCTCCCGCCCAACTGTTGGTCAGGGCTTGCATCAAATGCATATTCGCAGGTTGCGTCTGTTCTCGGACTTGCTGGCTAGGATCGTAGACGGGCTGCCCTGAAGTTGCTGGGCTAGACAAGAACAGTGGGTGAGGATGTTACGGTGCTTGGAGCTAAGATGCTGGTGCAAATCCCCTGACTGATGGGGACCAAAAACCCGGTGGTGCTGCATGTGTTGGATTCGGCTATGTGTGTTCCCAGGATTCCTGTTACCTTTTACGTTCGGGGGCCTGTGTCCTGTCTCCCTCTTGCTTGTTCCCCAACGTCTGCTCCCATCCCCCAGGTGGGGCGCCCGGGAAGACTGTGGCTGTGAATACTCCATCTGCGTCAAGCTCCTGGCTGCCGACGGAAGAACTGTAATTGCTAAATTCCAGGCCAACCCCGATCCCATACAGCAGTGGAATGATGCGCAGTATCACCAGGTGAGCCGGCTCCGTTGCCCGCTCTCTGGGAACGTTAAGGGACAGGGAGTCAGGACGCCTGGGTTCTAGAACCGACTCAGCCACTGGGTTGACTTTGGGCAGGTCACTTCCCCTCCCTGTGCCTCAGTTGCCCTGGGAAAGGGGGATAACCATACTGTGAAGCGCTTTGGGATCTACCGTTGAAAAGTGGTAGGGATGAAGTGGGCGTAATTTGTAAAATTATGTAGGTTTTATTACAGAGGAGCGGAGGTGCAGGTGATGGTGGCGGCAGAGAGAGGAATAGAACACGGGTCTCCTGACATCCAGTCCTCTATCCATTAGCCCACCACCGGCGACAGATGGCTAGGGCTAGTGGGCGTTCAGCCCCTCTTTCCCCACCCCAAATCTATTCGTGCCTGCTCCACTCGGCAAGCAACGCTCTGTATCCAGCTGCACCAGGGCCAGGAAAGAGGCAGGAATGGCCCCACCTGTGCACGGAGACTCGTGTTCCATGACGCCCTAGCGCTGGGGTCCCCAACTTGGTGCCTGCGGGTGCAATATGCTATTCCCACAAGAAAGCTTGGGGACCACTGCTCTAGCGGGCTCCTCCGAATTCTGCAAGCGGCTGGAGTCGGGCCCAGACCTGTGGGACGGGAGTCACCACCAGTGCTCCCTCTAATTTTTCCCACCCATGTGCGGAATGAATTTTGTTACGTGCAGGGTGGATTTGATTTAAATCACTAGTCAGGAAGACTCCATTTAATCATGGATTTCTACATAAAAGTGCATTCTTGTTGGTTGTTTTATACATATTCTTCACAACTCCGAGACAGATGAGACCCAAATTGGGTCTCTTTTATGGCCTGCTGCCATTATAGGTTTTCCCTTCTAGTGAGAGAATGGTATGGTAGATCTCAGATCAACGAAGGCTACACTCAGAAAGACCTCAAGACTTCTGGAATATGCTGCTCAGTTTCACTTTTGTTTCTACTGCATGTCCCTCCCTTCTCACATTTAGCTCCAGACTTCTTCTTCTTGTCCAGATCTATTCCACCCCCAACAACCTTCTATTCATTGAACTTTTTTTGAAACTGCACTCTTAGAGAGAGTTAAGGGACTGACTGTGTGTACATAAATTTGCAGAGGGACAGTAGGGTTGAGGCCTGTTATTTCTCACCTCTATATATTTATTTTAAAACATGTTTGCTGTTAACAAGCATGTTACCGCTGGAGACACAAATCCACAGTCTGAGAACTGCAAAACTAAGCATCTTTGATGGTATCTTCTAGACTGAGCACTGAGTCCCATTGGGTAGATAGAAAGATTAAATCGTGGTGGTCAAACTTTTTGGCCTGAGGGTCCCATTGAGGTTCCCAAACTGTATGGAGGACCGGGTAAGGAAGGCTGTGCCTCCCCAAACAGCCTGGCCCCCACCCCCATCCACCCCCTTCCACTTCCCACACCCTCTCAGAATCCCCAACCCATCCATCCCCTCTGCTCCTTGTCCCCTGACTGCCCCCTCTGGGGACCCCCTGCCCCTAACTGCCCCCCGGAACCCCACCCCCCATTCCAACCCCCTGTGCTCCCTGTCCTCTGACTTTCCCAACCCCTATCCAGACCCCTGCCCCCCTGACAGGCCCCCCGGGACTCCCACACCTATCCAATCCCAGCCGCCCTCCCCATCCCCCGAACCTCCACCCCATCCAACCGCTCCCTGTCCCCTGACTGCCCCCTGGGACTCCCTGCCCCTTATCCAACTCCCCCACCCTCTTATCATGCCTCTCAGAGCACCAGGACTGACAGCTGCGCTGCCTGGCCGCAGCCAGCCACGCCGCAGCGCACTCTAGAGCACTGGGGCAGGCCGGCGGCTCTCGCAGCCATGCTGCCCGGCAGGAGCTTGCAGCCCAAAGTGCTGGCGGCACGGCGAGCTGAGGTAGCAGGGGAGGGGCCGGGGGCTAGCCTCCCCAGCCATGAGCTCTAGGGCCGGGCAGGACAGTCCTGTGGGCCAGATGTGGCCCACGGGCCATAGTTTGCCCACCTCTGACCTAAATAATCTATACAGAAGCCCCTGGAACCCCATAAAATTGGGTCCCTAATCCATGAACTATTGGAACTCATTTACAAAACTTTTCTTAAACATTACATGAATATATTGTCTCATACTATAGAATTAGAATTTATAATCTCTATTCCATGATGAGATACATTATAGCTCAAAGATATCTTAATTAAAACTATCTTTAGATAAGTTTTTTCCTCAAAAAGCATTTTATCAAAAAATCCTTTTTTTTTTTTTTCTTAAATCATTGATTTTTATCCACCCTGGTTATGTGCACCAATATGGAGGTGATGTGTGGGAGGGGGCTCAGGGCTGGGGCAGAGGGTTGGGGTGCAGGGGTGTGAGGGATTTGGCTGGGGGTGTGGGCTCTGGGGTGGGGCTGGGGATGAGGGGTTTGGGGTGCAGGAGGGTGCTCTGGTGCTCCCCCAGCCCTCTCTCCCCGCAGCAGCTTTGGGGCTGGGGCCAGGGAATAGGCGCCCATCCCCGGCCATGGGAGGTTCAGGCCACCCCTCCCATGACCGTGGCTGAGTTAGGGAAGGGGTGCCTTGGCCTCGCCCTGAGCACCTGCACAGAGCTAAATAGGCTGCTGCATGGCCAAGCACCTTACAGGGAACTTAGGCCACCAGTCTGGGGGGAGTGTGGGGCAGGCCTGCTCTCCGACCCGCCCCACTCGCTGCACAGTGGCTATTCCGTTTTGCCCAGCCCCTGCCCTGCAAGAATATCTTCACCAGTCTATGTAGCCCCGACTTTCTCTGGAGCACATGGATTTGTGACAGGGTCCAGAGATCAATTTGGGTTCCTTTTCCTTCCCTCCCAGGTGTCCTACTGGTTCAGGCAGTACGGCCGCGGAGTCCGGTATGTGCATTTCCTCCACAAAGGGAAGGACACTCATTTCTGGGCAGGACACTACGGCGCACGGATCACCAACTCCACAGTCATGGTGAAGCTCAGCTGAGAGCCAGGAGCGGGTCTCCACGAGTCTCTCACGCGAGCCGGAATGATGATCTCCATTTGCCGCTGCGAGCTCCTCTCCCGTCCTAGAACAAATCAGAGGGGTGCGTCTCCTTTAAATTAATATGCCCCTACGCTTTTTCGGTCCGTTCTTTCTGGCCAGCCTCGTCCTGCACAGGACAAAAGAGTACTGTGGCGATTCTTGAGGTTCCTAGTGCCTGTCAACCTGCCCCTGCACAGCAGAAGCAACAAGTCTGTAAAGATGGAAACAACTGGGCTTGTGCCATTATTTGTGGGGCTTTGGGATTGTGCCATCAGAGCGTGAAGGGGTTAAAAAAATAGTTCTTTGAGGTGGGTTTTTTTTACCACCGTGAGGAGGAGTTGTCAGATCTTCTCTGCCACGTTTCCATTAGGAAGCTGCAGAGATTTGGTTTGGGAGCTCGCTGTGTGTTCTGTTAACGGAAGAGTTTTTTCTGCCAGCTGATGCCTGTGGCATTGCCTATCTGATGTGTATCCAGATTCACAGGCAGGTGAGCAAAATACCCCTCCCTCCCCCCATGTTAGTTAGATTGCATGGTTCTGGGGAAACGGGGGTTAGAACCCACCTCCTGCAAGCTTCGGGTAGTGCAGCGCTCGTGAGAATACCATACTGGGCAGCCCTTGGACAGACGTAAATAGCTGCTTGTTGATTGTCCCGGAGTTTATGGGGAACGTAACCTTCAGGTCCGTTCTCACTGCACTCGGATCCCAGCAAAGCCAGCGGGCGTGGTAGACGCTCAGGCCTTTTGCTGACATAAACCAAGGGTCAGCTTCTGAAGTGTGTAAATCTGGAAAGACTCCAGAAGAGTGACTGCAGATTCACACAGGTCTACATGAGACCAGAACTGGGGCCTAGCAGTACTTTGGTGCAGTTCCCTCCCCATTGGGGGGGGGGGGGGCGCGATGTGGGCGTAAGGCAAAGTCTACTCTTGCACTAACGCATGATCACGGGGCATGAGCAGCGGGTTATAGGTGGAGCCACAGAACCCACTCCCAGCAGGGGTGGACGGGCAAGACCTTTCTAGGGGACTGGGGTCTAATTTCTGACACCTGGCCCAGCTACGGCCTTCAGTGCATCACCTTGTCCTGCGTACAGCCATCGGGATAGGCCTTAGCCCTACTAGTAAAGACAGACCAGAACTACTGCTGGTATAAACCAGTGTCCTGCCGTTGGTGTCTTTGCTCTCTTACACCAGCAGGGGATACCGTCCTGTTGACCTGGAGGCGTGATGCTGGGGGATCTGGTGCTCTGTGTTACCTGTCTCAAAAACCCAAATTCTGCCCCCATTGAAGTCCGAGGCTCTGATTCTCCTACTGCTCGAATGAGGCCTGCTGACTCCAATGGTCTTAAGCCTGGTTTACACCGGAGAGATAGAGAAGGGACTTAGGGTAGCTATACAATCCTAGCACTGAGCAACCTCCCAGCCCATTCCCTTGGTGTGGAGAGAGCCGGAATGGATGGTGGCACTTGGGGCAAGGCTGCTATTGTTTAAAATGATCCCATGGGCCTGGGCTGAAATCCCTGGTAGGTTAGTTACTGAGAGAGCTAACGGGTTTCCTGTTGGTCTGAATTGTTTTTATCAATAAAAGGGTATGGGAGTTTTCAGCTGGTCCCCAACCAGAAAAGAGGGGCCAGGGAGTATATGAGCTGTTCAGTTTCAGAGGGCTCTGGCCTGAAATGGAGTCGCTGAATAAGACATAAGCAGCTTGTTAATAAAGATTAAAGTTCTTTTCTGAACAGCATGTGGTGCGGGTGCTTTCAATGAGAGGAAGAAACGTGGGGACCAGGCACAGCTCAGAGAGAAGGAGGCAGCGGACGGGAGCTTGCAGTGGGGTGGTAATTAAATGATGCAGTCTGGGGGCTGTAGGGGAAGAGCTCTCCCCGAGTTTGTGCTGGGCGGCCTGGCCCAGGAGGGGTAGGCAGCTGTGCCCCCAGTTCCCTGAGCAGCAGGTTGCAAGCGGCTGAGAGGCCAGCGGAGGAGAGGCTGCTGCCCGGCATGCTCAGAGAGGGGGGCGAAGCTCAGGATCGTGCCGGGGTGTGTGTGAAACAGCGTGTGAAGCCTGAGACAGCTCTGCAAGACACGTTCCTCCCAGGGAAGCTGGCCGGGGCAACTAAAGGCCGAACCATCGCTGGGGGGCAGCTGCCAGCCAGTAAGGGACTGGGCGCGCTGGGTGGGGCTAGTGCCCCACGGCTCCCAGAGCCTTCCCCAGGCAGCGAGCGACCCAGCCCTACTGGCCTCTCCCCTCCCTCCCACGCTGCAGTGGGACAAGCTCTGGCCTGGAGAGGGGAAGAGGACGTGGCCTGAAGCTCACACAGGGACCCAGCAGCAGAGCTGGGGATAGAACCCAGGAGTCCTGGTTCCCAGCCCCGCCCCCCCGGCTGCGCTGCACTCAGGGCTGTGACGGGTGCGCGGAATGACCCTTGCGCTCTCCCCGTAGTTCCCCACCATGCTCCCGCCTCCGGGCTCTCCCCGGCCAATCAGAGGAGGGGCAAGGGTCCCCGCGCGCTGACCGCGTGGCCAACCAAGAGGCGGCGCGGTCGGAGCCAATCAGAGAGTGGGGGGGCGGGGCCGAGCGGCGGAGGGCTTGTGCGGGGGAGGGGAAGGCAAGATGGCGGCTGCGGAGTGAGGTCAGTGTGGATGGCGGGGAGGAGAGCGAGGGGTTGCGCCGCCCCTCCCCCACCGGTTTCTCGGGGGGGGACCCCTCCCCCTCCCCCTCCCCCCCCCACATCTGAAGCCCTGGTCAGCGGGTCAGGGGAAGACCCCTCCCGTTCCCCTGCCAACTCCCCCCCCCCTTCCTTCCCCCCAGCTGCCCCTCGGTGGTTGGGGCGGGGGGGTTCTTCTCCCCGCCCCCAGCTGGTGCCCTAACTTCTCGCCATTCTCCTCCAAGCTCCCCCCCTGTGATTGGCAGAGGGCAAAGGATTTCCCATCCCCCTCCCCACTTAGTGCCCCGCCTTTCAGCCGCCCCCCCCCCCCCCCAACAGCTGCTCTGGGGCTGGGGAGAGGGCCCCGTTTCCTCTCCTCTTCGTGGTCCCCTCCTAGCTGCTCCTCTGCGGGTGTGGGTGTTCCCTCCACCCCACCCCTTTTTTCCCCCAATCTGGTGCCTCCCAACCACTTGGGGGCGTAGGGGATTTGTACCCTCCCCAAATCAGCTGACTTGTCCTGCTGAAAAATCCCACACCCACCTCCCTGCCTTGCCCCCGTTACTGTGCCCCCTTTTTCAAAACCGTTGTCAGATTCCCAGCGGTGGTGGGCCAGGTGTGTCCCCACACAGGTAGAGAACAGGCTAAGCCTTCCGCGCACATGCACCCTGGGACCATTCAGCAGGCCTCAATCCGAATCTGCAGGAATCTGCTCTAGGAAAGTGGGTCTGTGACTCTGTTTAGTTCTTGGCAAAGGAGCAGCTTTGTAACCTGGATGCGTCATTCCGCCTAGGAACTGAGCAGAGGCTTGCCAGACTCGTGCCACGTACAGCAACAAACCCCTGTCAGATAGTAACAATTCTCACTCGTTTTTCTTCTGGGCTAGTGATTTTAAAATGATAAGCTCTGTAGTCAGTTACCAATCCCATAAACCATCTTGTCTCACTTGACTGAGACCGTGCCTATCAATGTGGTAGCTGGAGTTCCTGCCCACCAGAAATATTAACTTTCTGTTTTCCTTTCTTCCAGGGGACTCGTATTCATGGTCTCTGGGGCTTTAGTGAGCTTTTAATGCGGAGAATGTCATGCAGGGGTTTCCTGAGGTTGCTGGCACCACCTTTGAGATGGAGTATGTATCTGTTTCTATTCATTACTTTGAGTCTGATTGATTCTGGAGTGTTGCTCTGTATTGCTTTGCTATGCAAAAAATGCATGTACCAACTATACTGGCTCCCAGTCTTCATAGAAATATTGGACTGGAGGGGACCTCGAGAAGTCATCTAACCTTTCCCCCTGTGCTGAGGCAGGATGGCAGGCGTAACTATCAATAGACCATCCCTGGCAGGTCTATTGGTGGCTTTTAAGCAAAGGTTAGACAACGACAGGGATTCCACAACCTCCCTCGGTAACCTGTTCCAGTACTTAACCATGCTTGGAGTTAGAAAGTTTCTTAATATATAACCAAAATCTCCCTTGAAACGAAGTTGATTCCTTCATGTCCTCCCCTCAGAGGAAATGGAGAACAATTGATTAGTCATCTTTATAACAACCTTGTACGTATTTGAAGACTATTATCCTGTTCTCCCTCAGTCTTCTCTTCTCTAGACTAAACATGCCCATTTCTTTCAGCCTTTCCCCGTAGGTCTTCTAAATCAGTGTTTCTCAAGCTTTTCAATACCAGGGACCATCTTGATGCCTCCTAAACTGTGTGAGAGAGATCTCCAGCACCAGCGCTGCTCCACGGACTGGTCATTGAGAAACTCTGTTCTAAATCGCTTATCGTTTTTGTTGCTCCAGGAACAACCAGCCAGGGAACAGGAAGAAATAATCCTAGGGCTGCACAATTTGAATAATTGGGCAGGGGTTTATGCCTTTCTCTGAAGCACAGTTGGGAGGCAGGGTACTACGGTCCTATCTAGCATGGCAAGAGGTGGGATAATGGATTAGAAAGATGTCTGATGCTATACTAGATAGCACAGCATAAGACATAATCCCTAGTGGAGAGAGCACTAGACCAGAACTCAGGAGACCCGGATTCTATTCCTGGCTCTGTCGCTGGCTTGTGGAGTGATCTTGGGCAAGTCACGTGCCTCCATGTGCTTCAGTTTCCCCATCTGTAAAATGGGGATGATGATGCTAACCTCTTTTGCAAAGTGCCTTGAGATGTACTGATGAAAAGTGCTAGGTAAGAGCTAGGCATTATTATAGATGGACCATTGTTCTGGTCTCCTACAGGAATAGATGGACCATTGGTACAGAAAGGGATGCCAGCTTGGATTAGTTGGATTGTTCCCAAGTGGTAATTAATGAAACTTCTCTTCCTTATAGGTATCAATGCTTTCCCTCATGCCTTCGTACCAGGGAGATGGCCATTAACCCAAGCTCTGGGCCAGCTGGAAACCCGCACCATGGCAACCCTCAACCAGATGCACCGTAAGGGCAAGCCAAAGTTTCCCCCACCCAAACTCGGCCCCACCTTTGGCAACCCCCAGGTCAAGGGCGTGGTCCTCAAGACCATGATTCGCAAGCCCAAGAAGCCCAACTCTGCCAACAGAAAGTGCGCCCGGGTGCGGCTCAGCAACGGCAAGGAGGTGGTCTGCTTCATTCCCGGAGAAGGTCACAACTTGCAGGAGCACAGTATTGTGCTGGTGGAAGGTGGAAGGACACAGGACTTGCCTGGGGTGAAGCTCAAAATAGTGCGAGGGAAATATGACTGCGCCCATGTTCAGAAGAAGAAATAAGCGCCTCCGCGCTGAGAGGTGTCGTGGGATTGTAAAGTTCCCGGCTTAATAGGAAAGGAGTTTTAATCACGTCTGCATTTGTATCATGGCAGATATCCTCCAGAGACATTACTACTTGCTCTCTACTGTTGTGAAGTATTTCCATGCAGACCATGCTCATTAAATTCTAACTCATCTTTGAGAGACAGGGTGGATTTGTGTTCTGAACAAGGGCTCTGAGTTGTAGTCTCAGTTCCCGGAGGGTATGAGGGGGTGTCTCTGGCTATGGGGTCTCTTTGGAAGAGTCACTCAGGCTCAGGGGGAGGGAGGAGTCTCTTCCTCTGCTCCTGGGAGAGGGGCTTCTGGAGCGTTGATCAGGCTATGGTACATTGGGGGACCCTGCAGGGTACCAGAGATCTCCAGGGGTCACTCAGGGTGATGGAGCATGGGGTGTTGCTCAGACTGTGGGACACAGGAGGACTCTGAGGATGGGTCACATGGGGGAGTCATGGATTGGGAGAGCACTGGGGGTCTCTGGGTGGGGGGGGGTCTCCCTGGGGGAGCTGTCTTTGTCTGGGGAGGGCTGGGGGGTGTTGCTCAGGCTGTGGGACACAGGAGGGCTCTGCAGGGTACAGGAGGGGTGTCTGGGGAGGGGGGCTCTCAGGGGGAGGCTCCCCCTGCCCCGAGGCAGTGTCCTTGGATGGAGTGGGGTGGGGTTGCTGGGGAGGTGGAAGGGGGGGGCTCCTGCTCCTTCAGCACCCCCTCCCTTCCGTCCCCATGGCAACCAGCTGGCTCCCTCCTTAGCGACCAGTCTCCAGGGGCGGGGCCAGCTCGGGCGAGGGGCAGGTTCTTTGTTCTGATTGGCCCTTCCGCCTCGTCTTGGGGGCGCGCTGCGGTTGGCCGGCGCGCGCGGGAGAGGCCGGGGGGGCGGGGCGAGCGTGTCACATGACCGGCAGACATGGCGGCGCCCATGGCGCTGGGGCGGGCGCTGCGGCGGGTCCGCGCGTGGCGGGCGCTGCCGGGGCCGGGGCTGCCCGGCGCGGGGAGGCGGCGGAGCAGCGAGGGGGCGGCGGGGCGGAGCCGGCTGTACGAGCACGTGCGGGAAGGGAACAGCGCGCGGCCCCGCCTGGACATGGCGGCGCTGAGCGCCCGGGCCGAGCAGGCGGAGCGGGAGCTGGAGACCCGCAAGGGGCCGCTGGGGCCCCGGGACCTGCGCGAGATCGTGAGTCAGGGGCGGGGCCTAGCGGGAAAGGGGTGGGGCTTGTGGACGGGGGCGGGGCCTATCTGAAAAGGGGGCGGGGCGTGTGTGCGATGACCTCGCAGAAATGGGTGGGACTTGTGGACATGGGAGGGGTTTAGTGGTAAGTGGGTGGGGCTTGGGGCTTAGGGCGGGGGGGGGCAGGGGCAATGAGCGCCTTGGCGAAGGGGATATGGGTGGTTGGGGTGGGTGCTAGAGGGAGGAGGGTCTTGTGGAGAGTGGATAGGATAGGGTGATGAGAAGGGTTTATAGAGTGGGCGGGGCCTATGGGGGAGGATGGATGGGGGCTATAGAGGAGTGGGAGGTTTATGGGGATGGGATGGGCTAAAGGGGAGGGACTTATAGGGAAGTGAGCTGTAGCTCACGAAAGCTCATGCTCAAATAAATTGGTTAGTCTCTAAGGTGCCACAAGTACTTCTTTTCTTTTTGAGGACTATAGAGGAGTTGCCGGGGACTACTGGGTGGGGTTTATGCGGATGGGGGAGTCTACAATGGATGGGTTTATGGGATATGAAGTAGGTCTTAGAGAACTGGGGAGGGGCCTTTGGGGAAAGGATAACAAAGAATGGGGTGTGGGGGGTTGCTGAAGTGGAGGGTACTGGCTTGCCTTCCTGTGTGCTGCCGTTGTCCCTGGCTCCTGCTGGGTGTGATGGCTCCATCTTTCAGATCAGCAGCCAGCTCACAGGGAGAAGATGGATCCAGCTTCCCCAAGCAAAAGCAACAGGGTGATCCTGACCTGATTTTGGTCTCTGTCACCCCTGCTCACAGGACTCTGAACAGCAGCCCTGAAGCTGACTAGAGCCTTGTAAATTTCCCTGTTGCTATTTCTGCTGCTTGGATAAAGTTCTGAGCAGAAGCAGCAAAGCTGCAGCTGCCTCTGTGTGGTGAAGGAGACAGATCAGGGTAAGGGGAAGCTGGAAGAGGAGGTGGATTTGGGAGGGAAGGGTATAAGGTTAGGAGGTTAAGTTGAAGAGTGGGATTCAGGGGGGAAAGGTGATGCTTTGAATATGGGAAAGAAAGAAAGACAGAGCGGGTTTGGGAGAGCGAGAAGGGAAAATGATCTGCAGAATGGAAAATACCTGCTGCTTTGTAGTGTTCGGAGGAGCGACTGTTAGAGAAACCCCAGCTCCGAGCACTCATGCTGCTGTTTTCCATCCCCACCAGCTCTCCACGTGGAAGAGACTGGTGAATGTGCAAGAAGAGATTGGAAAACTTGAAACTGAGAAAGAGGAAGTCTCCGTTCAAGTGAAATACCTCGTGGTGAGTCTACACAGCAGCACCTGTCCTATTCCCCAAAATAAAAATACCCACCATCATACAGATGTCACGGTCCAGAACTCATCCAAGGGGCATCCCTAGAAATTGCACAGACACCTTATTCACTGTATCCTGGCTTCATCTGCCTTAGCTGCCATCTCCTCAGCCGTGAATGATTTCAGGCCCTTTCGAAAAGGTGACTGTGTGTATAGAATCATAGAAATGTAGAACTGGAAGGGACCTTTGTAGGTCATCTAGTCCAGTCCCCTCTACTGTAGCCAGAGGGGATGGCACAGTGAACCAAACATCAGGTTTGAAACCTGTAGACTCTCTGGATCTAGAGCATGGATCCAGCAGTTGATGCAAACCTTTATCCTTCCCATTAATTCAAATTCTACATATTTTATGTTATGTGGATTCTTCCGATGAGACCAGAACATCAGAAACTGAACACTAAAACCCCCATATGGCACGTTTCTTAAGCATAGGGGGTCAGATCTTCTTCCCCCTCCCCTCACTAATCCTGGCTGCCGATCGCCCTAGAGACAACAGCTTCATTTTAGTGCTGGATGAACTGTATCCATTAGAGAGAGTCTGTCAAGTGCCTTTTACCAGAAAGCAAAGGACTGTAATTGGGCGCAACTCCTGTTGGCAAAACTCCCATTGACTTCAGTGGGTGCATCTTTCAGTCTGTCGCTGTATGATCTCATAGGTTGCCATGGTAGCTCAAAATATGTAACTTTGGACTTTGATGACTCTTAAGCAAGGTGTCTTTAATCCACTTGCTGCTTCTGGGTTTTTTTGCTTAACTTTATGGGCGGTTTGTGCATGTTTTGTCTGGTTTTTTTCCCCTTCTGCCTCGCCCCCTGCCGAGCATGACTGACGAACCCTGCCCCCCCTCCCGCCCCCGTTCTCTAACCCCACCCCTAAGGATTTTGTGCTGCTTTTGGATCCATTTCACACTTGTGGGCCTTTGAAAAATCCAGCAGCCGGCAATCCTTGGGTTTGATTCTCCCCTCATACTAGTGCAAAACTGGAGTGACCCCAGGGAAGTGGGTGGAGTTACACTGGTGTAAAATTGAGATAAGTTAGCAGAGAATCAGGTGCATAGTGTGTAGATTACTCCCGGGCCCTGGGGTGAGATTTTCTGCTAGGTCACAGGCTGCCCCCTTCTCCCCTATGTTTCCAAACAGCCCCAGTGTGCAATGCAATATTTCCATGTTTAAAGCCCCCTACTGCTTGTGGCTTCTGACAGCTGGTGTAATTTTCTGTCATCACAGATGCTCTGTTCAACATCTTAAGAGAGCAGATGCTGGGGAGCTATGAGGTTGCTCACTTTCATACAATCCAGGCACCCCTGGTTTTGTTTTCTTTAGGCCGGACACCCTTCAGCAAGGAAATAACTCTTACTACCTTCTGTTTTTCTTTTTTTTCTCCCAGGAGACCCAGGACAAGAGCACATTGCAGTCGGTAAGAGCCAGATTTTGCTAATGTAACAATCTGTGAAAGCTCAAGGAAGTATTAAGTGCACACTTGACCTCTGCAGATGGATGCTACAGGGTCACGTACTTAATTCCTTAAGCAGACTGAGCTGTAAGCCCAAGGAGAGCAGAATATTAAGCTGTTGCCTGTGATGTGTAAGGAGCAGCAGGGGGCACCAGAGAGATATCCACCAACTCACTGCAGCAAGCGGCCACACTGGGTCTCTGACTTTGCTCTCACTTAGAGCACTGAAATCCCGATTTCCGATTCTCTCCCAAATCAACTGGGCTCTGCGTCTTGATGCCTAAACTATACCCTGAAAATTTGAAATTGATCAGACTGTAGCAACCCAAATCTGCTTTGATAATCCGTTCAGAAGCCGAATGGCCACCCCTAATAGTCCAGAAACTGACTTGGGTTTTTAAACTATGACATTAAGCATGCAGGGATCATTGGATTTCTTGCTAGCTACCTGAATAGATATGTGTTAGTGGAGCTGTGCGACAGAAAACTGCAGGTGATCAGCTGTATTAGAAGGCTTCATGTTTAGGACTCCGCAGGGCCGCTGGTTTTGCGCCATCCCTGCTTTTAGCATGAATGTGCTATTAGCAGAAGCCCTTGTACGTTACAAGCCCTGGCAGGAGCATAGGGAGAGCTCCTTAGAAATCCTCCTTCACTAGGAAGGATGGAGGTTGGGGCAACAGGATGAGGCGTGGACAGGTTGCTTTGAGAGGAAGACAGGGCATGGGGGTTAGGGCACTGGACTTCATGTGTGACCCTGAGCCGCAATTCTCCAGCTATCATGTGAAGAGAACACATCTTTTAGTTTTACCCCACCTTTGTCTGTCTTTAGATTTTTAGCCCTATGATGCATGACCAGTCTCCTTTTTTCCTGTCCTAATGCAATGAGGCTCTGGTCTGTTCTGCTCTGTTCTGTTTAAAGCTCTGATGTTCAGGGCTTTAAAGAAAAGAGGGGCTCTCTGGCGGTTAGAGCGTGTGATGGGTGTCCCGTGGAATGTTTCCGTTCCCAGCTCCGAGAGGGGACTCGTGGATTAGTTTTGTGAGAACAAGGGACTGGCTGGCCTGATGTCCGAATTCAGTTCCCAGGTCTGCCGCTGTGTGACGCTGGGCGGGTTGCCTTTCTGTGCCCAGTTTCTAAATTTCTAGAAGGGGCTGATGCTGCTTTGAGGTTCGTGGTTGACAGAGGCAGTGGAAATGAATGCTGTAATACAGTGCAGGGTACAAGCTGTTGGGAAGATCCTGTGATACTCAGGGGCATATGGGCAATGAACCTCAAAGAGCGCCACAAGACTCGGCCATTGGATATATATCCGGCTCCTTTTTAATCCTGGATCTGGCTGAGACTCACTCCTCCTCACTATGTGCTCATCTGCTCCCCCAAACAGCTTCCCGATTACCAAGCGCTACGGAACCGAGGTCGGGAAATACGTAACCAGCTGAATTCCCTGTACCAGCAGGAGATGGAACTGGATGAAAAGTACTATCTGAAGGCTCTGAAACTGCCGAACTGGACCCACCCTGATGTGGTAAGGCGGGGCTCTGGGTCATGGGACAGAGGGTTGCTGTACGGGTGCACAATAGTCACTCAAGACACTGGGAGGCTTAACATTAGAGTTGGTAGGAAACTCTTGTGAATACAGAAGAGATCCAGGTAAAGCTAGGTGCCTATAATGTATGTGGATTCAGTCACCTGGGCTTTAGATGTTGATATGGAACTTTCACCTTATTTCAGTCAAGTCTGCCCCTGAGCTTTGACTTAAACAGCTGCTCGTGTACAAGGGAGGGTGTAGAGAAGAGCCACGAAAGGGACCCAAGGGCTGGAAGAAATGCCTGACAGGAAGAGACTTAAGGAGCTCAGTCTGTTCAGTGTCTCAAAGAGAAGATGGAGAGGTGACTTGGTCGCCGTGTATGAATACCTTCCCAGGGAGAAAAGACCAGGTGTGAGAAGATTCTTTAATCGAGCGGAGAAAGGCAGAACTAGGACCAATGGCTGGATGTTAAAGCCAGACCAAGTCCAGTTAGAAAGAAGGCACTGGTAAACAGTGCGGGTGATTAACTGTCAGTACCAGCTCTTGATGGCTTCAAATCTCAACTGGATGCCTTTCAGGAAGACGTGTTAGCCAGCCACAAGTGCTTGGACTCAATACAGGGGTGACTGGGTGAAAATCTCCACCCAGTGCTCTACAGGAGGTCAGACTAGATGGGTGAATGGTCCCTTGTTCTGGCCTTAAAATCTTATTTATCTTCTCTCTCTCTCCATCCATCCTCCCACTAAGGAGAGCGTTGCCCCGGCATAGCACACAGCCGTTCTTACAATGTCATGGCCTCACTCTTTCTTTTTTTTCCTAACGGTGCGGAGTAGCTGCAGCTCTAACCGCTAGACCCTGCTCCCCTCCCATTAGATGTATTGATTTGTGCCCGGCTCCCCACCTTTAACCAACGGCCTCTCATCCACGGACACAGGAGAGGCAGATCAGGGAGTCTGGATGTGGTTACTGCCAGGAGGGGAAGACAGGGCCGATCTCTCCAGAATTGCCCTGCCCTGTACACTCCCCCTGCAGCTCTGATACTGGCCGCTGTCAGAGACAGGACACTGGGCTAGATGGACCCTCGGTCTGGCCATTCTGATGGTCTTAGAGAACCATGCTTAGGGCTTGCCTCTTGTGGAAAGGCTGTCTTGGCTCTGATAATACAGGTATAACTGGCCCAAAGCAGTGAACCCACACCGCCTTGCTAAACCGGCTAGAGCTGCTTCCCCTGCAGATCGTGAATAGGCGTGCTGCATTCTGGGTAAGCATCCCAGCATGCAGTGTTCCCCTGCTGCGCACTCTGCATTGCGGGATTTTTCTCACGCCGCCCTTGGAATTGTGGGACTTTGGGTCGAACGCGCAAACTCCCACAATGCCCTTTCCGGTGTCCTGGAATTCAGTTAGCCCCTAGGTGGTGCCACGTCCCAAGACCGGGTCAAAGAGAGAGAGATCCATGTAATTATGGGGCTCATCCGCTTTGGGTTTGGAGTGCGTTCCCCATGCCTCTCTTGAATCTTTGTGGTGGTCCCACACGACCTTTTATCTTTCCTTCCTCCAGCCCGTCGGAGATGAGAGCCAAGCGAGGGTGGTGGAGGTCGTGGGAGAGAAACCAGGTAGGAAGCAGATTTTCGGGGCGGGTTTCGGACCCTGCATGTGAGGAAGCGTCACATGGGCCGGCTGCAAAGCCAATCTACAGCTGGTGTTCAGCTGGGGGGATCTGGCCATCGGTTAGCCTTGGTTGTGACCTGCCTTCTCCAAATCTGCCTTGGAGATGGGAACGTCTGCTGGGGAGAAGGGGAAAGACCGGCTTTGTCCCCGTGAGCCCCAGGGAACTCTGGGAGCAGCAGCTTACAGGCAGAGAGAGCCTGGGGATGGGGCCCTAGTAGCTGGCTTAGGGGGGTTCTGCAGGTCTTCGGCAGCAGAATGTGTGTTTGCGGTGGGGGAAGGGGGGAAGACACCAAATATTAAGACATAGGATGGGAGCAGTCACACATCATCCCTGTGAGGGGAGAATGCTGATAGTCGGAGTGCATGGTCACTCATGCATTAGCTGTCTGGGTGTCAGGACTCCTGGATTCCATCCCAGGCTCTGGGAGGAGAGTGGAGTCTAGTGGTTAGAGCAAAACAGGGCTGGGAGACAAGACTCCTGGATTTTGTCCCCAGCTGTGGGAGGGGAGTGGAGTGGGATTTAAAGGGTTAGAGCAGAGGATGATTGGGTGTCAGGACTCCTGGGTCCTGTCCTGCAGTTCAGAAACTAAATAACTTTGACCGTGTCTTCCCAGCTCTGTCACTGGCTCCCTTTGTGACCTCGAGCAAGTTACTTCCCTGCTCTGTGCCTCAGTTTCCCCAGCTGTAGCAGAGACTAACGCTTGCCCAATCTCCTGGATGGTTTGCCCAACTGCCCAGTGCTTTCTGCTCACTGGATCCTGCGCAGTAGATGCACCTGCCGAATACTGTGTCCACTGAGTTAGTGGGGGAAGAGTCCCCTACAGCTATGACGCGTCTCCTGGGACCCCGTTGTGACTTTAACCCTTTGTTTCCCCTCACCTTCATTTTAGCTTTTGATTTCAAAGTGAAGGGGCACCTGGAAATTGGGGAAGACCTGGCTATCATCAGACAAAGGTAAGATGGTGGGGGCGAGTGGGGTGGGGAAGGGTTTGTTTTTAGGGCTACAGTACACTGAACTTTGGGTTGAAATCTGATACCAAGGCCTGCCTGATACGTAGGCTTAATCCACCCGGCTCTGAGCCCTCCATGTTAAATGCTAGACGATCACTCTAAATTGGGTAGTGCGACCGCTGCTGGAATCCCGTGTCCAGGACTGGGGCCCACAATTCACGAGGGATGTTGGTAAATGGGAGAGGGGTCAGAGAAGAGCCGCGAGAATGATGAAGGGGTTGGAAGACCTGCCGTAGACTCAAGGAGCCCAAACGCTGCTTTAGCTTAACGAAGAGAAGGTGAAGGAGAGACTTGATCCCAGTCTCTAGGTACGTAGGGGGAGAGCAGCAACGTGACGAGAGAGGGGTCTTCAGTCTAGCAGACGAAGGCCTGACAAGATCCCTTGGTTGAAAGTCGAAGCTGGACAAATAGACTGGAAATCAGGTGCAAAGCTTCAGGGCCGCTCTAACCCATGGGCCGCGGGGGGCAGAGAATAGCCACAGCACAGTGCGCTCCGGCCATGTCCCCGATCTACCCCCCTGTGCTGTGGGCCGGGCCCTTTGCCACTTGCACACCAGCTGCAGAGACCGCTGCGCAGGGTGGCTTCTCGGGGGGCCATCTCCACCCACCGTGCGATCCCTTTACACTGCCAAAGGGTCCCGAATATATCTGAGCATCAGACCTTTGGAGCCTAAAAGGCCGTGACTTGTTAGCCCCCACCCCCCCAGCGTTTATACCTTTCTGCCTCTGGCAGAGGGTCAGGTTTGGAGAGACCACTCCAGACTGGGAGACTGCATTTTGCTATCCCATCGATGAGGCAGCTGGCCGCTGCGCCTGCCCTTGGGGGACCTCCAGGGGTTGAGGAGGGGGCTGTCTGCTCTCCTGAACTGTGGATGGTTGCGAGGGGTTGAAATTTTCTGCACGTTGCTCGCAGCAGATTGGAAGGGAGAGGGCCGGATGCACAGATGGGAGAGTGAGGGGTAGCTGTTCACAAGCAGCCCAGGAAGTCAGGTTCACAGCCGTGGCTGCAACTTGCTTGGTTCTTGTGTCCTTTGGGGTGATGGAGGCTCTGGATAGCTCCGGGCAAGGAACGAGCTCAGGTCTCCTGCAGGGTGAAGTAGCAAAAGGAAGGCGCTGTGGCCTAAGGACTGAGGCATGGGAATCCAGACACCTGGGTTCTATTCCGGTCTCTGCTACTGACATGCTGAGTAACCTTGGGCGAGTCATGTGCCTTCTCCATGCCTCAGTTTCCCCTCCCAACCCTGATTTCAGCCTGTGAGCTCCTTGGGGCAGGGACTGCCTCTGCAGGGCCCTGGTTTCAGAGGGGCTCCTATAATACATCTAATCGGGGGGAGCTGAGGATCGATTGGCTGGGGGCTTGACTTCGACTGGCGCTGAGCGGTTGACCTCAGAGTTGTGGGTGCTTAGCACCTGTGAAAATCGGGCCCTGGGGATGCTGTCTACCTGGGAAGTCCTGGGGAAGAAGAGAACAGAACCTTAGTCCAGGCAGGATGTCAGATAGTCTGGCCTGTAGTCCAGATTGGGGCTTGTTTGAGTCGAAGGGCTTGTCTCTTTAAAACAGCTGAGACTAGGTGGCCCCCTGAAGCTGCCGATCGCTCGTAAATGTCGCCTGCCCATCCGCCATCAGGCAAATCTGCCTTGCATCCTTTGCGCTCTGTGCAGGGAGAGCCATAAACTCTCTCTGGCAGGGTGGCAGATGGTTGCTGGGGGAGCACCTGCCTGCTGTCGAGGCAGAACGCCACAGACCTCGGGAGGCCGCTGGGTTGGAAGAGAAACAGCCATTGTCAACGACCCACGTCCTCGGCCAGCTACAAACGGATGAAGCGTTGCTGAGTTCAGTGGAGCTCTGGCAGCTTAAACCAGCTGCGGATCTGGTGCTTTAATGCCCAAGGGCCACGTGCTGGGCCATGTGTGTAACATGGCTCGTGTCCGCAGGGGATGCGGGTCTGTTAAGAGCCAGATTCGGGGGCCTCGCTCGTAGCAGCTTGTGATTTCAGCTCTCCAGGTGTTTGGTTCAGTCCCCTTGGGATGTCTCCCAAAATGGCAGCTGTCAGACACTGATTCTTGGGAACCTACCTCTGGCCTTTTTGGTAGTTAACAGTGTGATCTGCTCTGGCTAGCTCTGGAGCTGCCAGCTGACATGGGGAGACGGGTCCCACTGGACACCTTCATGGAAGATCCTAGGTCTGAATTACAAAGAGGAAGTGGGGTCTAGTGATTAGAGCAAAGGGGGCCCTGAGTCAGGACTCCTGGGTTCTGTACCTGGCTCTGGGAGGGGAGTGGTGTCTAGTGGTTAGAGCAGCAGGAGCTGGGAATCGGGACTCTGGGTTCTATCCCCAGCTCTGGGAGGGGAGTGGGGTCTAGTGGTTAGAACCGGGGGGTCTGGGAGTCAGGATTCCTGGGTTCTGTTGGGGGCAAGTCCCTTTACCCCTCTCTCTCTCTCAGTTCTCTCCTCTCTGTGAAATGGCAAAGATCGTGAGCTTCACCACCCTGAATCAGCCCTTCTAAAAAACCCACCCTTGAGAGGCTGGGACATCTTATTCTCTCCACTTCCCAGGTGGGGAAACTGAGGCACAGAGCAAAGCAGTGACTTAACTGAGCTGCCTGAGGGATTCAGAGGTTGGACAGAGAATAAAACCCAGGAGTCCTGATGCCCCCCGCCCCCGCTCTAACCACATCAAAGGGGCACCCTCCGATAGGCGTGTTGATCTTGTAGTTAGGGCATCAGACCGCACTAAAGTGATCAGCCACCTGCTGTGTCTGGATGCCTCGGGGGCCCAGAGTTGCAGATCAGCTGTTGCTCTCTCCGGGCCCATTAGCTGATTGCTGACGCCCCCAGCCTCCTGCAGAATGGAGGGGCCATAAATGTTGCATGGGTTGCCCTTTCTCCTCCCTGTTGTTCGGCTGTGGGCCTCGGGCACTTTCCGACATCAGGCGCGCCTCCCCTGACTCCCCCACTGCCCTGGGGTGCGGGCGATGGCCCGTCATGGAAAAAGTCTCCTCTCTCGGCGTCCGCACGGGTGTCACGGGGCTTGGCCAATTTCTCTCCCTGTTCAAGATGCTCCCGTGGCTCCAGGAAGGCGGGAGTGAGTGGAATTACTCCAGAGACTAATCTGGCCCCTTTGTCCATTAAATGGGACAATAGCTGTTTCCATCTCAACTCCTTCGCCCACCATCCTTGGATCGTCACAGATTCCCCTCCAGAAGGGACCACCGTGATCGTCTGGTCTGACCTCCTGTATATCCCAGGCCAGAGAACTGCCCCAAAGCAGAACTTAGAGCAAAACTCTTGATTTAAACTTTGTCTGTGATGGAGAGTGCCCCACGACGCTTGGTCAATTGCTCCAGTGGCTAATTCCCCTCACCTGTAAAATTTACGCCTTATTTCTTATCTGAATTTGTTTAGTTTCAACTTCCAGCGGTTACATCATGTTAGGCCTTTCTCTGCTAGATTGAAGAGCCCGTTATTAAATAGTTGTTCCCCACGGAGGTACTTATAGCCTGGGGCCAAGCTGCCCCTTAAACGTCTCCTTGTTAAGCTATGCAGTTTGAATCTCTCGCTATAAGGCAGGTTTTGCAATCCTTTAATCTTTCTCTGAGCTGCCCCTTCTCCCAGCATGCCCTGCAGGGACCTCGGGGGGGGGGGGGGGGGGAAGGGCAGGGAAGATTGGGCTCTGTGACCCCAATGGTGACTGACAATCTGAAGCTCCCCACCAGCTGCCCTGTGAGGTAGGGCGGTGCTGTTATACAGCTGGGGAAACTGAGGCACGGCGAGACTAAGCGACTTGGCTGTGATCGCACAGGGAGTCAGCAGCAGAGCTGGGCTCCAGGTTAGGGCTGTGCCCGCTGTGCCATGTTTCCGGGAGCGGGCAGTCGCTCCCTGTGTTATGTTGCCCAGTGGAAGTGGCTTGACATGGTCTCTCTTCCTTTCTCTCCCCATGCAGGCGCCTCTCTCACGTCTCAGGCCACCGCTCCTATTATCTCCGTGGGGCTGGAGCCATGCTCCAGCATGCCCTGGTGCAGTTCACCGTCAGCAAGTTGGTGAAACAGGTACTTCCAGCCGGGTTTGCCGTGTGGCCTGGGGGCAGCCCAATCTAGTGGTTGGAGCAGGGTGCGAGGCGTCTGGGCGTGCTCCCCAGCTTGGGGAGCGGGGTGGGGTCTGGTGGCTGGAATGGGGAGGGGCTGGAAGTCAGGGGTTCTGTTGCCAGCTCTGGAAGGGGAGTGTGGTCTAGGGCTTAGAGCAGGGAGGCTGGGTTCCTGGGCTCTATTTCTGGGCTTGGGGAGGGTGGGAGTGGAATCTAGTGGTTAGAGCAGAGAGCCAGGACTCCTGGTTCCTGCTCCCAGCTATGGAAGGGGAGGGTGGGATCAGGAACTCGGACTGCTGGGTTCTATTTCCGGGCTTGGGAGGGCAGTGGTGTCCAGTGGTTAGAGCACAGGGAAAAGGCGGGGAAAGGGGAAGTCGTCGTCAAGACTCCTAGGTTCTGTTCCAGACTGTGCCGCTGACTCGAACGTGTTTGAGGGGGTGTCAGGATTCGGTTCATTAATAGGAATTTGAGGCTTTCACCTCTGAGTTGCTGCTCCGTGCCCCACCGGCGTCCTTGGATAGACCCTGTGTCCTGCGTTTGGTCGGTCTCAGGCCAGCCCCTGCTGTCCGCAGCGCCAAACCGCCCCCAGAATTCAACCCCCTGGTCGGCAGCCTCCGCAGAGGCTGAATGGGGTCACGGAGCCCAATCTCCCCTGCCCCCGCCCCCCCCCGGGGTCTCTGCAGGGCATGCTGGGAGAAGGGGCAGTCGCCCTGGGTCCGCTGGCCTGTAGGATCTTCTCCTTTCTCTCCCCCTGCCTAGGGCTTCATTCCGATGGCCGTTCCGGACCTGCTGCGAGGAGCCGTGTTTGTAAGTGCCCTGGGGACGGAGCCCCGGCCCCTCCCTGCCCAGGAACACGGACGTCTCTGATCCCCCCCCTTCTCTGCTGGCCTTGGCAGTAGGGTCTCCCAGAGGCCGGCTGTGTCGGTGCCGTGTTCCCAGCGCTGGCCCCCGACTCCTCTATCCCCGTCTTCCTGTTACAACTTGATCCCGCCGGCCCCCAGCTCTGGGATCCCAGTGATGCTGGCTCCTGCCTCTGCATTCCCAGCTGTGCCAATTCCCGGGCACCCATTCCACCCCCAGCTCTGCCGGCTCCCAGGTCCCTCTCTGCTCCCAGGCACCCACCCTGTCCCCCAGCTCCACACTGAGAGCGGCAGCTGGCCCGACTTCCCCCAAGCCCTGTATTCCCAGGGCCGTGCATTCTCCACCAGCTTGCTCCTCCCGCTGTTACTGGTGCTCCCCGGGGGTCTGCCCACCCTGCTCCAGGCCCCTTGCGGTCTCCCTCACTCTCCATTTCTCCCACTGGTGGCAGGGCCATGGGTCCATCAGCCGTGCAGAGTGTCTGGCCACCTCTCGGAACCTCGAATTTGGGAGGGAGGGAGGGCAGGCGCGATTCTGGGTGAGCCGACAGGGTGGCCACCCAGGACTGGGGGAGCCCTGGCAGGGGTGGGTTGCTCTACCGGGGAGCTGGACACCGTGGAAATAACCAGGGCTCTGCAACCTCTGCCTTTCAGGAAGGCTGTGGCATGCAGCCCAACGCCGTCCCGTCCCCGGTGTACAACATCGACCCGACCCGCTTCGAGGACCTGTGCCTGGCTGGCACCTCCGAGGTCGGCATCGCAGGTGAGGCAGGAACCGGCGGGCCGTGTCCGTCCTCGGCTTCCTGGTGCAACACTGAAACGCTGTGCCCCAGAGGTGGCTGCATTTCAGCAGCGGTGGTGGGGACGGGATGGAAGGGCCCAGATCAATGTGAGATGAGGTCGGTCTGATCCCTGAGCCCCAGGGGGCGCTAGGCCCCTGAGCTGATGTCTGATCATTTACGCTTCCTGCATTCGCTGCACCTCCGACCCCACACCGGTGGCAGGGCATATTACCCCTTTAAGGGACCGGCTGGAACTGGCAGCCGGGTGCAATCATGGCGCGCCCTGCCCTGCACGGGGGCTGTGTGTAAACAGGGAAAGGAAGCTGAGCCAAAGGAAGAAGAGACCAGACCTAGGCCTGGGAAAATTGGTTTTTCAGTTGTAAGTTTGGAGGCTCTGAGGCCAGGCCCTTAGAAACTGGATTAAGCAGCTTCTTTCCCGAGCTCCTCAAACGCTCCGGGAGCTAGGAACTCTGCCAGCTGGGATTGCTTCAGGGGCCCTAAAAAGGACATTTTAGTTTTAACCGGCCCCTTCTCGGATCCCAGTGCACCTCCCCGCTTAGATCTCAGGCCTCCAGCCGGCACCTTCGTCAGGGCAGGATCCCACCATCCTCTTCCTCCTGGCGCGGGGCTTTGAGTTCGTCTACCCTGGAGCTGGGAGCTGTAATTCCCACTTCGGACAGAGCTAGCAGGCAAAGAATAGTGGTGTGGCCCCTCCCCTGCGAGACCCTCCTCAGACTAGCCCTGACTCCGCCGTGGCTGCACTTGATTGCACGCTCACTCGACCGGAGCGAGCGCGGGTACGTCTCCAACAGAGCGCTTAGACACCGAGCGGCCCTGCCCACGCTGCGTGGCTTTCTTCCAGGCGTCTCCGAGCCCCTCTGGGTTCTCGGCGCTCTGGTGCAGCCGGGGGAATAGCGGGCGACCGCTGCCAGTCCACCCGCCCGCTGCCTTCGGTCGTCTCGAGGCCGGGACTCTCACAGTGGCCGGCGGACGAACGCCGTCCTGTTTCTGTGCCTGGTTCCTCCAGCGTGCCGTAGGCTTGTGTCTTCCGCCAATCCGGTCGGTTTTCTCCAGTCGACGGTGAACGGCCTGAGTATTACGGAGTCGGGTACCTCTGTCCCTGCTGGGAATTGCACCCCAAGCTCCGGCGTAGCCTGAATTCTCAGGCTGCCCCGGATCTGCCAGCAGCTCTGCCCCCACCGGTCTGTTCTCTGCCGCTGTGCCGAGAGTTAGCCAGCCACCAGTCGCGGCCTATTTATTCAGAACAAAAGCGCTCCCGAGAGAACAGATCTGGGGGAAAACACCCCAAACCAGGAACCTGCAGGCGCTCACCCGTCTTCCAGCTGGCAGGTCTCGAAGACCTCCAGGCACCCAGCAGGGCCTGTCTCTGGGCTGGAGCATGAGGGACCCTCTGCCCTGTGTCAGGGCGGGCGCTTTGTGCTGTTCCAAGTGCATCGTGTGCCAGGGCCTTTGAGCCAGGTTGAGCAGCCTGGTCCCCATGGTGGTGGTAGTTCATTGTTTCGAGGTGGCGAGGGGGGGGGTTACATTAACGCCCCCCCCCCCCCCAACTCCTCCGTTGGCTTTAGATCCTGCAGGGAACATGTTTTCTCTCCTCCACTGAGCCAGCAGTGCGGTCGCGAGCCAGCCCAGGAAGATCTCTCTACAGCTGATAGTGTGGGCTCTGTCTATTCCCTGCTTCCTCCGGCCGTCCACCGAGAGAATCCAGCAGCGCAGGGGCCTTGGTCTCGTTGCTGCTGTACCCAGGAGAAGAGCTTAGCGTGCCCGGCACAAGGAGGGGGCCACCCCATCACCCTCTTCTGTGCCCCTTACTGAAACCCTCCTCCCCCTTTTTCCAGGCTACTTCATGGATCATGCTGTGAATTTGGCGGACATGCCTGTCAGGTAATAACCTTCCCCTTGCCTCACATGGTTTGTTTTTCACAATCGTCGTCTTCCTTCTTGATCTGTCTCTCTCTGCTCCCATCCCAGCTCCAGCCCTTTGCCTGGCCCCTCCGTGCAATCCCACCTCGCTCAGCGCAAGAGCCTTCTCCCCCGCAGCGCTCTTCGTCCTGGGCACTTGCCCCGTATTTCTCCCACCCTGACAGCTCTCTGTCTCATCTGGAATCGCACCCACTTTTCCACCCTCAGCAGACTTGGTTTCTCTGTCCCTCCGGTGTCGTTTATTCCCTGCCAGGGGTTTGGGGACGCTGTGCAAAGTAAATTCTTGTTGTATTTCACGAGTGGGGGGCGGGGATAGAACCCAGGAATCCTGACACCCACAGCACCTCCTCCCCCTCCGCACTTTAACCACTAGACACCACTCCCCTCCCAGAGCCCGAAATAGCATCCAGGAGTCCTGACTCCCAACCTCCTTCACTCCCAAGCCTGCCCCGAGACCTCAGGATTCTGTTCCTGGCTTGGAGTCGAATAAGGAAAAGTCTGTACTTCGGTGCCTCAGTTTCCCCACTCTCTCCAATGGAGTTAATGATGCTCACCCCCATGGCAGCTGTGGGGTTTCTTTTCCCCCACCCAGCCCCGGAGAGGGCTGGAACAGTGGGTTTAATTTCATGGCCTGTCCTGTCCCTTTCCCCTTTTCCAGAACCGTGTGTTCCAGCACATGCTACAGAACCGAGACAGACACCGGCAAGGAGCCCTGGGGGTTGTACAGAGTCCATCAGTTCACCAAGGTAGAGGTGCCGTTCATTCTCTTGGGGAAAGCAGGAACTGGGGGGCAAGGGGGAATGGGAGATTAGAACCCAGGAGTCCTGACTCCCAGCCCCCTGCTCTAACCACTAGACCCCTCTGCAAGAGGCAGGGCCACCTTCCCTTTGCTGATTTGGGGGGAGAGGGTGAGCAGAGAGGCGCTTCGTTTCCATACAGGAGCCCGCTCTGGGTTGCTCCAGCTACTGGCCAAGGAGGCTTATCTGCGTTGGGACCTGGGACCTGGACTGAGATCCTCTGTCCTACCCTAGCCGCTGACCCGATGCGGGAGCGGACTACCGATGCCTCCTCCCCGGGGCTGGAGCAGAACCGACACCCTCTGGGCCGACCGCTCCCCACCAGCCTGGCATCTTCGGGTCAGGAGGGTCCTGTCACAGGGCATTGACAGCAGGGTGGCATTCCAAGGTCCCAGCCCTGGGGGACAGGGTCAGTGCAGGTCGAGGGAGGTGGGGCCTGGGAGCCCTCCCGAATAAAAGGCCCATGGGACGGCGCAAGGAGCGGCACCCGGTCCCAGGCGGGGTGGCAGCGGCTCCTCCCGCCTGACGCGCCAGTTTCTCTCCCCCCTCCCTCCCCCCGCAGGTGGAGATGTTCGGGGTGACGGCGGCGGAGAGCGGGGAGGAGAGCGCCGCCCTGCTGGAGGAGTTCCTCGCCCTGCAGAAGGAGATCTTCTCCGAGCTGGGGCTGCACTACAAGTGAGCGGGGAAGGGGAGGCTGGGAGTTCTGCAGGCCTTTGTCAAAAGGGGAGCTATGGGGCGGGGGTGGGGAGCACCCCCACAAGGGTTACCCTTCTGCCCTCCTTGGCGGCTCAGGGCCGCTTTCCCGGCTCGGCTGGGGAAAACGGCCCCAGCCCTGCTTCCGACCGGGTGCCCCGAGTGCTGGGATTGGTCCGTACCTCCCACCACCTGCCTGATCGACCTCTCTGCGGCAGGGTCCTGGATATGCCCACCCAGGAGCTCGGGCTGCCCGCCTACCGGAAATACGACATCGAAGCCTGGATGCCCGGCAGGGGCAAGTATGGCGAGGTGAGAACCGCCAGCTGGAGCGGTGCGGGGGGAATCCAGGCACCAAGGGAGCAGCTTGTCCAGGGGATCTGGGGCAAAGGGGGCAGCCCTGGCTGATATCTGCTGCCGCCCCATGTGCCTTGGATCCCTTAGGTTAGGATCCCAACCACAATGGCTGTCCACCCGCGTGCTTCAGGGTGTGGGGGTGGATAGGCATGTGAGGGGTCAGGAAGGAGATATACAATCTCACACACACCCCTAATGCAAATGCACTGATGTGGGGGAGTCCATTTGTGGGGAGTGGTGTGGCGGCACCAGGCCCACTGGTCTGTCCCTGGGGAGGTGTGCGGGGAGGGAACTGGTCTGGACGTGGGGACAACCTAATGCCCTTGGCGGGTCATGTGGCTGCTTTCTGCGTCACGTGACTGCCGTCCCCCAAGCCACCTCCCGCCACACGGCCCCCTCCTCGCTTCCCCAGATCTCCAGCACCTCCAACTGCACTGACTACCAGAGCCGGCGTCTGAACATCATGTACTGCGACCGGACGGGGCAGCTCTGCTACGCACATACGGTGAGCGCCCGGGGCGGCGGGGCGATGGGGAACACCCGCACGCCCCCCAGAAGGAGCGAGGGGCGTTTCTCAGGCGATTTCACAGGAGCGTCAGATCTAGCGGGAGTTGGGTGGGAGACCTAACAGAGCCTGGGTGCTGCATCCCAGCGCTGGGCGAGGGGTCCCTGTAGAAACCGTCCCCGCGCCCCACCCCAGAGGGGGCTACGGCTCAGTACTGGGGGAGGGAGGGGTCCCTTTGTCTGTCAGGTTGGATCGTGCAGGGGGAAAGTTGTATGTTAATAAATCCGTCCGCCGTGGGGGCGAGCGAACGGGGTTGATTCTCATGGCTACAGGTCCCGGAGCTGCTCGGGAGGCTGGCAGACACGGGTCACCGGCTGGTGAGTGGCTGTGGGGCGGGGGGGATTAAACCCCCCCCGTCATTCGCGCTGTTCTTCTCCCCAGGTCAACGGAACAGCCTGCGCTGTCCCGCGGGTGCTGATCGCTCTGCTGGAGTCCAACCAGCTCAAGGTGCGCTCCCGTCCCGCCGCGGGGGACATCCGTACCCCGTGTGCCCTGCGTTCGGCTCCTGGGCTTGGCGCCTGCTGGCGCTGGGGGCAGCTGTCCCCGCTGACGACCAGCGCGGCGGAGGGGGGCCGGCCACACGGCCCCGGGGGAGAGGGCAGAGTTGCGGCAGCCTGGGTTCTCTGCCCCAGCCGGGAGTAGAGAAGGGGGGAGGTTCCCCCACTGAACCGGAGCCAGGCTAGGGTTGAATTTAGAAGGCACTTTCCCGGTTCCCGTTTCAGGCCAGATGGGGCCGTTAGCTCATCCGGTGCGACCTCCCGCACAGCACGGGCCGTTAAGTAGCACCCGGCGATGGCTGGACTGCGCTCGCAGCGTGAGGCAAGTCAGGGCATTTGTCCCCTAGAGCAAGGGGCCCCCAATGCCCCTGCACTTGCAGGGAATCGATGAGGGGAGATCTCCCCAGATGATCCTGCACCCCTGGCTATGGAGGAAAGTGGGTGTGGCGGGGAAATCCCCATGTCCCTGCCAAGCTGGGGGGAAATTCCTCCCTGCCCCCCTTCTCTCCGTCAGCTGGGGAGCAGCGCAGAAAATCGGGGATGGCTCAGCAGTGTGGGCCCCATTCCAGATTCCCTCCCCCCCACAAGGTCCAAATTTTTTTTGGGAGCAGGGAGCATCCTTCTGCCCAGGCAGACAGGCCCGGAGCCAGGATGGTGGGGTGGGCTCCAGGTGGGAGCTAGCGGGTAACGTCTTCAGTCACTGCTGTTGTTTAGCCATGGGTGGGTGGTTCCCCCCCCCCCCCCCCCGTGCTGCGTCTTAACCACCCCCTGCCCCGTTCCTCCCCCCAGGACGGCAGCGTCCGAGTCCCCGCGATCCTGCAGCCATTCCTGGGTGCGGAAATCATCGTCAAACCCGGCTACGCCCCCTTGAAATACATCGGGCCCAACCAGCCCAAACGCTGCTGAGCCGCCCACCGGGAGCGGCCGTAACGGGGACCAGCTGTTGGGGATCCCCCCCGCCCCCCCCCGGCCAGCCCAGCCGGACGCAGACGAGACACGCGCACACCCCAGCAGCATTCAGAGGGGCCTTTCCTGGCTTGTTTTCCGGCTCTGAGCCACACCCAGGTTATTCTCGGTGGCTTGTGACCCGTCCCTTCTCCTGCCCCCTCGAGTTGGTCTGTGGCACCTGGATGGGGCCGATGTGGATGGGGTCTGAGGTGCTTCAGAAACCCCAAGATCCTTCCGGCACTGGACTGAGCTGCCTGGAGTCAGACCCCAGCACTGGCAGGAGGCAGGAAGCTGTGTTCTCCCCAGGACTCCTGGGTTCCTCCATCAGTAACCCCTGGCGAGGAGGAGGAGAGATCTGGCTTAGAGCCCTGCGGGCTGCCGGTTCTCATCCGACTCGGGCCGGCGCTGACTGCAGCGTATTCCCGTCGGCCAGCCCTTTGGAGACCCTGACGTGAAATGAGTTTTGCCAGGTCTCGGCCCAGTTCCCTGGTGGAGCCGCTTCGCACAGAGCAGGATCGGCACCAATTCTCACCGGCAGCCTCAGTGGAGAGGCAGAACGGGCCATGGAGACTGTACTTCCCCCTTGGCCGTAGCCAGGGTCCCCCTGGGGCTCTGGCAACCAAGCAGGGGGGCAGTGTGTGGGGTGGGGAGGTTCGCCCTTGCAGCTGCCCATGCTATGGGGAAGGAAAGGGAGATCCAGGCTCCCTGATCAGTCGCTGGACTGACTGCAGGTGGGCAGGATCCCAGCCAAGGGGCTGAGAGGGGGAGAGAGATACCTGAGTGGGGCAGCTGCCAGGGTGGGGCATGGGGTTCCTGGAGCTGCCAATCAAGGGAACGAGATTGTGCCACCCATTAAATCTGCAATTGGAAAAGGTTCTTCTGTTCTCAAGGTCATTGCTTAAAACACAAACTGGTTAGGGACGAGCGGGGTCCAGTGGGTTACAGCAAGGGGGATTGGGAGTCAGGACTCCTGGGTTCTCTCCCAGCTCCGCCACTGACTCATGACCTTGGAACAAATCACTTTGTTTCCCACTGTGTGGAACGGGAGTCACCCCTCCCCTCCTGTCTTTGTGGATCCTCGGCTGAGCCTTTCCCAGGCAGGGCGGAGGGGAAGTTGGTCTGGAAGGACCTGACCCAGCATCTCCATTGACCTCTGTGTGCTTTGGATCAGCCCTGTTGGGTGTCGTGTGGTTGGGAAAACCCTCCTGCCTCAGGGAATTCCCTTCGCCCTGGTGCTTCGAGATCTCCAGTCCTGCTGCGTTGGAAAGGGAGGCACCAATTGACTGTGGCAAACTGATCTTAATTGCTACTGTGGTCCAGAGTCACCAGGGAACAGAAGAGCCAATGCTCCTGCTCCTCTGTACTCCAGCAGTTATTCCACGGAGGAGAGCAACGCCTGCAAGACAGGGTGCAGGGTACTGGAACAGCTCCCCTGGCCAGTGGTTTCCCTGCCTTCGGGGCAGGATCTGACCCTTCGTGATTGTACAGAACTGCTGTCCACCACTGAGAGGCAGCCGTCTCTGAGGCGGGGTGTGACAGCTGCTTATAGATGGACAGTTTACCCAGCACTGAGATGCAGCCACCTCTGGGGTGGAAGGTGGCAGCTGTTTATATGGGGATTGCTCCCCACCAGTGAAATCCTTCCAGCCCCAAGTTGGCAGTCCACAGTTGTTTATCCAGGGATCCTCCCCCAGCACTGAAATGCTGCCGCTTCTGGGGTGGAAAGATGGCAGCTGTTTATACAGGGATCGCTCCCCCTGGGCTGAGATGCAGCCGCTTCTGGTATGGAATGCCGCAGCTGAGCAATGCCGGCTGCTCAAAGAACGACAGGCCCCGGTGTGATTGCATTGGCGGTAGCCAAGTTGGGATCCCAGAGACGTGGTAGGACAAAGCTGTTTTATCCATCACCTCTGCCCTTGCCGGCCAGCGTCAGAGAGGGGCAAGTAGCCCAGGTTTACGTGAAAACCTGCTGCTCCCCCCTGGGGCTTTTTATTGCTTAGAAATTTGCCATGCCGGCTGATTTGATTCAATTCCTCCTGCGTCCTCCCTGGGCTGCTTTGCTCCTGCGAAGGGAACAGGGTGCAACCCTTTGTGCCTGGCTCAGCCTGACAATTGCTCTGCCACAAAGAGGGGCCTGCAAAGGCGAGCACAGAACAGCTGCCAGCCGCCCGTTCCTGGCTGCACTGATCAATAGCGAGGGGCACGGCATTTATCAGTGCTCGCCGGGAGCTAGGGCCGGGCGCCAACTGCTTCAAACTTGGCTGCAGGGCGAGGGCTCGCGATGCCCCGGGCGGCTGCGTCTGAGTCTGAGGGGAGAGCGCCCCCTCCGGAGTTGCCCCCGCAGCACCGCGCCCCCTCGCTTTGAGGGCAGCACGAGAGCTGGATCTTCTTTTTTTTTCTTTTCTTTTTTCTTTGCAAAGAGTAAAGTCACCCCCCCCCCCAAAAGAGCATTTTTCAGGGCACCGAAACTATTCGTGCATTTGGGTGGAATTCGGCAAATAGTTTTGGCTGAAAAAATGGGGTTTTTTTTAACATCTAATTAGCTAAATTTCTGAATGAAACCATTGAAAAGCCGTGTTTTGGTTTGAAGGCCGGGTTCGATCCAATGCACAAACAGTTATTTTTATTTTATTTTATTTTTTGCATTTTGGCTCGAACCTACCTGATTTTTGGGGGGGGTCCCAAAACGGTCAGTCATTTGCTCAGGGCTAATCAGCACTGATTGCAGAGGGAGAGCGCCCACTACTAAACCTCCCACTGCACTGGGGTCAGCGGTGACTGCGAGGGGAGAGCGCCCCCTAGAGCCCCGCTGGGGTCAGCGGTGTCTGCGAGGGGAGAGCGCCCCCTAGAGCCCCGCTGGGGTCAGCGGTGACTGCCTGTGGCTCACCCTACTGCATCCCCCGCAGCACTTTCCACAAGTGATGGCCATCATCGCAGGCCTCAGTTTCTCCCACCAATGTCAATTAGAGGTGGCATTAGTCAAGCCCTGGATGAAAGCAGTTGCATAGCGTTGCTCTGAGTTATTGAGTAGCTGCCCCCCCCAAGCCAGCTGCACCTGGGCCCTGGGTGAACGATTCCCATAGGAGCAGCTGCCACGCTTCCACCCAGAGGTGGCTGCATTCTAATGCTGGGGGAATGATCCTTATCCATACAGCCTTAGAACCTGTGATGCTGATTGTAATGTACTTTATTACGGAGTCACTCTGGATCGATGGCCAGGACCATTGCATGGTTCTGGCCCGGGTCCTGGCATCTGCCTGACTCCTTTGCTCGCCATAGCTAAGCCCTGGCACCATTCTCCCCCTCCCCGCCCCCCGGGTGCTTGAGAGCACCGGGAGCAGGCAGCTAGCTGAGAATCACCTTTGACTGACTTCAGACTGAAACGGACCTGGAGCTTTAAATCAATGAGGCTCATTTAGAATCAGGGCAACGGAGTGACGCCGGTTTACACCTGCTGCAGATCCGGCCCCATTGGCTGCAACGGAGTGACGCTGATTCTGGCCAGGGCCGGGGGGGATCTGGCCCCAGCTTTGGAATCAAAAAGAAGAGGGTTGTCATAGGAACAACATTAAAACAAGATGAGCCGGCGTCAAGTTTTCGAAGGGAAGCGCGTCATTAATGGGGGTTGATTTGAAAGGGCAGCAGCGCGATCAAAATGAGAAATTAATTTAATTAAAGTGAACGAGGCATTTTTCAAACCCCAGGTTTCCTCGGCCGGGCTGGCTCATGTTTCCCGAGAGGAGCCAAACGAGGAGTCGTCCTACATTTGTCACCGTTTACGCTTGTGTGAGTTTCACCCGCGCTGGGGAGCGCCTTCACCCGGAGCTTTGTACGCACACTCTGACTGGAGTGACCGTCAGGGCACTTGGCTTAGTTAATGAAGTCTCGTACACGCTTCTGTCCACACACAAATCAGTCTGACTCCCATCAGCAAGCACTCAGGACCCGGCTCCGAGGTCCCTGCTAGAGCCCGAGTCCTGTTGCGACTTGGGTCCCAGGCCTGTTATTTTGCAGTGTGGACGCAGCTCAAGCCGCAGACCCGGGTCAGAAGGGCTGCGTGGCACAGAGCGGGCACGGCTCTGAGACCTGGGTCCAGCAATTGTAAAGCCAGGTTTACAATGGAGGGTGGACGCCAGTCAAGCGCTGGCTTGGAAACCGTGTCCACAAGACCGGGTCTGACCCCATGGGGGTGCGCAGAGCTCTGCCAGGGGGTACATCGACTCATCTAGATATTTGCCCGGCTTTACCACAGGCCCCGTAAACAGCTCTAGTGAAGTTACAAACTAAAATTTCATACGATGACGTGTTTATACTGCTCTGTATACTAGACACTGAGATGTCAGGACAATATTTATATTCCAATTGCTCTGTCTTATAATTCGGTGGTGAAAATGAGACAGGAAGCCATTTGGCTGGGACACTTTTTTGTATTTTTCTGTCTCATTTTGTAAGCAAGTCGTTTTTCAGAGAGGTGAAACTTGGGGGTACGCAAGACAAATCAGCCTCCTGAAAGGGGTCTGGAAAGCTTGAAAGCCCCTGGTGTGGACATAGATTCTGATCCACAAAGTCACTCCTGATTTACACCAGGGTCCGGTCAGAATCTGGCCCGCCCAGACCTTTTAGCTACCTCGGTAACCCAGGCCTTAAGCCCAGTGACCAGTTTGTGCTAGGGAGGAGGCAAGCTAGATTATTTGCTGGCCAGGTTTGGTTAGGCACTGGGGTGGCTTGGAATAAATCCAGTGTGCAGAAGGGAAAGGAGGGGGAGATCCCCCCCTCCCCCCCGGAGCTGACATCACTTCCTTTGCAGCCTGCCTCCTATTTAAAATCCCGCTGCCTGTCCTCAGATGCAGAGGCAGGGCCGCTCGCGCACACGCGCGAAGGCTGCACCTGTGGGGATTCGGGCACGTTCGCTGGCCTTGGCTGACCGGCTGTTCCACGGCTGCCTCCCCGGCCCCTTCCAAGCCGCGTCTGCAGCCCGCTTCGCTCCTGAGCTCCTAGCCCGCCTGGCTTTTTTTTACACCCGTCGTCAACAGCAGAATTTGGGCAGCTCTTTGGGACTCGCCACCCGAGCACCATGCTGGCCGTCGGCCTCTCCGTCTTGCTCCTGTCCTGCTGGCACGGTAAGAGCCGAGCAAAGCAAGGCCCAGACTGGGATAGACACAGCTAGGCGGGTTTTCAGAAGTGCCTAGGTGAGTTAGGTGCCTGGTCTGCTTAGGTGCTTTTGAAAATCCCCTTCGGTGCCGAACTTTGCGTCTTAGATGCACAGATACCTTTGTAAATCTGCCCCCAAGTGCCTCTTGCATGCTCTGATGTCTCTGATCATTGTAAGTTTCCACTGTGTGTTCTGGCTTGGGTCAGTCCTGCTTTCCCATTCTCCTGCCTTCTGGGGAAGACCCCGCCTGGACTGGGACAGCGTGTGGCCAATTTCTCTTTCAAACGGGGCTGGCGTGGGAAGGTGGCGATTGTTTGCCCCCTGGGAAAATGCAGCCCCCCCCCCCGGGGGGGATCTGCCAGAAATCTGTGTTCCGTGCCATCTGGGGAACGTGCTGCATTGAAAAAAACACACACACGCACTCACCAGCAGCCGGCTTTATTCTTTGGCTGGGGGTATTCTGCAGGAGGAGCTCGGCTTGAAGTGGGACAAAGTCCTGTTTTACGGTGGGTGGCACCAAATGAAAGGCCGTCTTGGCAGCAGCCGGTGTGTGCCAAGCCCCGGGGGCAGAGGGGGTTTGAAGCATTTCAGCACCCTAGACAGCATCCCGCCCCAGGCATCTGGCAGAGGAATATCTGAACTGCATCTTAAATATCCCGGCGCTCAAAACACTGCGCCCCCGCTCCCAAGTTGTGAAGGGGACGGCTTCCCCGGCCATCTCCTGGGATCCTGCGTGGTGGAGAATTTGCAATTAGTCGAAAGGTTTCAAGGCAAATCCGGATCGGGGCCTGAGGGGACCGGATCAGGGCAAGAAAGGGCTGCTTTCAAACTAGACATGCTGATATGAATCCAAAGGCCTGTCCAGTCATGGGGGTGTACCAGCAGGAGAGTAAGATTGTGTGTGCAGATCTCCGTGTGTCCCCACGCACGCACAGATCTGTGTACGCACGAGCGTGTGCACGTAGGGCTGGAACTGGGGGTGCTGCAGCTCCCCCTGGCTTGACGTGGTTTCCATCATGTGCCGGGTTTACAGTTTGGTTCCATGGCTCTCAGCACCCGCAACTGTACAAATTGTCCCTGCAGCCCCGGCTTGATGTGTCTGGGGCTGCGTGCGAGAAGATCTGGGGGGGCGATCTGCACACGCGTGTGAGTGCGTGTGTCTCTAGATCTGCGTGCAGGGCCGAGGAACTTCCCCCCACGGTTGCATTCGAAAGAGCGGCGCTTGGTTCACATCAATTTCTGGGGGGCAGACTTCACTTAGCACCCCCTGAGTCTTTCCCAGCAGTCCCCGACCAGGTCAAGGTCATTAAAAAGCCCAGGGGCCTCCTTCTGTTCTCCTGCCGCCATCACCCCGGCGGCTGCTGATTTACCCCGGAATCAGGCCCAAGCTTTCAGGAGCGAAGCCCCGATTTCGGAGCTAGGTGGGCCAAGGCTTCCTCCAGCTGGATCCCAGCCGCTTGCTTTCTCCGCCCCGTTGTGCTACCTCCCGCATTACGTAATATCATTATATAAGGCTGGTGCGTCCCTCGCTGCAGCCTCCGGGTGCCAGAGCGACGGCTCCCCTTCTGCAGTCCGTCGTTTGGCCTGCGTGTGGGGTGGGGGGACAACCCCGGGGCCCCCTGGAGGGGTGGATTATCAATGCACGTGCTGGGGAAGGAGCACACCCTGGGGGACTTGTGCATAAGGAAGCTGTTAGATAGGAGGTGCCAGGTCTGACTTATTTGCATTATTATTCGTCTTTGCTCTGTGGCTCCTTTTCAGCAGGAGGTGAGGGACGCCTGTGGAAACAGCTGCTGTGCTCCAGCCCAGAGGTGGCTGCATCGCAGCGCTGGGTGAGGGATCCCTGTAAAAACAGCTGCTGTGCTCCAGCCCAGAGGTGGCTGCATCTCAGTGCTGGGTGAAATTATCCACATATAAGGGTTTCAGATAAAAATGCTAGCAGGAATTGGACTCGGGTATAGACAGAGGGGCTGGGATGGAACGAGCTGCCCTTTGCGTTTGTCTGGCTTTCGCAGGAAGATCCCAAACGTAGGGTCTCTCGACCCCACAGCAGGAACGCACTACCCGGCCGGCATTTGGTTATCAAAACAGGGCCTCGGCCAAAACCAGCTGGGGCACTAGCCTGCGAATCAGGAGAACAGGGTTCTGGGCCCAGCTCTGCTCCAGGACCTTGAGCCAGTCACTTGCCCGCTCTGTGCCTCAGTTTCCCCTTTTTGTGTCTATTTAGATTGCAAGCTCTTCAGGGCAGGGACTGTCTCTCACTCCGTGTCCGTGCCTCACCTGGCATGGCTGGGGGCTCTGCTCTCGGTCAGGGTCTGGGCAGTGCCTGGCACAATGGGGGTCCCTGATCTCGGGCAGGATCCAGCACAAGGAAGGCCCCCCTCTCTGGCAAGTGTGTGTGTGGACGGGTCTGTGCAGCACCTGGCGTGACTGGGGGCCAGATCCTGGTTTGAGCCTCTAGCTGCTGCTGCAATACCCCTAATATTAAAGCAAAGATCCCCCCGGGGTCTGTGCAGCGCCTGGGTGCCAAGGAGCAGCAGACGCTAGGGAGGAAGACGCCTGCGAGGGAGAAACTTTGTCCCAGCTGCTGTGTGAACAGGGGCCGCCCTGCGCCCCACTCAGGGCTGGGGTAAAAGGATCCAGGGGCTGCACGCCAACGCTCACTACAGGAGCTGGAGAGCTGAGGGGCCCCGCTATTGCAGGGCGCCCTATATAAGGAGGGCGGGGGGTGGCCCCCCAAGTTCTCAGCCTGAGGGCCTGGGGGCAGCTAGAGTAGGAGAGCAGGGGCTGGAGGACACCCAGGACATCAACAGCTCCTTTCCGCCAGGGAGCTCCCCCACGGGGCGGGGGAGGGGGGTCAGTATCATTCGGCCCCCATGGAGATGAAATGACTTAGTCCAGGCCGAACTGCAAGTCAATGGCAGAGCTGAAAATAGAACCCAGGAGTCTTGACTGCCAGCCCCAACCCCACTGCTCTAACCACTAGACCCCCCCTTCTCTTCCCCTCCCCTCCCAGAGCTGGGAATAAAACCCAGGCGTCCTGGCTCCGAGCTCCCCCCGCTCTAGCCACTAGACCCCCCCCCTTCCCCTCCCCTCCCCTCCCAGAGCTGGGGGTAGAACCCAGGAGTCCTGGCTCCCAGACCCCCCTGCTCTAGCCACTAGGCCCCACTCCCCTCCCAGAGCTGGGATAGAACCCCGGAGTCCTGGCCCCCCTCCCCGCCCCTCTCTGCTCTAACCACGAGACCCCACTTCCCTCCCAGCTGATTTGCCCCAGTGTAACTGTGATCGGCGCAGGGATTCTGCCCTCCCGCTGTCCCAGGAAATGCAGCCGCCTGCTGCCCTGAAACCTCCATGCCGGGGTCCGGCCCCCCACCCCTGCTTGGCCCTTTCCCGCACCCGCTGGTGCTGGGTCCCTGCTGGTGTCAGCGTCCACCTGCCGGGTGTCGTGAGCGGGCAGCCTGCCCTCCCGGAACAGCTGAGGGATATGCCCTGGGCTAAATGCAGCTAATAATAGGTGGGCACCTGCTGCTGGGGCATGCAGCCCCCCCCCCCCAGCCCTTTACCACCTGCTCTGCCCCCGCCACAGAAGGGCGCGTTGGATCCACTCTGCAGAGCCATCGAGCGCCGGGGGGTCCCTGGGGGGCGGGGCGGGGCGGGTGAATCTTTCCACCGGGTTTTGGATCAGGCCCTGAGGCGCCCAGATTTGCAAGCTGCATGGCGCGAGCTCTGGTGCGTTGGCAGGTGCAGAGCGTTTGAGGAAGGCCGCACCGCGGGCCTGGCACGCCGGGGCCTGTGCAAAGCCGGGCAGCTTCATCCTCGGGGGCCGTGAGACTCCACCAGCGTCAGCCTCCTTTGGCCACAAGGGGGCGCTATTGCTATTCCACAGCTCTGACTCCACAGTGACGTTACCGGTGTGTGATGCAGCCCCCTCTAGTGGCTGGTTCACATATGAGGATAACAGCCTACTGCTGCTAGCAGCTGATGGAGCTAATCGTTTCGCTCAAGTGATAGAGACCTGTGCTTTCAACAAGGAAGAGGGTTTGATTCCCACGGATGTGCCATCAGTGGGAGGTCTGTACTCTTTCTTTTCTTTTCTTTTTCTTCCCCCCCCCACCCATAGAATCATAGAATATCAGGGTTGGAAGGGACCTCAGGAGGTCATCTAGTCCAACCCCCTGCTCAAAGTAGGATCGATCCCCATTTAAATCATCCCAGCCAGGGCTTTGTCAAGCCTGACCTTAAAAACTTCTAAGGAAGGAGATTCCACCACCTCCCTAGGTAACCCATTCCAGTGTTTCACCACCCTCCTCATGAAAAAGTTTTTCCTAATATCCAACCTAAATCTCCCCCACTGCAACTTGAGACCATTACTCCTTGTTCTGTCATCTGCTACCACTGAGAACAGTCTAGAGCCATCCTCTTTGGAACCCCCTTTCAGGTAGTTGAAAGCAGCTATCAAATCCCCCCTCATTCTTCTCTTCCATAGACTAAACAATCCCAGTTCCCTCAGCCTCTCCTCATAAGTCATGTGTTCCAGACCCCTAATCATTTTTGTTGCCCTCCGCTGGACTCTCTCCAATTTTTCCACATCCTTCTTGTAGTGGGGGGCCCAAAACTGGACACAGTACTCCAGATGAGGCCTCACCAATGTCGAATAGAGGGGAAGGATCACGTCCCTCGATCTGCTGGCAATGCCCCTGCTTATACATCCCAAAATACCATTGGCCTTCTTGGCAACAAGGGCACACTGCTGACTCATATCCAGCTTCTCGTCCACTGTAACCCCTAGGTCCTTCTCTGCAGAACTGCTGCCGAGCCATTCGGTCCCTAGTCTGTAGCAGTGCATGGGATTCTTCTGTCCTAAGTGCAGGACTCTGCACTTGTCCTTGTTGAACCTCATCAGATTTCTTTTGGCCCAATCCTCCAATTTGTCTAGGTCCCTCTGTATCCTATCCCTACTCTCCAGCGTATCTACCTCTCCTCCCAGTTTAGTGTCATCAGCAAGTTTGCTGAGGGTGCAATCCACCCCATCCTCCAGATCATTTATGAAGATATTGAACAAAACCGGCCCCAGGACTGACCCTTGGGGCACTCCACTTAATACCGGCTGCCAACTAGACATGGAGCCATTGATCACTACCCGTTGAGCCCGACAATCTAGCCAATTTTCTACCCACCTTATAGTGCATTCGTCCAGCCCATACTTCTTTAACTTGCTGACAAGAATACTGTCAACCCATCTATTTTCCCCTCATTGTTCCAAAAGCAACGCACCTGTCTGCCTGCAAACCCGCCGGCCTTCAATTACTCAGGTTGCTTTGCTCTTCGCAAAGAAACAAAAGCCCGGTCATTTATTTTGCCCGAGACCTTGCTGTTCTGCCAGCAGCCCCTGCGGGGACCTCATTAGGATGATGGCGGCGATCACGCGGCCAGAAAAAGAAGCTTTTCTCTCCCCGGCGGTGGCAGAGCCTGGTGCATTAAAACTGCATGAGTGCAGCTGTTTCAGGGAGCCAAAAAAAAAAGGAAGGGAAAGTAATTGGTGCCTGGAGGGTGGTTAGCACCGGGAAGGCAGAACCACGGCGTAGGTAACAGCGTGTGCTAAGCGAGGGGTAGGTAGATGGGCAGGGAACGGTTTTTTTTCCACCTTGATTGTCAGCTGACTTAGTCTGAGCCCGGAGTCCTCATGCCATTAAGCACTCATGAGTTGTGGGTCTGTAATGAATGACCCTGCGGGGGAGGCTGATCTAGGGGTAGGGTGTGTGACCTTGGGGGGAGGCCTCCTCTGGGTATGTCCACCCTGCAGCCAAAGGTGTGTTACTAACTCGGGCTTCAGTTCCACCCCAGATTCCCCTACAGGCATTGATCAGAGCTAAACGCTGCATCCGTGCCTCGGTTTCCCCTCCCGCTTGTTATCAATATAGCCTGTGAACTCTTTATTCTCTCTGTGTGTCTGTGCAGTGGATAACACAACAGGGCCCTGGCCTCAGTCAGGGCCTCTAGGTGCTACCCTAATACACATAACAAGTGGTGTGGGTGTACGCTTTATTTATATACCACGCGGGTCATGCCCAGATCTCAACGCTTCAGGGGGTTAGAACTTGCATCCCAATTTTTACAGGTGGGGAAACTGAGGCACAGAGCAGGGCGGCGGATTGCCCCAAAGTTACCTAGCCTAGTCTGTGGCAGAGCTGGAAATAGAACCCAGGCGTCCCTGATCCCCTGTCCCCACGGTTCTAACTCCTAGACCTCCCTCCCCCTTCCAGAGTGGGGATTAGAACCCAGGAGTCCTGATTCCCAGCTCGCCACCCCCTACTCTAATCTACTAGGCTACAACCCTCTCCCAGAGAGTGCCTGTCTGATCCTGGACAAAGTTTTTAAAAAAAATTGGCGTGCCTCAGTTTCCCTTTCTTTGAGTTGTCTGTTTAGCTCATAAGATTTTGGGGGCAGGGACTGTCTCTTACTATGTGTCTGTGCAGCACCTCACACAAGGCAGCCCCAGTCTCAACTGGAGCCTCTAATGAGTTACTGCAGTACCCCTAATGACGCAAACACCCGGGAAGCGGTAGAGAGACTGTGTTCTAACGATTGCGTTGCCGACTAATGAAAGCCCGTAATAATAGATTGCCTCACCTCTTTTATTTTGCAGCCGATTCACTGCCATTGTCCACCCAGCTCTCGGAGGAAGATGAAAAGGTAAGAAAAAAAAAAAAACCACAGGAAGGAAGAAAAAGAAAACGGACCAAACCCAACATTTCCACTGAAATGAACAAGACGCCTGACGGGGTTAAACTGGGGTCCCTGCTTCAGGACAGTGCGGTAGAGAGAGCCGGGATGCAGGACACCTGGGGTCTTTCCCCAGACCCGTGGGGCCTCTCTCTTTGCGCATTTGCCTGTCTTGTCTGTTTATGGTGCTGCCAACCTCAAACATTCAAAACTCACGAGATTGGTCTTAAACACCATGAGATTTTTTTAACTAAACTTTCAGCTCCTTTGATTTACCCTGCGCTGTTTGACCGGTGTAAGGTTCACATGCTCAAGGCTTTTCCCTAACACCGGGCAGGTTTTCTATTTCCTGAAAATTGGCCGAAGACAAAAACACGTGGGCATGTTTACTGTTGACACAAGAAGGCTGAGAGGGGTCCTGAGAAGTCTTCCAGTAGGTTAAGGGCTGTTATAAAGGAGACAAGGATCCATTTTTTCTCCACGGGCCGCTGGAGGTAGGACAAGAAGCAATGGGCTCAATCTTCAGGGGTGAGATATCAGGACAAACTTTCTAACTCCCAGGGGAGTGAAGCTCTGGAGCAGGCTCCCAAGGGCGGATGTGGGATCCCAGCCATTGGAAGTTTTTAAGAACAAACCCTGGTCAGGGATGGGCTAAGTTTGTGCAGGGGGCTGGATACAGTGACCTCTCACGGTCCCTTCCAACCCGACGTTTCTATGATTCCATGAGATTCTGAGGAATTCACATGATTCCAGGATCTGGGGCTGGCAAGAAATCAGCAAATATCTCAAGAGTCCCCCGAAATTCTCAAGAGTTGGCAATGTGCCTGGATGCTGTTAGGGGGAGGGGGTGATTGTGCAGCGCCTGGCGCGATGGGGACCTGATTTGGGCTGGGGTCCGCAGGTGCTACCGTAACACAAATCATTCATAGCAATTCTCCCCCATCGTCTTCCTCTTTCTTCTCCCCTGCGCCACTGAGTATTCTCAGTATTCTATCGGCGCGTGAGAGGCAGCGTGAGCGAGTGGATGGCACATCGGAACAGGACTCAGCAGATTCGGGTTCTCTTCCTGGTTCAACTTGCTGGGGAAGTCGAGGTCCAGCTGCGTGCCTCAGTTTCCCCGCTGTAAAATGGCAGAAACGACGCTGGCCTCCTTTGGAAAGGGCTTTGGGATCTGCCCATGACAAGCACTAGGGTGGTGGTTCTCAACCAGGGGCCTGGGGGGTCGCGAGCTGGTTTTGGGGGGCCGGCATTAGACTCTCTAGGGCCCGGAGCAGAAAGCCAAAACCCCACCGGAAGGGACTGCAGCCCAGGACCCCGAGCCCCACCACCGAAGGCTGAAGCTGCAGTCTAAGCAACTTAGTTTTGCGGTGCCCCCTGTGATGTGGGGCCCGAGCAACTGCCCCGCTTCCCACCCCCTAACGCCACCCTGGCTTTTATAGGCAGGAAACCAGCTGTGGCACAGCTGGGCCGTGGAGTTTTTATCGCATGTTGGGGGGGGGGCCTCAGAAAGACAAGGGATGAGACCCCCCGTGCTCGGGATTATTATTTATTAATAACGCTGATTATGTCGGCTCTTTGTTCGCGATGCCGCATAAATCGCCACACAGCCCCGGCCAACGTTGTCAGGACTCGGGCGGCTGCGAAAATGTAGATCGAAACGGTTTCCCGTCGGAAAGCAGGGTTTCCTCTCCAGTGAAATTCTCCCTGGGAAAAGATCCATTTTGGCGGCGTCTTTCCTGCCGGGAAATAGGACCGTTGCAGATCGACACGGTGCCCCATGGGAGTTGTATGCTTTCATCCCCCCTCCCACACCCCATTCTCCTCATGACCCTTACTCCCCAGCCAGACTACATCGCCCATGCTGCACCATGGTCACTTCTCAAAAAAGTTTTGGGTTTTGGCCTTGTCAGGAGAAAAAAAACAAACAAACCAGCATTTCCCACTGTCCTGGATTCCCGGGATCTAGGTTTTCCTTTCTTTCCAGTTGCCGTTCTCCTCCGCTTCCCTGCAGAGCGGTGCTGGAAATTGCTATGTCAAAGTCTCAACCATCGGATCTATCTTCCGGCTCCTCCGCTCACCCGCGTTGACTCAGGCTGGTCCTTGGTTTAGCTGTCTGATTCCAGCTCAGACAGAGCAGGGGACGGTTCTGCTAGCCCCTCGTTCCTGGTGGCGCTCAGTGGGTGGCCGTATGAACACCACAGGGAACCTGAGGCATTCTGGTGGCTCGTAAAAATATAACTTCCATTCATTGCAGCCGTGCGATGTCCCTCCCGTTTTCCGATCACGCTGGCCCTGACCATTCGGAAGTTGACAGCCATGGGAGAGGTGGTGAAATCCTGGGGGGGATCTTTGGTGTGTTGTCACTGTAAACCCAAACTCACTCTTATCACCCCCCCCGGCCAGGTCATCAAATGCATCACGGAAGTTCTGGCTGACACCCTGTCCAAACCTAGCCCGGTTTCGGTCGCCAGCGACTGCCTGAAGATCCTGAAAGAAGGTGAGTGCCCCGGGATGTGGCCATCAGCTCCTGGGGAAAGCGGAGCCGGATAGAGATCCGAACACCCCCCACAGCTCAGCAAGGACTCAGTCCCATCTGTGATGGAAGAGACTTAGAAGGCAGCTCCTGATTGCTCTCAGATTCCTCTGGCCTGCCCTGGGAGCAACCAGGGGCCTTGGTGGGGGTGGGTGGGAAAAAGCCCCCTGAGACTCTCCCCTTAGCAAGTGAAGTGGAAGTGGAGTAAGGGGGTGGACTGGGGGCATGCCCAGAGTGCACTGCGCCATGGCTATTCTCTGCCCCCCAGGGCCCAGAGGTGGTGGCCCACGAGTTAGAGCAGCTCTAAGGCTGCTCTGATGCTGAGGACCATGCAGGACCCAGGACACGGGGAGGGCAAAGGGGGTTATCGTCCCCTCCCCCTATTTCTACCAGAAACACTGGGAATCTGACTGTAATCGGGGACCAGCTTTTCGTGCTATGTGTGTACCTCACCTAGCACTGCTCAGAGAACTCGGGGCGCTACCTTAATTCACTTAGTTAATCCCCCCCCCCAGAATTACCTTGCACTCGGGACAGGTTTTCCCACCTGTCTCTGCACGAGACGGTCCTTGCGGGTGAAAGGCAGCTCGGTGATACCAGTGCACGAGGCTGCGGCTCGTTCCTAGCCCACGACCGGGGCAGGTCGTTTGCCCGAGGGCACCAGTTGGGCACAAGCTCATAAGGGGGTTCACCTGTTGTCTCTTCCAGACGAGCGGGTCCTGGCCATGCTGCACCATCACTACCTGCTGAAGGAGCTGAAGGAGCTGGTCCACGAAGGTACCTGCCTTGGCCCCCATCCCGCCCTCCCTGCACGAATTACAGTGACCGCACGAGGAGTCAGGACGCCTGGGTCCTATTCCTGGCTCTGTCGCCAACCTGGATCTGGAAAATAGGTGGCAGCCCCTGGAGCGGAAAGGCTCCAAATCCCATTCTCTGCCCCCTCTGACTCATCCAGCCCCCCATCCTGGGGCCAGATCAGAGCCAGCGCCCCATAGACGGGAAAGGCCCCGTGCCCCTGCCCCCGCTGAGCCACCCAGTCCCCCTACCCTCTGGCCAGATCAGAACTGGTGCCCCCTAAAGGGGAAAGGCGCCATGTCCCATTCCCTGCCCCCCCACCAGCCGAGTCACCCACGCTCCTGCCCTGGGGCCAGATCAGAGCTGGCGCACCCTAGAGGGGAAAGTCCCCATGTTCCATGCGCACTCCAAGCTAGCCAGTACCCCCTAAAGGGGAAAGGCCCCATGTCCCATTCTCCGCCCCCCAAGCCAGCAAGTTTCCCCACCCTAGGGCTGGATCAGAACTGGCACTCGCGAGAGGGGAAAGGCCCTTGGCTCCCACTCCCCACCTCCTTGAGGCAGCCAGTCACCTGTCCTGAGGCCAGATTGGAGCTGGCACCCCCTGGAGGGGACCCCAGTTTCATCCAACCCTCGTGCGTGTGGAGGGGACCTGGCTGGGGGGGATCAGGGAAAGGGATACAGGGCATTAGAGCAATATCCCACTCGCCACCAAAGCTGACACTCCGAGCAGAGAAGCCAAGGGAGAGGTGTCTGGAGACGGGGTAGGGCTGGGGCACCCGGATGATGGGGGACCAGGGTGCATGGGCAGTTTGTGGACACGGGCCTTGCTGTGTGAACAGGGTCCCCCGGCCTGTGTCCACCCATCCCCAGTGGGGTCAGGACTGCCATGAGGTGGGAACAGCTCACTGTTCTCCTCTCTGCCCCTAGAGAATGCCCACCACCACCCAAGCCACGGCGCCTGGCACGAGCCAGAGGAGGGCCCCGTGGGGGACGAGCTGAGGAAGCAGGACAAGTCCCTCCAGCATAGCTCGGCCGCCTCTGAGACGGTGGAGGAGAAGGAGGGCGAGGCCCGGAAGGAGGAGTATGAGAAGACGGAGAAGATTGAGGAGAAGGTGAAGGAGGCGAAGGTCTCGCAAGGGAAGGACAGCACCCAGGTGGAGGAGGAGGCCAAAGAGATCCTTGAGGGCGAGGAAGAGGAGGAGGAGAGGAAGAGGAGGCACGAGGAGGTGAGGCGGGCATCGCCCAAGCTGCGGGAGACTCGGGGCCCCAGGGCCAGCAAGAAAACGGGGCCGCCAGCCAAGAGGCACTTCAGCCAAGAGGACAGTTCAGAGGAGGAGCCGCCGTACCACCATGGAGGCCGGCACCGCGGGGGGCTAGAGGACTGGGAGCAGGAGGAAGAGGAGGAGGAGGAGGAAGAGGAGGAGGAGGAGGAAGAGGAAAAGCGATCGGGCCCTGCCCAGCGGAAAGGCGGCCCAGCTAAGCGGATGGCCGAGAAAGCCAGTGACGAGGAGACGGCCCAGTTTGAGGCAGAGGAGAAGGGCGTTAAAATCTCCAACTCGAAGAGCCACCTCCGCGGGGACGGGCAGCTGTGGAAGGAGGGGGAGGAGCGGCACAGCCACCACCACGGGCCACCCGGCCACGCGCTGAAGAAGAGGCACCATGAGGATGAGGCGGGACACCTGAAGGGCAAGCACTGGGGCCACCAGGAGGAGGCGGAAGAGGAGGAGGAAGAAGAGGAAGAGGAGGAGGAGGAGGAAGAGGAAGAAGAGAGGGAGGCCAAGAAGGACAAGGTCAGCACTTAGCCCTTTTCCATGGGCTACATGGCTAGTGATCCTGGGGGTAGCCTCCAGCCTGGGAGCCTGCCAGCTCTCAGGACTGAGCAGCTGAAAGCCAGGAGGTGGGCAGCTAAACGGCCTTTGTGCCCATGAAAAAAATCTCCCCTGCATACCCCCAGCTCCCACGGCCTCGGGGAGCCCCGGGGGTCTGGCCCTCCGTGGGCAGAAAGGAGCCAGCTGGGAATTTTTCAGTGGAACGGCCCAGTTGCCACCCAAGTTTTGTCAGGGTCCCAGGAGGGAATTTGTGGTCAGAACCAGGGGACGCCATGCCCCAGCGTCAGTAGCCCGGTGGCTAAGGCCACCAGCTGGCATGGGCCAGATCCAGGTTCGAGTCCCTGCTCCAAATCAAGCTGAGCAGGGGCCAGATGCTGGGTTCCCAGCTCAGTGCTCTGACCCGGGGCTATGGGCTCTTCTGCAGTGGGGCTCTCCCATTTTTCGCTACGCGCTTCCCAAGGTCTCTGTTTCCTCCTCGTGACGAACCCTGCAAAGTTTCCCACCTGGCTCCGCAGCTGCAGGGCCAGCTGGGTGGAGAGGAGACGGGGCAGCCCGCGGCATTGCAAGAGCGTTGGGGTCAGTTGGGCCTCCTCGCTCCATCCTCCCGCCACCCATGGCCATGTGGACGATTGGCCCAAACGCCCCTGCGCTCCCAGCACTGGGCATTGTGGGATAGGTGCTGTGGGGATCCCAGAATGCACCTGGGCAGCCAGAGGTGCAAAGCCCGGTTTTGGGGGGCGATAAACGAAAGGCCTGGTGGGTGGCTTGGATGTAGTGGCCTGGGGGTGGTAGGGATGAGCCCTGGGGGATCCCCCATCCTCACGGCCCCTCTTGCTTTCTCGCCATCCAGGAACGGGAGCTGGAGAATCTGGAACAGATAGAACATGCGCTGAAGAAGGTGGCGGAGAAGCTGCGGGAGCTGCAGAGAGGGTGACCTCCCCAGCCCCCTTAGGGGAGCGGGAGCCGTGGGAGGGGGACAAAGGGGCGGCCGCCCCTTTAAGAGTCACCCCCCGCCCCGGCACCCCCACACATGTGCTTTCTCTGTATATATCCCTCCTCTCCTCTCCCACTCGGCTGTGGACTGTTATCAAAGCCTCAGAGCTTGTGATTTTCTATCTGCTCCCCCTGCCCCCCCTCCCCCCCCCCCGTCAGGGACCCAGCACGACCTGAGGCCAAGGAAAATAACCAACCCTCCAACCTACCCTCCCCACCCACTCCATGCAGGAAACATCCCTCCCCAGCAATGGAGGGCGAGAGATGTGCGGGGGGTGGGCACCCTAGATCTCAGCAACTGTGCTGCTCTGGGGGTACCAAGTGGGTAGGAATGTCCCCCTGAGAACTGCCCGCAGCTGGTGTGATATAAAGGGTGAATAGCCACACTGCGCTGTGGCTAACCTCTGCCCCCCAGGACCCGGGGGGGGGCTATGGGGCGTGGCCAGAGCGCACTGTGCTGTGGCTATTCTCTGCCGTCCCTGTCCCCCCCCCGGGGCCCAAGAGGGAGGAGTTTATTTCACTTGTGGCCTCTTGTTTAATGCAGACCCCCTGTGGGGCACCAAAGAAGGGATAGAAAGAGGGGACCCTCCGGTGCCAGGGGGGGAACCTGCCTGGCTCCCCACCCACTGGGCAAGCTGGACTCTGACTGTTAGCACGCAGCCTCGTGGGACCCGGCGGCTCTGCCTGGTCCTCAAAACCTCGGTTTCCCTGACCCCTCCGCCTCCGACACCCAACCATCGCTTTGGGCTCAGGGGTCAGCTCTGCCTGCCTCCCAAGGGGTCATTTTCACCAGCAGCCAGACGCACTCAGCCTGTCGGGCCCAGCGGGAGGCCTGGAGGTGGAGGGGAGATGTGGGGAGGCAGCCGCAGTAGCACCAGGAAAGCCGAGGGGCAGGGGGCCTGCATAGCGGGGGGGGCGGGGGTCAGCTGGAGAAGGTACAGCTGACGTGTACCCGGCTGGCCTGGCTGATGAGGTCAAGGCCCAGGACTGTGCGTCTGTCCCACCTGGGCTTTCCCGCTCCCGTCGCCCCGGTGGGGACGTGAGGGTGCCGGATCCCGCCTTGGCGAAGGGGGCCGCTGAGTTTCCACTGCAGACCAGGGGAGCGAGGTGTGATTAAGGGGGAAGGGATAGCTCAGTGGTTTGAGCACTGGCCTGCTAAACCCAGGGTTGTGAGTTCAATTCTTGAGGGGGCCATTTAGGGATCTGGGGCAAAAACTGGGGATTGGTCCTGCTTTGAGCAGGGGCTTGGACTAGATGACCTCCTGAGGTCCCTTCCAACCCTGAGATTCTGTGATTCCTGCTGGGCTATAGACAGGGACCCTGGCCCGGGATGTGACGGGGGGGAGGCCTGCAGCCCCAGAGGTCGGTCACACACAGCTCATCACTCATAGAAAGGCGAGGTAATTAGGAGAGGTCTCTTCGCACGCAAGAAGGCTGGTCTGGTCTGACCTGAACGTCCCCGCAGCCGTCCCGCCCTCAGAGCCTGGAGACTTCTAGGGGCGTCAGAGAGGAGAGAGGACGAGTTTGACCCCAGAAGTGTCTGTAAGGGTCTGCTCTGTCCCACGCGGCAGGAACCCACCTCCTGTCGCCCCGTAAGTACAGGCCTGGGAGCTTGGCAGGCTGCAGCACTAGCCTGATCCTCGCTGGGGGGCGACAAAACACAGACACGTCCTGTATGTTAGGCAGGGGATGCAGAGAGAAGCCTATTGTATTAGCTGCAGGGGTCTTTCTCACTCATTCATACACACACACCCCATCCATGGGTAACACAAAGCAGTGGTTACATTCCCTAGCTACATTCCTAAAGCGAGATCCCTCGGACCTGGCGCCTCTGGCGGCCCCGATCCTCCCAATCCTGGTCTCTCGGGCTTTTCACTTTGGGTTTTTCTCTGATTTCTCCCCCCACCTCCCATTCAAGCTGGAGGACTCTCTTCCCCCGGCACCCTCCCCTTAGGCCGTGAGCGCATCTCTTGCAGGTGCTGATGCTGTGTAGCTGCTTGGTGGCCTGGTCTATCAGGTGTTGGGGTTTGGGGGGGGTTGTTTTTGGTTTTTTTAAATCCCTGTCATGTGTAGCCAGCTCTGTGGACCAATAAAGCACAGTGAAAACCAGACTCCAACCCGCCAGCTTTCCTTCGTGTCGTGTCTGTTTCGATGCTGGGGTTTTCACAGGCGCCTGTTTCGATCATGTGAATGGGGGTGAGCGGCATGTTGCAGTGGGAGTTTCAAGGCGTGACAGTGGCAGAACGAGGGTTAAAACAGCCACTGGAGATGTGGGTTCAGGACCCTGCTCTACCCACAAACTCCCTGTGTGACCGTATGCCAGGCTGCCCCGTGCCTCGGGTTCCCCAGCAGTACAGTGGAGATAAAAACCTTCCCCCGCCTTAGCAGGAGGTTGGCAGGATAAGTACATTGACAATGGTGAGTGACTCAGATACTGTGTGATGGGAATACCTAAGATCTGCTCCGGCCACAGGCTTCTTGTGTGACCTTGGAGAAGTCCTGGCAGCTCTCGGGGCCTTGGTTTCTGCATCTGTAAAATGGGCATAATGATCCTCCCCTTGTCTATAAGGATTGTGCGTTCTTTGGGACAAGGGCTTGTTTCTTACTGTGCCTCTGAAGTACCCAGCACAACAGGGGGCCCTGATCTCGGTCACGTTCTGAGCAGCACCCGGCACAATGGGGCCCTGATCCCGGTCGGGGTCTGGGCAGCGCCCGGCATAACGGGGCCCTGATCTTGGTTGGAACCTCTAGACATTACCATGATATAAATAATAATTAAAAGTACCCCGGGGGACATTAAGAAAATCAGAGCGCCACGGAGCCGCTTAATTCACCGATGGGAGCAAGTGAGCTAATGGATGCTGTATGCTGGGATCTCTGGCTTCACCACTTCCTCCAGCTGGCTATGGAGTGGCAAGGTAACCAACAACACACCAGGAAGGAGGTGGAGCCTAAAAATGGTGGCTAATTTACATAATTAATGCATGCAAATGAGAGCAGTTAGAGGTGAAATTTGCGTGGAATTTGCATGAGTTCACCTCACCTCACCCGCAGGGCCCTTTCCTCCATACTCCTCCGCCCTGGCTGTGTTCATAGCAGCCCCTTTCCACTCCTGAGCCCCGTCAGACAAGAACAGACATTTACTACCCCCTCAAAATAATAATCTCGGCTTTTATTCCCATTCATTAGCCTATCAAAATGTAGCCATCAAGATTTACAGGGGGAGGGAGGAGCCTGGAAACTTACAAGCACATGTATATTTCAGTGGGGGGCGGAGACAAATTTCAAAGGGGTCCCTGGGATTCACCACTGATGCAGCCCATCTAGGGTGACCAGATGTCCCGTTTTTATAGGGACAGTCCCGTTTTTGGGGACTTTTTCATATATAGGCGCCTATTTACCCCCACCCCCTGTCCCGTTTTCTCACAGTTGCTATCGGGTCCCCCTACCTGCCCGTCCCAAAGAGATCGGCGTGAATAACCGATTTCTCAGTTTGCCAACAATTCCAAAACAATGGTTAAAAAGAAAAAATCATTTTGAGTAAAAACAAAACCCAAAAACCAAGTTATTTTCAAAACTTTGGGCAAATTCAAAAGCTGAAAAATGTCATTTCGGGCTGAAGGAAATGTTTTGATTTTGAACGGGTTTGAATGCTTTGGATTTCCTTCCCTTTTATTTTCAAAACAAGGCCAGAAGGAAAAAAATTTGTTCTGACTGAAACCTGAGCGGTTTTGTGCCGAAATGACGCATTTCAAATTTTTCCAGCTTCCTTACATTTCTTTTTCGGGTTTTTTCCCAACCAAAACCATTTGGCAAAGTTGACACAGCGTCGCGAAATGTTTTGGGGTTACCGAAGCTGCCGGAAATAAGGTTTTGGTTGGAATTTTTTTGCCCACCACTCGTTTCAAGACAAGGTCAGGTTCTCCGCTTGGCACAGAATGGCTGTGTCATGGGAATCGCACCCAGGGACCTTTATGTCTGGATACGCGGCAGACAGACCTCGACCGATCTTCTCTGGTATATGGCGGCGCTCAGTTGCTGGTCTACATGTGAAAGAGATGGTGTGATTTGAAAGCGGATTGACTATTCCCGATTAATTGCATCCACACTCTTCATCCGGAATAAGAACACCTTGTTCTGGTTTAGTCTAATCCACTTCCAAAGTGGATCAAGCTAATTCAGGGCAAGGCACTTTGCGGGGGAGGGGAAGCCCTGGAGAGTGAGGAATGAGGGAAAAAGAGTTGATTGGCCAGATGGGCTGTCAATCGCCCAGAGAGACTAGGGAGGGGGCTGCCTTCCCTGCAAAGGATTCTGGGTAGGGAATCCCTCTATAAAACTCCCTGGCTTCTGGCTGGGAGTCAGAGCTGCAGGACGAAAGGTATCTGGGGAGGACCTCCGGCTGGTGGCGTTATGGTATGGGAGCTCTATTGGTTTTTTAAAATAAATCTTAGTTTTATTGTTTTTAAAACCCTGTCAGCTGGGTCTTGCTACTTCACTGGACAGCCTTCCTCCTGCCCTCTGTCCCCTTCCTCCCCCCCTTCATAGTCTGCAATAAAACTTTCCACACGTGGCATTTGCCCTTTCAGATCCCACTCTGCGGGGTGCAGATTCCCCTCCAGGAGGCTGAGAGCATCCCATGGCCCAAGGGACGGGCCAGGAAACCCATGGGGGTTTGGAAAACAGAAGCAGCCAGTCCCCTGCCTTAATTCAGTGCTGAGACTCCTTTCAAGGAAGGAGAATCGAATAAGAGGGGACTCAATCTTCCACCCCACCCCGACATCACCCTCCCCCCCCCCCAGGCCCCAGCATGCAGCACAACCTAGTACCCCAAGTCCTTTGGCTGGGACGTGAGTGCGATTTATTCTCCACGGCTCCCATGTTGTCTGCATTTTTGCCATCACCCCGCCAGGGGGCATGAGTGGCTCGGCCACCCCTTTGAGTTTTTGGAACATGCAGCCCCCTTGCTGCTGGATTTGGAACAGTCTAGGAGGACAGTCAGTCCTTATCTGCGAGGGCGTGCATTATGGGGGTATGGTTTACTGAGTGCTGGAGGCGAAGAGGCTGGGCTATACGGACCCATAGTGTCTGGTCTGGTCGGGTCCAAGCAGGGAGGTGCAGTACTGCACTATACGGACCGGTGACCTGAGCGGGATTGGGCCTAGGGCTCTGGTCTGATCCAGACAGGGAGGTAAGGGTCTGCACTATATGGAACACTGGGCTGATCCAAGCAGGGAGGTGCAGTACTGGACTATATGGACCAATGGTCTGATCCGATCCATGCAGGAAGGGAGGTGCAATACTGGACTATATGGACCGCTGATCTGATCTGGCCCAAGCAGAGAGGTTCAGTGCTGTACTTATAGGGACCAGTGGTCTGAGCTGGTCCATACAGGAAGGGAGGTGTAGTACTGGACCGTATGGGCCAGTGGTCTGGTCTGGTCCAAGCAGGGAGGTGCAGTTCTGTGACCCCAGGGAGGTGGCTCCTGTTGAGATCCTGCTGGCTCCGGATGCCGGCTGTTTGGGAATTTTCCCCGCTGGGATAGGCACGACGTCGTTCCTGTTCTCTTTGGACGCCTGGCACTTCCCTGCTCCCTCGGAGAGGCCAGCCGACACAGCACCCCCGTCAGTGCCGGGAGAGCACGGCAGGCAGAACGGCGAAGGTGAAGAAGCTGCTCTCAGCCGGTGCCGACTTGGGGGTCTCGAGGGAATTGGCCAGCCAAGGGGCCCTCAGGTCGGTGTCGTGGGTGCTCTCCTGGGCCTTGTCCACATGTGACGCCTGCTGGTGCAGGGAATACTCAGCCACAAGCACCCTGGCCCGGGCCGCCTGCTCGTGGCTCTCCAACAGTGTCTCGATGTGATTCAGGAGGGCTGAGAAGAACTCCGGGACGCCTTCATAACCTGCGGAGGCCACCAAAGAGTCATCCGGGCTGTACCAGGGCGTCCCAGAGCCCCTTGCAAACACTGCATGTTAAACAGCTGCCCTGAACCACTCCAGAGGTGGCTGCACCTTGGTGCTGAGTAAGGGATCTCTGCAGCAACAGCGGCCACGCCCTGCCCATTTCTGCTCCCTGCAGCACAGCGCCCCCTAGTGCAACACTGGGGCATAGGAGCCAGCACTGACTCTGGGGAAAGCGCCCCCTGCTGAGCCCCCCTTTTCCTCCCGCGTGCTCTCACCTGGGAAGGCGTTGACGTCTATGACCGCGCACCGCCCCGTCTGCTTCTCCACAATCAGATCCACCCCAAACAGAGAGAGCCCCAGGGTGGAGCGCAGGCCCCGCATGGCTCGGCAGACGACGTTGTCAGAGGGCGGGGTGGGCTCCAGGGTCGCCTCATCCAGCTGGCAAAGGGGCAGAGAGCACCATGGGCTTGGGGGAGTCACTGGGAGGGACGCCCGGCGGGGTGTCTCCGGGAAGGAAGCCGAGGGAGTAAGGCTAGCTCTGGGAGATGGACAAACCCCCTCCGCTAGGACAGATAACTCAGAGGGTAAAGCAGCCCCCTAGCGCCGCACTGGGGCATGGGGGACAGCGCCCCCTAGTGAGCCCCTCACCCCACTTCCTGAGGCACAGCGCCCCCTCAGCTCAGAGCCGCTGCAAGCCCCTCTCCCTCTGCATCTCTAGCCCCCCGGGGTGGATTCGCTCCCTCCCCAGCCTCCCTCTGTCTGCGGCGCTCGCTTATTCTTCCTCTCGGCCTCTGGCCCCGCGCCCGTACTCACCTCAGTCAGGCGGGAGCAGGACTCTGGCTTGGAGACACTGTGGCTGTTGAAGAAGATGCTTCTCCTGGCTGTAAGGAACAGAGCGAGGTCGCGAGCCCGGCTCGCCTGGGCTCGGGGTGCTCCCGGGAGATTCCCCAGCCCCGGGGTCCAGAGAGACTCCGGGTTCAGTTGTCAGCAGCTCAGAGCCGTGCACTCTGTCGCTGACACAACTGACGAGCGATGCCCGTTGTCCCTGGCTGGGGATCTGGCCCCATTGACCCCAGTGGGGCAACGGATAGTTGACCCCGGCTGGGGATCTGGCCCTTACTCTGAGGACGCCTGAATGCTTTTGTACCCCAGGTTGCCTGGCTTGATTCCAGCTCAGTACAGAGCAAACCGGATGGTCATCCGTGCAATGAGCTTTCTGGGCCTCAACCCTGTTTCTCCAGGAACGGGAGCCCGTGGCACCGAACCGCCCCTTCCAGGATTGGCGCTAACTTCTCCCCCCACCCGCCCTGGGCTGCCTCAGCAGGGAGACCGAGGGCTGGAGGGACCACAGAGTCCCAATTCCAGCCCCCAAAGGAGGAGATGGCCCAGGTGCCCCCTCTGCCCCTCCCACACACACACACACACACACACATACACACCTGATTCCCCCAGCGGGAAGTTCTTCAGGGACGGCCGGCGCACCACAAAGTGGGAGGAGCCCACCACGAAGACCTTGAAGAGGACGGCGTCGTGGTTGACGAAGCTCTGGAGCAAGCAGGGGGCGCTCACCTCCCCCAGCCCCTCCTCGTTGAAGATCAGCGCCATCTATGGGGGGCGGGGAGAGCGGAGAAGAGCAGGGTAACGGACGGAGGGGCCTCCATAGGGCGGGGACGTGTCTATAGGGGGCCTCTCTCGAGGGATGGGGAAAGGGGAGGGGCTTCCTTAGCCCCACCCCCTTCTAGCCTCCCTCTAGCCCTGGTTGCCATGGCAACTTGCCAGCAGCCAGTTGCAGCTGGAACCAGAGGTGTGGCCTGTGAATGGGGCACAGCTCCCAGCCTGCAATGCTGTCTGTTGGACCGACTTGTTGCAGGCGGGGAGTTCCATGCAACACCCTATACTGAGCCACTGCCCAGCCCCACAGCATGCTGGGAGGTGTGGTCTCGTCCAGACACACCCCAGTGGCTGCATAATGAGGACTAGGAGGGTCAGAGAATCGGTGGCAGAGACAGAGGGGCTCAGAAGCACAGTCCTGGTGCCTCATACCTCAATTGGTGGGGCTTCCTAGCTGGACTACATCTCCCATGAGGAACCAAGCTTTCCCCTCCTGAGCCACAGTGGTGCATCATGGGAGATGCAGTCCCCCTGGGCAGCTAGCCCATGGGACAGAAAGGAGACATAAAACAGCTGAACTACAGCTCCCATGATGCACTGTGGGGGCTGAGGAAGAGAATAACTTGGTGCATCCTGGGAGATTTAATTCGGTGCCTAGAGCATGAAGAAATAAAGGTCCCAGACGACAACTCCCATAAAGTACCCCGGCAACATTTCCAAATAGAAATTTTTGGATGTTGGGCCAAATCTGGGGGCGGGGGGGGTTCTTTGTTCTTTTTTTTTTTTTCCTGAGGAAAAGTTGGATTTTTCCGGTGGGAAGCAGCCGCTTTCTGTGTAGTTAAAAATCTGATTTTTCCAGCAAAAACTATTTAAATGGAAAACTTCCCAGCAGCCCCACTGCTGACCCCACCTTGATCTCTGGCATTGCTCTTGGTGTGTTAAGAGGGCACTTGCCCCTCCTTTCTTACCCACCCACCCCAAAGTCTCCTAGTGCTTTTATACCCACCCCCCAAAATGGGTCAGCTGAGGGATTTAATCCCACAACCTCTCACGCAGCTACCCAGGCCTCCGCGGCTTGAGCTAAAAGAGTAATTCCATTAGCAAGCCACAGTAGTAGGCTATTATCCTCCCTGTGGCCTAGCCGCTGGAGGAGGAGCTATAGCCAACCCTTTACGAGCAGGTTCTGGGACACGATGCTACTGACCTCGTGGGAGCTGGGTCCGTGAGCCACCCGGGTTTTGCAAACTGAAGGAGGAAGAGGAGGAGACAGTGGGGAGTGAGATGACTTAGCCCCGCCCCTTGTTCCACCCTGGGCTCTGACTCCTCCAACAAGAGCCAATGGGGCACCTGGGCCTGGAACTTTCTACTCCAAATCCCTCCCCTCCCAGCCGTTGGGGTGTGACCGAAGCCGAGCCCCCCAGCACGTCCCCCTCACGTCAGTGGCTGGGGGGCTGCAGCAGCTCCCACCTCCTCCCCAGGGGTCGGTGCATGGACACAGAATAGCCAGAGCACAGGTCTGCCCTGCCCACCCGCCCTGCCCCTTCTCTGCTCTGGCTCCCTTTGCCCCACAGTCAATGAGGCCCCGAGTCGGCAGTTTATTTGGCCAGCGTTCCCTTAGGTGGGAATGTAAGAACCAGCCCCATCCAGGCGACCAGCAGGATTTGAACCCGAGTCCCCCTCGAGCACAAGCCGCTACTGCTTGAGCCAAAGGAGCAACTCCACAAGCCAGCAGCAGCAGCAGCAGCAGGCTGTTATCCCCACCGCGCTGCAGCCCACGCTTTGCCCACGGCTCAGCATGGCAGGGCGAGCCGGGGAGCACCGAGGCCTGGAAACTCATTGCACTGGTGGGACTGCAAGCCCAGCATGGCGGGGTGCAGAGCAGCTCCCTGGGTGTCAGGACAGGTGGCAGGAGGGGACGTGTTTTGATTGGTTTCAGGTGCTCTGGTTCATCATCAGCACCTAGTGCCATGAGGCTGGTTCTCCTCCCCCTCCCCCCAGGTATAAAGGCCCCATGGATTAAGGAGGTGCTGGGCTCACTCACTTAAGGGGAAGGTGAGGCCCTGCTCCCGGATCCGTGCCACCGCCTCACGCCCGGTCCCGCTGTTCAGCTCCACGTAGGGCGGGGAGAAGATGCAGCTGTCTGCAGAGCAGGGTGGGGCATAAATAAGCGGGGAGTGGGTGGTTTGCATGGGTGTGAGCTGTCCCCGCTCCCCACCCCACTGCGAGGCTCCACCACCCATCCCACACACACAGCCCTGCCTGGGCCCCCAAGCCCAGCCCCCAACACACACAGTCCCAGACACACGCCCTACCCCACTCAGCTCCTGCATTCCCGCCCTCCTTGATTTCTTAGCTGTTCCATGGAACTGGGTCTCTCTCCCCCGCCCACTCCACGTTAGGATTGAACCCCTGGCTCCCACACATGGCTGCTGCCTGAGCCAGAAGCCAAGCTCTTAGCCATGCCTCTAGCAGGCGCTATACGGGGCCCAGCTCCCCTTAGCGGGCCGTGAGTCATCACTGCATTCACACTGGCCACCTTCTCTCTAACCTTGCCCTGCAGGGAATATGGTTCAGAGCAGGGAATGCTGGACTCTCAAGGCCTAAGCTAATGCTCTGATCACCAGGCCATCCTTCCTCTCTGGTCCGACAGCGCCTCCTTCTGGTGTGTGATTCGAGTTAGGGGACTGCTTCAGTCAGTTCTGGGGGAAGAGCGCAACTGGATATTGGCCACCTGGGCTTTACCAGGAGACCCCAGAAACGCATACCTTGCTTCTGAAAGTCCTGGAGGAGGCGATAGGATTCAAATCGGTCCAGGAGCAGCCGTACAGCTGGAAATGGGTCAAGGAGGATGATGCTGGAATAGGTTTCCACATAGATCTGAAGGACCAAAGCAAATGTGTAATTAGCCCTGGGGGCGGGGGAGGTTTAAAGCCGCAAAGCCAGTTAGTGGGTTTGTGTTGATCACCTCGCTGCTAACGATGCACCTGAGGTGCTGTCCAGACTCAGACGCGTCCGAGTGCTTCGTTACGCATTCTGGGTAGCAGAATCCAAAAGGCACTTCCTGTACTAAGGAGAACTATAACCAGAGCTACCACTAGTGGGAGACAAAGACACCACGTGCACCTAAGCAGGGGACTCGTGAGTATCGGTCAAGAGGTTATTTATCCTCCATATTTGGCACGGGTGCGACCGCTGCTGGAATCCTGTGTCCAGTTCTGGTGTCCACAATTCAAGAAGGACGCTGATAAATTGGAGAAGGGTCAGAGACGAGCCAGGGGAATAAGGACTGTCCTATAGGGATAGTCTCAAAGAGCTCAATCTATTTCACTTAGCAAAGAGAAGATCCCAGTCTATAAGGACCTATGTGGGGAACAGAAATTTGATCATGGGCTTTTCGGTCTAGCAGAGGAAGATTTAACAAAATCCAGTGGCTGGAAGTTGAAGCTGGAAAAATTCAAACGGGGAATAAGGCGTCCATTTTTAACAGGGGTAATTAGCCATTGGAAGAACTTACCAGTGGTTGTGGTGGATTCTCCATGGCTGGCCATTTGTTGAATCAAGAGGGGATTTTTTTTTTTTCTTTCAAGATCTGCTCCCGTTCAAGAAGGAATGATTGTGGGGAAGGAGGGGATGGCCTTGGCCTGGGTCATGGAAGATCCTAGTGGAATCTACTAAGTTCTTACCTGGAAGTCACGGATGAGCTGGTGAGACTGGCTGTCATAGCTGGACTCGAGGATCAGGTCAGAGAGTTTGTGGATGATGACGTCAAAGGGGCCCTGCTCACGGAGGGGTTTGGCCAAGTCAATCTGGGATGGGAGGAGAAGCGGAGATTAAAAACTCTTCTTTGCTGGGACCCAGAGCAAGGCCGGGAACCCATCCCAACATTTCCCAGCCCTCATCAGGACGAATCCGAGACCTTAGGAAATGTTTGGCCAACAAAACGCAGAGAAAGAGAGTGCTAGGGGGTCACCACGCTTACCAGGGCTGGGAGACACCCAGGGTCCATCGCTGCTCTGGAAAAGAGACTTGGGATAAGAAGTGGTGAGATTTAATTCCAAAGGTTGTGTTTCCCCCTTCTGTTCTTCCATTATAACCAGCTGTCGGTTTCCTTGCTGAGTCCACCCTCTCCAGTGAGACACCAAAGGACCTTATTTTAGATTTTAACTCCTTTGTAAAAAGTGGCCTAAGAGAGCTCGAAAAGAATTGCTTTAGCCATGGCTTTTACTATTCGAACCTGGTCCCTGGTGGGCCAGCCTAGTCAGAGAGCAGTAGCCCCACTCCTCAAAGTGTCTGGAAGACAAGCGCACCCTTGGAAGGGTGACAAATGTGTTAGGTACTAAAGTAGGGTGACCAGATCGCAACTGTGAAAAAACAGGACAGGGGGTGGGTGGTAATAGTCGCCTATGTAAGAAAAAGTCCCCAAATCGGGACTGTCCCTTTAAAAACGGGACATCTGGTTACCCCGTACTAAAGGATTAATAATTTGGTAGTTGGTTATGAATAAGCAAGTGTCCTGATTTGAGAAATGCTCTTCAAGTTAAAAGTTGATCTGAAAAGAAAAGCGTTGAACTAGTAAGCTAACTCCCTGGACTCAATAGCTGTTGGATCCGATTATATATCAGCAAACCTGCTTCGGTAGATTTCAGCTGTAATCACTAACTGGCACGCTGGCAAATTCCCAAATGGACCCCCTTTCATGTGTGCGTAGGCTGACCAGATAGCAAGTGTCAAAAATCAGGACAGGAGGTGGGGGGTAATAGATGCCTATGTGAGAAAAAGACCCCAACATCAGGACTGTCCCTATAAAATCGGAATATCCGGTCACCCTATGTGTGCATAATTTGGTCTTCCCCATCCTAGCAGCGGATTCCAATCTCGAGGCTATTAGCTCTTCTCGGGGGGGATGATTTCTCAGTCTTTCCTGTCCCCAACTCCAGCTCAGGCCGAGCAGGGATTTGAGCCCTGGTGACGGCTGGAAGGTGAAGCTAGACAAATACAGAAGGGATCGAAAGCGTGCGTTTTTAACAGGGAGCATCGCGAACCTTTGGAACGATTGGCCAGGTGTCCTCGCGGGTTCTCCCTCGCTGGCAATTTGTAAATCAAGATGGGCTGGGCTGCTGCTTTTATTTTTTCTTTTTAAAGATCTGCCGAAGTTCAAACCGGGATTAGTGCATGTGTGATGCAGGTCAGACTAGGCGGGCACAGCGGTGCCTTCAGGCCTATGAATGTCAGGTGCATGCCCCTATTTGCTGGGCTATTTGCTGATTCTTGTGAGCGAAATTCCAGGCCTGAGGCCCCCTTCCCCAGGAGATGTTTGGGTTTGGCGAGAAAACTTCCTGCCCTGCTCTTCTGACAGCGTCCTCTGACTTTCGACCCTGCGGTGCCTTTCACCTTTGGTCCCACCACGCCCAGCACCACTAGGAACCCAGTTGTCGCCAATGAACACAGACATTCTAGGACCTGCTGAGCCCCTGCAAAGTAATACTACAGCGTAGTGGGCAAAGCCAGCAAGCAGTGCGTCCCTCCCCAGAAGTGGCTGCATCTCAGTGGGGCGGGGGGAGGGCGTGATCTCTTTATAATCAGCTGCCCTGCCCCACCCCAGAGGTGGAAGCCTTTCAGTGGCGGGGTGGGGGTGGGAGGGAATCCTCCCCAGGCCCGTAAGTTTGTAAATTGTTCTGATCCTTCACGCTATCTGAAAGTTGTGATGATTCATCACCCGAGGGAGAGGGGGGAATGACCACACACCAGCGAACAAAGCACCCGTCTCTTTCACGCCCACCCGAGTTAATGCCTTATTGACTCCGTACCATATTGGTCATCCTCACCCAGTGCCACCCAGAAACGGCTCTCGCTTTATCTCTGTGGACTTTGCCAGCTGCTGTCAGTTTAAACCAGTTCTTATTGACAGACGGGGCCGATCCCAGCGCAGGCAAACAAAGACGGGCACTTAAACCCTCAGCCCCTCTGCAGAGGGAGGCGATGGGTTCTGGCATGCTCCATCTTGGGTGCCCATCAGCCTGGTATCCAGGCAGCTGGGCCATTGACCTATTCTCCTGCCCCCGCTTGATTTTTATCACCTGTCCTCCAGCCAGCTCTGCTTTGCTCTGAGCAGGGCCAAGAAGACCCGGGGTGGGGAGCGCAGGGTTGACCCCAATGCGGTGCTAGGGGGTGCTGTAGGGAGCAGAGCTCGGTAGGGGGGTGCTCTTCCCTCTGAGTCCCAGCGCCCCAGCGTGGTGCATGAAGATCGCAGTAATTCCCCTATAGATATCCAGACCCCCTAGCACAGCAGTCTCCAGACTTTTGAGGGTCACGACCCCCCTCACCCCGTCTGTGCCCCCCAGGAGCGGGGCCGCAGCTTGGGTGGGGGATGCGGGCAGGGATTAAGGGGGCCAAGGCTGGCGGCTGGCACAGGGCCGGGAGCAGTGCCACGCCGAGGCTGGGGATGGGGCCAGGAGTGAGGCTGGGTGGCGCTCCCTCCCTGCCCCCCCCCCGTGGGGGCTGGCCCCACAATTTGGGGACCTCTGTTCTAGCACAACAGACCCCGACTCTGAAGCGCAGCGCCCCCTAGTGCCAGCATCCTGGGTCAGCCCCACCATGCCCTGTGGCTCCACCCTCTCCCCGGCACTGGGAACAGCACTGACTCATCTGCGAGTCACCCACGCCCCTCCCTATAACATCAGGGTGTGCCAAGGTCTCCCATCCAACCAGGCCGGACCCAGCGTAGCCTGCTGGCACATGGCCAAAAGTTCCCGGTAGCAAACCTCGGGGTGGCAGCTTCCCATATAAGACCTGCTCCTCCAGCATCCCCTGCCCCCCCCTCCCCTCCCATGCACACCACTGCTCCCAGGCCACCCACGGCTCAGACTCACCTCAATGACTTCATAGCCTCGTTGCCTGGGCAAACAAAATAAAGAAAAACCGAGTCAGGGATTTGCACCAGAGCATTATGCTGAGAGAGGCAGCAGCGCCCAGTGGTTAGCCGACAGGACTGGGGGTCTAGGGGTCACGGGATCAACCCCCCCACCTTTGCCACCAACTCCCTGTGCAGACTTGAGCCAATCACTTCTAATCGCTCCCTGCCTCAGTTTCCCCACCTGTGAAACGGGGATAATAATTCTGTCCTTGCCTATTTAGATCTAGAGGAGAATGTGGCACCCTTTTACCTAAGGGGTGTCATACTGAAAGGTCCTAATGCCTTTGATCCAACGCCAATCACAGGCCTCGCTGGGCTGAGCTCCCTGCTTCAGGCTCAATGGGAGGAGGAATGAAGCCCCTCTCTGGGCTCAAGAAGGCTGCAGACGCCGGGGGCTTACCGCCCAAAGCATGGCAGGCCAGAGCTAAGCCGCACCCAGTGTGGTGTTTTCCCTGGGCTGCAGGTTGCGGGATATCTGCCAATGGAAGTCACTGCGAGGACGCAGAGAGACGCTGTTTCTTGCGCACAGGACCTGCTGGAGAGGCAGACTTGGGAATTTCGGTGCAAGGAAGCTGCCTGCTGCTGTTTTGACCGTGCTCAGGAGACCAGGACTGTGTGTAAATATTTCTTGTAAATAACCAGGACGGTGCCAAAGACACACCTGCTTTGTAGCACCACTTTCTCCTCCTAACAGAAGCGACTCTGCAAAGGCTGGGAACACGGGCAAAAGGGCGTAACTTTAACCTGGCGCGAGCCCCTGCCTTGAGACGTGTTTTTGTTTAAACCCGTCTTCTTTCGCTTCAGCTTAAATCAGAACAGGTGGAAGCTAAACCGAACCTATGAGGCTCTTAAACAGGAACCGGAGCGTTCGCCCTCGGGTTTGTGCTGCTTTTCCTGGAGCAGCTTCGGAGCCGAATTAAGGTAACCCTTTCCCATGAAGACAAGGCCTACCCGCTCTGGGGCAGGATTTCGGTGGGCATCCGCAAGGACAGTCATTTTGGAATAAAACTGCCGTCGTAGAATCATAGACGATCAGGGTTGGAAGGGACCTCAGGAGGTCATCTAGTCCAACCCCCTGCTCACAGCAGGACCAATCCCCAACTTTTGCCCCCAGATCCGTAAATGGCCCCCTCGAGGATTGAACTCACATCCCTGGGTTTAGCAGGCCAATGCTCAAACCACTGAACTATCCGTCATCGTTTGAGTTCATTGTGCTATCAAACTAGGAAACTTTTATGCTGACATCAGGGGCCATACAAACTTGCGTGCAATTGACAAAAGGTGTGAGTTACCACTGATTTTGTTATTTCAGTGCAAGTTTGCATGTTGTATGTGTCTGTGGAGCACATGGCACAGCGGGGCCCTGATCTCGGTCGGGGTCTGGGCAGTGCCTGGCGCGACGGGGCCCTGATCTTGGTGGGGGTCTGGGCAGTGCCCGGCGCGACGGGGCCCTGATCTTGGTGGGGGTCTGTGCAGTGCCTGGCGTGACGGGGCCCTGATCTTGGCTGGGGTCTGGGCAGCGCCCGGCGCGACGGGGCCCTGATCTTGGTGGGGGTCTGTGCAGTGCCTGGCGTGACGGGGCCCTGATCTTGGCCGGGGTCTGGGCAGCGCATGGGGTGATGGGGCCCTGATCTCGGTTGGGGTCTGTGCAGCGCCCGGCGTGACGGGGCCCAATCTCGGTGGGGGTCTGGGCAGCGCCTGGTGTGACGGGGCCCTGATCTCGGCTGGGGTCTGTGCAGTGCCCGGCGTGACAGGGCCCTATCTCGGTGGGGGTCTGGGCAGCGCCCTGATGTCTTCTGTGGCATCTAGGCAGTGTCTCGCTACACATAATAAAGAGGGACTTTCGTTCCTTCTCTATACAAACATCACAAGTCGATGCCCTCGAACCTGCTGAGACAGAGAGTGAGGGAGAACAGGGGAGGGAGAAAGGGGAGGAGGGAAAGCCAGAGATAAGGGAAGTGGAGAGATAAGATAAGGAGCGGGGGAGGGCTGGGCCTTTAGTGTGCCAACCCTGAGAGGCTTTAACCAATACGTGCAAGGGAGGTGCCCTTAGGGTGAATGATCCTGTGATTCATGCTGCAAGCATGGGATCACGCACATCACTCCGTGCCTCAGGTTCCCCATCTGTAAAATGGGGTTGATAATCCACCCTTTGCCTATTTAGATAGCGAGTGCTTAGGGGCAGGGATTATGTCTCACTTTGGTGTCTGGGCAGCACCTGGCATAGTGGGCCCCTGATCTCAGTCGGGGCCTGTGCAGCGACCAGCACAAAGGGGCCCTGATCTTGGTCGGAGTCCGTGCAGCACCCGGCATGATGGGCCCTGATCTCGGTCGGGGTCTGGGAAGCGCCCGGCATGACGGAGCCTTGATCTCGGTTGGGGTCTGGGCAGTGCCCGGCGCGATGGGTCCTGATCTCAGTTGGGGTCTGGGCAGTGCCCGGTGCGATGGGTCCTGATCTCGGTTGGGGTCTGGGCAGTGCCCGGTGCGATGGGTCCTGATCTCAGTTGGGGTCTGGGCAGTGCCCGGCGTGATGGGTCCTGATCTCGGTCGAGGTCTGGGCAGTGCCTGGCGCAATGGGCCCTGATCTCGGTCGAGGTCTGGGCAGCGCCTGGCGCGATGGGTCCTGATCTCGGTTGGGGTCTGGGCAGTGCCCGGTGCGATGGGTCCTGATCTCGGTTGGGGTCTGGGCAGTGCCCGGTGCGATGGGTCCTGATCTCGGTTGGGGTCTGGGCAGTGCCTGGCGTGATGGGCCCTGATCTCAGTCGAGGTCTGGGCAGTGCCCGGCGTGATGGGTCCTGATCTCGGTTGGGGTCTGGACAGTGCCTGGCGCGATGGGCCCTGATCTCGGTTGAGGTCTGGGCAGCGCCTGGCGCGATGGGTCCTGATCTCGGTCGAGGTCTGGGAAGCCCCCGGCATGACGGGGCCCTGATCTCGGTCGAGGTCTGGGCAGTGCCCGGCGTGATGGGTCCTGATCTCGGTTGGGGTCTGGGCAGTGCCCGGTGCGATGGGTCCTGATCTCGGTTGGGGTCTGGGCAGTGCCCGGTGCGATGGGTCCTGATCTCAGTTGGGGTCTGGGCAGTGCCCGGCGTGATGGATCCTGATCTCGGTTGGGGTCTGGGCAGTGCCTGGCGTGATGGGCCCTGATCTCAGTCGAGGTCTGGGCAGTGCCCGGCGTGATGGGTCCTGATCTCGGTTGGGGTCTGGACAGTGCCTGGCGCGATGGGCCCTGATCTCGGTTGAGGTCTGGGCAGCGCCTGGCGCGATGGGTCCTGATCTCGGTCGAGGTCTGGGAAGCCCCCGGCATGACGGGGCCCTGATCTCGGTCGAGGTCTGGGCAGTGCCCGGCGTGATGGGTCCTGATCTCGGTTGGGGTCTGGGCAGTGCCCGGTGCGATGGGTCCTGATCTCAGTTGGGGTCTGGGAAGCGCCCGGCATGACGGGGCCCTGATCTCGGTCGAGGTCTGGGCAGTGCCCGGCACCGTGGGTCCTGATCTCGGTCGAGGTCTGGGCAGTGCCCGGCGCGATGGGTCCTGATCTCGGTTGGGGTCTGGGCAGTGCCCGGTGCGATGGGTCCTGATCTCGGTTGGGGTCTGGGAAGCGCCCGGCATGACGGGTCCTGATCTCGGTCGAGGTCTGGGCAGTGCCCGGCGCGATGGGTCCTGATCTCGGTCGAGGTCTGGGCAGTGCCCGGTGCGATGGGTCCTGATCTCGGTTGGGGTCTGGGAAGCGCCCGGCATGACGGGTCCTGATCTTGGTTGGGGTCTGGGCAGTGCCCGGCACCATGGGTCCTGATCTCGGTTGAGGTCTGGGCAGTGCCCGGTGCGATGGGTCCTGATCTCGGCTGGGGTCTGGGCAGTGCCCGGCGCGATGGGTCCTGATCTCGGTTGGGGTCTGGGCAGTGCCCGGCGCGATGGGTCCTGATCTCGGTTGGGGTCTGGGCAGTGCCCGGCGCGATGGGTCCTGATCTCGGTTGGGGTCTGGGCAGTGCCCGGTGCGATGGGCCCTGATCTCGGTCGAGGTCTGGGCAGTGCCCGGCGCGATGGGTCCTGATCTCGGTTGGGGTCTGGGCAGTGCCCGGCACGATGGGCCCTGATCTCGGTTGGGGTCTGGGAAGCGCCCGGCACAATCTCACTTGGTGCCTCTAGACTTTGCTGCGAGTCACAGAATGAATAAGGCTCCTGAAGTGCTTTGCAAACCGTGGTCCCGATCCGATGTCAATGGAAACGGATCCCAGCGGCTCTGGATCAGACCCTAGGGCCAATCCCCCGACCCACCCCGACATCAGCCGAGGGCAGCTTGTTTCCCCTTACTTGCCGGGGGGAGCTGGCTCTTTAAGAGGGTGATGGCTCCAAGTAGCCTGCTGCCCAGGTGAAGGGAATGAGCCCAGGAGGGGGGGAAGGTGTTGCATAAGGTGGGAGGGAGCAATTGATGCAGCAGCAGACCTGCTGGGGGACTAGAAGGGCAGCCTATGGGGGGTGAGGTTCTGAGCGCTCAGGGACAGGGCTCTGAGTCTGGGTCTGGGGGCGCTAGCTTGCTGTGGATGGACAGTGAGAGTTGTGTTGTTTTGAGCTCTCTGTTAATTCAGCACAGTAGCTGGGAAACCAGCCCCCGTCCCCGCCTGGGAATCTGACAAACCAGGGAAGGAAGGGTAATGGAGGCTGTAGAGGGGTCCCGAGGCCAGACCACAGTGGGCCCGTTTGGGCCCTTGTAGATACACGAAACATTTGTCACAGGTGGCCAGAAAGTCCCTTTGCTTCCTAGAGTGTAGGATGCCAGAGGCAGCGTGGCCTAGTGGATGGATCACTAGACTGGGCGGTGGGAGCCCTGGGTTCTAGGCCTGCCTCTGTGAATGGGGGCAAGTCACTTCCTGCCTGCCCCGTCTTGTGCCTTAGTTTCCCCCACCTGCCGAATGAGGCTGAGGATATTAACTTCCTTGGTAAAATGCCTTGAGGTGGCAGGGTTGGCTGGAACTCAGAGCAGCGTGTGCTGGCCGGTTCCAGATTTCCGCCTCAGTGAGGCAAAGGACCGACTGATGTTGCAAAAACACAAGCTGGGAGCTGATCTGAACCAAAAGGAAGCAGCTCAACCCCGCGGAGCCAGGCGGGAGCATCGCCCCAGCCAGGATGTTAGGTGAGAGCCTCGGGGCCTAGAGCGCGCACCATCTGTTGTGCGAAACAGACTTGGGGCTATTTTAATTCTGGCAGCTGGAATGGGGGCGGGAGGGGAAAACACAAAGAAAAGTCAGAGTGAAATTCACCCCTGTGCTGGGAGCCTAAATGGCACCCCTTAAATCCATCCCAGGACTCCTGGATTTTTTCCCCAGCTCTGGGTTGGAAGTGAGATCTACAGGGGGTGGGCTGGGTTAAAGCAGGGAGCAGTTTTATGAGGCCCGCATTATCTAATGGCCAGGACTTCTGGGTTCTTTCCCCAGCTGCCAGCCGCCGGTCGGGAGTGTGATCTATGGGTTAGAGGAAAGGGGGCTGGCAGTCCGGACTTCTGGGTTCTTTCCCAGCTCAGGGAGGGGAGTCTAGTGGTTAGAGCAGAGAGAGTCTGGCAGTCAGGACTCCTGGGATCCCTCACCTGGACTGTGGTCTAGTGGCTAGAATTAAGATTCTTGGGTCTTATCTCCAGCTCTGCTACTGACTCGCTGTGTCCCCTAGGGGCCCTTGCCTCTCTGTGCCTCGGTTTCCCCATCTGTAAAATGGGGATAACGATAGCGACCCAGCTCAGAGAACCTCGGATGAAAGGCGCTACGTAAGCATCAAGTATTTTATATGATTTTAGCAACTGAGCTTCCGTCTGTTCTGTATCACTATTACAGATCCCTGTGGGGTGTAGTTATTGACTAGAGATTTATCCGAGGGCCCTCGGCCAACGCGTCCAATCTTCTACCCCCAGCTAATACAGTAATTAATGCTTAGTTCTTAGGGTTCAATGGAAGCAGGAGGATGTGGGAGCTAGTTCCCCTATAAAGGTCCTGGGATAGTTACACTCAGCCATGAGCGATGCTCCCCTCCAGAGGTGTCTGCATTTTGGTGGTGCCGTGCGGATGTTGCTTGGGGGCTCATTTCGGACATAATGCAACCTGGGGGTGAGGCTAAAAACTACGGAGCGCGTACGGACCCTGTAACTAGCATTGCTAGGGTAGGCAGCAGCTGGGGTACTAACCTTGGATGTGGGAAACCTGGTTTCAAGTCCCCTGCTTGGCCCAGATCCTCAAATGCATTGAGATGCATGGGTAGGACTGGAAGTTAGGAGTCTCAGTACCTTTGAGGATCTGGGCCTAGGCCATTCCGTGCCTCAGTTTCCCCAACGGTACAGTAGGGATAACAGTCCTGCCTCCCAGGGATAAATACGTGAAAGGGGATGTGGAGCTCAGATCCCGCAGCGATGGTTGGGGGTCAGTTAACCTCACAGCTAGATGAAGGCTTGAGATGCAGAGCAAGAGGTTTAGAAGCAGAAAGCCAGTCAGACTGGTAGCTGGTGCAGCCATTTCCCCCAGTCCCTTGTGCATGCCCTGGGCTACCTGCCCCCTCTTTTTGCCCTGCTCCCAAGGATCTCCCAAGGTGCTGAGCGCCAGAGACTCTCTCCCTTACCTGCAGAGATCCTCAAACCCCTGGAAATTCAGTTTCTTTTTCTTCTTGTCGTTCAGGCAGTAGCCGATGCGTTTCCCTTTCCTCCAGCTCGGCATCTTTTTGCATCCGTCTCTTTATTTAAAAAATAAATAAATAAACCAAGCCCCACACCTCTCAGTGTGGAAATCTCCCTCTGTGTGAAATGTGCAAATATTGTCTCCTCTGACTCTGGGCCTGTGCCCTCTTCGATCCGAAAGCGCCAGCCCCTCCCCGAGTGGCAAAGTCCTTTGCGAGCAGGAACTGGGCAGGGTGCACACAAGGTGGCAAATTCTATCTTCCTCTGATCAGCTGATGCGCCGTAAATATCAATCCGTGTTGCTTAATAACTCGTGGCCAGGAGCCTGTTACCTGAGCCTGGTCTGGGGCTGATTGTGAGCCGTGATAAACGCCGCAAAATGCACGCTTAGCTCCAGACCTCTGGCCTGTGGTGCCATTGGGTTGGTTACACCCTGTCAAACTAGTGCCTTGCAAATGCTGACGCTGAGATTTCTGCTGAGCCCTCGCCCCAGAAAGCATCCCTCGGACTTGGGCCATCGAACACCTGATCTCTGGTACGTGCATCAAATAGGGGTCTCCCTCTTTCTGTGCGTCACCCGGGCCGGTGCTCAGATCGTATTGCACCAGCAGCCAGGGAAGAAATCTAGTGGTTTATTCCCAGCCACACACAGGTGGAAATTTGAGCAAGAGGATATGCGTGGAAGTGCCAGTCTCTTCTGCATTTAGATGCAGGAAGATCAAAAGCTGCTTAAATTGGTTCAGGGGAAGATCTCAGAGCCCAGCTCACCCCGCCAGGGGCTGAATGTGTGAAAATCTCTCCCCTCCCATGGCTGCCTGCCGCTCCATGTCTGAATCGGACTGGTTCACAGCCCCTCTCTCTGGCTTGCCGGGGTCTCGAGGGATAAAGTCCTGCCTGAGGTTTAGGACACCTGCTTTCTAGTCCTGGTTCTGTTACTGGCCAGCTGGGTGTCCTTGGCCAAGGCCTGTTCCTGCTCTGTGCCTTGGTTTCCCCACCTCTAAAAGTGGGAGAGGCGTTGGGATCTACTGATGGAAACAAAGGTTGGACAATTCTAATCAATCTCTTTACTTTCCCTCCCTCCCAGGTTCCCCCTGTTTTGTGATGCCTGAATTTGACAAGAGCCCTCCCATGCTCCGCCCCCACCGTCCCAGTGGGGGTGGGGGTATGACCCGCAGTGCCGCCTCCTCTTGGCCAGGGCTGGCTGGCCAGTAGAGATCCCCCATCAGCCTGCAAATTGGCAGGCCTGCCCCTAACCTCAAGATGCGGTTGCACCTGGCTAACGTTGATCGTTGTCTGGCTGAGTGTCTCGGGTCCCTCTCCAGGGAGAGAGGCCTTTGCCTTGGATTTGCCATTACGAAATTTATAAAATCTCCCCTCCACCTCCGATTATAAGAACATCGGGTTTTCACTGCTGCACGGGGTAAGAACTCATCCTCCCACTCCAAGACCCCAAGCAGCTGCTGCTTGAGCTGAGAGGGGGATCTCCCCATTAGCTCTCTAAGGGACTATGACACATGGAGGTACAGGTCTGCACTCAGCCAGCAGAGGGCAGAGGTGCATGAGCCAGTCCATTGCCCCGCCTGGCTCCTCGCAGCCAGGGATCATTGTATCAAGGTCCTGCTGGGTCTTGAAAGGTGCCAGGGGCTCCCTTTGTGCAGCGCTGAAGAGCTCCGGCCCCCCTCTCTGCCCCGTGATCTCGCCGCCCCCTCTGCATCTCTCCGCCTCGTTCACGCCCCCTCTTCGCTGCCCACCCGGGATGGGACAGACTCCGCAGGTTGCAGAGCAAAGCAGGGCGCCATCCGCCTCCGTCTAGACGAAACCCTGCCCTGACAAAGGCCTAGCGTGATCCCGTGCCGCGGCGGCGTAAACGCCGCTCACGCCCCGAGGGGGCAGCCAATCCTCCTCCACCTCTTCCGTCGAGCGCCGTCTACACGGGGGCTTTGTGGGGGGGGGGGAGGGTTGGATTTTTCACACCCCGTCTCTCATCCTGCCTCGGGGCAGGCGGCTGGACTCCCGGTGATGTCACCAGCCCGATATTTCCCTGCATCTGTGCGACATGCAGCCTCAGGTCTAATGCTGAGTTGAGGTTTTGGCGGGGCTGTGACAGCCATGGCAATTCCCTGCACTGTCTTGGGGAGATCTCCCTGTCTTAGGTTTCTGTATCATTGGGGGGCCAGGGATGGTCTGTAGTGCCGTGGGAGAAGGTGACCACAGCCCGCTAAGGACTATGGGGGATCCAGGCAGATTCACTCCAGAGAGGTACCCCCCACTGGGGAGGCTTGCATACACTGGTTCAAACTGGGTTCCCCAGAGCGCAGCAAACAAAGAAAGGGTTCTTGGCTAAATTGCCCGGGTTTAAACTGATCTGGGACCTGCTTTCTGATCCTGCCGCAGGGGGGCCCCCAGTCTGTAGGGAAGGGTTGGAAGGATGGACGTGTGCCCGAGGCTGGAGCTGGGTGGATCTCTGGGGAGCTTTTTAGCCCGCGTGTAGGTTTACATGGTTTCTCCGTCACGCTGTGACCTGCGGAATAAAGGCGCCGGCGGAGAAAGGGCTGGCGGGCGACCGCGGGAGGAGGGAGCTCAGCGTGGCCGTTGGCTCGTTGAGGCCGTCTGGCTCACTGGGCGATTGGCAGCACCGGGCAGGGAGCTGCGGAGCCTGGGAACACCCCGGTCAGGAGGGGGAGAGCTGCAGGGCTCTGCCCAAGAGAGGTGATGGCCGAGGAGCCCCCGACGTGGGAATGCAGGTGCAGTTTGCCTAGAAATGTGACAGATGCCAGGGCAGGATGGTCCCCCCTGCTGCTGCCCTGCCACCCCAAACGGAACCCACTGGGCTGCTCTGCACCCTCATCCCAGTGAACCCCCAACCTGACCCCCTCCTGACTGCCCTGCACTCCCCAACCCCAGTGATGCCCCCCCATATTTTCCCAGCACCCCCTCTGCAGCATCCAGTTCTGCCCAATTAACGCAGCCTTTCCCAGCAGGTACTTTCCACGGGTGAACTGAAAGTGAAAGAGAAAGAGGCGAGTGTCCGTGTCTCTGCAGAGGGCCCTGTCTGCCTGTCTCCCTCCCACTGCCCCCGGGCGGCCGGCGAAATGTCCCGTGGGTCCAGCGCCGGCTTCGATCGCCACATCACCATTTTCTCCCCCGAGGGGCGTCTCTACCAAGTGGGTCAGTCTGTGGGGTGCTGTCTGGGTTGGGGGTGGGGGGTTCGCATGTTTCTCATCCCTTGGGATCGAAGCCAGAGCGGGATTGGCGCCCTCGCTCCCAAGCGTGGGGCCTGGAATAATCAACAGGACTCCTGGGTTCTGTCCCCGGCTCTGGGAGGGGAGCGGGGTCTAGTGGTTAGAGCGGGGGGGCCTGGGAGCCAGGACTCCTGGGTTCTGTTCCCTGATCTGGGAGGGGAGTAGGGTCCAGCAGCTAGAGTACAGGGTTGGTGTCAGAAATCCTGGGTGCTGATCCTGGTTCTGAGAAGCAGCAGGGGCTAGTGCAGGGGTGGGCAAACTATGGCCCGCGGCCGGATCCGGCCCCGCCAGCTGTTTTAAGCCGGCCCTCGAGCTCCCACTGGGGAGCAGGGTCTGGGGCTTGCCCTGCTCCGGCGCTCCAGCCCAGGAGCAGGGTCGGGGACCACTCCACGCGGCTCCAGGAAGCAGCGGCATGGCCCCCCTCCGGCTCCTACGTGCTCCAATGGCACCCTCCGGCGCGCCAATGGGAGCTGCAGCGGGAGGGGGGAGGGGGGGTGCCTGCGGACAGGGCAGTGCACCACCCAGAGCCTGCACCCCTGAGCTTCTCCCCACACCCCAACCCCCTGCCTCAGCCCTCCAAACCCCTCGGTCCCAGCCCAGAGCACCCTCCTACACCTCAAACCCCTCATCCCCAGCCCCACCCCCAGCCGGAGCCCTCATCCCCCCCTCACTCCCCCCGCACCCTACTCCCCCAGCCCAGAGCCCCCTCCCTCACCCCAACCCCAATTCTGTGAGCATTCATGGCTCGCCCTACAATTTCTATTCCCAGATGTGGCCCTCAGGCCAAAAAGTTTGCCTACCCCGGTCTAGTGGTTAGAGCTGGGGAATTAGGAGTCAGGACTCCTGGGTTCTATGCCTGGGTCTGGGAGGGGAGGGGGGTGGATCTAGAGTGGATTAGGACCGGGGCGGGGCTGGGAATCAGGACTCCTGGGCTCTATTCCCAACATCATACTGATTTGCAGCATGGCCTCAGGCAAGTCCCTCCCCCCCGCCAGTGTGCCTCAGTTTCCCCATGCAGCAGCATGCAGGTTTTTGTCTGTGAAGCCCTGATGGAAAGCCCTTGAGAAGTGCCATCACCCCCACACCTCCCTCTCTCTTCTTCCATTTACCGATTGCTGTCTCCGGTTGCAGAATATGCCTTCAAAGCCATCAGCCAGGGGGGGCTGACCACAGTGGCCGTGAGGGGGGACGACTCTGTGGCCATGGTCACCCAGAAAAAAGTGCCGGTAGGAGCCCAGCGTGTGGGGGAGAGGCCGGAGATCGGGGGGTGGGGTCAGGCGGGCCCGTGGTGCCCTGCATTAACGAGGGCAGCCTTGGCTCTTTGCTGGCGGCCCCGATCCTTGTGCCAGCTGAACGCGCCGTGTGGGGAGCCTTAGGGGAGAAAGAACACGGGCGCAAGAGCTGGAGTTGGGCCAGGACCCCAAGGCTCATGCCTGGGCTCTCGCACATCATATGCCACAACCAGCTTGGGGGGGGGGGGGGGTGCTGTGAGTGCTGTGTGGAGAAAGCGTCCACTGCTGGAGCACAGCGCCCCCTAGCGCCACACTGGGGTCAGCACAGACTGTGTGGGGAGACCACCCCCTGCTGAGCCTCCTGCCCCGCTCCCTGCTGCACAGCACCCCCTAGCGCCACACTGGGGTCAGCACAGACTGGGTGGGGAGAGCGCCCCCTGCTGAGCCCCCTGCCCGGCTCCCTGCAGCACAGCGCCCCCTAGCGCCACACTGGGGTCAGCACAGACTGTGTGGGGAGAGCGCCCCCTGCTGAGCCCCCTGCCCGGCTCCCTGCAGCACAGCGCCCCCTAGCGCCACACTGGGGTCAGCACAGACTGTGTGGGGTGACCCCCGCCTGCTGAGCCTCCTGCCCCGCTCCCTGCTGCACAGCGCCCCCTAGCACCACACTGGGGTCAGCACAGACTGTGTGGGGTAACCCCCGCCTGCTGAGCCTCCTGCCCAGCTCCCTGCTGCACAGCGCCCCCTAGCACCACACTGGGGTCAGCACAGACTGGGTGGGGAGAGCGCCCCCTGCTGAGCCCCCTGCCCGGCTCCCTGCAGCACAGCACCCCCTAGCGCCACACTGGGGTCAGCACAGACTGGGTGGGGTGACCACCCCCTGCTGAACCCCCTGCCCGGCTCCCTGCAGCACAGCGCCCCCTAGCGCCACACTGGGGTCAGCACAGACTGTGTGGGGTGACCACCCCCTGCTGAGCCCCCTGCCCGGCTCCGTGCAGCACAGCGCCCCCTAGCGCCACACTGGGGTCAGCACAGACTGTGTGGGGAGACCACCCCCTGCTGAGCCTCCTTCCCCGCTCCCTGCTGCACAGCGCCCCCTAGCGCCACACTGGGGTCAGCACAGACTGTGTGGGGAGACCACCCCCTGCTGAGCCTCCTGCCCCGCTCCCTGCTGCACAGCGCCCCCTAGCGCCACACTGGGGTCAGCACAGACTGGGTGGGGAGAGCGCCCCCTGCTGAGCCCCCTGCCCGGCTCCCTGCAGCACAGCGCCCCCTAGCGCCACACTGGGGTCAGCACAGACTGGGTGGGGAGAGCGCCCCCTGCTGAGCCCCCTGCCCGGCTCCCTGCAGCACAGCGCCCCCTAGCGCCACACTGGGGTCAGCACAGACTGGGTGGGGAGAGCGCCCCCTGCTGAGCCCCCTGCCCGGCTCCCTGCAGCACAGCGCCCCCTAGCGCCACACTGGGGTCAGCACAGACTGGGTGGGGAGAGCGCCGCCTGCTGAGCCTCCTGCCCGGCTCCCTGCTGCACAGCGCACCCTAGCACCACACTGGGGTCAGCACAGACTGTGTGGGGAGACCACCCCCTGCTGAGCCTCCTGCCCCGCTCCCTGCTGCACAGCGCCCCCTAGCGCCACACTGGGGCCAGCACTGACTGCCCCTCCCCCCCGCTCCCTGCCGGGTTTCTTTGGAGGCTCCCCACCCGGCTCGGCACATAAAGCCCAGGGATCAGCAGGTCCAGCCGTAGGATGCAGGGGCGATTTCCACCTGGGCCCCGGGGCAGCCGCCCTCCAGCCTGACCCCCGGGGCAGCAGGTGATGGGCTGGGGCGTCCTGCCGGGAAATCACCTGGCCTTGGTGTCTTCACTCCCACCCCTAGGATAAGCTCCTGGATCCCAGCACGGTCACCAACCTGTATCGCTTGACGGAGACCATCGGCTGCGCCATGACCGGCATGAGCGGTAAGCCGGGGCCAGGGGCGGGCTCTGGTTCCCTCCCAGGGGATGAATCCTGACCTGGCGTTAGCAATTCCTGGGGACTCCTGCTCTGCGCCCGTCCATGCGGGGTACGAGTCTGGGACCGCACCCGGAACAGGGCCTGGGCCCTGCCCCTCCACCTTCTCGCTCTGGAGTTCGCTGGTTCAATCCCCCACATCCCCCCATGTGGCGGCCTGAAACCAGGTCTAGATCTGACACGGAGACGCTTACGCTGGCTGCCCCAAAGTCCTGATCGAGAGAGCAAGGTGCGTGGGGTGATCTCGTCAGGCTGCCCGGCAAGCTTTTCTCCTCTAGAAACACGCTAGCCTGGATGCACTGAGATCTCAAATGCACGGTATTACGGCAGCGCCTAGGGGCCACAAGCTGAGATCAGGGCCCCTGTTGTGGGCCCGCCGTCGAGATCAGGGCCCATGTAGTGCTGCCTAGATCCTCCCCCCAACCAAGATCAGGGGCCCCATTTGCTGGGCGCTGCCCAGACCCCCCCCACACACACACACACACTGAGATCAGGGCCCCTGTTATGATGGGCGCTGCCCAGACAAGAGCACATTATAGTCCCTGCCCCAAGGAGTTCACGCTCTAAATAGCCACAGGCAGGGTGATTATCCCCGTTGTACAGATGGGAAAACTGAGGCCGAGAGAGAGGGAGTGACTCGCCCCAGGTGTCGGTGGGAGCCGGCAAGGGGTCAGAACCCTGGTCCTCCAGCTCCGCAGCGGCCAGGCTCTAGGAGGACGACTCTCGGGTGTAGCAGTGTTAGGGCTTTTATCCTGTTTGTGAGCTGTTCGACCAGCAAAAAACGACAGACTCATTGAATGATACAGCTCTGATTCCCTCTAGCAGTGGGGACAGACACACACAGAGCAGGACTCAGACCCTCCAGCCTGGGGCGGCAGGGAGGGTGGGACACACACACACACATACACACACACACGGAGCGATGTCATGCTTGTGCCTCGTTTGACGGGGGCTCCTTTCCCCGCCCAGCCGACGGCCGGTCCCAGGTGCAGCGCGCCCGGCACGAGGCTGCCGAGTGGAAGTACAAGAAGGGCTACGAGATCCCGGTGGCAATGCTGTGCCGGCGCATGGCTGACATCTCCCAGGTGTACACGCAGAACGCCGAGATGAGACCCCTGGGCTGCTGTGAGTGATAGGGGGCAGGGGAGAGCCCCGCCACCATGGACCCACCCAGAGTCACCCCTCTCCTTTACCCAGCCTCCATCTGTTCCCCACTTAGCCCTGCTCACTCAATCACTGATCACCCCCATCCCTTACCCCACTCACAGCCTGCCCCATAACCCCAGACCACCCCTTAACTCAGCCCTCCCTTAATTGCTAACCCCTGCACGGCCGTCCCAGCAAACCGTCCAACTTCTTCCCATTCTCTAAATGCCCCCTCCCCCCTTTCGCCTCCCCGAGGACCCCGGTGGTCCCCTATGAGCTCCCCCCACACCGCCACTGACTATTCCTTTATGGCCCCTTCACACTCTGGCTCCAAACGCCCCTGGTTCGGATGGTTCGAGACACAGAATCCCGCCCCTTCTCATGAACCCTCCCTTCCCGCTTCTGTCAGCAGGTATGATCCTGATCGGGATCGACCAGGAACTGGGGCCCCAGCTGTTCAAATGCGACCCAGCGGGTTACTACTGTGGCTATAAAGCGACCACTGCTGGGGTGAAGCAGACCGAAGCTAACAGCTTCCTGGAGAAGACCTTGAAGAAGAAACAGGGCTCACCTGTGGATCCTGTAGAGGTCAGTGTGTGTGTGTGTGCGCGCGCATGCCCCCCTGTGGGTCTCCATACATGCCTGTGCATTGTGCGTGTTACCACACAACAGTGCATTACCGTACATGACTGGGTGAGTGTATCCCCTTCCTGGAGCAGCATGAGCCCTGTGCTGGTATAGATCTATAAGTCTGGTGCTAGAACGTATACGCAGCCCTCCACTAACAATCCCACAATGCAACACTCCCTTCAGCAGTGACTTGTCTGGTGAAAGTTTTGAATTCTATTCTCCAGGGGTGTCACGTCCCATTTAAAAAACTAGCACAGGTCGTAGAGTGGAAGAATCAGGACCTATGTTATTTGTCTCGGTAATATCTTGGAGCGGGGAGTTCCACAGGTCAACCACATGCAAAGTAGAAAAAGTCTTTTCCTTTTCTTCCTTGGCTGACAGCTGGCGATTACTTGCTTATCGACGGTCCTTTCCATGGACTTCAAGGCCAGTGAGATTGAAGTGGGGATAGTAACATCAGAGCATCCCCAATTCCGGTAAGACTTCTTGGCCTACAAGTTCCTCCCGCCCATTTCCAGAGCAGTCTCGAATTAATAACACCCTGTCTTGGTGGCTTGCAGGACACTGAGCGAGGATGAGATCGAGCGTCACCTGGTCACTATCGCAGAACGGGAATAACCTCAATGACCACTGAGTCGTTCAGGAGAAGAAACTGCTTCTGAAAGGGACCCCTCGAAAGCCTGGATCTTAGTTATCACATTAACATGTGGATTCCCCCACAGTAATCCACTTACAACAGGGTTAATGTCATGATAGCCTGCAGTGCTTTTTAAAATGTTTAATTAAGAACCCTCCTAGTCCAGTTCCTTCCTGACCCCTGTGACCGCTGATGGCCTGAAGCATGAGATTTCTCTGTCAGGCCTTGTCTGTGTTACGGAAAAAGGTGCATTTAAACAGAGCACATGCTTAATCTTTATGGGATGTGTGTAACATTAAGCCAGGGCATAAGTCTTCGCAGCAGCGGCAAGCCCCATAAAACCAAATACTGTGTCCAGTGCTGGTGCTCACAACTCAAGGAGGATGTTGATAAATTGGAGATGGATCAGAGAAGAGCCACAAAAATGATTAAAGGATTAGAAAACCTGCCTTGAAGTGACAGACTCAGAACAATCTCTTTAGCTTAACAAAGAGAAGGTGAAGGGGTAAGTGGATCCAAGCTATCAGTACCTCCATGGGGAACAAACATTTAATACTGGGCTCTTCGGTCTAGCAAAGGAAGGTCTAACATGATCCAGTGGCTGGAAATTGAAGCTAGACAAATTCAGACTGGAAACAAGGTGTAAATTTTTCACAGAGAGGATAGTTAACACTTGGAACAATCTACCAAGGGCTATCCACCGCTGGCTCTTTTTAAATCAAAACTGGGAGGGAGGACAAACTGTAATGGGCTTAATCCGCAGCGAGGGAGATTGAGGTGAGATATCAGGACAAACTTTCCAATGCTCCGGAGAGTGAAGCTCCGGAACAGGAGTCCCAGGGAGGTTGTGGGATCCCCATCAGTGGAGGGTTTTAAGGACAGGTTGGACTTGCTCCTGCCTCCGGGCCGGGGACTGGACTAGACGACCACCCAAGGTCCCTTCCAGCCCGACACGTCTCGGATTCTGCGTGCTTGGAAAACACAGCGCTCTGTAAGAGCTAATAAGCTGACGTCATCCTAGGCAGAGCCAGCATAAAGCCTAGTTGTTAGATACATTCCAGGGGCTTTGAAGGATTTAGGAGGTAAAAACAGGCTGGCGTAGCTATTTCAATATCACAGCCCATTTTGGATACTCGATCCTGGAATGAGTGGCTCTACTCCAGAATAGTTACTCCACCCGCAAAGTCAAACGATACCAGACTAGCTTCGGCTACAATAGCTCTGCCCGTCAATGCCAAGTGTGGTCTACGCTTCCACTGGGTCACATGTGCAGGGGTGTGAAAAATTGAGTGCCTGGCCCAGACACAGCTAAGTGGCTGGAAGAATTCTTCTGTTGACACAGCGACCACCAGCCAGATTAATTACAGCCGCAGAAAAACTGCTTCTGGCTACGCATAAAGCATCTCCCCTGCAGGAGCTGGAGTGCCCCTGGTGTAGACAGGGCCAAAGTAGGGCACAATGCTACCAGTGAGAGTCCTGGAGACAGAGATCGGGAGCATCTCTTCTCCCAACACAAGAACAAAGGAAGCATTTGAGGAAACTGAAAAGGTAGAAAAAGTCAGAACTCCGGAGAGGGAAGCACGCACTGTGTGGGCGGCAGCATGCAGGGCTCGATCAGGCACGCATGGCCTAGTGGGTAGACCGCTGGGCTGGACCTCAGGAGCCAGGGGTTCCAGGCCCAGCTCTGCCACCGGCCTGGTGCATGACCTCGGGCAAGTCACTTCCCCTTTCTGTGCCTCAGTTTTCCTGTCTGTAAAATGGGGATAAAATGCTGCTTACCTCCTTTGTGCGGCACTTTGGGCTCTATGGATGGGATGTGCTATGTAAGAACCGGGTATAATTAGAGATGGACTATGGCGGTGATGCAGCGAGTCCAGTCCGCTGTCCAAACGCCCTGCCCTCCACATGAACACCGGACACGCTGTATAGTTCAAGCAGCAGCTTTAATCTCATCCCCCATCACTGGTCAAGAACATACACGATACAGAGAGCAGGATCCAGCAAAAGCAAAGACTGGTAGGGAGAAAGAACACACAGACACAGAACCGTATAAAGCTGAACGACAGCTCACACAAAACTCACAACATAGCTTAAAACCCACAAGCACTGGATGAGAGTGATGTGGTATCTGGGTCTTTAGACACAGAGCCAGCTGGGGAAATGAAGAGACAACGCTTACATAGAAAAAGCCATTTCCCTTCTGCCGAGTTTCTTCAGCCAGCCTCTTCAGTGTGCTGTTCGAGAAGAATGAGCCAGGGACCAGGTTGCTTTCGGGAGCTAACCTGGGAGGAGCCTCGTGAACAAAAGTGTCCCTCATCCAATGGATCAAAACCCATCTGTGGGGCTGGGCATCAGTCTGTCCATTCCAAGAATGCCAGGTTTGAGGCCTGATCCACGCAGCAATGTTTGTAAAGGTAGAACTAGGTCATTTGCGGGGTGACGGGTTTGTTTTTTTGTTTTTTTTTACACTGATAGCAAGACAGTACAACCGCTAGTGTGGACAGTTAGACTGGTCTAAAGGTGCCTTATATTGGTACAGCCTATTCCCCTTCCCAGAGCGGAATAAAGCACCTTTGTGACAATATAACTGCATGCCCACAGATGGGATTGTACAACTTTAACTAGAAAGACACAAAGAGGCAGTGTGATCTAGTGCACAGAGGACTTGGTGAACCTGGGTTCTACTCCCAATTTGGCCACGGGCCTGTTGGGTGACCGTGGCCAACTCATTGTGCATCTGTTTCCCCATCTGTAAAATGGGGACGATGAGACTGACCTCCGTGGTTATCTCCTGCTGCACAGAGCCAGGTGTTGACGTGCTACAACTTGTTTGTTAGACAAGCCCTTTAGTAATAAGTGCGGAGGCCTAGAGGGCTCGATCCTGGTCCACTTGCGAGCTGGGAAAAGTATTATTGACTCTCAACAGTCAGGTCCCTCAGTCCTTCGCACTGGGGCAAGTGAACTAAAAATCCAACCCCACTTCCTAGGGAGGCTACTGATTCTAGGGCCCCCCCCAAGACACATCCAGAACCTCATTATCCCACCCCCACCTCCTGGTACTGAGATCACATTGATGTCAGCTAAGGTGCTCAGAGCTTGAGAATTAACCTCCGCCCCCTAAAAAACAGAGAGCCCCAATCTCCCCTTACATTTTGGCCAGTGTTTTCATTTACAAGATGTATGAGAATGTAAAGGAGAAAACAGCAGCCTCGTTGAAGGAGGAGGATTTTGTTTAGAATTAGATCCTTTCTCCCCGCACCTTTCCAAACCACAAATGGAATGGGGGGGGGGGGGGGGGGGAAGGGGTTAGATCTTACTAATAAACCATCTGTAACTCATGCAGCCAGTTTCGAAATCAAGTCCCAGGTCTGCCTAGGGCAGCTCTTCCAAAATTACCCCCCGCTTTCCCCCCCGGCAAACAGAAGCAATTTCAGACAGCACAGCACCCAGCGGTCCCATCTCCATCACGTTAGACAAAAAGATCAGAGCTAGTTGGGAATTTGACAAACCGGTTCCCCCCGCCCCGGAAAAAAACCCACATCAATTTGTCAGAGCCAAAGCTACTTGTGAACAGGGCCGCTTTGGCTGACTTGCTCAATTCAAAACATTGGGGGGCGGTTGGGGGTTTAAAACCGGTGAAACGTCCTGTTTTAACAAGGAAAGTTTCCAGTTTTGTCATCAAAACAACTTTTGGTTTTGAAATGAATAAATTCAGACGACAAAACGATCAAAATCTAACAACGCAACTGAAATTATTTTCAGCCATTCCGCTCCTAAAAGGCCGAGGTGGGAGTTTTCAGCTCAAATTTGGAGCAGGCAAATTTGTTGATCTCTAAAAACGTTACGGGATGGGAAAACCGCTTCTCACACAGCTCCAAGAGACCCCATTGACACCCAGAGCCGAGGATAGCACGAACAAGGCTTTACAGCCAATCAGCGGGCACCGAGGAAGAAAACCGACTCCTCAGGGAAAGGAATGAAGATGGTCCCACCCTGCAGTACTGGCTGAGCTGCTAAGAAGCCAAGATTGGTCCTTATGGACACAGATGCATCTCGGACCCTATGCACAGGTACAAGAGATGCGCGGTTCCTACACCAGACAGGGCACAGGCGCAGTCCCTCCCTCTCCATGTCTGACCCAAATCAGACAGCTCCAAACACACCTGGACTCTTTCCAACCTCTCGCCCCCGCCATTGAGATCTAAAAGGTCTCGCTCCTTAGCCTCTCTTCCCTCCTCTTCCTCACTCGGTCACTCCCTCTGCTCATAACAGACCCCACCCCCATTCTTTCCACCAGCCTCATCTCTCATCTGCTCCTCCTGTGAATTCCTCCCCCGCCCTGCCTGTTTCAATCCACCTGCTCTGCACCGGAGCTCTTGCCCTGTCTTGGCCCATAGATCCTAAACGCTAGCAGGGGCTCAGATTTTCAAGAGCACTCACCGACCCTCGGCCTTACGGCTGCAGGAGGAGACCAGGGCTGCACGGCGCTCGTGAAAATCCATCCACCTCATTTAGGTGCTTAGATGGGGCCGGATTCTTTTTAGCTGTTCCCAAGTACTAAATCCAGCTGGAGTTGGGCGGTGCTCAGTGCTGCTCAAGATAAAAGCAAACAGGCCCAGGGCGTTTGAAAGGCAGCTAAACCCCAGCCGGAAATGCAACAGGTGCTGTGCAGCTCCCCACTGACCCGAATTGCTTGGTTATGCGAACAGCATCTGTGGACTCCAGCAGGACCCCTTGCATGGGTAGGGATGACGCTCCCGCTTCGAAAGCAAACGACAAGTGGCTCGACAGGGCAAAGGATACAGCGAGCAGAGAAATCCTGCCGACAGTCCATCCCAGCTGCGACTGCAAAGAGCAGCAGGTGCCGAAATACCATTTTTTTTTATTTTAACGTAATCAAAATAACTCGATATAAACTGACTGAGCTAAGAAACACAGAAGAAAACGAACGGGGGGGGGGGGGGGGGGGGGGGGAATAAACGGATTAGATCAAGGCTCTGGTGAACTTTGGCTACCGGTTCCAAGTAGCGGGAGCTTTATACTGAGCGTTGCCAGAAACCGCAGCTTTTGGATAAATAGTCGGAACTAGCTGGGAATGGAGAGATTGAGCCACTGCCAAACTTCTTCCCAGAGCGGCAGAGCAGGACGCGAGTCTTTTACGGAGAGGTTCGCTGCCACGATGGGTAACGGCTCACGCTGCAGGGGATGCCGGCCCGGCCCCGTCAGTTCTTATAGTGTCCACTGTTGATGACGATGTCGTCGTATTCCTCCTGAAAAACGGGAGAGCTTCACTGATGACCGTAGAGGTATGGCGGGATCGAAAGGGGCGTGGGCGTGTTTAGAGACTGTTATGCAGCAGGTGGGGAGGGCCAGATTAAAACAACTACACACAAAGTCGGCTGTTGCTGCCGATGCCCCGTGTTCAGGTTTCTTCCCTTCTTGTAGGCTCATAGATCCTAAGGCCAGAAGGGACGACTGTGATCAAGTCTGACTTCCTGTAAAACGCAGGCCCTGGAGCCGCCCTGAATTAATTGCTGTTTGAACAACAGCAGATGGGGGTGGGGGGGGAGAAGAGACACGGACCTCCAATTTTGATTTAAAAACATTGTCAGCGATGGAGAATCCATCACAGCTCTAGGCAAATTAAGGACTAATTACTCTGTTAAAAATTTGCCCTTGTCTAGCTTCAGGATATTCAGGAGAGAAGTCTGAATGCTTCAATTTCCATCCGCTGGATCATCTACTGTCAAATTTCTTATACCCACATAGCAGTGCTTAATTTGTGCTAGGGCCGAGTCCTGGCACCTTTAGGCTTGGCAATTCATAGCACCGGCATCTCGGGGCTTGCCAGGTCAGTCATGAATGTTTAAAAAAAAAAAAATCGCACCTCTTTTACTACAAATTAAGCACTGCGATGTACGTACTTACAAACCGATACAATCACCCCTTAACCTGGTCTGTGTTAATCCAACTAGACCAGAGACTCGAGGAACTCAATCCCTTAGAAAAGAGAATCCCCTGCTGGTGAAAGACCCCTTTGGTCTGCACTGCTGCCAATCACAATGCCAGCTTCCCCACCCACTGTGTTTTAGAGGGACCCACTCTAAGCAGGGGGGTTCAGTCTCTGTGGGTCCCGTTTGATCTTCAGCGTCCACTAGGCTTACCCAGGAGGGGGCTGGTTAGTGGCAGAGCGAACTAGGAACCAGGCTGAGACCTGCCAATTCGTTCCACATGGGGGATGCTACATGGCTAGAGAATGGGAATGGCTTTCCAGTACTGCTGTCTAGGCCTCAAGTCCCCCGTCGCTCCTACAGGTGGAAGGGTTGCTCTAGGACAGAGATGAGCCACACTTGCAAGGGGTGAAGCTTGGCCTGGTGTTAATTCAGCACCCCCACCCCACTCACGTCGCTGCTCTCAGCCAGGCTCTCCTCCGAATCCCAGTCGGGCTCCTCCGAGCCGAACTCCCGGAGCAGCTGCAAGACCTTTTGGTTGGGCCTGTGTACGGCGCTATAGATGGGGGTGTAACCGACGTACATCCGGGCCCTCGGGTCCGCTCCGGCACGCAGCAGACACTCCACCACTTCCGGGCTCTGCGACTCCACTGCCAAGTGGAGGGGACTCCGGCCACAGCTCAGCTCCTGCCAGCGGTGGACAGACAAGTCAGCGAGGCTGCCATGGAGTACACGGTAAAAGCCTTCCGATCTCTTCCCACCCCTCCCCGTAGACGATCCGCCCCAGCGCCCAGTACTAACTGCCTTGTTGAGATCGGCTCCGGCACCCACAAGGAGCTTGACCACTTCAAGGTCCTTCCGCAGGACAGCCACGTGCAGCGGCGTGTAACCTGTGGAAACCAAGAGCGGACAATTTTGGTCAACCCTACAAGTTGATTTCCGTCTCCCTCAGGCCACCTAGCAACCTATTGGTGGACCAGCTGGCTGCTGTCATGGCAGCACGAGAGGATTGTTTGCTCTGCTGGGGGGGGGAAGGAACCAAGACTAGAGGGATCTTTTATGGAGCAGTCTCATTGATTTCTTCGCTCCAGTCATGTCCAGCAGCAGGCAGTTCCACAGGTTAACTATAGGCTATACAACAGACTATGTATCCATCCAGCACGCTGTCTTTTGGTTTTTGTCACCCCCAAAGTGGCAGGCCTCTCTCTCTGTTAAGCCACTTCTGCACTTGGGGAAAACGGGCATGGAAGTCATTTTGGTGATGGCCAAATTCTGGTGTTTTCTTGGGTATGTTAGAGAAGCCTCAGGACTGCTCTAACTTACGTTTGGCCCTCCACAGGCTCGGAGGGAGCGGAGCATAGCTAGAGCGCAACATGCTCTGGCCACGGGAGCTGGGCTGGTGCCAGGCTGTTATGCCAGCTCCATATTGGCTGGGGAAGGGAAGGAGGGTGAGAATGCTCATGACAAAGGTCCCACGTGTAACAGGCCCAGTGTATTTCCCAGGTGGGTGACGAGAGTCTCCATACCATCATAATTGGTGCAGTCCAACTGAGCGCAGGCATCATTCCCCTCGCAGGGCCTGTGCCCGCTCAGCGATGTCAGAAGCCACCGTGCGCAGTCCTGGCAGCCCTCCCGGCACGCCAGGTGCAGCGCGGTGTGGCCAGCTTTCTCCTGCACGCAGAGCCCCGCCCCGGCTGCCATCAGCTTGCGGACAAAGTTGGAGGCGCCGAGAATGACTGCGATGTGCAGTGCCGTCTGGAGAAGGGCAGCGAGAGAGAGGGGGGTGAGAAAGCTCAAGGTAGATCTCCCCTAAAAGGGGCCTGGCCTACCGTCATCAACAGCACTAGAGATCACTTCTTCCAGTGGTTTTCACCCCAACTTCTCCCAAACAGCTTTGCACCCTATAACCCAGGAACAGTGCTGAAATGCAGCCACCTCTGGGCAGGAGGGCAGCAGCCAATTGCACAAGAGGGTCAGGAATTTTAGCCAAGGACGCCAGGGTAAATCCACTATTCTCACAAAAGCTGCCTGTAATACTCGGGCGCAGCAGTGGACAAGGTTATATCCTCCCTATGCACGAGGAGCTGCACGGAAGTCAGTTTATCTGCCTGGGATGAGCGAAGACCCCAGGATGAGTGCAGATCAGCTTATGTCCTGAAACAAAGCCTTCCCTGACCCCGTATCTGCTTTGGTCCATTGCTGTCAAACCCCCACACTTGCTCCCCATCCCCCTGCCACAAAAGGGGCAGATGTGTTTTGATGTCAGCCCCTGTTAACACTTATTTTGCAGTAGCATCTCCATCAGGTTGGGACTCTATCCTGCTAGGTACAGTACAAACACAAAGCTAGGAACAGTCCCTGCCCCAAAGAGATTGTTGTGCTCTGTAACGCTCTGTAACACTCTTCCCTGCTCCCACAAGTCATTTATGATGCTGAGGGGTTTTTTTTTAACATGGGGTTGTGTTTCATTTTCTAACCAGCACCCCAAGCATTCCATAAAGGAGGTGGCAACATGCAGGGACCAGACTGGGAGCCAGTACTCCTGAGTTCTGCCCCCCGACTTGCTGTGCAATCTTCAGGCAAGCCAATTTGCCCCCCCTCGTGCCTCAGTTTCCCCACTGGAAAATGGAGGATGATACAGACAGAAAATGCTCCAGTCTCGGCCCAACCTGGCCCAGGTCGTTCTGCAGATCCAAGTATTCCGTCCCAGCCGTGTACTGCAAGATAGAATCCAGAAAGGCCTCATGTTCGTGAATCACAGCCAGGTGGAGAGCTCTGGGGAGAGAAGAACAGATACCACTCCCAGCAGAATGAAAAAGCGGTACCGCGCAACTGGCTGAAAATACTGCACCTGAAAGGGAAGCAAAGCGATTAGCAAGCAGAGGAATTGATTTAGCCAGCCAAGAGAGAGAGCACGTACCAAGGAGCTGGGGATATAGCAGGGAGGCCATAGGGCAAATCTTGGTAGGAGCGTGGGCAATGGAAAAAGCTCCCAGTGGTGACCGAGTTTTGCCGTCTAAAGCGTCCCGGGACCGAGAGGCCAGGGATTGAGGGCCAGGGTCAGTGGAGACAGCACTGAAATAGCAGGGGGAGGGGGGGGGTCTGTGGTTTAGGGCTGAAGCACATCAACAAAGCTGCCTGTCCGAAGTCCGAAACTAGAGCAGGGAGCTGGCCGTGGGCCAGGACCGAGGCGCACCCGGAGGGGCCAACGACTCGGACCCCCCCGCAACGCTGCGCTTTCACGGCCCGTCGAGCCGGGCTGGAGCCCAGCGGCTCTCCCGGAGCTGGCTTCCCCCTTAACGTCGCCCCCAGGCCGGGGACCCGCTTTGGAGACGGGGCCGGGGACCACGAGGCCCCAGCCAGGGCCGTTCCCCGGAGAGGGCCCCCGGCATCCGAGAAGGGGGCCGCCGCGAGAGGGGGCCTGGCCGGTGTGGGGACGGCACCGAAGCCGGGGGGCGGCCCCCGGGGGGGGGGTTCACGCCCCCCAAGCCCGGGCGGGGGGAGGGGGGGACAAAGCGGGCGCCCGGACACTTACGTATCCCCGTCCTCGGTCACGAAGCCCAGGACGTGGCGCAGCCAGGCCCCGGGGGCCACCGCGGGCGCCTCCCCGGCCCCGGCCGCGGGGTCCCCGAGCCGCACGGCCTCCACGCCCCGGGCGAGCGCCCCCAGCTCCGGCCCCGCGGCCGCCCCCCAGCCGGCCTCCTCCTCGCCCAGCGCAGAGTCCAGGCGCTCGGAGGCCGGCTCGGAGGCCGACCCGCAGGCCTCGGGGGCGCCGGCGGCCGCGGCCGGGCCCGGGGGGGCGGGCGGCGGGGGCTTCTCCGGCGGGGCCCCCAGGCCGTCCTGGATCTGGCTGAGCTGCCCCTCGCTCAGCGAGCCCAGGCCGCTGTCGCACCAGTCCTCGCCCGCCTCCGGCCGCTTGGCCTCCCCGAGCGCGGCCGGCGGCTGCGGCGCCGCCATGGCTCCCGGACCCGCGCTAACCCTGCGGCTCGCGGGGCGCCGCCGCCATGCCCGGCCCGGCGCCGCTGGCTCAGGCTGCGCCCAGGCAGGGGATTTCGGGGCCCGGGGAATTCCCCGCGCCCCAGCCAATCCCCGCCGGGCGACTGGGGGCCGCGGGGCGCGCTGGGAGCTGTGGTCCTGGGCCGCGGGGCGCGCTGGGAGCTGTAGTCCTATGACGCGGAGCGCGCTGGGAGCTGTGGTCCTGGGCCGCGGGGCGCGCTGGGAGCTGTAGTCCTATGGCGCGGGGCACGCTGGGAAAGGGGGCGGGGCACGCTGGGAGTTGTCGTCCTGGGTCGCGGGGCGCGCTGGGAAAAGGGGGCGGGGGCGCAGGGCCCGCTGGAAGCTGTAGTCCTGTGGCGCGGGGCGCCCTGGGAAAAGGGGGCGGGGGCGCGGGGCCCGCTGGGAGCTGTAGTCCTGTGGCGCGGGGCACGCTGGGAAAAGGGGCGGGGAGCGGGGCGCGCTGGGAGCTGTAGTCCTGTGGCGCGGGGCACGCTGGGAAAAGGGGGCGAGGGGCGGGGCGCGCTGGGAATTTGTCGTCCTGGGCGCGGGGCGCGCTGGGAAAAGGGGGCGGGGCGCGGGGCACGCTGGGAGCTGTAGTCCTATGGCGCGGGGCACTCTGGGAAAAGGGGGCGGGGGCACGCTGGGAGTTGTCGTTCTGGGCGCGGGGCCCCCTGGGAAAAGGGGGCGGGGGCGCGCGGGGCCTGCTGGGAGCTGTAGTTCTGTCGCGGCGGGCGGACCCGTTCCCGTTCCCGAGCCGGTGGCGGAGCCGGGCAGCCCCGCGCCGGGATCTATGGCCGAGCGGGACGGTAGGAAGCGGGGACACCCCCCCCCGCCTCCCGCGTCACTGGGGTCCCCCCATCCTGGGGTTCCTCCCCCCGCACCCCTCCCGAGTTACGGGCCTCCGCTCCGCACCCCTGAGTCACCCGGGGTCCCCCGCTTCCGTCTGGGGCTCCTCCCCTTGTGCCCCACAGTCCCACCACCCCCCCCGCCCGGGGATGACTTCCCCCCCCGTCACAGGCACCCCCCTTCCCCTCCTGTCCCCCCTGAGTCACTGGGGTCCCCCCTTTCCTGGGGGGCTCCTTCCCCCTGCCCCCCAAGTCACCAGTGTCCCCCTGCCCCCCAAGTGTCCATCCCCCCCGTGTCCACCAAGTCACCAGTGTCCATCCCCCCCGTGCCCCCTGACCCAGCGGGGTCCCCTTTCCACCCAGGCTTCGGATAGCAACTTGGATTTCTTCCTTTCTGTGTCACAGCGGCTGGTGCCGGAGGAAATGAGGCAGAGAGGGGCTTGGACTCTCCTGTGAGTATTGGGGGGTGCGGTGTGTGGAAGCCCTTTTAGGTAAGAAGCCAGGGTTCCCCTTTGTGGCGAGGCCCAGCAAGCTCGGAGCGGGGCATGTAGTTGTTCTGAGCTAACCCATTGCAACCAAGGGACAAGGGGAAACCCCATCAGGTCCTAGCTGACCCTTTCCCTCCCTGTCCCCCAATTGCACTCATCCCTGCAGTCTGTTCCTCAGGGCTCAGCCCCGTGTGGCTTTCATATCCTGCAGCAGTGACACTGGACCACGGTGAGAGTCTCACCCGACAGTTGTGCAAATTGTCCCTTCTGTGTCTGGCGTGAAAGTCCTTAGAGAGGCGGCGTTTGGTCCTGATCTCCAAACCCTTCTCTGGTGATGAACCACCAAAGCACGCTCTCTCTTGGAGCCAGGAATAGAACCCAGGAGTCCTGACCCCCCCGAACTCCCTGCTCTAACTTGCTCAGCCCCACTCCCCTCCCAAAGCTGGGAATAGAACCCAGGTGTCCTGATCCCTCAAGCTCCTACTCCAATCATTTAGACCCCTCTTCCCTCCCCCAGCTGGGGCTAGAACCCAGGAGTCCTGACTCTCCTTGGTTCCAATTCCCCAGACGATTCTACCCCAGACTGAGATGCTTCTAACAGTAGCCACTAAAGGTAGAAAACAGTTCTGTGTTCGCACTGGCTTACTTCACCGACAGATCTTTTTATATTTTGTTCTTCAGGACTCTGATTCTGACTCCGAAAACGGTGGTGCCTCTGGAGAGTCTGAAAGTAGGTGCCTTGTGCGTTATTGCAGGGGCGGGATGGGGCGCATGGGAAGGCCAAGCTGCCTGGGCTTTCTTTTGTCATACCGTGGGGATGGACTGGGCGTAGCCAGCTAGAGAGAGCCTGTGAGAGCCAGCTGGGTCTATTAATCTATAGCTCTTCTTTCCTCTTGGGAGTGCGTTGGGTGAATAGCGTTGGGTGAATGCACTTAGGCCATCTTTTTCTGTCCGGGCTTCGAGGCAAAACCTGGTCTTTGGTGGGAATTGGGATTGAATAATCTGTGTCGATTGTGCTTGTCGGGCCCCTAAACGCCTCATGGTTTCTAACATATCTGTCCTCATAACTCCCTGGGAGGCAGGGCAGCGCCATTATCCCCAGTGTACAGATGGGGAAACTGAGGCTTGGAGCCTGCCAGTCCAGCGACACCACCGCCACAAAAGACGGTAACTAAACTGACAGGCGTCCTCTTCTGCTGGCTTCGCTGCATTGGCACTGCGGGGTCTGCTGGCACGGCTGGGTCACCTAGTGGGCGTGAACACTCCTAGCCCACAGACCTATGTGGGGAGAACTTTGCAGCGTACGCCGGGCCTGGGTGACTTGTCCAGCATTGCACAAGGAGTCAGTTGCAGAGCTGTGACTTGAACCCTAACCACTGAGCCCTCCTTCCCCTCTTACGTAGCATCTTCAAGGCGCTTTCCAAACATCAACTAATCTTCACAATAATCCCCCTCTGTGAGATTGGGAAAAGGGAATAAATAGGTTCCTGAGGGGGAAACTGAAGCACAGGGAGGGGCACTACCTTGCCCAAGGCTGCTCGGCAAATCCGTGGAGGAGCTGGGATTAGAACCCAGGAGTCCTGGCCCCCGGCCCCTCCTGCACTAACCACTAACCCCCATTCGCTTTCCAGAGCTGGGAACAGAACCCAGGAGTCCTGACTCCCAGCCTCCTGTTCTAACCCACTAGACCCTGCTTCTTGCCTACAGTTGGGAACAGAATCCAGGAGTCCTGTCTCCCAGCCCCCTGCTCTAACCACTAAACCCCACTCCCCACCCAAAGCCAGTGATAGAACCCAGGAGTTCTGGCTTCCAGCCCCCTGCTGCTCTGGCCACTAGTCCCCCACTCTCTTCCCAGAGCTGGGAACAGAACCCAGGAGTCCTGGCTCCTAGGGGTCCACAGCGGTGAACGTTGTTTGTTCTCTCCCTTTCAGTGGATTTCCTGCGAAACCTCCTGTCCCGGACGCTGGGCCTGGGCAGCGAGAAGCCGGAGAAGGTGCTGGATGAGCTGACGCTGGACGGAGTGAGCCGCTTCATGCAGAGCGAGAAGTGTAAGCTGACTCTCCCTTCTTGGGAGGAAGCTTCCCTGAGACCAAGCCAGGGAGCCAACCCTCGTTCTGATCCCCCAAACGGGAAGGGGAAGGTGCTTGGGGGTAACTGCCTGGGAGAGACCGAGGGCCAGAGGGGGAGGCATGGAGCCGACCATGGATGTGGCAAGGACTCCGTGTTGGTGTAATTTACAAGCTGCGGGACAAGTCTGACTTACACATTCCTATGTGTATTGGTTCTCCTTCCGTGCTGCTGGGAGAGATCAAGCCCCTGTGGGCCTGATTCGCAGTTACTCCCTCTCGGCACTTGGGACAGGATTGGTGGAGGTGTCTTTAAACCTCCCTTGCGCTGCTCGTATTCTGGTCCTAGCATAAGTTAGAGCTGCCTCAGGGCTGCTCTGCTGAGTCTCTGCTGAGTCTCTGCTTCCCATGGCCCCTGTGAAGCAGAGAATTGCCATATTGCCGTGTGCTCTGGCCGGGCTGGTCCCCCATGCTGGGAGCGGGGCCTTGATGTGAGCTCCATGCTAGCTGGGGAGGCCCCTAGGGACGCTCTTAGAGGGCTGTCCCTCTCCGGAGCGGCACAGAGGGGCCTGGTTGTAACTGCAGATCAGGACCTGGTCCAGCAGAGGTCAGGAGTGCGGGGAGCACCCCGGTTTTGATCTAGTTCTTAGATGGACTAGCGCTGACGAGAGCCTGGAGGTTTGCAAATTGGGCCACGTGGCTGCCATGATGTCTGCCGACGCCGCCCCCTCCCCCCCCCCCCCGAAGCGCCGAGAGCGTGGGGCTGTTTTCCGGGTAGCTTTCCAGAGTCAGGTTTGACGCCTCCCTCTGTTACCTTGCAGGCAGGAACGTCGTCTGCATAGTGGGCGCTGGGATCTCGACCTGTGAGTACAGCAGCGGGCGCGGTGGCGGTAGATCAATCACGTTGAAAAGAAACCAGCGCATAGCAATAAACGGGGGGGTTCTGATACGACTCGGTTCTGCCTAGTGTTTCTGTAGCACTTTCCATCCCAAAGCTGTCTACAAGCCACTGCTGAAATACAGCCACCTCTGGGGTGGAACGCGGCAGCTGTTTGTACGGGGATCGCTCACCCTTCCACGGCAATGCAGACGACGCTTGAGGTTGGCAGCTGTTTGTCCTGGTCCCTCCTCCAGTGCTGAGACCCAGCCAGTTCTGGGTTTGGGGCACAGTAGCTGTTTATGCAGGGATCACGCATCTAGCACCGAGTTGGAGTGGAGCGTGACAGCTGCACAGCAGTTAGGAGAGGAAGCGAAGATGAACCCTGTATCTGATTGAAGCTGCAGGAGGGTGGTAGGGAGGCAGGATGGAAAGGGGCTGGCTGGAATTTGACCGGAACGCTGTGTCTAATGCCAGGGTGTTACTGGGCAGAAGGGAGGGAAAGGTGCTGTGGGACTTTGAACGATCAGGAACGTTCAGGACTTTCATTTAAGTCTTGTTTGAAAGACAGCGCCTCTGGCATCACAGCGCCCCCTGTTGGGCCGTGGCAGAGCAGTCAGTGGGGTTCTATTGCACATCGGCCGAGTTTCACAACCAAAGCACCTGGCTCCTGGGCACTAAGACCCAGCCCTGAGGTGTGTGGCCAGGAGCTTTGTGATGGGCCTGTGCCAGGTGGGCATCCACCTAGCACTGGTCAGACTCGCAGAAGGCCTGTCTGCACCTGGAGTGGGCTCCCTGTAAATCCTGGGATGGATTCTGTGGGGAGTTGGGGGACTTTGGCTGTTCCCACGTCCTGGTGAAGAATCCGGAATCCCTAGGACCTAATAGCTGTGTCCACTGCTGATCTAAACTATGCTGGTGGCACCCCAGAAAATGAGTGTTACTAGAAAACTGCTCCCCTGCTAGGCTGAGCGACAAGGAGGTGACGATCCCCTGGCTAGAGGGCTCCCCCCCGCCCCCACATTGAGGCATCCCTTCTCCATCTCATCCCATTGACCGACACCGCTTGGCATTTGGGTGGGTTTTCTAACAGGCTCCCCTTGTGTCCCTCAGCTGCGGGGATCCCGGACTTCCGGTCGCCCGGCACGGGGCTCTACGCCAATCTGCAGAGCTACAACCTGCCGTACCCTGAAGCCATCTTCGAAATCAACTACTTCAAGGTAGCACCCAGGGTTCCTCCTACCTTGGAGATCTCCTTCCATAATGATTGATCATTGCCCGGTGGGCCACCTAAACAGTTCCTTTGATGCGTCTCACACACACACCCACCCACGTCCTAAAGAATTCCCCTCCATCGTCAGCACTTGCAGACGCGTCGTATTCTTGTTTGATCCCTGAACGAGGACGGATTGAGGTTAAAAACACGACTGGGACTCCCCAAACTGCTCATGTTTCTAGTCTCATTAGGGGAAACTGTCCCAGTTCAAACTCCTGAAGATCTCGGGGATACAAACTCGCACCCGCTGCCTCCCGTCTCTAGCCGACTGGCCAAACCAAACCCCTGTCTCTCTAAGACGCAGGCAGCCTGGCACAAGGGAGGGCCGAGCACCAGTAGCCCCCCGCTAGAGCCGATGGGAGCTCAGCACCGGGCCGTAACGCGAGGATGGGGGCGTCCGGAGCGCCAGTGATGGGGAGCTGCGCTCGTTTTGCACAGAGGTGGGCATGGAGTTCAAATACTGGGGCACAGGGAGAACTGGGGGTGGCCAAAGAACTCCCCCACCCCCGCTTGAGGGCCTGATCCTGAGACCAGTTTGCCAAACCCCAAAACTGGGGGGACCGATCAGTGAGGCATCATCTTGGGGGACATACAGGATTTGTTCTTAATCGGTAAACCAAACTTAACCCCATCCCCAAAACGTTTGTCTATTTCCCTCCACACAGCAACACCCGGAGCCGTTCTTTGCCCTTGCCAGGGAGCTGTATCCAGGCCAGTTTAAGGTACATTCAGCCTGAGCTGTCGGATGCTCTTTGCTTTCTACAGCATCTTAATACAGAGGTGTTGTGTAGCGCTGTGACCCAGAGACTGAGCACCAGAGCTCCTGGGTTTATTCCTTGTTCCAGGAAAGGGAAGGGGTCTGGTGGCTAGAGCAGGGGACTGGGAGCCGGGACTCCTGGGCTCTCCGATCCTGGCACTGGGATGGCAGGGTATTGGGGAATAGATGTGACGCTATCGTGGATCAGACGAAAAGGCCCAGCTGTCTTGGTATCCGTGCACAGCCAGACACGCACCTCGCTCCAGATCACAGTGCTACCCGCCCCTGGGTTGCGTTGGACCAGATCATAGAATATCAGGGTTGGAAGGGACCTCAGGAGGTCATCTAGTCCAACCCCCTGCTCAAAGCAGGACGAATCCCCAGTTTTTGCCCCAGATCCCTAAATGGCCCCCTCAAGGATTGAACTCACAACCCTGGGTTTAGCAGGCCAGTGCTCAAACCACTGAGCTATCCCTCCCCACTTAGATCCACGGATCCTAGCCTGGCATAGCCATCAGACAGATGGACCCAGCTGGTCTGGTATCCCCTCTCTCTTTCCCCATTGGGTCACACGAACCAGCCAGTCTGAAGATGTCCGGCCTCCAGCTGCTGCCCCGCTGTAAGGTGTAGAACCCCCCCCTTAATGAGCCTTCCCGGGCAGTCCTAAACTGGGGTATGGGGGGGATTTCCTCCTCCCCTCGCAAGCTGGGGATCAGCTGGTGTAAATAAAAGGCAGGGACAGCTGCTTTTGACCTACAAGGGAATCCTCAAACGTTCCCCTGCTCCGTTCCAGCCCACCGTTTGCCACTATTTCATCCGGCTGCTGAAGGAGAAGGGTTTGCTGCTGCGCTGTTACACGCAGGTGGGTGACCCCTGGAAGGCCCAGCGAGGTGTGGTGGGGGGCATGGGCGTGGGCTTAATACACTTAACAGGCTGGGGCTCCCAGCCCATGGGAGGGAGCATGGCCCCTCTTCATTCCAGCAACGCCCTGCCTCCCGACCAAGGGACACCCCTCCCCATGCTCCAGGAGCCTTCCTGCTACTCTCCAGCCCAGCTGAGCTACTTGCTGACTTCCTGCTCTCCAGCTGATCAGTCCCAGGTGAGGTTGGGCCCCGCCCCCTTTAAAGGGCCAGCCACACTGTGATTTGGGGCAGAGGGGGATCTACGTGGGGCATTCAGGGGCATCAGCTCAGCCTGAGGGCAGTTCAGGCCTGCTCAGTTTCGCTACCTGGGTCTCGGCCCCTACCCAGCCCCGCGGCGTTACAAGGGGCAGGTGGGCATGTCTGTACCTTGCAGAACATTGACACGTTGGAGCGGGTGGCCGGCTTGGACCAGGAAGATCTGGTGGAAGCCCACGGCACCTTCTTCACCTCTCATTGTCTCGGCTCCTCCTGCAAGAAGAAATACACCCTGGACTGGATGAAAGGTACCTCTTCCCCCGGCTCGCCTTAGCTACCTCCATCAATGGCCGCACCGTTCAGAGTCCCCGTGGGGCCCCAGTCCGTCACCGATCGAGATGGGCACGTAATCCATGAGCCCCGGTTAATCTCTGTCTGTTCCGGGTGCTCCCACCCCGCCAGTAAGAGAAGGGGCATGGGGAGACAAATCAGCCTGAGGATGTGACAGGAGCGAAGCAAAGACTCCTGCCGGGTTCTTCCCCAGTGAATGCGTGGCCCGTGCGGGGTGAGAGGCTGGGGGAGAGTCTGTCACGCACAGGCTTGCGCCTGAGCTAGGAGCTCAGGTTAATGTTGGGGAGCAAAAACCTTGGGACTCGCCAGGGTGGTAGCCGATCTCTTTGACAGACTCCTGCACGCTCGATGGCGAGGCAGCGCTTGGGCGTTTGAGGTTAGCGATCTCTAGGTCTGCTTAGCGCTCAAGAGGACGAGGCTGTCATTCATGTTCCCTTGGGTCTCTGCACAAAGTTGGGACCTCAGGAATTGCCCGCCTGGATCAGACCGGAGGCCCATCTAGCTTGGTATTCCGTCTCTGACGGTGGCCCAAAGCTGCAGAGGAAGGTCCGGATGTGGTGTGATCTGCTGTCACGTTGGCTGGTTTCCTGATCTCTTGAGTGTTAGGAATCTGCTCAAAGGTTTTAGATCTTTTCCAAAATCCGTTAGAATTGCTAATGTTCATAACTTGCAATTGGTTCCCATCAGAGCAGTCTGTTCCCGCCTCCTCCAAAGCTGAGCTGAGAATCCGGCCGCCGACTTTCATTCCTTTTCCCTCTTTCAGAAAAGATTTTCTCGACTGTCACCCCCAAGTGCGACAAATGTCAGAGTCTGGTGAAGCCAGGTGAGTGTCTAGTTCTCGCCCGCTGGTGATTCGTTCATGGGGGATGAATCTAACCTGGTCTACCCTAGGAACGTACATTGGTCTAGCTTCCTCTCTCAGGGGTGTGAAAAATCCACACCCCTGAGCAACATAGCTATACTGACCTAACCCCTGGTGTAGACAGCGCTGGGATGACGGAAGAATTCTTCCGTTGATTTAGCTACCATCTCTCAGGGAGGTGGATTACCTGTGCCAATGGGAGAACCCCTCCCATCAGCGTAAGTTGTGTCCACACTGAAATGGTGTAGCTGCACCACTGTAGCGCTTTGAGTGTAGACGTATCCTAAGAATTGGAGCATGGATCTCTCCTCATATCTGTCTTTGTGCATGTCTCTGCTTCAGCAGTGTAGTCTGGAAGAGCAGCTTAGCAGAAACTGGTAATAACAATGCTCTTCTCTTCTGATCTTCCTTCGGCTCCAGAGAGCTCGGAGGGTTCAGCAAACCTGAATTAAGCCTCACGGCTCCCCTGAAAAACAGTGAGGAGCATTCGGTCTCCACCTCTGAAAATGCAGCCATCTCTAGGGCAGAGCGCAACAACTGTTTAACAGCGGGCATCAACGGTTGAGGACAGGAAGTGAAGAATCCTGTATCCAATTGAAATGGTGGCAGTGGGAGGGCAAGGAGAGGAAAGTGATTTTTAGGGAGGTGGAATGAAATTCCCCTTGTATGTTTCCGGGGCCCTTTTTTCCAAAAGTGATTTACAAACATAGGTGCAGAGCATGGCTGAAATGCAGCCACCCCTGGAACGGAGGGCAGCCGCTGTTGAAAACCACCCACAGTACAGTGACGGGAAAGCCAGTTTTGGCTAAGGACGCTAGAGTAATCGCCTGCTTTCGGGATCAATTCCCCAGGGACGGTATTTTAATTATTTGTGTAGGGGTCACACCTGGGGTCCTCGGTCCATGCCTGCGGCTCCTTTGCCCTAGGCGCTGTACATTTTTGTTGCTATTAGATGTATTATGATAACGCCTTGGGGTCCTAGGCCGTGGACTTGTTAGGGGCTGTACAAGCACAGAGCAAACACATGGTCCTTGCCCCAAAGAGCTATATTCACATAGAGCAGAGAGGAGCTGGGAGGTTTCTAAGGGGTGTCTGAAGTCTGTGGGGCCACATCCCCAACTGGCGTGAGCTGATGTCGCTCCATGGGAATCAGTGGGGCCAGACCCGTGACTGGTGTAAATCAGCCGGAGCGCTGCTGACTTCACTGGAGTGTTGCTGACCCACCCTAGCTGAGGATCTGGCCCCAGGAGGCTGCCGGCCTGCCGTTACTCGTACCCAGCGCCTTGGCTTCTCCTCGGCCCTTCAGGGAGCTGCCCGCCCAGGGAAGGGCACGGCCAAGGTGTTGAGTGTGACAGCTTCTCTTTTCCCTAGATATTGTGTTCTTTGGGGAGAACTTGCCCCCCCGCTTCTTCACACTCATGCAGTCGGTAAGTGCCCCAGCCAGACGCGCTCCCAGCATCGGCTTCCCAATAAACACCTGCCCCACCCCCATGTCCTGAAGCAGCGGGTATCTGTCTTCGATGCAGGCGGGATACCAGGATAGATGGGCCTGTTGCTCTGAGCTGGGACAGTGGCAGGGCGGGATCCTGGGTTGGTCAGTTGGTCTGATTGGGGACAGGGCAGATATATGGGGCTGGATGGGCCCCTTGGTCTAATTTGGGTTGGGGGGGAATACAGGGCTGGGTGGGCCCATTGGACTGACATGAGGGGGACACACCGGGGGGACCCATAGGTCCGATCATCGGGGCAGTAGTGGCGGGGCGGGGGGGATTACCAGCCCCATGGTGGCGGCTGGCAGCACGGCACTAACCCCCTGCCCCCCACCGTGTGCTCCCTGCAGGATTTCCAGAAGGTGGATCTGCTCATCATCATGGGCACGTCGCTGCAGGTGCAGCCCTTCGCCTCCCTCGTCAGCAGGTGGGTGGTGCTCCGGGGCCGCCCGCAAGGCCCCTCGCTGTGGGTTGCCGCCTCCTGACCTCCCCTCTCCTTGTCTGACGCAGGGTGCCCACAAACACCCCAAGGCTGCTGATTAACAAGGAGAAGACGGGGCAGGTGAGGCCTTTCTCGGTGCCCGGGAGCTGTGGGGATGGACTGCTCGAGCGGGTACCGACTGGCAGGCTCCCGCGCCAGCCGGGACGATGCCGGCCTGCCGTGCTTGGCTGCACCCAACCAGGGGAAGGGGGTGAAATTAGCACTGTTGGGGGTGGGAGGGAGGCAGTTGTGATTCCCCCCCTCCTTTTTTTCCCCCACCCATGCCCCAAAATCTTGGGCGTCCACCTAGCAAGCCCCAGGAGTGGAGTGGGGCGGGACATGATTCAGGGTTCTCCAGGGGGCTCGTATGATCTCCTGATGGCCCCCAGGAGCCCTCCACCCCCTTGCCCCCCCTTCCCCGCAGCCGCCTGGGAGCCTGTTTGTCCTCACCGGCGGTCTGTCTTGTCTGCAGAGCGATCCCTTTATGTCCCTTATGGGCCTCAGCACCGGCATGGACTTCGACTCAGAAAAGGCCTACAGGCAAGTTCCCTGGGGACGAGGGGCCAGCGCACGGCCCACCCTGAGAGAGGGGTGACGTTGCTGGGGGGCAGGCTGGGTGTGCCCGGCTCCTGGGGTGGAGGGACAGGAAATGGACTAATGTTTAGAGCAGGGGATGGGGGGCCAGGACGCCTGGGTTTTCTTCCCAGCTCTGGGTGAGGAGTGGGGTCTAGTGGTTAGAGCAGGGGGGCTGGGAGCCAGGACTCCTGGGTTCTATCCCCAGCTCTGGGCGGGGAGTGGGGTCTAGTGGTTACAAGAGAGGGGGCTGGGAGCCAGGACTCCTGGGTTCTGTCCTTGGTTCGGGGGGGTGAGGGGGAGGGGCTAGTGTTTAGAACCGGGTATGGTGAGAGCTACGCCTTTTGGCTTCCTGCCCTGGCTTTGCCACTGAGTTGCTGAGATCTTGAGCAAGTCGCCAAATCTCTATGTGCCTCAGTTTCCCCTCTGTAAAACAGGGCCAGCGATCCTTCACAAGGGGGGAAATTGCAGATGCTGAGAGAGCCCTTTCAGATCCGTAGCTGATAGGTGCTAGAGATGGGCACTGGGCTCTTCCGCCTCCAGGGCAGGTCATCTGGGGGTGGAGTGAGATTCTCCCTGGTCACAAAGCAGTTGCATTAACACCTGCTTGTTGCCTTCTTCCCCTGCGGGGCTCTCCCTCCCTGCCCCAGGGATGTGGCATGGCTCGGGGAGTGCGACCAAGGCTGCACAGCACTGGCCGAGCTGCTGGGATGGAAGGTATTTACTCCTCTCCCGTGTATTCCTGCCTCCCTGCATCTACGCACCATCCCAAAGTCCCATTCAAGCTCTTCTTAAGAGTCCCGGGCGTCAAGCTCGGTGTCCTGGCCAGAATCCGAGCTCTGGTGACCCCATTTGCGTGGAGCTGCCTTTGCTCTGGGCCTGCATAAGAACTTGCCACGTTGCGCCCCAGAAGACGCTGTGTTACAGCACTGGGTGAGCAATTCACAGACACACAGTTGCCCTGCCCCTCCCCAGAGGTGGCTGCATTTCATAGGGGGAGTATGCGATCCCTATACAAACAGCTGCCCTGCTCTGCTCCACCTCCACGTTGGAGGAGGGACCCCTGTGTAAACAGCTGCCCTGCCCCAGAGGTGGCTGCATGCCAGTGCTGGATGAAGGATCCCTGTACAAACAGCTGCCACGCCCCACCCCAGAGGTGGCTGCGTCTCCGCGCCGGGTGAGGGGTCTCCGTACACATGGTACGGCAGAGCAAGCTGAGATCCTGGAGGAGGAAAGCGCCTCTCTCAAGGCAAAGGTGGTAGAAAAGGTGCCACCAGAGATCTTTGTTTTAGCCCCCTTCCCAGGGCAGCCAACTTCTCCCCTGCTCTGCCCCTTGCTCACCAGCCCCACTGCCCTGTGGTTTTGTGCAGAACGAGCTGGAGGCGCTGGTGAAGAAGGAGCACTCTGCCATCGATGCCAAATCGGGGCAGGCCGGCGAGGCCGGGGCAAGCCCCTCCCTTCCCCCGGCTGGGGCCACGGCAAGCCCCTCCTCTCCCCCAGCGAAGCCGGGGTCATCGCCCGAGAAGGAAAGCGACGCCGGAAACAAGGCGGAATGATGGAGCCCAGCTGGGGCTGGCGAGGGCCGTTCATTGGAGTGGATTTGAACTCGCCACTGCCTGGGCAGTCTTCCCCGACGAGGGGCGAGAGCCGTCTCTGATCTAAAGAGGGCTGGGAGCTAGGGTCACCCCAAGTTTGCAGCTTGCCGGGGGGGGTCTGAGGGTTGAGATTCAGGGGAGTTTGACTCTGGAACCACCTATCCCGGGTGAGCTGGGGCTTCTTTGAGTCATTTCGCGCTGACCGCATGTTTCGTTATTTCCCCCCCGAGCTAAACTAACTGAAATCCAGGGCTCAAGGAGCGCACCGCAAGATAGAATTGCATTTCCTTTCTAATCTGTTTCCCCAGCTGGGATTCAGTTTCCCTCAGAGACCCATCTCGCTAATTAATAGCAGGCCCAAGGCTTTCCGACAAGCGTCGCCAAGTCCGTTAGGTGCATTGGGGCTGAAAACCGAATACTGGCACCTTACGCAGTCTCCCCCCCACCCCAGCTTGGTGTTTACTTTGGATTAGTTATTGCAGTGTATTAAGTATCACTTGGCTATTAAATTTTAGCATCTTGGAGGTAGGCTTGTGTTCGCTTTTGGGTCTCTCTCCCTCTGAAATGAATTCCCGTTTATAAAGGGAAATCGAATTTCATACAGAGCTGTAGATGGTCCTGGTGCTGCGGAGCTATTGGCCCATATTCTGTCGGTCTGGTGTAAATCCGGAGTGACTCTCTTGACTTCAAAGGATCCTCGTATAAACAACGGTCCTGCCGCAGAGGTGGCTGCATTTCAGTGCTGAGTGAGGGATCCTTGTATAAAGAGTTGTCACAATCTACCCTGGGGTGGTGTCATCTCCGTGCATCCTAGAGGGGATGGGGGGGCCAGTGTTAGGCAGTGGCTTACGAATGAGACCCGGGTTCAATTCCCATCTCTGCTGTGGACTTCCTGTGTGGCTGTGGCCACAGGAAGTGGCCCTGAGCTGCTCCCTGCCTGTTTCCCCATCTGTGAAAGGGGGATGGTAAAGCTGCCCTGCCTCACAGGAAGGATAAGTCCGTTAAAGAGAGTGAGGCGGGTTGAGATCTGGTAATGACAAGCGGTAGAGAAGAAATAGAAGCGCCGGTGTGACTGGGAGCGGATTTAGCCGAGATCAGAATCCGAGTTTCCTTCCCCTTGTGGCACTCGTCCCGCTGGCAGCAGTGCGGACAGGCTGCAGGATCAGGGCCCGAGTCAGAGGTTACACGCTGGCAGGCGAGACCGTGGCCCTCTGCGCTTGGTGTGTGTCACTTTAGGAGGGCAGCTCTGTATTTCTATCCCCATTCCACAGATGGGGAAATTGAGGCACGCAGAGAGCGGGAGGAGTGACTGGCCCCAGGCCAAAGAGAGATTCAGTGGCACGCTTAAGATGAGAACCCAGAAGTCTCAGCTCCCACCCTCCCCTGCTGTAACCACTAAACCCCACTCTCCTCCCAGAGCTGGGGCAAGCGCCAGCTGCCCTGCCTCTCCTCCGCCCAGGATGCCAATGCTGGAGCAGGCCGGGCGAGCTCCTGTCAGAGGCGGTAGGTCCAAGCGAGCGGCCGGGTTACGAAACCCCTTTGACTCCAAGACCGGAACAGACGCAAACCAAACAGCCTCCCGGCTCGGCCTGCAGGGAGGGGCCGGGGGCTGTGGCGTCCCTTCCCAGCCACGCAGGGACAGAGCGGGCGTCAAAACGGCTCCAGTGCCCCTGGCTGAGCTGTGGAGGGAGGGAGCAGGTACGTGCTGGGCCGGGGACCACCCTGAGCCGCAGAAGGGAAGTAAAGCTGTTATCGGCAGATAGGGGCTAGTGGTTAGAACCAGGGGGAGTCGGGGGAGGCAGGACCCCTGGGTTCTGCCCCTGGTTCTGGGAGGGCGATGGGGGTCAGGACCCCTGGGTTCCCTGCCTGGTTCTGGGAGGGCGATGGGGGTCAGGACTGCTGGGTTCTTCCCCTGGCTTTGGGAGTGGGGATGAGGTCTATGGGTTGGAGCAGGGCTGGGACTGGGAGCCAGGACTCCTGGGTTCCGCCCCCAGCTCTGGGAGGTGGGGCGGGGGGGCGGCTATGGGTTGGAGCAGGGCTGGGGCTGGGAGCCAGGACTCCTGGGTTCTGCCCCCAGCTCTGGGAGGTTGGGGGGGGGGGGGGCTATGGGTTGGAGCAGGGCTGGGGCTGGGAGCCAGGACTCCTGGGTTCTGCCCCCAGCTCTGGGAGGTGAGGGGGGGGCTATGGGTTGGAGCAGACCTCAGACACTCCAAGTCTAGTTGACCGTGGTATTAGCCGTCTGGCTTTTGTGAGCATCTGCAGTGGTCAGACCGGGGCGGGGGAGCTCTGCTTTACTTCTGAGCCATCCCTTCCTGCTGCTTGGAAGGAAGACCCCACCCCACTGCACCCCCAGCCCCACTTACGGCCTCGGCCTCGCCCAGCGAGCCGATCTCACCCTGCGTCGGCTGCTGCACAGATGGCTGCCCCTAAGACAGGCCGAATTCCCTGCTGCGGGGCAGCTGTGATTTGCAGCTCTGCCTTTCCCTGGCTGTCCCCGGTGCCCAGCTTTGCCCCCTGCCTGGGTAACCGAGCGATTCCCCCTGGTGGAGGTGACGGGGAAGGACCACTCGGCCCTGCTGGGATAGTCCTAGGAGTGGGCGGGGGGGGGAGCGGTTCCCGCTCTTCACCCACGGCCCAGCCCGCGGCCGGAGGCCCGTGGCGTTTTTAGCTGGGGATGCGAAGTGGCTACGTGCTTTCCTGTCGCAGGCCGAGGGTGGGAGGAGACGGAAAGTTACAGAGATGCTGAGCGAGGGGAGAACGCGCAGGAGCACTGGGGGCTGGGGGGAGGGTTTGGATCAGCTGGGCCAAAGAGCCCAGTGCGGGCAGACAGCCGGGATACCAGGCTAGATGGGCCCATGGCTCTGATGTGGGGCGGGGGGGAAGGGGAGCGATGGAAGGTCTGGGGGAATTGCTCCAGGAGCTCCTTCCTTCCCCGCCACCCCCAGTCCTCCATCCCGCGCAGGCCCCCGCTCTCGAGCGCAAGAACCAGCACGCCCCGGGCCGGCCCCCACCTGAGCTTCGCTGCGTAGATCTGAGCTCAGATAAAGGAGGCGCGAGAGGAAATGCGAAACGTGCACCCTGCGCGGGCCTCTTGGGCTGGGCCCCTTCTCCCAGCATCCCTGCAGGGCTGTGCACCTGTCGGTACGGCCCCGGGCTCCCTCCCGTGCCCTCCCCCCCCCCCCCAGCCCTGCCGGTGCCCCTCAGTCCCGACCCGCAGCCCCCTGCCAGCCCAGCCCCGGGCTCCCGCCCCCCACAGCCTTGCCGGTGCCCCTCACTCCCGACTGCAGCCCCCTGCCAGCCCAGTCCCGGGCTCCTGCCCTCCACAGCCTTGCCGGTGCCCCTCACTCCCGACTGCAGCCCCCTGCCAGCCCAGTCCCGGGCTCCCGCCCCCCACAGCCTTGCCGGTGCACCTCAATCCCGACCGCAGCCCCCTGCCAACCCAGCCCCGGGCTCCTGCCCCCCACAGCCTTGCCGGTGCCCCTCACTCCCGACTGCAGCCCCCTGCCAGCCCAGCCCCGGGCTCCCGCCCCCCACAGCCTTGCCGGTGCCCCTCACTCCCGACTGCAGCCCCCTGCCAGCCCAGCCCCGGGCTCCCGCCCCCAACAGCCTTGCCGGTGCCCCTCACTCCCGACCCGCAGCCCCCTGCCAGCCCAGCCCAGGACCCATCCTGAGCTATGGATGGCGATGAACCTGCCCCCTTTGCCTCCGCTGTCCTGGGGGGAGTCGCCTGAGGGCACCCATCCGAGTCACTGGCGCTCCCGGGTCCCAGCGGGCGCCAGAAGTGTGACACCCCAACACACTGGTCCCTCCCCCTCCTCTCTCTCCTTCACACCGCGCCCCGTGGCCTTTCCCCTCCGCCCGGCACGGCCCAGAGACCACGTGAAGGCTGCCGGAGGTATAACAACCACAGCCCCGGTATCGCAGCCTTGGCTCCTTCGTCATCGCCTTCCCACTCACCCTCGTCCTCGCCAGAGATCTCCCTGCCGCCGCTTCTCCCTCCCCAGGTAAGAGCCCCCTGGCTTTGCTGCTTTCTTCCTTCCCTGGCTTGCTCCCGGCAAAGGGCCTGGACCGGGGAGATCTGGGTGAAGGGGGGTGGATTGGGCTGGGGCCCAGGGGCAAGAGGGCCTGATTCGCAGCCCACTGGGCTCCCAGTTGCTCCGCTGAGCCCTCGGGCATCAGGGAGAAGCTGAAGTATCTCCAGCCCGTTCTGTCGGGTGCCTACCAGCCGGCAGGGCCCTTCATCCAAGGTAAAGCCCACCGCAGCAACACACAGCCCAATCTGTGGGGTCAGACACCTGTCAGCTCCCTCCGTGTGGTTCAGGCTAAGAGGCAGCGTGGCCCAGGGGGCTGGGGTTCAGGAGAGCTAGGTTCTGGCCTCAGCTCTGCTGCGTGACCCCCAGCAAGTCGTTGCTCCATGCCTCAGTTTCCCCTCCCACCCTTTGTCCATTGAGTGTGGAAGCTCTTTGGGTCAAGGGGATATCTCTCGCCCTGGGACTGTGCAGAAGCCAATGCAATGGGACTGTGATCTCAGTCGGGGTCTGGGCAGCGCCCGGCCCGACGGGGGGCCCCGGTCTCTGTCTGGGGCCTTTTGTTGCTACCATAATACGCTTTTTAAATTGCAAACCGATTTGTGAGCCTGATCTCACGTACATTCCCAGAGTCTTTCTGGGCTCCCGCTTGCAGGGGAGGCGATGCTGGAACGTGCCCAGATGCCAGAGAGAGCAGAGGACCTGAAATGCGGGTTGCCATTGCTCAGTGACTAAGCCTGGGGATGATTCTGCCTCCCCGGATGACTCGCTGAGCGGATTGAAACCAGCGCTGGGTTTGTTTTGAAGACCGGCAGCCCCGTTTGGAAATATGGGCTTGCAGGTGGGAGGGGTGGAGGGGTGTTAAACCCAGTGGGGCTCCTGGGCCCTGATCCAAGCACCCATTGGAAAGGCTCCCTCGGGCTCGGCTGGGGAGCAAGCGCCCCGGAGCTAGGCCCATGGAGGGGTCAGGAGGGGGCCGTTAACCCTCTCCAAGCGCTCTTTAGAGACTGATGCGCCAAGGGGGACGCCAGGGAGTTTCAGCGGAGAAGGTGGCTCTCAGGGATACACGGGCCATGGAGCCAGGACTCAGCTGGGGTCCTGTCCAGGGCAAGGCTGAGGGGCGTTGGCTCTGTGTCGGGGGGAGCTCCCGCTCCAACGACCAACAAAGGACTCCGGTCTCCAGAGACGTCCATCCCCTATTTGATGTTTGTGCCTCAAGGCCCATGGCACCCCAGGAAGAGCTAGGCCCCGCCCTGAGGCGCTCCCAGGCTGAATAGCCAATGCCTAGGACCGGAGAGGGTCAGGCTGGGTCCGATCCTACGAGCCCGTTATCCCGCCCGTGGGCAGTGGTAGCACCACATGGAATCACTGTCCTCCGGAAGCAGGAGAGGTGCGTTGAGGAAAACCGCCCCGCAGCGATGTACCCCAACACAGCTCGCGCGCCCGCTGTGTCTCTCTTGTTAACCAGGGGACAGGCCCCTGCTTTGCAGAGACACCTAGAGGCTGAAAGGGGTAATGCGAGTGAGAGTAACACTGCAGCAGGCAGGGGGGGCAACACCCCCCTCACAATGCGCCCCCCCCCCCCCCCGTTACAAAGTTGTCTCCTGCTTACTCCCCTTGCAGAGGGATCTGGCGCCTAAATGAATCCTGGGACACGGGTTTCTGAGCAAGCCGCCTCTGCTGATGGGTTAGTTACAGCTGCCGGGCTATAAAGGATGCCTCACTTGTCTGCTGAAGAAGATGTCGATCCTTCGGGGGCTGGGGACAATGATAGCCGGTAAACAAACCTTGAGGCGGGACTGAGTCTGTATCCAGCCAAGCTTCGGACAGTGCATGTGCAACCACTGCCCTCTGCTGGATGGCACCAGGGCTGCTCCTGCGTGTCATATGCCCTATACTGCCCCCAGTCAATGGGGATTCGCCTGTAACTCGAGAGTCAGGGGGGTTTGAGCCCTTGGGGCAAAGGGAACTGGGTTCTAGCCCCCTTGGTGGGAGGGATGGGGGATTGGTCAGCCCCTGTGTGGGGTTGTGCTGAGCTTTGCAGCTTGTCCCAGTCCTCGCTCTGCTGTCCAGGACATCCAATGGCAAAACTTTTCCTTTGGGGGCCCCAAGAAAGGGTGTTTGGGGACAGTGAGGCCAGGGCCAGACGGGGTGGATGGGGGAAACTGAGGCCCAGGGGCAGTGCTAAGGATATGTTCCCTTCCTGGAGGAAGCAGTCATTCGTGGTTCTGCTTTTTCCCCATGCACAAGTCTGGGTGCTTCCCAGGTCGAGCTGGGAGTGGGTTTGATGGGATTTCAAGGTTTATGGGTATGCAGGGTCTGGGGGGCAGGGGGGAGAGGTGTAGGCTGGAGTGCCGGGGGTGGAGTGTGTGTGGACCCCCCCTTCCTAGTTTATACACTTTGCAGGGAGCCCTTTGAACGCATGTTCAGGCCATTGCAAGTTTCTAACCCCCCCACCCTTGGCTTCGGGGAGCCCCCCAGGGCAGGGCCTTCACCTCCCCCAGCTCCTAGAGGCCTGGAAATCAGCCATGGGGGGCGGGGGAAAGAAAGCCTGGTTGGGTGGCTTTTTCAGCCGTTACAAAGGGTGTGTGGGTGGAGGGAGGGAGCCAGCCCATGGCGGAGCTGAGTTCCTTCCCCAGTGGGGTTGGGTAGGCGTCACTCGCAGGAGGACGGGGAGTTGCGTGCACATCTGTCCGTCCCACACGCAGCTTGGCGCCAGGAGAAGCAATTCTCTGTAGCGTCTGGATCCATTTGGCAACGTTTCGGATCCAAGTTGGGGGCAGAGCAGCCCTGGGAAAGGGGGCGACGCTGCACAGAACCCCCCCCCCAACCAAGATTGCCCCCGCATGATGCCAGGACCTGGACTGATCCCTCTTAGGTTGGGGGGATCCTGTTATCCTGGGAGCTGCACCAACCTCCCTGACCAAGTTTGGGGCCCTCATTGTGCTGGGCACTGCCCAGACCCTTCCCAACAAAGATCAGGATCCCCCTGTCATGCCAGTGCAGCAGCACCCCCTCCCCGCCCCCCCCCGCCAGATATCAGGGGTCCCCCATTGTGCCCGGCCCTGCACAGACGCATAGTAAGAGACAGTTCCTGCCCCCAATGAGTTTGCCATCTAACTAGACAAAGGAGAAGGGGCGTGACACTCATTTACAAGTGGGGAAACTGAGGCACAGCAGGGTGCCGTGACTCACCCAGGGAGCTGGGGATTGACCCAACATGCCCTGAGTGCCATCCAGCGCCTTCAATGCTAGACGCGTGTGTATTTGAAGCGACGGCCCAGTGGTTGCTAAGATCCTTAGGCAGAGATATGGGTGCAGAGAGGTCTGTGTCTTGGGCAGAGGGGTAGAGAACCACCCTTCCTCCCCCTGCTCTGAGGAGCTGTGGGGCTGGGCTGGGACCTCCTGCCACCAGCTAGAACCTAGGCATCCGGGACACCCAGCCACGGCTTTTCATGCCCCGCTAAATTCAACTCCACGAGCAGGAGCCGGGACAGCGCTGCCGCATCGGCCAATGGGAGGCTAGCCAGAGGCTCCGCCACACCCTCTCATTGGTTGGACGTACCCCCAAGGCGTGGCTGATGCCCACCCACACTTCAGAGCCTCTCGTGTGTTTGTGCGCAGCCTCCAGCGTCTGCTGCAGAATGGCCAGTGCCAGGCCCCGGCGGGAGACCCGCCCTCGCCCCCCCTGACGATCCTGGACAGGCTCCTGCTGACCCAGGGGCTCTGGCAGCTGCTCAGCCTGGGCCCGGAGCAAGCCACGGAGCTGCTGAGGATGCAGCCGCCTGGGGTAAGTGGCTGGCCGGTGAGGCAGGCAGTGGGTGTGGGACCGTGCAGGGCTATAAGGGGGTGGCCGGGTGGAGCTCTAAGGTGGGCAGGGCAGTAAGGAGGTGGGTGGGTGGGGCGGGGCTGGAAGGTGGGCGGGGCCATAAGGTGGGTGGGTGGAGCTGTAAGGTGGGCAGGGCCATAAGGTGGGTGGGGGTGGAGCTGTAAGGTGGGTGGAGCCATAAGGTGGGCAGGATGGAGCTGTAAGGTGGGTGGGGCCGTAAGGTGGGTGTGGGGAGCTATAAAATGGGCGGGGCTGTAAGGTGGATGGGGGTGGAGCTGGAAGGTGGGCCGTGCTGTAAGGTGGATGGGGGGTGGAGCTGGAAGGTGGGAGGGGCTGTAAGGAGGTAATGGGGCTGGAAGGTGGGCGGGGTGGAGCTGGAAGGTGGGCGGGGTGGAGCTGGAAGGTGGGTGGGGCTGGAAGGTGGGCAGGGTGGAGCTGGAAGGTGGGCGGGACTGGAAGGTGGGCGGGGCTGGAGCTGGAAGGTGGGCGGGGTTGGAAGGTGGGCGGGGGTGGAGCTGGAAGGTGGGCGGGGCTGGAAGGTGGGCGGGGCTGGAGCTGGAAGGTGGGCGGAGCTGGAAGGTGGGCGGGGGCGGGGCTGGAAGGTGGGCGGGGGCGGGGCTGGAAGGTGGGCGGGGCTGGAAGGTGGGCGGGGTGGGGCTGGAAGGTGGGCGGGGTGGAGCTGGAAGGTGGGCGGGGCTGGAAGGTGGGCGGGGGCGGGGCTGGAAGGTGGGCGGGGCTGGAGCTGGAAGGTGGGCGGGGCTGGAGCTGGAAGGTGGGCGGGGCTGGAAGGTGGGCAGGGGTGGGGCTGGAAGGTGGGCGGGGCTGGAAGGTGGGCAGGGGTGGGGCTGGAAGGTGGGCGGGGCTGGAAGGTGGGCGGGGGCGGGGCTGGAAGGTGGGCGGGGGCGGGGCTGGAAGGGGGGCGGGTGTGGAAGGTGGGCGGGGCGGGGCTGGAAGGTGGGCGGGGCTGGGGCTGGAAGGTGGGCGGGGGTGAAGCTGGAAGGTGGGCAGGGCTTTAAGGTGGACAGGGGTGGAGCTGTAAGGTGGGTGGGGGTGAAGCTGGAAGGTAGGCGGGGCTGTAAGGAGGTGGCTGGGTGGGGCTGGAAGGTGGGCAGGGCTTTAAGGTGGACCGGGGGGTGGAGCTGTAAGGTGGGCGGGGCCGTAAGGTGTGCAGGGGTGAAGCTGGAAGGTGGGCGGGGCTGTAAGGAGACGGCTGGGGGGCTAGGGGCTACACCATCCCCTTTTCCTCCCTCCGGCCCCGGGGAGGGCTGGCACTGAGGTGGCTAACGCCCTGGGGCTGCCATTAGCACCGTTCCTGGCAGGCAGGGGTCAGACTGCAAGCTTCGGGGACAAACCAAGGCCCTGTGGGGCATGGAGAGAGCCAGACTGCCCCCCCCCACCCCCGTCTCCGCTTGGGACCCCACAAACCGGCCTCCAGAGACAGGCCCTGGGGCCCTCACCCAGACCCACCAGCCGGCTCCCTTCCAAACCTGCCGAACTCTCTCCCCTCCCCAGACGTTCCTGGTGACCGGCGCGGGGAGCGGGGAGCTCAAGGTGCTGTCGGTGCAGAGCAGCGGAGAGGGGCACCAAGCCGGAGCCGTCTGCCGTTTCCACATCAAGGAGAGCGGCTCGGGTAGGTCGGGGCAGCGGCTGGGCTCATTGCAGAGGGGTCAGCCGGCGCCCCAGCCCCCGGGAGCCACCTGTCTGGGCTCTCGCAGCACGTCAGCGGAGCCAGGGATGGAACCCGGGAGTCCTGACGCCCAGCCCCCTGCTCTGACCAGTAGACCCCGCTTCCCTCCCCGAGCTGGGGGTGGAACCCAGGAGTCCGGACATCAGTTTTTCCTGCTCTAACCTCTAGTCCCCACTGCCTTGACAACAGCTGGATGATACAACCAGCCCATAAAGTTCTGAGGTCGGTGATGTCGTTTCCTCCTGCTAAACAAGAAAAGGGAAGGGCCCCAGCTATCGCAAAAGCCTGGAGGGGGAAGGATCTGATGCCATGCCGGGGACCCCGGGGAGGGGCTAGACCCACCCACCCCCCCAGGACGCAGCCGGCTGCTCCCAATAGTAATGCTGCTCTGGGTTTCAGCACCAGGCTCTGAGCTTCGCCCCTGCCCAGCTCATGCTTCCTTGGTGAGGTATGTGGGGCAGGAAAGGGCAGCTCCCAGCTAGGGAGGAGTTCAGTCAAGTGATTAGAGCAAGGGGGCTGGGAGCCAGGACTCCTGGGTTCTCTCCCCAGCTCTGGGAGGGGAGTGGGGTCTAGTGGTTAGAGCAGGGGGGGCTGGGAGCCAGGACTCCTGGGTTCTATCCCCGGTGCTGGGAGAGGAGTGAGGTCTAGTGGTTAGACCAGGGCGTGGGCTGGGAGTCAGGACTCCTGGCCCTCTTTCTCCTAACTCACTATGTAGCCTTGAGCAACTCTGTTCCCCTTTCTGTGCCTCAGTTTCCCCCATTTAAGACATCTTAGTGGGGAGGTTAAATCATCTCCATTTTTAGGATAGATGGCGTAAACTGAGGCACAGGAAGATGACAGCTCTTGGCCCAAGCTCAGATGGAGAGCGGAAGGGAGGGGATTGAACCCAGGACTCCTGGATTCCCATTCCCAGCAAGGAACTCCTTTTCCTCCATCAACCCCTTTCCTTCTTCCTGGTGAAGGAGCCGAGGATGGATGGAACCCAGGTGTCCGAGCTCCCTGTCCGGTGCTCCTGCCAGGTTTCTCTCAAAGGTGCATCTGGCTTGGCAGTCCAGGGGGGGTTGCAGGTTGTGGACAGATCCTCGTGGCTGGGGGTGTTGGAAGGGTGGGGGGCTGTGATGGGGAGAGGAGGCAGCTGCTGGAGGTGGAGAAGGGGCAGAGCTTAGCTTGGTGCAGAGCTGACTGGGGGGAAACTGAGACACGGAGTGATGGCAAGTCTGGGCCCAAGGTCAAGCAGGTGGATAGAAAAATCCCCCCCGCCCCCGGGCTCTTGGGTTCTATCCCCAGCCAGAAACTCCATCAGCCCCAGGGTCAGTGATGTGAAGGCCCCAGCCGTGCCCGCACCCCCACCCTGCGCTGGCATCAGGGCAGCCTGTCGTAGCTTCCTCCTTGCTTCTGGGAAGAACCGGGGCGGCTTATCTCTGCTGATCTCTGCTGCAGACGTGTTCTGTGCCTGGTGCGGCGGGGGCGGGGGGGGCGATGGGGTTACTCAGGGCAGTCCTGAAGGGAACAGATCGCGGTACGGCCACCCTGGAGCCAGCCAGGGCCTCGGTCTTGCCCCTGAGGCGTCAGTGCAGACCAGAGCTGGGAGAGTCAGGAAATAGCCCAGGCTTGTACCTGATTTAAATGAGTGCCGAACAGTGCCAGATAGTGGTTAGAGCAGGGGGGGGCTGGGAGCCAGGACTCCTGGGTTCTCTCCCCAGCTCTGGGAGGGGAATGGGGTCTAGTGGTTAGAGCAGGGAGGTGGCTGGGTGTCAGGAGTCCTGGGCTCTCTTCCCAGCTCAGGGAGGGGAGTGGGGTCTAGTGCAGAGGTTCTCAAACTGTGGTCCATGGACCACCAGTGGTCCGCGAACTCCATTCAGGCGGTCCACGGATAGTTCCCTCTAAGGACTGCCCTGGGCCCCTATTCCCTGGGCGGCCGCACACGAGAGACTGACGGGCCACCCACCGAATTAGTGGAGCTGCGCAGACGCACATGTAAGGTGAGGTGGTGGCCTTGGGGAGGATAGGGGGTAGGTCGGAGGGAGCAGTGGGGTGAGAAGAGGGGGTGGGGGGAATTTGGGACATGCAAGGCTGCAGCGGCCAGAGAAAGAGGCAACTTTCCCCAGCTCCAGGGCTGTGGCTGCTGGGAAGAGACCCCCCTCCCCCCCGCCCTTTCCCAGCCCCAGCTCGGGGGCTGCCACGGCAGGGGAGAGAGGGAGAGACCCCCTCCCTTCCCAGCCCCAGCTCGGGGGCTGCTGCGGCAGGGGAGAGAGTGTGAGAGCCCCGCTCCTTCCCAGCCCCAGCTCGGGGGCTGCCGCGGCAGGGGAGAGAGTGTGAGACCCCCTCCCTTCCCAGCCCCAGCTCGGGGGCTGCTGCGGCAGGGGAGAGAGGGTGAGAGCCCCGCTCCTTCCCAGCCCCAGCTCGGGGGCTGCCGCGGCAGGGGAGAGAGGGTGAGACACCCCTCCCCCTCCTTCCCAGCCCCAGCTCGCATTAGAAAGGTAAAACTATTGATATGAAAATATGAGTCGTGGGCTTTTATTTGTAGAACAAAAATAGTTAGTTATTATTAAGTTTTTTTTTAATATAGCGCTTTTATCCAAAGCGCGTTGCAATAGTTAGCTAACGGTACAAACAACATTTGGAAAGATCATTAAGTGGTCCGCCGAGACCTTCAGGATTTTCAAGTGGTACGTGGGAAAAAAAAAGTTTGAGAACCACTGTCTAGTGGTTAGAGTGGGGAGGTGGCTTGGTGTCAGGACTCCTGGGTCCCCTCCCCAGCTCTGGGAGGGGAGTGGGGTCTAGTGAGTAGAGCAGGAGGCTGGGAGCCAGGACTCCTGGGTTCCTTTCCTGCTCTGCCATGGACTCTCTGCATCACCTTGTTTCTTCATTTCTTGGAGCCTCTGATTCCCCATCGGGGACATGGGATCGGGGAGTGTTTCTGGCAGTCTGGTGCTATGGGGAGCACAGACTGGGGAGGGGGGTCTGGCACTGGAGGCCCTGTCACTCAGATCCACCCACACATACACACACTCAACCTTTGGAACTGGCCTGGCCTGGGACGTGCCCCACCCCAGAACAAGCCACTTCTTAAGAGCTCAAGAGAATCTCCTGACTGAGGAAAACTTCCAGCCAGTTTCTGCTACTGGGCAAGCCCCCTGCAACCTCCCAGCCCTCCCCTTCTCCACCGCCCCCAGCACCTAGGCTGCACTGGGGCCCCGCTCTGTCTCTCAGACCCCATCTCTCTCTCTTCCAGCTGTTTCCCTGGAAGGGTCCCAACTGCGTTTCCTGGGGCTCCTGGAACTGGTCGCCTTCCTCTCCGTGAGCAGGTGAGCGGGGCTGGGTCAGGGGTGGGAACGTGCAGGTGACACTTTCCCTGAGTCTCTGCTCTCCTGTCTCCAGGGCTAGGCCTTTGCCTCTATCAGTTATGGGCTGGGAGCCAGGACTCCTGGGTTCTACCCCAGCTCTGGGAAGGGAGTGGGGTCTAGTGGTTACAGAAGGGAGTCTGGGAGCCAGGATTCCTGATTCCCCACTCCACTCCCTTTTAAAGACCCAATAACCTGCCCCCACCCCACTCATCAGGTGAAAAGCCCCCTCGCAGAGGGGATGTGAGTGTGTGATGGGGGCACTCTTCAGGGGTGGGGGCATTCCCCGACCCCTAGCCCAGCATTCCGGGAAGTGCAATTTATGGGTGCTTGCCTGGGTTTGAGGAAGCTGCGGGGGTGGGGGCAGGGTGGCCACGGTGACTTCCTCCTGCAGCCACCCAGCATGGGGCATGCCCCTCCCCTGCAGCACCCCTGCTTCTTCCACTCCAGGGCCCTGGCCAGTGCGGGCGTCTGGTGCGGGGGGCTGGATGGTGCCAGGAGGGCAGGACCCTGGCCAGTGCGGGCATCGGGAGGGTCCTTCCTGCACTGCCCCTTCTCCCTACAGCCCTCCGCTAACTGGCTCCTGGTCTCTCTTGCTTGCAGGGACGTGCTGCCCCTCCCGCTGCGGCTCCCGGCCGCCTTGCAACACCTCGGCAGGGCCGAGCTGAACAGCTGTGCGGCCCTGGGCATGAGTGAGTGCTCCGCCCGCGGGCAATTTCACCCCCAGCCAGGGCCTCCGCGAGGAAGCCAGACACCCTCACTCGGGGGCGAGGGAGGAATGGGGTCAGGTCGCCTCGTGGGTAGAGGCGCTCAATGTTCGACCTCTGTATGCAGCCGGATGAGAGAACCCAGGAATCCTGGCTCCCAGCCCCCCTGCTCTAACCACTGGACCCCACTCCTCTTCCAGAGCTGGGGATAGAACCCAGGAGTCCTGGTTCCCAGCCCTCCCCACCCCACCCCACCCCACTTTAACTAGTAAGCCCCAGAGCATGACAGTGGGGCAGGAAAGGTACCTGTGTCCTACCCTCAGCACACAGCGCTGACCCCCCCGCCCCCAAGCTGGGTTACATCTGCCCAGGCACTCATGTCTGTCTCCTGCTGCCCGGTGTCCCCGGCAGGGTTCTGGAGTCCTCCCTTTAAGCCGTCGGCCACAGGCGAGGAGGAGGAAGAGAACATGGGGTCCAGCCCCGAGTCCCCCAACGCCCCGGAGATGAGCGGCCCGGCCTGCTGCATCCGGGTGACGTCAGAGGACGGGGCGCTCTTCATCATCAACCCTCTCTTCCTGTCGGAGCACAGCAGCGAGGGCTGGCTCCCCGCTGGGGTGCCGCCCCCGTTCCACCTGCCCGAGAGAGGGGGCACCATCCGGCTGAAAAACGGGCAGGGCCCTGGCCTGTTGGACAAGCCGCCGGCGCCTGCCGACGCCGAGATGGGCCAGTTGGGAGCCCTGGAGCCCGGGAAGGAGGGGGAGCCGGGCAAAGGTAAGCGCCAGTGGCCTACCAGTTTGGGGGTGGAGGTGTTGGGATCGGGCTTGGGGGGCGAGTGTGTGCTGGGACTCAATGGCGTTGGGGCATCTGTGTAACACGCCCATCCTGGCTCAGACTTCATGCCTAGGCCGCTCCCTTTCTCCTCTCCCACAGGGGTCGTCCCCCACCCCCCAAATTGCAGGCTCCTGGGGGGCGGAATTGCCCTGCACTCAGGATCAGGGGTAGGGAGGGGGTGTAAATTCCTCACCCCATAGCCCCTAGTGGCCAGCTAGACACAAAGGAGTTGCTCCCTTTTGCGCCGAGCCTTGTAGTAGGTTGTTATCCTGGGATAACGCTCCGGGGGGGGGCTCTGCGTGGTGCAAAGGGCGTGAGCCGCGCTCTAGGGGGCTGCCACTGGGTGAGCAAGACGCCAACCCCTCAGCGCCCTCCCCCCGTCTCCCCCCTAGCAGGCGATGCCCCACCGGCCTCGGTGAAACGGAAACTGCTACTACGCCGTCCGGCCTGGAACATGTCGGAGGACCAGGTGTCCCCGCCGCCGACCGAGAGGCAGGAGGGCCCGGCCTCCCCGCACCGGGTCTCTTGGATCGAGGGGGCCTTGGACGCCCCCTGGGCGCTGAAGAAGTCCCACTCGGAGTCCTCGCTGCTGGGCGCCCGGGACAGCCTGCTCCTGCCGCCCATCCCCGAGCTGGACTCGCTGTCGGTCAGCAGCGTGGAAGAGGAGCCCGACGCCCACCCGGCCACGCCCCGCAAGAAGCACCAGTCAGCCGCGCTGTCAGGCCGGGTCCTGCACCGGCTGTCGGCCGTGGGCAGCGCCCTGACCAGCTTCCTCTCGGCCGAGCGCCGGCTGGCCAAGCGGGTCCAGGAGCTGACGCAGGAGCCGGCCTCCTACGTCGGGGGCCTGGTGCAGAACTTCGTGGGGCACGTGCTGCGGGGCGGGGCGGCCCGGCACCCCACCAGCACCGACCTGCTGCAGGAGATCCGCCAGACGATGAGCAGCCTCAAGGGCTACCTGTGCGAGAGCTCGGAGCTGCAGGACGCCTGGGAGTACGGGGACCTCGAGGACGTGGACCTGGGTACGGGGCGGGGGGCGTCCGCTGGCTAGGGGGGACTCAAAGGGGTGAGGGGCGTCAGCTGGGAACTGGGCATTGGGCTCAAGGGGGTAGGGTCGTCTGTGAGCTGGGGGAGGGGAGGCATCTGGGAGCTGGGTTTTGGGTTCAAGATGTGGGGGGCAGTGGCTGGGGGCTGGGTACGGGGGGGCAGTAGGATGGGGGTGGCTGGGTATGGGGGGGGCGGCAGGATGGGGGCGGGCTGGGGGCTGGGTACGGGATACAGAAGAAGAGAGACGTCCTCCCCCATGTGAGGAATTCTCAAGGCGGTGGGGGAGGTGGGGGGCTGGCTCAGTGGATCCCACCTTAAGGTCACCGCTTTGGTCCAGCCTGCTCCCCGTCATTTCCCACCCCCAGTCATTTACCACCCCCCACATGCTTCCATCCCTGGGGTGGGGGTGAGACGCGCTGGGGCCCGGGGGGGGAGGTTGCCCAGACTCCCCCCCCGATCTTGGGGCAGGGGCAGGGTTGGCTCAGGCAATTGGTGGGGGGAAGGGCCCCGACTAGATTTCCCCCGCCCCCCCAAGATGGAGGCTGTCACGGGTAAGCTAGTAGCGGGGGACCCCCCCCCCCGCCCCAGGGTTATAAATAGCCCCTCCAGGAAGCGCTGTCTGTAAATGCAGCCGGAAAGGCCACTGTGGTCAAACCGCCCCCCAACCCGCTGCAGCATCCGCCCTGGCTCCGGGGTGTCAGTGAACGCCTGAGCAGGAAGCTGGGGGGGGACTGGGGGGGGCCAGAGGACAGCTCTTAAAGGGGAACCGGGCCTGGCCCCTTGGTGCTGGGGGGGGGGGCCCAGAGGCTCCCCTCGCTCCTGGGGGAGGACAGCTTGGTGCCAGGGCCGGGGAGCCAGGCAGGGAAGGGGGGCGGCTCGGGCGGGGCAGCGGATAACGGGTCCCAGCTCCACCAGACGGGGCAGGGCAGGGTGCAGGGTTAGCGATGCTTTAAGGGAGAGAACAAAGTGCTCTGGGGTTGGTGTGTGTGGTATCACACTCCCCTCCCCGAGCTGGGGAGAGAACCCAGGAGTCCAGGCTCCCAGCCTCCCCTGCTCTAACCACTCGACCCCACTCCCCTCCCCGAGCTGGGAGAGAACCCAAGAGTCCTGGCTCCCAGCCCCCCCTGCCCTAACCACTGAACTCCCCTTCCCTCGTCACTTGTGCAGCTTCCTCTGCCCTCCAGGGCCCCAGCCCCAGTTGCCTGACCCCATGTAGCAGGCCCAATGGAGACGAGGTTCCTGATCCGGGGCCCCCGAGCTCTTGCCCTGTGCCAGACGCCCCCCGGCTTGACCCCCTCTCTCCGTCCCCGTCCCCCCCCCACAGGCTCCCTGGTGGAGACGGCCCTGTACAAGTGTGTCCTGAAGCCGCTGCGGGACTGCATCTACGGCCAGCTCCTGGAGTTTCACAGCCGGGATGGGAGTCTGCAGAAGCTGCGCGACCACCAGCTGACCATGGGCCGCCAGAGCCTGGCGGAGCTGGGGGTGACGGCCAACGTCCCCGACGCCCCGGCCCTCGAGCGCATCCAGGCCAAGCTGGTCCAGATGCACCAGGCCTACTCGCCCAAGAAGAAGGAGGCCCAGCTGCTCAAGGCCTGCAAGCTGATCTACGAGGCCATGAACCACGGCACGGGTGGCAAGGGTAGGGGAGGCTGGCTGGGGTGGGGGGGCGGGGGCGGCACGAGGCTGCCAGGGAAACCTGCACCCAGGTCCTGGGGAACCCCTGCTACCGCATGGGACCCCACTTAGCTGCCCCCCAGCCCCCAAAGATGGCATCCTACACCCTCCCTGAGACAGCCCTGTCTCCCCCTGCCCCTGTGAAGTGTTCCTGAGCTGCCATCTCTGCCCCCCAGCCTTGATGGGTCTCTGTTTTGGGGGGGGATTGTGTGGGGTACTGTGGACATCCCGTAACTTGGGGTATTGGGACTGGCCCCTGCAGGAGGTGGGCTCGAGCCCCTCCCCAGGGTACTGGGACTGGCCGCTGGGGGTGGCGGGGAATCAAACCCTCCCCCCACCAGGGGTATTGGGACTGGCCCCGCAAGGGGTGGGATCGAGCCCCCCCCCCCCCCCCCCCCCCCCCCCCACACACACAGGGTATTGGAACTGGCCACTCCAGGGTGGATGGAATCAGTCTCCCCGCCCCCTCCCTTCCCCCCCGTGGGTATTGGGACTTGCCCCTGCAGGGGGTGGGATCGAACCCTCCCAACCCCGGGGAATTGGGACTGGCCCCAAGGGGGGCGTTCTCACCGCCTGTCTCTCTCTGCTCAGAGGTCTACGGGGCGGACGACTTCCTGCCTGTCCTGACCTACGTCCTGGTGAAGTGCGACATCGTCTCGGTGCAGCTGGACGTCGAGTACATGATGGAGCTGCTGGACCCCAGCCAGCTGCAGGGAGAAGGTCAGAGCCCTGACCCCGTCCTTCCCCAGCCGGGCTGGGGACCCGCAGGCTGTCTGTGGATGCCCCCGCTAGGGGTGAGCCTGCAGCCGGGCTGGCCGACCCAGTGGCTCGTGGGGTTGGAAAGCGGGTGCTGAGCGTTTTCCCGCTCTCCCCAGTCGAGCCGTGCCCTGGTCAGCAGTGCCTGGGTGGCACACACCCGCAGCCCCCCGATGGCTCCTTGGCTGAGCTGAGCTGGTGGGGCCTCGCGGGGCTCAGGGGGGAAGCTGGCGCCACCCGGCTGCCTTGCAGCTCAGGACAGCGCGTGAGAAGCAAACAGGCCACGGAGACTGTAGGGGGGCAGGTCTCCCTTCACCGGCACCAGTCGTAGTCCCTTTATCCTCTCTGCGCGCCAGCCCCTAGCGGTGACGGGCATGCCCCCGGGCCCCTGACGTCTGAGCCCCGCATTCCTCCCCACCCCTCCTGCAGGCGGCTACTACCTCACCACCTGGTTCGGGGCTCTTTACCACATCAGCAACTTCCAGTCGGCCATGGTGACCCGGCAAATCAGCCTAGAAGCGCAGGACTCCATCCACCAGTGGCAACGTCGGCGTACCATCCACCACAACCAACACAGCCGGTGCCGCTCCCAGGTAGGGCCGGCTGCTCTGGGAGGTCACGGCTCTAACGGGGGGCTCAGGGGGCTGCTGGGTTCTATACCGGCCTCTGGCGTGGTCTACTGATTACAACAGGGCGGGACAGGGAGCCAGGGTTCCTGGGTTCTTTGGCCCTGACGTGCTGGGTGACCTTTGGGGTCCGTCCCTTCGCCTCTCCGTGACTCAGTTTCCCCATCCGTGAAAAATGGGATCGTCAGTTTATTCTGAGCAAGGACCCGCAGCAGCGAACGAAAGCATGAATTCCCGGTCGCCTTGTAAACGTGTCAAATGCGTAGCGAGTAGGAAAAAAGACAGGAGGGAGAGCGAGCTGCGTGCAACAGGTGCGTGAACTGGGAATCTGGGATGCCAATGAACCAATCCCAAAGTGCTTAATACTATGGAGAGGTGGGTTCTCAGTGTGTTGCAGAACATGTAGATAAGCTAGCGAATAGCTGTGCACTCCGGATGGGTGCCCCCTACCTCAGGGGCTGATCAGCACCACATGCTTGCCCATAAACCGGAGTGACAAGTCCAGGGTCAAGCGTGCTACTGACCCATATTTTGGAGAAGTCCCTTGGGCTGGAAGGACTAACAAGCTTCTGGGTGTTACAATGAGCTGTCGCGGATGTTTCTGCGGCATTCCTCTTCCCCCCTCCGCACGGAGATGGAATTGCTCCGCTGTGTGTGTGTCATAGACCCAACGCTAAAAGTGAAGGGAGATTCTCCTTCATCGCCAGTGCTTTTGGAACAGAGGGGTCTGAGTTTTAGCCTCTCCCGCCATCCCGTTTATATGAGCAACCCACCTAGAGGCAAGCCCCGAAGAGCTGAATTTGAGTGTAGCTACCAGCCATGTGTCTTCCCTTGCGTATATACACATAGCACCTGGAGGCCTCAGTTGAGATGGGGGGCCCCTGTTGTGCCAGGTGCTGCACAGTCAGAGGCAGCTCCTGCTCCAAAGAGCTGACACTCTAAATAGACATAAGAACGGCCCTACTGGGTCAGACCAAGGGTCCGTCTAGGCCAGTATCCTGTCCTCTGACAGTGGCCAATGCCAGGTGCCCCAGAGGGAATGAACAGAACAGGGAATCATCGAGTGATCCATCCCCAGTCACCCATTCCCAGCTTCTGGCAAACAGAGGCTAGGGACACCATCCCTGCCCAGCCTGGCTAATCGCCACTGATGGACCTATCCTCCATGAATTTATCTAGCTCTTTTTTTAACCCTGTTATGGTCTTGGCCTTCACAACATCCTCTAGCAAGGAGTTCCACAGGTTGACTGTGCGTTGTGTGAAGAAGTACTTCCTTTTGTTTGTTTTAAACCTGGTGCCTATTAATTTCATTTGGTGACCCCCTAGTTCTTGTGTTATGAGTAGTAAACAACACTTCCTTATTGACTTTCTCTACACCAGTCATGATTTTATAGACCTCAATCATATCCCCCCTTAGCCATCTCTTTTTCCAAGCTGAAAAGTCCCAGTCTTATTAATTTCTCCTCATACGGAAGCCGTTCTATACCCCTAATCATTTTTGTTGCCCTTTTCTGAACCTTTTCCAATTCCAATATATCTTTTTTGAGATGGGACGGCCACATCTGCACAGTATTCAAGCTGTGGGCATATACATATGGCAGTGGGCGTATACATATGGCAGTATTCAAGCTGTGGGCATACCATGGATTTATATAGAGGCAACATGATATTTTCTGTCCTATTCTCTCTCCCTTTCTTAATTATTCGCAACATTCTGTTGGCTTTTTCGACGGCCGCTGCACATTGAGTGGATGTTTTCAGAGAACTCTCCACACTGACTCCGAGATCTCTCTCTGGAGTGGTAACAGCTCATTTAGACCCCATCATTGTATATGTAGAGTTGGGATTACACTTTCCAGTGTGCGTTACTTTGCATTTATCAACATTAAATTTCATCTGCCATTTTGTTGCCCAGTCCCCCAGTTTTGAGAGATCCTTTTGTAGCTCTTCGCACTCTGCCTGGGTCTTAACTATCTTCAGTAATTTTGTATCGTCTGCAAATTTTGCCACCTCACTGTTTACCCCTTGTCCCAGATCATTTATGAATATGTTGAACAGCATTTGTCCCAGTACAGACCCCTGGGGGACACCACTATTTACCTCTCTCCGTTCTGAAAACTGACCATTTATACCTACCCTTTGTTTCCTATCTTTTAACCAGTTACCGATCCATGAGAGCACCTGGCCTCTTATCCCGTGGCAGCTTACTTTGCGTAAGAGCCTTTGGTGAGGGACCTTGTCAAAGGCTTTCTGAAAATCTAAGTACTCTGTGTCCACTGGATCGCCCTTGGTCACCTCTGGAGCCCTTTTTAAAAATTGTGTCACATTAGCTACCCTCCAGTCATCTGGTACAGAAGCGGATTTAAATGATCGGTTACAGACGACAATTAGTAGTTCTGCAATTTCACATTTGAGTTCCTTCAGAACTCTTGGGTGATACCGTCTGGTCCCGGTGACTTATTGCTGTTTAATTTATCAGTTTGTTCCTCTCATGACGTCTCAATCTGGGACAGTTCCTCAGATCTGTCACCTAAAAAGAATGGCTCAGGTTTGGGAATCTCCCTCACATCCTCAGCCGTGAAGACCGATGCAAAGAATTCATTTAGTTTCTCCGCAATGGCCTTATCGTCCTTGAGTGCTCCTTTGCGCCTCCGACCTAGACAAAGGGTGGGCGGGGAAACTGAGGCACAGAGCGGGGACAGGACTTGTCCAAGATCACTCAGCAGGAATAGAGCCCAGATCTTGAGAGTCCCAGTTCAGTGCCCTACCCACTCTCTCTGTAATCTGATCTGTCTATGGTATGTAGAGGGTGCCCATCACCATAGCCTCTGGACTGCTTGATTTATTATTTTTCCCCCTCTCCTTCTCTCAGGACATCCTCTACGTCTCCTTCCAAGAGCCCTTCGCGAACCAGAAGGCCATCCCCGTCCCCGCCCACATGACAGCGGCCTCAGTGTGTGTGGTCTGCGGCAAGAAATATGGCGTCCCCAACCCAGAGGCCTATGGTCTTTTCCTGGTGACGGACAGCACCTCCCGGCTCCTGGCGGAGGACAGCCACCCCCAGCAGATCCGCTCAGCATCCCTCAAATCCCACAGCGCCTCCAGCTGCTTTGTTTACAAGCTGAAAAGAGAGGAGCAGGAAGCCCCATCTGAGGGCGACGGCCCGGCTCCTGCTCAGGAACCAATATAAGGCTGGGGGAGAGACGATGCAATCAGAGGCTGGCCGGATGGGAGCGTCCAGTCTGTGCAGCCAAAGCCCAGTGACCTCAGGACTGATGCCGGACTCTCCCCAGAGCCTCCCGGGTCCTAATATCTCAGGCCACCTGGGGAAAAAACAAACCCAAACTTCCCAAGGGTCGGAGCAAACGGGCGCTGGAGCGGCCAGCAGAAAGCGTGGAAGCCCCATTGACTTATAACTAGGAACGGCCAAAGCCCAGAGGAGCTGACTGGAGGGGACAGTCCTGCTGGGGCGGACGGGGCGTCCCTCATCTCTGCAGGGCACAGCTTGGGGGAGTAGATGTCCCAAGCTGGGATGGCCTTTCCCTGTGTTGGAATGCTACCAGCCTTGGGGCCGTGTTGGTCATTTAGGCTCCCAGCTGCAGCCCAGGGCCGGGACGTGGATGGCTCGGGATGCTGCGGTCCGGAGCACAGGAACCGTTCTGCTCTAGCCAGCTGCCTGAGCAGGGGCGGGGTGGTCCCGTGCTGTACGGGTTTGGGAGGTTGCAGCCCAGTGGGAAAGGGGCAGGGGAAAACCAAGTCCAATTTCCTCTCCGTGGCAGGGCTGGCATGTATCGCCCAAGGGGCACAGCGGTGGGGGAGCAGCTTGCCCTGATGTCCCTGCATCAGCTTCTGTCCCAAGGGCTGCACCTGACCTCCCCACACCCCAAATCCAGATGACTGTAACTAACCAGCCCTTTGGTTCCCCCCACAGTTCGAGGCTGTTCAAATGTGCTGTGAGCTTTACCACTTCTCTCTAGGGCCAGGAACCCAACTCATGGGAATCCCTGCTTAAAGGGGAAGTGACCTTAAACTCCTCAACCTTCTGCCTACGTCAGGGACTATATATTTATATGACCTTCCCCCCTGTAAAGGGAGGACTTTGGCCCGCTTGGTTACTCTTTCTTTAAATAAAAAGAGAGAACCTCTGAAAACTCAAGGCCTGGCAGACTGTGGGCGGGAGGGTTTGTGGTTGCTGTTCGGTGTATTACAATACATAGGCAGGGTGAGGGAGAGCCCCGGCCCCCAAGAGCTTAGGCCCAGCCCCTGGCAATGCAAATTAAGCATCCAAGTTCTTTTTGAGGAGCTGGGCCTAAATGGACAAAGGAGGGGAGGGGAAACTGAGGCACAAAATGGGGGCGTGACCAGCCAGGAATAGAACCCAGGCGTCCTGCCTCCCCGCACGCTGCCCTGCCTTGCCTCAATGAGTTTTTCTGCAGCTGAAATGCAGCCGCCCCTGGGGCGGAGCACAGCACTCCCATCATTTTCCATCCTCTTCTCTCTCCCTTTCTTAATGATTCCCAGCATCCTGTTGGCTTTTTCGAGGGCCGCTGCACATTGAGTGGATGATCTCAGGGAACTCTCCGCAGTGACTCCAAGGTCTCTTTCTTGAGTGGTAACAGCTAATTTAGACCCCATCATTTTATATGTATATGTCCATTTTAAAAGGACAGATGCATATAAATTAGCTGTCACCTCCTGTAACGGTTTATGGCAGCGGGCAGTTGCCTGCAGCTTGGCTGAGAGGGGGTAAGAAAAGGGTCACAGTCACCTGGCATATGTTTTTGCACTGGGGCATTTCAGCGGGTCTCAATGCAACAGCCTGCTGTCTTTTAGCCTCTTGCCTGCTCATCTTCCTCGATGCTCTCCAAAGCTGGGCTACTTCTGTGCAGGGGGAGGCTCCCCTAGCATGTGTGCTGGCCCCAGTGCAATGCTAGGGGCCACTGCGCTGCAGGGAGCAAAGTGGGGGGCCCAGTAAGGGGCGCTCTCCATTCAGTCCCTGTGGCCTGCAGTTGTGGTGGGGGGCTGGTGCATGGAGGGGGGGAGGAGCTCACACCACTCTCCTCCCACAAGGCATGAATAGTGGGGAGCTCCTGGACCATAGCTTAATGCCCCCCCCCGCCCTTAAAATGGACAGCTAGCCTGGGGCCCGGCCCCTCTGTCTCCTAACAGCCAATGGAAGCAATCCAAGGTTGGGCACCTCGATTGCTTTCAGGATCTGGGCCCAGGTCTGCTCTTCAGTGCCTGTCTGTCAGTGTGCTAGGCCTGAGTCATGGGGGCAGGGTGGGGCCTGTGGTTTGCTGGGTACCACGGGCAACTCCTGGGTTCTAAGCCCACCTCTGGGAGGGGAGTGGTGTCGGGGCGGAATTGAGTGTCAGGACTCCTGGGTTCTATTCTCAGCTCTGGCTCGGACCCTGTGTCCTGGGGCGAATACCTTCATTTCTCCGTGCCTCACTTTTACCTTTCCATAAAATGGGAGAGATGCTGAGTAGCTCTAAGCAGGCAGTGGTGAGGTTTGATGTACTCCATTTGTAGACTGCTTGGAGGCTCTTAAAAGGATCTGGAAAAGGGGGAAAGTGTGTTTTAACTGTCTTCCCATGGCAGGAAGTTTTGTTTAAAACCAGGCACAAAACAGAGGTGTAGGATAAGAAACCCTTTCAAATCTATTGGGGATTATCTATCTATTTGTGACAGAATTTCTGTCCTTCACTATACACACAATCTATCTAGCTATCCCCATACATCTCATCTATCTATCTATCTAGCCTCATTCACACCCTCTATCTATCCCTGTATCCACTCATCTACAGTGGCTACGGGAGAACAGCTCCGGCCCAGTAGCTGCACCCTGGGGAGCCGTAGTCTAGACTCTTCCTACGTCAACAGACCGTTTGTCCATCGCTGTAGCTCACCCACCTACCTCAGAGGCAGTAGCAAGGTGGATGGAAGAATTTTTCGGTTGACCTAACTGCATCTACAATGGCGATGAGGTTGACCGAACAACAAAATCTTTCACGGCCTAGCTACAAAACTCAGAGCCGATCTAATTTTTAGGTGTAGACGAGACTTCACACGGACAAGGTGAACGCCTGGCGTTAGACCAGTTCCTCCAAGAGGTGTGGAAAGGCTGCCAAGTCCTGGCCTGGGTCATCTCAGGATAAGCCCTCTTGAGGATGGGCAGCTGGGCTAGCTGGCTGGTCTAATCTAGTTTAGCAATCCTCCAGTCCCTTATTAGTCACATTTATTTGTATCGCAGCCGCGCATAGGAGCCCGAGTCCTGGCCCAGGACCCAGCTGTGCCATCCCCCTCCAACCTGCCACCCTGCCTACCCCCTGCCTGTCTAACCTAGAGCCTGGTCTACATTTAAAAATTACACCAACCTCACCACGGCGCTCAGGGCTGAGAAGAACATTGTCCCCTGAGCGCTGGGGAGAGAATCATAGGGATAGAAGCGACCACAAGGGTCACCCAATCTAACGCCCTGGTGTAGACAGGACTCCGTCATCCGTCAACCTGCTGCCTGCCTCTCAAAGAGGAGGATTAACTTCCAGCGCTGGAGGCTGCGTCTACACCACGGCGCTGTAGCCAGAGCCCATCTACACGGCCCCAAGGCAGGCGAGGCGCTATCTTGCACGGGCCCAGCTTCTGCTGGGGGAAGAGGTGAGCTTGCCCGCCACAGGGAGCCCGTCTTTGGAGCTGGGGTTCTGGAAGAAGAGCCCTGGGGCAGCGGGCAAGCGCCTCGCACCCACAGAAGTTGTGGGGGGTACAAGAGATCGCCTCGCCCGCCTGGGCTCGCTAACGTCCTGGGACCGACCCCGCTGCAAGCCAAATACCCGCCACTGCAGGTCACCGTCCCCTGCTGTGAGGGGCATTAGACTCCCCAGGGGATCAGGCCTGCGGGGGGGGGGTAAGTTTTGGGGTGGGCGTGGCTTGTACAAAAGGGGGCGTGGCTCCTCCCCCCAGCTGTTGTTGCCCGATGACTCCACGTGGCTGGCGGAGCGGCTGGAGAGCCCTGACATGCGGGGCGGGGAGGGGGGGGGGGGTCGCTCCGGCTTTATAACCCGGGAGCCCGGCGCCGGGGAGCTGCCTCTGGGAGTCGCCTCGCCCCGAGCCATGTCCTGCCTGCGCTGGGGGCTGCTCCTGCTCCTGGGCGGCCCCGCGCTGGCCGCCCCGCTGCGGTGGGACCGGTCCCCGGTAAGGTGACCCGAGGGCGGCGGGGATCGGGGGAGAGGAGTGGGGAGGGGCTGGCTCGGGGGGAGAGGAGAGTGGGGTAAGGACACGGGGATGGTGGGAGGAGAGTGGGGAAAGGACATGGGGCTGGCTCTGGGGGGGAGAGAGGAGAGTGGGGTAAGGACACGGGGCTGGCTCTGGGGGGAGAGGAGAGTGGGGTAAGGACACGGGGCTGGCTCTGGGGGGAGAGGAGAGTGGGGTAAGGACACGGGGCTGGCTGGGGGGGGAGAGGAGAGTGGGGTAAGGACACGGGGCTGGCTGGGGGGGGAGAGGAGAGTGGGGTAAGGACACGGGGCTGGCTGGGGGGGGAGAGGAGAGTGGGGTAAGGACACGGGGCTGGCTCTGGGGGGGGAGAGGAGAGTGGGGTAAGGACACGGGGATGGCTCTGGGGGGAGAGGAGAGTGGGGTAAGGACACGGGGCTGGCTGGGGGGGGAGAGGAGAGTTGGGTAAGGACACGGGGATGGCTCTGGGGGGGAGAGGAGAGTGGGGTAAGGACACGGGGCTGGCTCTGGGGGGGAGAGAGGAGAGTGGGGTAAGGACACGGGGATGGTAGGAGGAGAGTGGGGAAAGGACATGGGGGAAGGGCTGGCTCTGCGGGGGAGAGGAGAGTGGGGTAAGGACACGGGGATGGCTCTGGGGGGGGAGAGGAGAGTGGGGTAAGGACACGGGGCTGGCTCGGGGGGGAGAGGAGAGTGGGGTAAGGACACGGGGCTGGCTGGGGGGGGAGAGGAGAGTGGGGTAAGGACACGGGGATGGCTCTGGGGGGGGAGAGGAGAGTGGGGTAAGGACACGGGGATGGCTCTGGGGGGGAGAGGAGAGTGGGGTAAGGACACGGGGCTGGCTGGGGGGGGGAGAGGAGAGTGGGGTAAGGACACGGGGCTGGCTCTGGGGGGGGAGAGAAGAGTGGGGTAAGGACACGGGGATGGTAGGAGGAGAGTGGGGAAAGGACATGGGGGAAGGGCTGGCTCTGCGGGGGGAGAGGAGAGTGGGGTAAGGACATGGGATGAGGGGCTGGCTCTGGGGGGGGAGAGGAGAGTGGGGTAAGGACACGGGGATGGCTCTGGGGGGGGAGAGGAGAGTGGGGTAAGGACACGGGGCTGGCTCGGGGGTGGGAGAGGAGAGTGGGGAAAGGACATGGGGGAAGGGCTGGCTCTGGGGGGGGAGAGGAGAGTGGGGTAAGGACACGGGGATGGCTCTGGGGGGGAGAGGAGAGTGGGGTAAGGACACGGGGCTGGCTCTGGGGGGGGAGAGGAGAGTGGGGTAAGGACACGGGGCTGGCTCGGGGGGGGAGAGGAGAGTGGGGTAAGGACATGGGGGAAGGGATGGCTCTGGCGGGGGAGAGGAGAGTGGGGTAAGGACACGGGGATGGCTCTGGCGGGGGAGAGGAGAGTGGGGTAAGGACACGGGGATGGCTCTGGGGGGGAGAGGAGAGTGGGGTAAGGACACGGGGATGGCTCTGGGGGGGGAGAGGAGAGTGGGGTAAGGACACGGGGATGGCTCTGGGGGGGGAGAGGAGAGTGGGGTAAGGACACGGGGATGGCTCTGGGGGGGGAGAGGAGAGTGGGGTAAGGACATGGGATGAGGGGCTGGCTCTGGGGGGGAGAGGAGAGTGGGGTAAGGACACGGGGATAGTGGGAGGAGAGTGGGGAAAGGACATGGGGGAAGGGCTGGCTCTGGGGGGAGAGGAGAGTGGGGTAAGGACACTGGGATGGTGAGGGGAGAATGGGGAAAGGACATGGGGGAAGGGCTGGCTCTGCGGGGAGAGGAGAGTGGGGTAAGGACATGGGACGAGGGGCTGGCTCTGGGGGGGGAGAGGAGAGTGGGGTAAGGACACGGGGATGGCTCTGGGGGGGGGAGAGGAGAGTGGGGTAAGGACATGGGGGAAGGGCTGGCTCTGGGGGGAGAGGAGAGTGGGGTAAGGACACGGGGATGGCTCTGGGGGGGAGAGGAGAGTGGGGTAAGGACACGGGGATGGCTCTGGGGGGGGAGAGGAGAGTGGGGTAAGGACACGGGGATGGTGGGAGGAGAGTGGGGAAAGGACATGGGGGAAGGGCTGGCTCTGGGGGGAGAGGAGAGTGGGGTAAGGACATGGGACGAGGGGCTGGCTCTGGGGGGGAGAGGAGAGTGCGGTAAGGACACGGGGATGGCTCTGGGGGGAGAGGAGAGTGGGGTAAGGACACGGGGATGGTGGGAGGAGAGTGGGGAAAGGACATGGGGGAAGGGCTGGCTCTGGGGGGAGAGGAGAGTGGGGTAAGGACATGGGACGAGGGGCTGGCTCTGGGGGGGAGAGGAGAGTGGGATAAGGACACAGGGATGGTTCTGTGGGGGAGAGGAGAGTGCGGTAAGGACACAGGGATGGCTCTGGGGGGGAGAAGAGAATGGGGTAAGGACACGGGGGTGGTGGGAGGAGAGTGGGGAAAGGATATGGGGGAGGGGCTGGCTCGGGGGGGCAGAGAGTGTGGGAGAGGGCATGGGATGAGGGGCTGGCGCTATGCGGGGAGAGGAGTATGGGAAGGCTCATGGGGTGTGGAGAGAGTAGGGGTTGGCAGTAGGGAGCATGGTGGGGGGCTAGGGACTAGCCATGGGGGGAGTGTAATTGTTGTGGGGCTACAGGTAGGGGGCTGGGGCTAGCTATGGGGGAGTATGGTTGTGAGTCTAGAGGTGGGTTCTGGCTATGGGAGGAGGGAACAGGGGAGGGCTATAGGGAGCGGGGTGAGGGGCTGGGCGTAGCTGTGGGTGCCCTGTGCTTTAAGGACTAGCATTTAGTCTTGAGGGCTGCTTTGCTGTCTGCTATGGAGGGGAGGGGTCTGCTGGGGGCTCCCCTCCAGGCTTTTTGGGGTGGGTTATCTGTGGGGTGGGGGATCAGCCCCGGCTGGCAAGGCCTGTGGCAGAAACTCCCTTTGCCTCGTGGGTTGGCGCGGCGAGAGGGTCGAGCTGGGGCCGTGTCCCATATGCAGGGCCGAGCAGACCCTGGCGGAAAAGGATCGAAGCTCCCAAGAGAATGGCACTGGAGGGGGATCGGCCTGGAGGGGGGCGCTGAGACGCCCGGAGGCCTGGGCCAGCCTTGCTCGTGGGGGTGCCGAAAGCCGGTGAATGCACCTGTGACCCTCGGGGACGATGGAAGCCTGCAGGTGGCGGGTTGCTGCTTTTGCTTCAAACCGGAGGACACTGCCCGGAGGCGCGTAGAGCTTCCACCTCTGTGGGGCAGGGGCGGCCTCTTCCTGGGGGGCTTTAAAGGGAAAAACAAATCTGATCGCCTCACTCCTCAATAGCCCAGCTCCCTGCCCCCGAACATCACCCTGATTGGCTGCAAAAGCAACCCCAGCGGATCTCCCCCAAATTCAGCTCCTCCTATAGGTCCCTGAGTTTTGCAAGGTTAGAGCTGCCAAGGAGGGGCTTTCCCTTTTGGGGCTCTGGGCGAGCTCTGTGTTTGCAGCTTGTGGGGTGCAGAGGGTTCCATGGAAACACTATCTCCGGTGTCTGTAATGTTCACTCCATGCATCTGAAGAAGTGGGTTTTTTACCCACGAAAGCTCATGGCCAAATAAATCTGTTTGTCTTTAAGGTGCCACCGGACTCCTCGTTGTTTTTGTGGATTCCTGGGTTCTCTACCAGCTCTGTGACATAGGGCAAGTAGCTTCTGCTCTCTGTGCCTCAGTTTCCCTTTCTACAAAATAGGGTATGTTTTTTACCTACCCTCTGGGAAGAGAACAGGTGCAAGCCTTACCGCTCCTCAAAGGGCTTTGAGATCCCCGAGCAGAAGGGGCTGGCTGTTGGCACTTGATTGCAGCCGTGACCCGGGAGCTCCTGCCATGCGCCATGTGCTGAGGCTAAGTGGCTGGACGTGACTGGAGAGGGCCAACGAGGCCTTGAAGTAATTGACTTCTGAACTGGCCTCGCGTAAGGCGTGTTGGGTGAGACGCTGGCTGTGTTTTGCCCCCTCTGGTTTTTGGTTCGAGTCCATCTCGCAGGCTGGAAGGAGAAGCTAGGAAACTCCCCCAGCACAGAGCAAGCAACCGCCCTTGGGCGCAAATCTCCCTGATCTTTCCCATTGGGAGACCCCTTATCTAGCTGCTTGTGCCACCCCTGGGGAGCTGATTTCACTAGCCTGGCCTCTTGAGCACGCTGCTTTTAAGACCAGAGCCAAACCCCCAGCCCGGGGAGTGAACCCTGGTGGGATTCAATGCTGTTAAATCCACAGTTTGAAGGATCTAGTAAGTGTCCCCCTCACTTGAGCAAAAGGGATTCGAGATCTGGGTTCAAGTCTTGGTTCCACCGTCGGCTCTCTGTGGCCTGGCGGGGGAGTCATTTAGTCTTTGTGCCTCGATTTCCCCACCTGGCAAACGAGGGCTGCCCTTGCTGTTTAGATGGAAAGACCTTCAGGGCAGGGAGAGTCTTGCTCCATGTCTGTGCAGCGCCTGGGGGGGGAGGGCGGCCGATCTTGGTCGGGGTCTGCGTAGCACCTGGTGTGATACAGCGAGGGCAGGGTGATCTGTAGGTGCTGCTGGAATGGGAATAATTGAGATTGGATCTGTGGAAATGGGGGTGCAGGAAAGGCAGGGTCTTCCAACTCTTAAACTGCAGCTCGAGGGGGAGAAGGGGCCCTGTATAAAAAAGTATTCTCTTGTTTTGCCTGTGGGAGCTGAGAGTTAAGCTGGGTCTGTTCTGGCTGGATACTGGAGCTCCAGTGCCCGATTCTCTTGCTGTCCAGTGCGTGAGTCCAGCTCCCCTTAGAGCCCCGTTTGGCTCTGCTGGGTTCCAATTCTGGCTCAAGCCGTGCACGGGAGCCCCTGTTGTGCAGGGTGCTGCACGAACTGCTAGTCAGCGTCCCTGCCCCAAAGCGCTCACAGCCCAGCTAGACAAGATGAAGAGTAGGCTGGGAAACTGAGGCACAGAGCTGGAAAGTGATTTGACCCAGGTCGCCCGGCAGGTCAGTTGCAGAGCTGGAACTCAGACCCCAGACTTCCCAGGCCAAGGCACTAACCAGTAGACCATACTGCTTTAAGGTAGTGAATCTCCATTGCTTAACAGATCTGTCTGACGCGGGGGGGAGGGGGGGCAGAGTGTGAGAGAGATTTGGGGCAGTGTTTCCCTCTAGCAGCTAGTCCACAGTGGATAAAAGCCTACTGCTGTGCCTGGTTAGGGGAGTCACTCTTCAAGCAGCACCAGCTCGGTTCTCTACTACATGAGCTGAAGATCCTAGGTTCAAATCCTGCTCTCCGCCCATGGTAGATGGCAGTTGTGTGGCATGTTAACATCAAGCCCTTGTTCTATTCCACGGCAGCTGTCGGTGGGGGACTGACTTGCTCCCTTGGGATGATCCTTGAGAACTGAGGCATTGTGGCTAAATGTGGGAAGCCCTTTGAGGGTGGTCACCTAAAACCTTTTCTGGGCTGAGTATGGGAGGGAGCCATTAGCTTGTTCTCAGCTGCATTGACGGGGGGCGGGGAGAACTATAGACTTGGCCCACCACCCCCTTGGTTCCACATCACCTTCCTGTTCTGGGAGTGTATCGAATTTTGCAGGGTTGGCAGCATGAGGGGTGTATTAACTCTGTGCGGGGGACAGCCTGGTGGGATCGGCTACAATGAGATGGGTCTGTTTTTTTTGCTTTGTGTCTGTCCACCAATGTACACCACAGGGTGACTCTCGAGGCTGGGTGACGCCCCAGACTGGGGATCGGATGGGGGGACTGCAGAGCAGAAAGCGAGGCTCAGAATGAGAGCCTGTTCCATCCCCAGCACAGGCGGGGGGGCGGGGGAGGGGGGTGTAGAAAAGACCCCGTGGAGTGGGTTACAATTGCATGGTTCTGGTGAGCATCTAGCAAGACCCAGAGCCTCTAGCATCCAGGTTGGTGAAAGCCGAACTGGCTGGTAAGCGAGGCTGGCGGGTGGCATGAGTTGGTTGGATCTCAGACCAAGACGCAGGGACGGGCACCAGTTGGGCGCATCAACAAGGCAAGCTCCCAGTGGAATTAGAGTGGGGTGGCTTAACGAGGAAACCGCGGTTTATAAGCAACCAGCATGCAAAATAAGCATGATTTGTAACAGAGTGGAGGTTCCCCCAGAACTGTAGCGGGGTCATTGGACAGGAAGATAAGCTGCATCACATAGCTTCAGGGGTGTTGCTTAGCTCCGATCTGGCTGTGGTGCAAGCTACGGGCAGCGTCTGTATTTAGTGCCTGACCCAGCCTGTCTGGGTGCTGATGCACCTTCTAATTTTAATCGCAGCCCCATGCTGCCGTCATCCCTTCTTGGGCCTTATATATATCGGCCTTAGTCAGCTGCAGGCCCGGCCAGCGCGTGCCCTGGAAAGTGATCAATACGGGCTGGGTTCGCTGGCTGGCATGTGACCTTGACTCCCTGATGCAACAGGTGGCCCGGCTTTACCCATGCTAGAATATCAGCGCTGCCCGGGGCGGGCCGGAGAGCTCCCTGCCGGCTGCATGGGGGGCTGGCGGAAGGGGCTGGAAAGCCGAGGACGGAGACCTGACTCCCAAGAGACTGGCTTAGCCACCGGGCCCTCTCTGCAGCTCTCTGCATGTGGAGTCGGGGCCTGCGTGCCAGCCGCCTTTTGCACCTCTCAGGCCACTGGGGACAAATGTTCTTCAGTGCGGCTGCTACAACACACCAAAAGCTCATGTTGTCTGGCCAGATCCTGTGCCGCGAGCTGCGGGGCTCGGAGGAGGGGCTGAGCAGTGCTGGCTGGAAACTCTTCATCAGCATCCTTGTAGAAGAAAGTGCCACTTTCATGGAAACTGACGTCTTTCTGATCCTGTCAGTTTCATCTTTGGGTGGGGGGGGGCGGGGAGGACAAAATGAATGTTCCAATAATCTCAGAACATCCTGTTTTGGCCATTTTGAGACTGAACATTTTAAATTTTTGCCCTTTCCAAACAAAATTCACTTTTTAAAATATATTTTTAAAAGACTGTTTAAACGTCAAAACTGGAACAAAACACTTTGACCCCGAACCAACTGGGGTGGGTTGTTTTTCTCCCTCCCCCCCCCAGCTTTTTTTTTGGTTCAGAGGAACTTTTTTCCCTTCTTCTCTGTCTCAAAACAGAACGATTTGAAATCCCGGCGTTCCCTGGGAAAGGGAAAATCAAATTTCTACCCAGCTGTTACTGAGGTCCCCACCTGGCTACCACTGACCTCTCCAAGATACGGGGGCGGGGGGATGTCACCCCCAAACCCATGTCAGGCTGCTGCAGGTAGCATCAGTCATAGAATCCTAGGACGGGAAGGGACCTCGAGAGGTCTCGAGTCCAGTCCCCTGCCCTCATGGCGGGACTCAGTATTATCTCGACCATCCCTGACAGGGGTTTGTCCAGCCTGCTCTTAAAAGGGAGATGCCACAACCTCCCTGGGCAATTTATTCCTGTGCTTCACCACCCTGACAGTTAGGAAGTTTTCTCTAATGTCCAACCTAAACCTCCCTTACTGCAGTTTAAGCCCATTGCTTCTTGTCCTGTCCTCGGAGGTTGAGGAGAATAATTTCCACCCTTCCTCCCTGTAACAACCTTTTATGTACATGAGAACTGTTCTCAGGTCCCGAGCCTCAGTCTTCTCTTCCTCACTCTTATTTTTACATAAGAGATCACCACGGATGAAAAGTGAGTTGGCTTCCAACCTTAATAATAGGAGGCTCCCTCAGTAATGGGGGAGGGATTTTAATTATATGGCTAAAGGAGTCCAAAACCTGGGTTCCAAAAACTAGATCTGGCTGGGGAATGTTTCAATGAAAATTTTGGGGCAAAAAGCCCCCCCAAAAGCAGCTTTGTTGGGAGCGGGACTGTTCCAGGGGAAAGGGTCGGTCCTGATGGGTTTCCTGACTCGACATTGAGAATTTTGAAATTTCAGAAGTTTCAAGGTTTGTGTTTTAGTTCCAAACAACTTTGTGTTTTGAAATTCAACTTTGGTTTACACTAAAAGGGCCAAAATCAAAACGTTTCAGGAGTTAGAGAAACGTTTTGATTGACCTCAACTCTGACTCGAACTGAAATCTTTTGTTTTGGTTTGTCGGTCACATTTTTGTTTGTTTGTTTTTTGTGTTAATTTGATTTCCCCCCCCCCGCCCGCAAAATATCACGTTTTCATCGAATTTCCTTTCCTTTCCTTCCCAGCTCTACCTCAATCCGTGTGCACAAGTCGATATTTAGGCTCCTACAGAACAAGTTTGACCGTCAAGCTGTTTTTCTCCTCCTAACACTTCACCTGGGCCTCTGTCTCTAGGCTCCTCTTCCTGAAAGTCTCTCCCACTGCATCTCCGCTTCTCCATGTGTGGGGATCGGAAAGGTGGGGGTGGGAGGGGGAACTGAGGCCACACTGGGTCCCCACAGCAGAGAACTCCAGACGTTCTGATCTCTGGGCTTGGTTCCTCCCCCCGTCCCTCCCATAGCAGGAGCCAGAGCCAGGTGTGCGGCCTGGGGCCTTGTCTCCTCTTGATAGGAACTTGAATTGGGATCAAGTCCCCTCCAGCGGTGTCCTCACATCTCCGGTTTGCTTTGGCAGCAGGGAGCTGTTTGTTTTGGGGTTGCCTGGGGCTGTGGGTTCCTGGGAGGAGATTCCCTCTTGGATTAGGTCTGGCCTGGGGATTTGCTGCACATGAGAACCATGCGGGGCTGGGGGAGATGGTCTACAAGCAACTCAGAGGGGCCGTTTATATGGCCGCTGGGGGGGAGCATGCAAGGCAGGCATGGTGGTAGGTGCTGTACGGACACGTGTGTAGGGGGACAGTCCCTAGCCCAAAGGACTTATGGTCTTGGCTAATGACCAAATGCAATTGAGGGGATTGGGGGAACAGAACCAAGATAACAATCTGCCTGGTTTCTTAATCTATTACCCACCCCTGAGCTATGATCCTTAGCTTTTATCTGGCATTTTTGTCTGTTGATCTCAGGGTGTTTTACAAAGGCAGGCAGCATTCTCCCCCTTTTACAGAGCGGGGAAACTGAGGCATGGAGCTGGACAGGGATTCACGCCACAGCAGAGCCAGGAATAGAACCCAGGTCCGACTGGCGGGGAGGGGAGAGTGGTGTGTGCCCAGGGCGGAGGCGCTATTGTAGGCGTGCAACACGTCCACCCCTCCAAGGTCTCCTCCCGCCCCCTCATCTTGTGCATCTGGTGCGGACTCTTAGGTACCAGGCCCTGAAAGCTTCCAGCTGAGCTCATGGTAGCATCGGCTCAGACCTAGTCTCCGCACCACCGTCAGGTTCATCCCTCCCCCCAGGGCTGTGGCTAGGCCGGCCTTGCCCCCGGGCTAGGTGGGTGGAAGCTTTCTGCCCTCCACCGCTACTCCGTGTCTCCTCCCCCCCCAGGTAGCAGCAGAGGTGACATCACAGATCTGGGCCCCCCCACCCTCTGGCTTGCTCAATTCCCCGCCCCCGCATGCCAATGCAATGCAGATCCCGCTGCCTCTGTAGGCCAGGGCAGGACGAGCTCAGGGTGGGGGTGGAATCAGGAAATTAGCAGGGATTTTCCCCTACCCTCCCCCGGCCCGTTTCCAGGCAGAATCCAGCTCAGTACAGGCTGCGGGAACCCACCCAGGTGCCGCTGCCCATGGGCAATGAACGCGCTGTCCCAGGACCCAGGCCAAGGAGCAACAGCGGCATGCGAAGGGGGAACGTCAGACAGACAGCTAGCCGCCCACGGGCTCGCTCTCCTCAGGTGTGGGAGGGCCATTAATTGATTTAAGAGGCCGCTTGTGCCAGGGAAATCAGGGTGGGGGGAAGGCAGGCCTGGTCTTTTCGTTCCCCTCCCTCCATCCTTCCTGAATTGGGAGGGGTTGGGCTGAGGACATGGTAAGGGGAAAATCTCTCTGGCCAGAGTCCCATTTCTCTGGAGCCGAGAGGACACCTTCCATCCCCAACCTCCTGCTCTGATCCTGCTGAACCTAGTCCTGGCGAAAGAGACAGATCTTTGAGCAGCCGGTTTCTGGCCCTCGCGGCACCAGAGACGCTTCCAAATGTCTCCCGGGGTGCAGCCCCGTCTGCCTGAGTCTGCAGGCAGCCCCAGTGCCTTTGCGGCCGCTCAGCGCCTCTGCGGGTCAACACCAGCCGGCCCAGGTCTTTGGCAGTGTCCCTGATCACAGGGGCATTCTTCTGATCAGGGCAGCCTCCCTGGGCCTGGGAAGAATCGGATCCGGTGGTCACTGCATGGGGGAATAGGGTGCATGGGCTTGGGAGCTGGAAATGCAGCCTGGGAGAGGGGTAGCCTAGCAGGAAGGGACCCCTCCTCTTCCACCTGTCACATTTCGTGGGGTTTTGGAGTAGCCTGATGAGGCAGGAGCGCGTGGATTGGTAACTAGGTGAAAGCACAGGTCGCTATTCAGCCTCTGCTGATGGGGCCCCCCTGCTAGCCCAGCCTTGCGATTCCCCCCTCCAACTCGGAAGCATCCCCTTCCCGCAGCTGTCCCTGTTGCAGCGGGGAAGGCAGGGCTGGAGATTCGGCTGTCAAGCACCTGGTTATTAATAATCTTTCCTCCCCTTTGTTGCTTAAAAGCCTCTTTTGAACAGAAATCCTGAGGGGGGCAGGGGAGGGAAGGGGTCTCTGATCTCATCTTCAAGACTGAGTCAATTTCAGCCCCACGGATTATCTTTTTTCCCCCTCTTTTCCCTTCTCAGACTAAGGCCCCCTTCATCCGCCTGGCCCGGTCGCTCGCGGCCAGGCCTCAACGCTGGCCTTATACAGCGAGGGCTCTTGTTGTCTGAAGGGGGGAGGGAGCGGGGGGGCCGACAGGCAGGGCCGGCGCGGCGTGTGGCTGGTACACAATGGCCCTTTGACTCGGTGGCAGGGCCACCAGAGGCCCTAACAAATTACCCTCGGCTGACAGCTGTATGGGCCCGTCTGTGTGCCTTGGCAAGCGCTGGCAGCCAGGAGGCAGGCGCGGGGGGGGGAATCAGCGGGAGTCGTGGTGGGGACGGACACGGCCCTGAGATGGATGCGGCTGGCTTGCCAGGGCCCTGAGCATGCAGCGGGTGTCTGCCAAGAGCTGGCCAGACACACATGAGGGAGGGGACACGCTCCCTGGGGGCGTTCCCCCCCTGCCGCCCGCTCCAGGGATGGAGTGGAGGTGGGAAGAGGAATCTAACCAAATATTGGCGTTTAAAGGCATTGCTCTCTCGGGCCGGGCTCCACGGTCCCCCGGGGGTTGGACCGGCCCGTCAGGGCGGCCGTGCTGTCTCCCGGCCATGGCTGCGGGGTGTTGATGCAGCTGAGGCTGGTGGGGACGGGGTGTGGTCTCTGGCTCCGGCTGCCAGAATTAACCTCCAGATGAGAACCGGCCTGAGCGACCCTTGATGAAAAGACAACAACTCAGCGGAGCTGGTTTCCCAGCTAAACGGTAACGAAGCCCAACGGCCGATTATTAATAAACCGTTTGGAGCCTGGCTTATTTGTAGGGGTTATGATCAGGGCTGGACCCCTGCCTGAGAGGTGGGGGGGGGCTCCCCCATTGTGTCAGGGGGCTGCCCCCAACAACTCGGTCTAACTAGACGAAGGCAGGATCGTTATCCCCATATTACAGCTGGGGAAACTGAGGCACAGAGCTGGGCCTGGATTCTGGCTCTCCTGGATCCCAACCCATGGGCCACAGAGGAAGCCACGAAGCCTGATATTGGGCACTTTGACTCCAGTTCTTTCACTAAATGTGCCTGTCTTGAGGCCATCTCCACAAACCACTGAGCGGGCAGCCAGTCCCCCAGCTGGCGGGCAAGGTGGGCGCTCCAGGGCTTGCCATTCATTCATGAGTTTCCTTCCCGCCCCCTCCCCAAGGCTAAGGAGGAGAGGATGTACCAGAGGGTGAGGGCAGCGGTGGTCCACTCGGAACGAAGGCTGAGGTCATCACACATTCACCTGCCTCCAGGAGCTGGGGCTTTAAGGAACACGATAATTAGCAGGAGACTTGTGACCAAATCATGAGTTGGCAACACTGCGTGGGGGCTGGGGGTGGGAATGTGGGGCTGGAGGGACCCACAGGTGTAATAGGGAGCAGCTGCTAGGATAGCTTGGATCCAGTTCCATGGGGCTGGTGCGGTTGAGGAGGGGTTGGATGCGGAGCTAGAAGGGCCCGTGTGATCTGAGGCAGAGCTGGGGTCTCCCACGCGTGGGCCGTCGGGCTGGGTGTGGAGAGGTGCAGGTGGCTAGGTAGGGAAAGACCGGGGGGGGAAGGGACCCCACCCCAGGCTGGGATATACAGCATCCCCCCTGCAGCCCTCCCGTCCCCAGGCCTGGCTGGGTCAGTGGGGGTGGGGATTGCCAGTGGCCGCTACCTTCATCCTGCCTATCAGGGGTCACTGGAGCCGCAGGCTGGGGTGGAATAAATAAACCCTGGGGGGCAAAGAGATTCTGAGCTTGGCTCGGTAACCGCAGAGCAGCGGCCAGGAAAAGCACAGGCCCCGAGCTGCGACGGGAGCCGTCAGGCCAGCTCTCTGGCCTCGGCTCCCATGCGGGGAGCCCGTGTCCCTCTGAGGAGCAGCCTGCAGGGCTGTATTCCCCTCTGTGTGCATGTGGGCCGGCTGCGCCCAATGCAGCTGCCTCTGGGGTGGGGCAGCTGTTTGTACGGAGATCCTGAGATGCAGCTGCCTCTGGGGTGGCGCAGCTGTTCCTGCATCAACCCCCTACAGTGTGGGAGTGTGGGGTAGTGGGAGTCAGGACTCCTGGGTTCCCTGGTGAGTGGCAGAGCCAGGAGCTCTCCTTCCCTTCCCCTGCTGTAGAAAACCCCTGATACCTTCCCCCCCACAAAGCAGCGAGACTGCATGCCTGGAGGAAGTCACAAACTGCCCTTCTGGTGGGAGTGGGGGTGGGTGGGCTGAGCTGATGTCTTCACCCCCCCAACTCCCTCTGCTGATTGCTTGTGAAGGGGGGGCAGGCCCCGGTAGCCTTGGGGCTCACTTCCAGTTTCTTTCTTCTGTTCCTAAATCTCATGCTTCAGGGCTTCTGCTGGCCAGGGTCAGGAAGGGATGTCCCCCCCCCATGTGTTCTGGGGGGGCTTGTTTTGTTTTTAAATCCCCTTCCTCTTAACCAGCAGGGATGGCCCCGGCTGGGGAAGGGGCACTAGACTGGGTGAGCCGGTGCCTGAGATGGCACCGGTTGTCCTGTCTCTCGCAGGCGCTTGCCTGGCTGGTTCTGGCTCAGGGTCTAACTGATGGCCAGAGGAAGGAATTTCCCCCCACCCCCTGCTCAGATCGGCAGGGACCCTGATGGGGTGTCGTCTTCCTCTGCAGCCGGGAGTGCGGGTCACTTGCCGGGATTACCTGGGTCCATCTCACTTCCCTGCCACTGTGGGGGTTGGGGGGTCTCGGGCGCTGGCACCCCTCAGTCCCTCTTGTTCTCTGCCTGGGGTCCATGGCAGTCGTGTCTGCTATGGGCTGGGATATTTTGGTCTCAGTGGGGTAGCTGGCTTCGGCCTGTGGGGGCTGGTGGCCAGTGATACACAGCTTGGACCAGCGGCCTGAAGAGTGGGGGGGGCCTGCCTGCGAGCAGCAGTATAGTGGGGGTGGGGAGCTTCCCTCATTAATGAGGCGCCCTCCCCCTCCCAGTGACTTTGCTACCACGCTGGCTATGTGTGTGTGTGTCATGTCCCCTCTAGTGGCTGGAGCCAGCAGCCTCAGACCCTCTGTGGCATATTTGGGAGGGACGCAAAGAGGAAGTGAATTCTCAGAGAGGGGTGGGTGGCAGGGGGTCGAACTGGGATCAGGAGGCCTGGTCCATGAACAGTGTCTAAGCGCGGGGGAGGGGGTCGCGGCCTATAGCCGGGTTCTTCTAGCATGCCCGTCCCCACGGTCTCTGAGCTGCTCCCAGCGCCACGTCCACCAGCAGCCTCAGGTGACTAGCGTCTGCCGTGGGAGAGCTGGAGGGGAGCGGAGACTCAGCCAGGGATGGACTCGCAGCTGGGGGAGGGGAGGCGGCTCGGTGGGGAGGGGGGGCTAGTCCGTGCCAGCTGTCCCTGCTCCTCGCGGGGTGGGGGACCCGTCTCATGGAGAGGCGGGAGGAGTGATGTCACGTCTGTGCGGCTAAGAGACGCCTTTGATGGAAAGAGGCGTCGGGTGTATTTATTAAGGGGGGGGGCCTCAGTTGGTGTCCTGTTTGCAGCGGGCTGGGGGGTGCCGCTGGCCCGGGGCTGTTGTTTTGAAAAGCACCGTGTGCGTCTAGGGCTCTTCTCCGCGTGAGGGTTTGGGAGCTTCGGCCAGTTCGCGCCCACCCGCCCCCGCCAGTTTATGTCACCGTCCCGTCATTCTGTCAACAGCTTTGCCCTTTGCACGGCAGCCAGGGCAGCTCCTGGCCTCGGGGCCCGCCGCCCGCTTCCCATGCCAATGCTCGCGGCCCTGCGGGATCCCAGCCCCTTGGCGCCAGCGGGAGGACCTGGCTGGGCAGGGTGGGGATAGTGGCCCGGGAGGATGGAGGCTGCTGGTCTGCCGGGGTGCAGGTGTGGCGCCCGGCGCTTGCCAGGGCCGGAGGGCAGAATTCAGCCTCTCCGCCGGCAGCCCCCTTTCGCGTGGACAGCGCTGGGTGTTGCAGGGGGCTGGGAACTGGGCTCAGAACCAGCCCCCTTGCTCCACCGGGGCTGCTGAGCAGCGGATCAGACAGGCAGCCGGGAAGTGCAGGCCTCTGTATTTCCAAGTGGCCCCATTCCCATGCAAGGCTCCCTGCTCCTGCCCCCACCCCCCACCCCAAAACCCCCTCAAGTGCCTCTTATCTGCTTCTGGGCGACAGGAGGGCTTGGGTCGGGGCGCAGCAAAGCCAGGGGTGGAATTGCAGGGAGCTGCGGGTCAGGACTGAGGGGCACCAGCAGAGCTGGGGGAGGGGGGACGCCGGGCGGTGGAATTGCAGGGGCTGGGACACCCGCCTGGGATCACACCTCTGCTCTGCCACAGGCTCCCTGTGTGAGCTTGGGCAGGTCTCTTAGCCGCTCTGTGCCTCAGTTTCCCCCTCTGTACAACAGGGACAACAGCCCTGGGAGGGGCTCAAATACTTCAATAATGGGGGCCGGACAGGTACCTCAGAGCTTCTTGGGTGACCCCCCCTCCCCAGTGACAGCTGCCCTTGCCCCCTGAGGTGGGGTGATAGGATGGCAGGACACCCACCCACGGTCCCTCCCCTCTTCACCTCAATCCCCTGCTAGGGGCTGCACAAGTTTATTGCTATTAGGTGTATTACGGTAGCACCTGGGGGCCTGACCTCTGACTGGATTCCTAGGTGCTACCGTAATACACCTAAATGCACACCACCTAGCGGGACCCCTAGGGGGGTCCCGGGTCTCCCGTTGTGCCAGGCGCTGTCCATTTTTATTGCTATTAGCTGTATTATGGTAGCACCTAGGCGCCCCAGTCAGGGACTGGGCCCCCACGTGCTCGCTGCTGTACAAACCCTTGGGGCTGGGTATCAAGGATTGAGAGTGGGGATGATCAGCCCCTCTTCCCCCCCACCCCCGTCCCCAAATCCTAGATTTTCTCTCTGTCCTGTCTCAAGATCCCGCGTTGCTCTGCCAGTGACGGTGTCCGTTCCCGCGGGCCAGAGCAGAGTGTGAGCTGATGGGGCGGGGATCAAAGGTTACCTGGCTCTGTGCCCGGTGAGCAGGGGGCTCTGCCCCACCAACCCCTGGTCTGGTGCACCCCAAGACAGGGGATCGTGGCATGGACCCGTTTCCTACCGTGGAACGTCCTGCAGAGCCTGGCTCTTGAAATCTGGGTGCTGTGTCTCAAGTCGGGGCTTGTGGGGCATCAGTGGGGCAGGGGGATGCTCAGGGCTGGGATATGCTGTGGGTCGGGTTGAGGGACATCGGTGGGGCACCCAGGGCTGGGATAGCGGGGCTGTGGGTCAGGTTGAGGGGCATCAGAAGCGCGAGGGGGCAGGACTGGGATAGTTGGGGATGTGATGCATTCCCCCTTTCTCCCTTACACATGAGCCCTTTACCATCACCCCAGGACTCAGCCCCCGTAACCACCGACCTAGAGCGCTCCTGGCGGGGCGGCTGCCCGGGGACCCCAGCTGAGCCAAGCCTGGGAAGGGAGCCGCGGTTCTGCCCCGGGGACATGGGTGGGCCGGGGCACCAGACAGACGCTCTCCCGGTTTACAAGCGCAAACAACAACCTGCCCATTAATCCGCCTGCGGACCTGAAACGTTGCCCGCCTCCTCCCACTTCCAGCCTGGCACCGGAGCACTGGAGGGGTGGCAGGGTTCCCCTGAGTCCAAGCCGCCAGCTGCCAATCACCCTCTCGTTGGCATGGTGCCCCTGGCGTGCGGGGAGCAAAAAGGAAATTCTTGTTTGGGGCAAGGCCTTTGGTTGACTGCCTCTCTCTCTCTTTCTCTCTCTCTCTCTCTCCAGCCCAGCTACCATGTTACCTGTGCCCGGCCACCGGAGACTGGCAGAGGGGCCCAGGCCCCCCTGGGCTGGTGTGCCAAGGCCCGCTCCCGGGGTCGCTGCTTCCCACTGGCGGGGGAGGAGTGGCTCCTCTTTCAAACTCTCCTCTGTTAACACAAGGCGCCCGCTCCCCTTGGCCAAGGCGAACTGCTGGCTTGAGAACCTGGCCCCAGGAGGGATGGGAGCGGACCTGGGAAGTGGCTCTTTAATTCGGAGGGGGATTCCCCTGTCCCCGTGAATTGACAGCTGGTAGGGGGGGGAGCCAGGACACCTGGGTCCTATTCTTGGCTCCCCTATGTGACCTCTTGCAAGTGCTTCCTTTCCCTTGCACCTCAAGATTCCACCCCCCAATAAAAGAGGGGCAAATCCGTCCTTCCCCCCACCTGCCAAGCGTGGCTTGATTGACCTCCGTGCATTGGGGGCCTTTGTCGGAAAGGAGCTGGAGGAACCCAGGCGTCCAGGCAGATCCAACGGTTTTAAAACCCCCAAAGGGGGAGAGAGCGGCATGTGCCTGCTGGGCACCTAAAGGGTTACGCCAGCTGCTTTAAGTGACGGGCTTGTCCCGTTCCCTGCCAGCCCAGCGCGCGCTCGCTCTGGAAAAAACACCGGCTTGAAGCAACCGAAGTCTGAAAACTTAGTGGCTTTTAATGGGCCCCCCTTTCGCCTGGCGTTTATTTACTGTGCAATTAGTTAAACCAACTCCTGTCCCCCTGCCAAGTCACACAGGGAGCTCGGCTCCCCCCGGGCAGGGGGGATGGCTGAGCAATGCCCGGGGTGTGTGTGTGTGTGTGTGAATTTCAGCTTGGATCTATGGAGAACCCCAGGGCGGGGCTCCCCCATTTCCTCTCCATGGGGGCACCTCCAGTGTTGGTAGTCTAGCAAACACCTTGGCCTCCCGTCACCACCTGCCTGGGTCCAAGCTACAGGGATCTGTGCTTTTTCCGCGGTGGCCTAGTGGTTATCACGCTGAACAGGGGTGCCGGAGACGGTGCTGCTATTCCTGGCCCTGCCAGCTGGGAAGCTTCGTGCAAATCATGCCCCCCCATGCCTCAGTTTCCCCATCTGTTAAATGGTGTGACTGATACTGACCACGTGCTGGGAGAGCTACCGATGAACTGAGAGGCCTTATTCATCCATATGGCTAGGCTCCTACTCATGTGCCCCTTCCCCCCTGCAGGGGGCACTCTCTAGTCATCCTGAATTCGGGGTGGGGGGGCGGCTATGGGCTGAGACAAGGAGGGAGCCTGAGAATCGGGGTGTGGGGCTCTGCCATCCCCTAGCACGAGGGCATCCTTGGATGTGGTGGGGGGAGGGTATTTCTGTGCCTTCCTGCCACATCCCCAAATAGCAGTGCCTCTCTGAGCCAACGCTTCAGCCCCCAGGGCTGCGTGCTGCGTTCACCCCGATCCCTTCTGGGGGGCTGCTGGCCAGGAGTTAGGTGCCGGAGAGACGCACCTGGTCCACTGGGGGTCCAGCAGCCTTGTCTCAGTGGAGCCTGCAGCCTGGTGGGGGTGGGATGGGGGTGTTGGGTTGGAGCAGGCGGGGGCTGATGCGCAGGACGGATTTGGGGAGAAGCAAGGGGGAGCTGTGTGGGGTGGAGTGAGGGGTCAGGGCTGCCATGGGGGTGGATTTGGGGGAGTGCAGGTTGGATTTTGGGGAGTGCAAGGAGGCTGTGCAGGGTGGATTTTGGGGGGGAACAAGGGGCCATGCAGGGTGGATCTGGGGGGACAAGGAGGCCATGCAGGGTGGATTTTGGGGGTGCAAGGGGCCATGCAGGGTGGATCTGGGGGGATAAGGAGGGGCCATGCAGGGTGGATTTTGGGGGTGCAAGGGGCCATGAAGGGTGGATCTGGGGGGACCGGGTTCAGTGCAGGGTGGATCTGGTGGGGGGCAGGGATGCTGACGTCTCACATCTCTCTCTGCCCCTTTTCTCCTTGCAGTTCATCATCTCGGAGAGCGAGCGGGGGCTGCCGTGCCCGGCCGAATGCCCCCAAGAGCGCCACCGCCCCGTCTGTGCCTCCAACGGCAAGCTCTACAAATCCCACTGTGTCTTCCAGCGCGCCCAGTGCCAGGAGCCCCTCCTCGAGGCGCTGCCCCGCTTCCGCTGTGGGGGCGCCCACCGGGACCCCACCAGTAGGTAGAGCCCTGGCCGGGGAGCGGCTAAGATGCCCTTGGAGCTGGTTCCCGCTCCCCACTCTGACCGTCCGCGTGGGTCAGGTGGGGAATTCCCTGTCCCCCGGCTTGTGATGCCAGGGCCATGGGCATGTGTCCCTTGCCCCTAGAGCCTGGGCAGCCCTGTGGGATCCAGCAGCCCCCCCCCCCCGCCCCTCCGTAGCCCCCTCTAACCCTCACCTTTCCCCCTGCAGGCGTGAACCTCACCCGGTGCCAAGAGGACCGCGCAGCGGCGCTGGCCCGGCACCAGGCGGACTCCATCTATGTCCCTGAGTGCAACGAGGATGGCTCCTTCTTGCAGGTACTGGTGGGGGTGGGGGGCACATGCTTCTCCCCTTCCCCCCCACCTCCTCTGGGGGAGAACAGCAGGGTCCCTCTGCGCCCCACAGCCTTCTTGGAGAACCCCCCTCATCCCAGCCCTCGTCGGCTGCAAAGGGTGGATGTGCAACGCGCCGGCTGTCACCGCCCCTGCCCAGAGGGGACCCCCCCCCGCTGTTCACCCCAGATCTCTGCCCCCCCTTGTATCAATGTGTGTGGGGTTTGGGCATGGGGGGCCCCTGCCATGCAGCACCCTCTAGTGCGGGGGGGGGGTGGCATGAATGCCCTTCCATAGAGCCCCTGTGTGGAAACTGGGCAACCAACCTGCAGGGCCATGTGCCTGGGGTGCGGCCTCCCTTCAGGGGACCCCGGGGGGGGCAGATCCTGGCAATGGGGCACGTTGTCAGCTCCCTGCAGCCAGGGCTTCGCGAGGGGATCGTTTCTCCCCCGCCACCACCCCCCGAGAATTTCTGAGAGACTTGCCCCGTCCCGAATCCGGCCCCAAAAGTCCAAACCTCCCCCCCCTGAAAATCCCCAAGCTCCCGTTCGGGGGTCACCTGCCTTGTGCGTCCCTCCCCGCCCAGGTGCAGTGCCACAAGCAGACGGGGTACTGCTGGTGTGCCACCGCCGAGGGCAAACCCGTCAGCGGGACGTCCGTGCTCAACCAGACGCCCAACTGCACAGGTACCCGGCAGCCCCCCCAGGCTGAGGCAGGTTAAGGTTTCGTGGGGCTCCGGGCCGGAGTGAGTGGGGGGCCCCTCCCTGCCCCTTCTGCCTGCGGCCCCGCCCCTTCTGCCTGCAGCCCCGCCCCTTCTGCCTGAGGCCCCGCCCATGATCCCACCCCCATTGTGCCCCTCCCTCCGCGGCCCCACCCCTGTTCCACTCACGGTCATGCCCCCCCAACACACGCACTGTGGCCCTGCAACTTGTTTGCTCCGGGCTTCCGCCACCCCATGGTGGATTTTTTTCCAGGGGCCCCCGACTGGCCAGGGCCCCCTGGGCACGGGCACGGTCGGCCCGGTGGCTAATCGACCACTGCCCCCAGGTTGTGATCCAGGTCCCCCACCCCCCACCTCGGCAGTGCACCCCCCCACACACACATACACCCCGCCTCCTGCCGTGTGCTGGGCCCAGCATCTTCCTGGGCCCCACACATCTGGGACGGACCCTGTGTCCTCCTGAGCCCCCAGCTGCGTCTGGGCCTGGTCTGGGCACGCAGGGGTTGTATTCCTAGGGCGGGGAGGAGGTGAAATTGCCCCCTGTAGGGCAGCATCCTGCCATGGGGCGAGGGGTCTGGTCTGAGCCCTCCCCACCGAAGGAGTTCATATTTAGGGACCTGGGAAGTCTTATGTGGAGGAAGAGGTCAGAGATAGCCGGGGGGCTGGGCATCAGGACACCTGGGTTCTATTCCCAGCTCTGGGAGTCGAGTGGGGCCTAGGGGTTCGGGCATGGGGGGCTGGGCGTCAGGACACCTGGGTTCTATTCCCAGCTCTGGGAGGGGAGTGGGGCCTAGGGGTTAGGGCACAGGGGGCTGGGCGTCAGGACACCTGGGTTCTATTCCCAGCTCTGGGAGGGGAGTGGGGCCTAGGGGTTAGGGCATGGGGGGCTGGGAGTCAGGACACCTGGGCGATGGGGTTGAATTGTCTCTCGCTCATCCCCAGGCTCCTACGTGGTGCGACCGTCCTGGCAGGACCCTAACTCTTCACGGAGAGGTAACCCCCCCCAGCACTCATCCCAGCCCCCCCTCCCCCATGAATGCTATATCTCCCCCCTTGCCCCACTGCAGTGCCATGACTCCTGCCTGTCTCACCATACCCCTGCTCCATCCTCTGCCATGCCCGTCTGCATAGCCTAGCACCCCGGCAGGGCAGCGAGGGGGTGTCCCCCACTGGCGGTTGCTGCGCCCCACAGAATTCCCCAGCCAGCTGAGCAGCGAGTGGGGAGCAGCGAGTGGGCACCCTCTAGAGGGAGACCCAGGTACTGCAGCCTGCTTCCTAATGGGTCTTTGGGGGTCCCTGTCCCAGACTCTAGCCCTATAACCTGGGACTGGCCAGCTGCCCACCAGCTCCTTAGAACTGGGAGCCAGGATGCCTGGGTTCTAGTCCCGTTTCTGAGTCACTGCCCCTTCCCTGTGCCTCAGTTTCCCTCTCTTTGCTGGGGAGGGGGTCACAGGTGGTTACAGGGAGAACAAGGCTGAAAGGACATCAGGAAAGTGCCCCGAAGGGCGGGGGGGCCAAGGTGGTGTGTGCCCGGTGTCCAGGCGACCGTGATAATGGGGGGGAGCCCTTATTCCCCCCACCCCACCTCGCTTCTCCCCAGCAGGGCTGCTGGTGCTGGGGTCTGTGCTGTGAACTCCACTCTTTGGGCAGAATAGATGGCACTAAGACCTCTGTAATAGTGGCCTTCGAACTCTTTTCCTCCCTGAACGCAGAAGGCGGGAGACCCAGGCCCACCCCGGCAAGCCCCCCGCCCCACAAGCAGGAAGGTAAGCAACTCTCTCCCCGCCCCCCCCGACTCCCATTCATCGGGGGGGCACGTACCCGGCTGAGGGCATGCACGTCTGCCACTTTGCACTCGTGCCAGGGAGGGAGGGGGAGCTTTCACCGCCCCAGGTGGCTCTCAAACCGCTCCCAGGGGTGCCATCTGAACCCCCCCTCACCTGGGGCATTCCTGGGTCCCCTTTGCTCCCCTGGGCAAGGCTGCTGCTCTGCTGTTAACCCCGTGTGATCTCCTGCCCCCTTTGTCCATCCCACAGTTGGCTCAGCCACCCCTCCCTCATGCCATTCCTATCTGGGGGGGATGGTTCCCCCCCAAATATAAGGGGCTCTTCCCCTCATACCTCCCCTGGGGGCTTTGCCCCCTGGGTCCCACCCGGTGCCTATGAAGGGAAGAGCCCCAAATTGGTCAGAGGCATCAGAGGTCTGTGCCCCCCCCCCCCCCCGGCACGGTTTTAGCCTTGGCATCTCTGCCCAGGCAAGCTGGGAGGAAAGGGGGGGGTGCCTGCTGCCCCCTGGTGGAGGGGCTGGGGCGTGTGTCCAGAGAAGGCAGGGGGTGGGGTGGGTGGAAAGGGTGGGAGGAGGAGCTTGGGGGGTTTCCTTCCCCCCGCCACCCCCGAATCTCTCTCCGCCGCTTTCAGAGGGGACCTCGCTGCCGTTCCTCATACCCATCATCCTCCCCGACTTCAAGCCCAACCACACGGTGAAACGGATTCAAGGTAACTCAGGGTGGGGGGCAGAGAACCTGGGGTTCAGTTCCCAGCTTTGCCTCCTGGCTCTCCGGCTGCCACCAGGGCTGAATTCTTTGGGGTCTCGTTCACAGACCCTTCTCTGATCCCCGGCGTTGCCCTGCGGTGCAGAGAATTGGAGAGGGGGCCTGTTTTCAGTGAGGGATCATTTTCCTTTGGGTCTCTCTAGACTGGAGACTTTCTTTCGTACAGCGCTGGGTGCCATGGGGCCCTGGGCAGGGTCTGGCGCCAATGCCCCACAAATAAAAGCCCCAGAAAACCAGCTCTGGGATCCACTGTAAGACACGTTGATGCCACCGAAACCAAATGGGGTGGGGACGATGTCTGGGATTTCGGCAAGGGCGTTGACCCCAAAGTGGGGCGAGGAAGGGAAAGGGAGTGAGAAGGCTGATCTAGTTACCCTTCAGTTGGGGCTGGGATTCAGGATGCCTGGGTTCCACTCCCACCTGTGGGGTGGGGAGGGATGGAGGGCGGGCAGGAGGGACTGGGTGCCCGGACACCTGGGTTCTGATCCCAGCTGGTGGAGGGGGGGCAGGTGGGGATTGGGTGCCCGGAGAGTTAAAAGGTAAAAAGCACTCCCATAATCCCCCCTGTCCCCCGCATCCTGCAGATTTCCCTCCGTCCTGCGAGCAGGAGCGGCTGGAGGCCCTCGAGGAAATTCAGCAGCACCAGCAGGAGGGGACCTTCGTCCCGGAGTGCGAGGGGGATGGCACCTACAAACCCGTGCAGTGCCACCAGGCCACGGGCTACTGCTGGTGTGTGCAGGCCGACACCGGCCTGCCCGTCCCCGGCACCTCCACCAGGTCAGCATCCAGCGCCCGAGACAGCAGAGCAGCTTGCTGCACGCGTGGCTGTAGGTTGGCATAAGCCTTGACTGTCTCCTGCCAGCTGGGAATGGAAGGGGTTAAAAGCCGGGAGCGGGGCTAGAGCTAGGGGAAAAAAATCCATTTTTTTGGACCCATTGGAAATTTTGAAAATGGGGGGGGGAATCATTTTTATTTGAATTTTCCATGGGAAATGTTGGGGGGCTTTTGGTTGGACTACATCTCCCATGATGCACCAGGGCCAGGGAGTCCCATGATGCAACTGCCCCTCCAAGAAAGGGGGATGGGCGTGGTGCATCATCGGAGGTGTAGTCCAGTCCGGGAGCCTAGCCCATAGAGGAGAATGGGATCCTGAGGCACCCAAACTACAGCTCCCAAGATGCACCACAGCCTCCCCTCTTGAAGATGCAATTACTGCAAGGGAGTTTCTGGCCCCAGTGCATCATGGGAGATGTAGTCCAGTCAGGGAGCCTAGCCCATAGAGGAACAGGGAAGCATGAAACACCTAAACTACAGCTCCCATGAGGCACCGTGGCAGCCTCTCTGGATTGAAATACTGAGGCCTTCCTCTTTTTGGATGAAAACTCCAATTTTTCAGCTGGAAACAGACACACTTTTGTGGGGGAAATTCTGTTTTTCAAAGGAAAATGTTTGCCCGAGTCAGGACTCTGATGGTTGGAGCCAACTCTAGGATTACGGTCTTCACCGGAGTCACCCCAGGTGAATGCTGGTGCATGGCACTGGGCAGACCCCGGGCGTCCACGTGGGGGCTGGCGAGGGGTCCCAAGGAACGAAGGCCGAGGGGAGGAGGCAGAGTCCTTGTTGAGTTATTGGCCGTCGGTCTAGCGAACCCATAAACGTGTGCGGAGAAGAACACTGGGAGTGGATTTAATGTGTGAACTACTGAATCGCTCAGTAGCTAACACCCGGTTTATGGCTAATGCTAATGCTAGCTTATGTGGTCATAATGGGGGACAAGTGGCCAGATGGGGCTGGGAACCAGGACTCCTGGGTTCTGTCCCCAGCTCTAGGAGGGGAGTGGGGTCTAGTGGTTAAGGGGAGGGGGGGGAGTTGAGACTCTCTAATTCTATTCCTGGCTGACCATGTGGCCTGGGCCAAATCCTTCCTCCCACCCACCCCCTCTGTGCCTCAGTTTCCCCTCCTGCAAACGCGGGGGAGAGGTTGCCTATGGGGTATGTGTGGAGAGGGGTTGGAAGCACCAAAAGTCCTGCAAAGCGCAGCCTCTTTCCACCCCGACTCCTCTGCCCCAGCGCTGGGAGCTGTGAGTGCCACGCCCCAATTGTGAAAGTCCAGGCGTTGACCCGTCTCTCTTCCACCCAGGAACTTCCCGCCAGACTGTGAGTCCGATGCCGCAGCCAAGAGCGCAGAGATGAGCTCTCTCTTCCGGGACAGGGTGCTGCCAGGTGGGGAGGCGGCGCGGGGGACAACCAATGTCCTTGGCACCCTAACTTCCATGGGTAGCCTGGGCGGCTCGGGTTCTCCGGCCATGTGGCACTCGGCTACCCCCAGTGTCCTGCCAATGAGTGGCCCCCATGCAGCGGGGAGTCTGGTCCTCTTGGCCTCTCTCCTGAGGCTGCTCACGAGGGAGCTGGCTGAGCCTGTCGCTGGCTGGGCAGAGCTCCCCGAGTGGGTGTGGGGGTGAGAGCTCACAGCCCCCCCTGATGTTGGAGCTGGCGCCCCCTAGAGAGGAAAGGCCCCATTCCCCGCCCCCCTGAGCCAGCCAGTCCCCCACCCTGGGGCTGAGAGAGGAAAGGCCCTGTGCCCCAATCCCCGCCCCCCCCAAGCCAGCCAGTCCCCCGCCGTGGGCCAGATCACCAGTGCCCCCTACAGGGGAAAGGCCCCATGCCTCATTCCCAGCCAGTTCCCCACCCTCGGGCCGGATGGGAGCCGGCTCCCCCTAGAGGGAAAAGGCCCCGTGTCCCATTCCCCACTCCCCTAGCCAGCCAGTTCCCTTCCCTGGGGCCAGATGAGAGTCAGCGCCCCCTATAGGGGAAACGCCCCATGACCCATTCCCCACCCCCCTGAGCCAGTCAGTCCCCTGCCATGGGGCCAGACAGGAGCCAGTGCCCCCTACAGGGGAAAGGCCCCGTGCCCCATTCCCTGCCCCCGTGAGCCAGCCAGTCCCCGCCATCGGGCCAGACAACAGCTAGCACCCCCTACAGGGGAAAGGCCCTGTGCCCCATTCCTTGAGCCAGCCGGCCAGTCCCCCATGCTGCCCTCCTGGCGACAGGGGCTTGTAACTGTAGGAGCAGCGGGGTGTCCCTTTGCTCCGAGCTCCCCGCTGACGTTGGCCGGGGGGACCGTGGCCACCCCCAGGCCAAAGGACTCTAAATCCAGCTGGCTGCCGCCTCCCCCCGAGCATCGTGCCGGGGTCTCTCCCTCCTGGTGTGGGTGACGGAGAGAGGCCCCGCGAGTGGCCTGCAGTGGGGATGAGTCATGGGTGGGCAGCTCCCCAGAGCCCCACATAACCCCCCCACCCCCCTTCCAGGCTGCCCGGGTCCCAAGAAGGCGGAGTTCCTGTCCAGTCTGATGAAGGCCTTGGCATCCGACATGATCGAGTCCCGGCTGATGCTCATCACGTATAGGAGGTGAGCCGGGCTGGAGCAGGGGGCCCGGTGAATGCTGAAGGGCGAGCCGAGGACTCTCTGGCGGGCTCTCCCCCGACACTGGGGGCTGGCCTGTTGCTCTGTAGCGACCCTGGCTGATGGAGGGCTAACCATCCCCCCGGGGCGGCCAAGAAGAAGCGGGGCGGGGCCGGCGCTATTGACGCTGTGCAAAGGTTCATCAACTTCTTAGTTTTGTGACCGGCCGGGAGGCTACAGGGCCCCAGGGCATCTGTTTTACAGGGGGACCACGGTGGTGCGGTAGCCATTCAGCCCAGAGCCGTGGGGCTGGCCGTGGCTGGGAGGTGGATGGGCTCATCTGATGAGTCTAGACTCCCTCCCACTCTGCTTCCCCCAAGACAGGGAGGGGGGTACAGTGGCTAGGCTACTGCTCCCGGGCTCAGGAGACTTGGGTTCAAGGCCTAGCTCTGCCACTGACTTGCTGGGTGAGCAAGTTACTGAGTCGCTACGTGCCTCGGTTTCCCCATCTGTACAATGGAGATAATGGCCAAGCTCTGCCCCACAGGGAGTTGGGAGAAGCCTAAAAGGCCCCAGGCCTCTCCTTCCTGAGCCAGCGTGTGCCCCCCCCCATTCTCCCCATACAACTGGGTTCAAAAAAGAACTAGATGAGGTCCTGGAGGACAGATAGATCCATCAGTGGCTATTAGCCAAGCTGGTCAGGGACGTAACACCGGGCTCAGGGTAGGGTGACCAGATGTCCCGATTTTATAGGGACAGTCCTGATTTTGGGGTCTTTTTCTCACATAGGCACCTATTACCCCCCACCCCGTCCCGATTTTTCACACTTTCTATCTGGTCAGCCTAGCTCGGGGGGACCCTAAACCCCCGGCTGCTGGAAGACAGGGGTGGATCTTTCCAAAATTGCCCTGGGCTGAGTTAGATGGGCCATCGATTCTCGAGGGCTGGGTGCTCCCACGGGGAGGAGGGTGTAGACGCCCGCTCTCTTTGCAATCCCCTGACAGCTGTTCTTGCCAGAGTCCTCTGCCCTAGCCCGGCGCTTTGGGGCGCTTCCCGGCTGGCGTCCCAAAGTCCCCGCAGGGTGGTGGGGTGCAGCAGGCGTCCCCGTCGCCCTGCCGCGGCCCCGACAACCTCACGGCTCACTGGCGGCGGGGGCGGGGCGGGGGGGGGGCTTGCGCGCTGGGGCTGGGCCTTCGAGCCCCGGCAGGTGACCGTGTCTCTGCCCCCCGCAGGCTGTCGGATCGCAGCCTGGAGGAGCGGGCGGCGCGCTGGCATTTCGTGCGCCTGGACAAGGACTTCAGCGACGGGCTGAGCGAGCGGGAGCTGCGGCCCCTCAAGCTCTACGTGAAGCAGCGCACGCGGCCCAAACGCTGCGCCCGCAAGTTCCTGGAGTACTGCGACCTGGACGCCAACCGGCTCGTCTCCCTGCAGGAGCTCAGGGGCTGCCTGGGGCTCAGCTAGCGCTGGGTGAGCGAGAGGGCTGGCAGCTGGCTTTCGATTAGGTGGCAGCAGAGCCCCTGGGTTGAGAGTTCAAATCCAGCCCGGGGAGGATGGATGGGGAGGTCGGCCGGTGTGGAACCCAGTTCCCGGTGCTCTCGGGCGGGCAGGCTGGGGGGAATTGTGTGGCAGCAAAGCCACTTACTCCGGGCCAATCTGGGACTGGAAATCGGGCAGCCTGGCTCCCACCCCCCCGGACCCACTCCCCTCCTGTATCTGGGGGACCCGGATTTGCCAGGGGCTGCAAGCTATCACAGAAAGCAAGGGAGGGAAGAGCCCAGTTCTCTTGCATGGGACAGGGGGGAAAAAAATCCCCTTCCCAGGCATCAGTGTGTCTTAGAAAAGGGCCTTTCAAGTGTCGCCCCCTGCAGCTAAGAGCTGATTTACCCAGAACACCTGAGCAGTAACTCAGGGCAGAGCATCTCTCTTGTCTCCAGCGGTCATTGGCCAGGGGATGGTCCTGTCCCTCCAAACTGGGACAGCAGGGCAAGTCCTGAGCTTGCCGCCTCTCCACGGCAGAGCTGGCCTTTCCCGGCTGGCCACCCTACGTTAGACAGAGCCAAGGCGGAGGTATTGTCTTCTCGTGGCCCAAGCTCTGTGTTGAGAGAGAAGACAGCCCGATGAAAGGTATCACCTCCCCCACCTTGTGTCTCGAATATCCTGGGACCCACATGGCTACACCACCACTGCCCAGGTGAGAGAGCTGCAGCTCAGCCTGGTAGCGCTGCGGAGAGCCGGATGGATAGGGAGCAGGCTGGGGCTGGGATGGCAGGGGCTGCAGGTTGCTCATTTCAAGGCCAGAAGGAACCATTGTGTTCATCTCATCTGGATAGCCCAGGCCAGAGAACTGCTCCCGAAACAATCCCTAGAGCAGATCTGTTAGAAAAACATCCCGGCTTGGTTAAAAAAAAATCCTCCGGGATGGAGAATCCACCACGACCCCTGGGTAAGTTGTTCCACTCATTAAAAATGTATCCCTTATTTCCAGCCTGAATGGGCCCAGCTTCAACTTGCAGCCATTGGATCATGTTAGACCTTGGTCTTCTAGAATGAAAAGCCCAGTATTAAATATTTACCCTGCCCCTCCCTGTAGGCACGGGTAGCCTGGGATCATATCACCACTTCACCTTCTCTTTACTGAGCTCCTGGAGTCTCTCACTCTAAGGCAGGTTTTCCAGCCCTTGATCATTCCTGGGGCTCTTCTCCGAGCCCTCTGCAACTGATCAACCTTGAAGGTCACCGGCAGGGCTGTGTACGAAGCCGCCTTTCAAAGTTCTGGCTTTGGTGGGTCGGAGGAAGCTTGATCTGCTGGTTAGAGCAGGGGGGCTGAGAGCCAGGACTCCTGGGTTCTATCCCCAGCTTTGCACGGCCTTGGGTCAGTCTCCGTACCTCAGTTCCACTCCTGCCCCTCCTCTGCTGTGCAAACTCTGGGGCAGGGACCCTCTCTCACTGTGCGCCCAGCACCCTGGGGCCCCACGCTGCTACCACGGCAAACACCTGCATCTAATCGGCATTTCTCTTTCCCCAGGCGTCTCCTTGAAGAGGGGCGCGCCCTGCTTCGCCCTTCCCACCCCCAGGGGGCGCTGCCTCGCCCAGCACTGCATTCCCACCTCTGATGGCAGACGATTTGCACTGTGAACTGTAGAATGTGGATTTTATTTTTATTTCCCTGGCGCTGAAGAAAGTCGGACGGACCTTTTGAGAAAGAAGGGGGTTGGTCGATCTAAGGGATGTGGACGTGTCGGGCCATTTATTTGCATCTGGGCAACTCCGCTGCAGTTGAGTCCTGGTTTTCCTCTCTTCTGTAGAAAAGAGAATCCTGCAAAATGTAAAGTGCCGTTAGGGGTTATTATTTTATTTAACCCCCCCTAATCTTTGCTTATTTTTACTGTTTACTATCGGAGAGGGGGTTAAAATTGGCTCCAACTACTTTATAATCCCTCCACTTCCTTATAAAGCAGAAAACGGGCAGGAAAAAAAACAACCCAACAGTCCTGTAATCTGTGTCCTGAATCAATCAATTATAGAAGTATCCTGGTGATGCCTCGGTTTTTCGCCCACAGAGTAACTACCCACTGCTTTCTTTTCTACCTGGAGATCTCTGTGCATTCTTAAAAGGTTCCTCTCCCTTTTAAAAGTGTAATTCTCTGAACAGCGGGGTCTAGTGGTCGGAGCAGGGCAGCTTGCTGGGCGGGGGGCAGGGGGGACTCCTGGGTTCCCTTCCCAGCTTTGCGAATGGGGATAGAGACCCAGGGATGTGGTTTGCCCAGAGTCATCCAGCAGGCCAGAGGTGGCATCTCCTGAGTCTGTCCGCTGGGTCCCCCTGCAGCTATAATGCGGTTGCTACCTGGTGGCGTGAAGCCCTGGGTGTTTTGTTCTGCTTGGCCTAAGGGAAGATCCAGGCACCCTGTGTCCATGCCAGCTGGGCTCCCCTTCTCTCTCGCTCACAATCCTGGCCCGTAATAGCTGGAGCTTAAAGTGGGGACCCGCCTCAGTCCCTACCGACGGGGAAACTAGGCAAAGGGAGGAGAAGCCAATTGCCTAAAATCCGGGGACAAGTCTGGGGAAGATCTGAGCCTAGAACCCAGGAGTCCTGATGCCTAGCCCCCTATCTAGAGAACTGTACGGCCTCGATTACTGTAACAGGAGTGCTTATCCCCTATGCTACACCCCCCATCTGGTGCTAGGGATAGAACCCAGGAGTCCTGACTCCCAGCCCTCCCCTGCTCTAACCACTGGACCCTACTCCCCTCCCAGAGCTGGGGATGGAACCCAGGAGTCCTGCATGTGTAATTATAGGAGGGAGGGTGTTCTTCTGAGGGGCTGAAGCCCCCTTATACCTGGCTTGTAAAGCTCTGGTGCTGAAGGGATCCATCCCCTAGGGCCATGACTGGTTCTCAGTCTGCCCTTCCCGGGTGGTGATATGTGGGGGGGGCGGCTTCCTCTGCGTGGGGCATGGCTCTGTGTAGCCAGATAGGCTCCGATCCCGCGGGCAGGTGCTGTAGCCTCTGAAAACGACGAACATCCCTTGTCTCTGGAATTCCTCGCTTGGTGCGCTAGATTGGTGGCAGCGCAGGGACCCTGGCCAAATGATCTCTTGCGTAAAAGAGAGATGCGTCAGGCTGGAAGGAACCTCGGGAGGTGTCTGAGCCCAGCCCCCTGCGCCGAGGCAGGGCCACGTAACCCTAACCCAGCCCTGACCCAGGTTTGTCCAACCTGTTCTTAGCAACCTCCGATGACGGGGGGGGGTCCCACAACCGGTTCCAGGCCCGGAGCTGAGCAACTGTAGGAGCCCAGTCTCTGATGGCTTCAGAGGGCCCCCTGCCCGACAGAGCCCTTGGGAGGGCTAACTACAGCTCTGTGGTGCCCTTGGCCCCTGCTGCAGCCGGTGGCGGCCTGCTTCCAAATCCTGTTTCCTGCACCTCTGATGAATTGCAGAGTCCCACGCTGCCGCCCTGTTCCTAGCCGCCCTGTGCCCCCTAAGCCACCTGCCAGCTCGGGGTTGTCCTTGGAGCGGAGTCGCGGCACTGGGTGGCTGCGTTGCTTTCAGCACAGGGGATGCGTGCAGGTGTCCCGGGCCTGCCCTGCCCCTCTCTAGGCTGCCGGGGGAGATGCTGGGGTTCCTGAATCCCCACACCTAGAGCACACGTTTCTCAGGCAGAGCAGGGCGTGGGGAGTGGTGGCTGAGGGGGCTGCGGGCACCTGCTCTGGGCTGAGACATGGGGTGTGTCACCCTCCCCCAGTCTCCCTCTGCTTGGAGGGCAGCCTGGGCTGGGATGCTCTGGTCTCTGAGCGACCCCCACTTCCAGCTCTCTGCTCCCAGGTCGGGGGGCGGGGAGGGGCAGACTGGATGGTCCCTTATGGCCTTAAGCTCTCCGAGTCCTGGCTTGCGGTCAGTCCTGCTATTCCAGGTCTTCACCCACCCCCTGACCCCTGTCCAGCTCTGCCAGTGCCCCCACTCCCGACCTGCAGCCCCCTGCTAGCCCAGCCCTGGGCTCCCCCCTCCCCCAACCTCTGCCGGTGCCCCTCACTCCCGACCCGCAGCCAGGGCCCCTTGCCCTCTATTCTCTGTGTTTGCCAAACAACTCCGGGGCCTGCCAGCTGGTCCTGAATTGCCATATACAGCCTGCCTGGGCCTCTCATTCCCAGGAGAAGGGCGCCCTCTGCTGTCTGACTGCGGTATTAACCGAGCCCGCGGCGCCTTAACAAAGCGGGGACGTTTTACCCTAGAGCCGCTGCAAAAATCTGCTTTTGGCCTCGTCACCCGCCCCCCGCCCCGGGCGCTCCCCGGCCCCCGGCCCCAAATAAAACACCTGCTCTGCCACTTTCAACAGCGTAGCGCTGTACCTGCTTGTGCACGCCTCTGACTAGGACTGGAAATAGAACCCAGGAGTCCTGGCTCCCAGCCACCCCCCCCCCTCTAACCACTAGACCCCACTCCCCTCCCAGAGCTGGGGTTAGAACCCAGGAGTCCTGGCTCCCAGCCCCCCCCCGCCCCCGCTCTAACCACTAGACCCCACTCCCCTCCCAGAGCTGGAGTTAGAACCCAGGAGTCCTGGCTTCCAGCCCCCCCCCCCGCCCCCGCTCTAACCACTAGACCCCACTCCCCTCCCAGAGCTGGGGTTAGAACCCAGGAGTCCTGGCTCCCAGCCCCCCCCCCGCCCCCGCTCTAACCACTAGACCCCACTCCCCTCCCAGAGCTGGGGTTAGAACCCAGGAGTCCTGGCTCCCAGCCCCCTGCTCTAACCACTACACCCTCCTCTCTCACTTACTCCAAAGCAGCTCTCATTGCGGGAGCTTCCTTGCCAGCATGTCCACAAAGGATTCCTTGGGGCGGGGGGAGAATTGTGTGTGTTGAAAGTTGCCTCATTAACCCCATTGCTGCCGCCTGACGGTGTCCAGCTGGGTAGTTTTTAAAGGGCAGCTACTTAACCTGGGGCGAGGTTGGGATGTGCTGGTAGGCAAAGGGGCTGGAAAGTGAGGGCTGCCAGCATCAATGACACAGGGAGGGGCATTTGCCCAGCACCCCCAGCTGGGCCCTAGGTCCTGGCAGCCCTGCCACGTTCCCCTCCTAAAGGGGGACCCAGTTCCCAGCACTCCTTCCCACACGAGGCTGAGTTCAGGGGTGGCAGGGGGAGATCTCAGTACAGCCATAGGGGGGGGGTGCAATCTGCAGATTGGAGGGGCAGGGGGTTGTGGCTCCCTCTGAGTCACGTACAGCACCAAGCCAGCAAAGCTGTAACCAGCCGGTGCTTTGCTACCTCGCAGCAGCAGTGGCTTAGCCCCTCTCGGGCCTAAACATGGGCCTAGCGCTAAAGGGGATCACCCTCAGCTGTAAGCAATGTAGGGGTCTAGGACACACAGCAGAGCAGTTCTGCACCCACCCACCCCCGCTGCACAATCACTGATTTCAGGGCTTGGCAGGTCCTGAGGAAGGAGAAAAAAGTGCCGTGCAGTCTGGGTACCTTCTTAATGCTGTTTGTTCATTGACACTGTATGCACCAGTCCTGGAGCAGAGGCGGTCGCAAACGACACGCGCCCAGTCCCCTCCGGCAGGGATCGGAGCCCGACATCTGTGCGCCATTCCCAGGGGGCGACTTTGCATCAAAAATGGAGGAAAGCAGAATGGAAAGGCTCCTGCTGCTTGCAACAGCTCCCCCCACAACCAGGCGGCACCAGCTAAATTCATCCCAGCCGCAGTGTTTGTTCAGAGATGAAACATCTGCCCATCTGCTGAGTAAAGATTCGGTCAGCGTGTGTGTGACAGTGCTGCCTGGCGACGCCTGCTGCAGCCAGAGAGACAGGTGGGGAGCCGAGCCACAGTGAGCAGGGGAAGGTAAAAAGTTATACACACATTTGCGTGGCAGGGTTGTGTGCGTGTATGAGCATGTGTAAGAGAGAGAGATGCATGGCGGGTGTGTGGGTATGTGTGTTATGCACAGCTGGTATGTGTGTGTGTTGCATGGTACATGTGAGTGCGTCTGTCATGCATGGTAAGTCTCTGTGTGTGTTTGTGATGTATGTGTATGTGTGAGACAGAGACGCATGGCGACGGGGTGATGCATGGTGGGACTTGGAGTGTGCGTGTGAGGTCTGAGGCGTGCATGTGTTGGAGTGGGCACAGTGACCCTCTGCTAACGGAGAAGGCAAACCCCAGGGCCTCGCACAATGGCTATTCCACGTCCCCAAGGCTTGCCTAGCCAAGGAGCTGAGCTGTTTCCTTCACACGGGCACCAGTGGGGCTTGTGTTCTACAAAAATATTATTTGTTGTCCCCACTTGGAGAGAAACTTTCCAGTTCAGCCTGTTTGTGTCTTTTATTTTGTAAAGTTTGCTCAGGAAAAGGAGTGGGATGTAGTGGTTCGAGCAGGGCAGGGCTGGGAACCAGGACTCCTGGGTTCTATTCCTGGCCCAGGAGGTGGGGGATTGTTACTTCGGGGGAACTAGCAGAGAGCAGGAGCCTGACCTCCCGTTCACATACGCTGGCCTGGCTGGGTCAACCCATGGTCGCAGCACCCTTATCAATGCTGCCCCTTTTACACTGAGCCGCAGACCCAGGTACAAAGGGAGGGACTGAGCCCAGCGGGGTTATCTTGGGATCCCTCCAGCGTGCCGCTCCCCAATCCCACTGCCCTAGCCCGCAAATCCCAGGAGGGTTGTGCCTTGTCATTTACCAGAGTGAGATCTGAGCTGCTGGGATTTCATAACCTGAACAAATCTTGTAGTTACTATTGTCATTTATTAGGTGTATTATGGCAGTGCCTAAGAGCCCTGCTCATGGCCCAGGCCCCCATTGTGCCAGGTATGGTATGTTTTTATTGCTATTATGGGTCATACGGTAGCACCCCGGTGTCCCAGTCATGGGTCAGGCCCTTCGGGCACTGCACAAACACAGAACAAAGAGTTGGCCCCCGCCCCAAAGTGCTTCCAATCGAAGGTCTTGTCTACACTAGAAAGTCATGACACAACTCCCCTGCGTGTGGACATAGGGCCAGATTTTTAAAGGTGTGTGGGTATTTAATTCCCATTCATTGCAAGCCAGCATTATACACGCTCTCTGCTGGCCTACCTATTCCCGCGTGAGACGGGGACTAAGCTATACCCAGCTTGGCCCAGATCCTCAATGGTATGTCGTGGGAGTGACATCATACAACTCAGCACAGAGGCTGGTTAACTTGCTGGCCCTGAACGGCAGGAGCGCCGGATCTCTGGGAAGAGACACCAACCAGCTGGATGCCTTCCTCTAATCCAGCTGCCAACCTCTGGCTGACCAATCTGAAGTGGCAGGAGAGTAAAAACAAGTCTGGCTAGTTCTGGGCCCAGGGAGGGGTGCTGACGGGAGGAGGCCTCCAAATGGAATGGCGAATAAGCCAATTACATACGGACTTCATGGTGCAATGGACAAGCAGAATCCATCACAGATTCGTAGGTTCCAAGGCCGGAACAGCACTGGCCAGAGACCTGCCCCTGAATAATTCCTAGAGCAGATCTGTTAGAAAAACATCCCAGCTTGATTGAAAAACAGCCAGTGAGGGAAAATCCACCATGCCCCTTGGTCAATTGTTCCTATGCTCAATTACTCTCACCGTTAAAATGGTGCACATGCCTTCCTTCCAGTCTGAATTTGTCTGGCTTCAACTCCCAGCCATTGCATAGAAGGATGATACGGCTGAGGCTGTCTATCCCCATCTGTACATCTGGAGCTTATCTATCTATCTATCCCCATATACACCATCATCTATATCTATCTATCCATCCCCATCCACCCCTCTATCTCACCGCATACAACCCCTCTACCTACCTGTCCCCACACACCCCCTCTATCTAATCTAATCGTCTATCTAATCTATCTCATCCTGGCACCCAGATTCAGTACCTAGTGCGTGGTCTTATCTCCTTTTAGTTTTAAAACAATCTTCAGCTCACTTGGCTGGTCTTATTGGACCTTCCCCCCCCCCCCGCCTTTCCTCCGGATGCAAAATGAAGTGACATCAGCAAGATCGTCTCGGTTTTGTTTGGGCGTGGTGGAAGGAAATATGTGCAAATGCAAGACCAGCACCTGCCTCTTCTACTTCCCTTTTCTCCTCGCCACCCCACCCTCCGCGAACAGCCCTTTGGTTACTGCAGCCTCATGGCTTGGAGAATTTGCTTTCAAGCTCCCCAGCTCAGTGCATGTGTGTGTGAGAAACTGAGAGGGGGGCATGTGGAGGGGAATCCTCCTGCCCCCACCTTGAGAATCTGAGTTTCTCTTCAGAGTTGTCTTGTTACCTGTGTTGTTATTATCATAGCACCCAGAGACAGGCCCAATTGAGATCAGAGCCCGATCGTGCCGGGCGCTGCACAGACCCTGACCGAGATCAGGGCCTCATTGTGCCGGATGCTGCACAGACTCATCGTGAGAAACAATCTTTGCCCCCAACATTTTACAGCCTAGAGAAATGAGGTAAAGGAAGAATCACTATCCTCATTTTACAAGTGGGGAAACTGAGGCACAGGGCAATGCAGTGCACCGCCCAAGCGCTAGTGTCATGCACAAGTAACTCGACCAAGAGTCTGCAACTAGTTCAAGAGCTAGTCCCGCTGCCAGGGGAGAACTATTCCAAATGCTAGTGTCACACCACGACACACCCTGTCCCTAGTGTATAACTCGTCCAAAGGCTGGAGTCACACACCCGTCACAGGGTAGCTGGCTTGTAGCTGACTCACCCCCTCACCCTACCTCTGGTGTATGACGAGTCTCAATGTTCGTGTCACACACTTGCTCTGTAAGTGGCTGGAGCCTGAGCCCCACCCTGGTGTGTAACTCGTCCTTGTGCATGTCACATTCAACTTTCATTCATGCAAAGCCCCAGCCTCTCATGGGTCCTTTCTTTCTTTCGGTCATTCTTTTTAATCAAGGGAAATACAGCTTAAAGGACAATGCAACACACACGCAGGGGGGGCTACCCCGGAGGGGTGGGGGCTGAGCAGGGATGGTTTGGGCTCCCCCCAATCCCTCACCAATCCCCTAAAAATACTCACTGCATTATTGCCACAAACCAAACAATATCCCAGCCCAACACATGCCAAGACTCTCCTTGCAATGGCCATGGTCAGTAAGATGGGTGGTTTGTGGGTACAACAAAATCAGGGCCCTATGAGCTGCTCGGAGTCTTAATCAATTGCTTATTGGCTTCAGCTGCTTCTGCTCACTGCTACACACACACACACACACACACACGTCATGTCACACAGCAGCCCTACACACACACACGTGTGTGCATTAACCCAGCAGCCCTATGCACGCACAGACACACACGTATTCACCTAGCAGCCCTACACACACACACGTGTGTGCATTAACCCAGCAGCCCTATGCACGCACAGACACACACGTATTCACCTAGCAGCCCTACACACACACGTGTGTGTGCATTAACCCAGCAGCCCTATGCACGCACAGACACACACGTATTCACCTAGCAGCCCTACACACACACACGTGTGTGCATTAACCCAGCAGCCCTATGCACGCACAGACACACACATATTCACCTAGCAGCCCTACACACACACGTGTGTGCATTAACCCAGCAGCCCTATGCACGCACAGACACACACATATTCACCTAGCAGCCCTACACACACACACGTGTGTGCATTAACCCAGCAGCCCTATGCACGCACAGACACACACGTATTCACTTAGCAGCCCTACACACACACACACACACACACACACACACACACACACACAGCGTGTATTCACCTAGCAGCCCAGCAAATCCCCGATGCTCCCAGTTCTCTACAGGGAAACTGACCAGAAAAACGCCCCCCCATTAACCACCCTCGGCTGGGTGGTGGCACCGGGAAGGCGGGGGGGGGGGGAGGTCGGGTCCCTTTAAGAGCTCCGGAGCATGCGCACGGCTGTCAAAAGGGCGGGGCGCCCCCCCCCCCTCCCCAGTCCGCGCCCTTTCCATTCCGGGACGCCCAGGCGGGCAGAGCGCGGCGCCGGCTGGAGACAGGCGGGCCAGGGCCGGGACCGGAGCGGGGCCGCACGCCGGCCGGTGGATCCTGCAGCCGGGGCCTCCCTGCAGCGCCCCCCCGGATCCGCCGCGCCTCGGGGCCGGGGCGATGCCGAGCAGCCCGCGGGCGGCCGCGGCCGGGCAGCCCCGCGTTGGAACGTCGAGACGCTGAAAATTGTTACATCGCGTTCGGAAGTTGGAAGCGGCCGCGACGCCGGGGCGCGGCGGAGCCCGCCGCGGGGAGCCGCTGGGGTGCCGCTGACCTCCGCCCCGCTCGGGTGAGTGGGGCTGGGCGCGGCCGGGAACCGGAGTGGGGCTTGGAGCCGGGGGGGGGTACCCCCTTGAAACCCCCTGGAAAACCCCTTCCGCTTCGCATACCGAGGGGGTGGACCCCCCCGCCCCCCATATACAGTGCAATGGGGGGGCGGGGGGGGGAATATGCATTGATCGCTCAGTGAAAACCTAAATACCAGCCCTTCAATGGGGGGGGGAGAAAACGGTCAAATTAAAGGGTTTCCTTCCTCTCCCCCCCCCGGCTTCTTGCTTTGAAAATACCCCCCCCCCCCATTAAGGGGTGAGACGGGGGAGTGTAGAGGCGAGTGTGAACTTCTGATGGGCGCATGTGGTCGGGGGAGGGGGAGGATTTGAACTCCAGTCTGGCGGGGGAAGGCTTGAAACTTCTCACGGGAGGGGCTGGGGAGGGGGGTTGAATTCAAGTTTGGAAGGGGAGGGGGAAGTGATCCGATTAAAGGGGTGTCCTGGTCTCTTCTTCCGCCCCTCCGCCTCCCGTCCCCCCTTTGGTGTGAAATATTTTCCCAGCGCATCCCGGAGGAGGAACAGGCGTGTGTGTGCCCAAGGGTTGAAACTGCTTGGGTGGATCTGCGGGGTTTGAATTAAAACGGCCAGGAAGAGCCCTAGAAACGACTCCCTGTCCGGAAACAGCAGCACATGCACCCCTCCACCCCCCCGGAAAAAACCCAACCTTGCTTGCTGTGGGTGGGGGCAGGAAGAAAGGGGAAGTGGTCAATTTTTTTTTTTCTTCCAGTGCTGACTTGGGTGCCGGTAGCAACCAGCTGCTCTGCTGATTGGGGAGGGGATACGTTTTTTTCCCTTTTCCAACCAGATTCGGGGGGGGGGGGGTTATGAGTCTGTTTCCGCGGCCTGGGTTTAAAATGTGGTCCTGGAGAGACTCCTGCTAGAATCAGTGGTTTGTCTGAGTTTGCCGGCAGCACGGCGCACCTGTCCCCAGTTCTCTCCAGTGTCTTACTGGAGGTTTAAAAAAAATTAAATCCAGTCTTCCTCCAACCCTCGGCCCAGCTGTCCCGCCTGATGGGGACAGAAGCTTCTGGGGTGGGGGGGAAGCCACACGTGCAGAACCGGGCAGCCAGCCTTTTGAGCTCGCTTTGCAGGGGGGAAGAGCTTGCTTGAGCCAGGGAACCTATAAAAGTTGGGTTGGGTCTGGCTTGACGGGTGGGTCGGGATTCCCTCTGGCTCCTTGTGGGGGCCATTTTGGAGCTCGCAAAGCAGGTCCCTTCTGCTGTACCACGCTGGGGGTGGGACAGTTGCTGGAGAGTTGGACCCTCATGGAGCAATTTCTGTGGCTCAAAGGTCAGGTCTGCGCTCGAAATTTTTGCCAGTGCAGCAAGATCAGCTAGCGGGGTTTGAAGGACTTTTTTAGACCAGCAAAAGCCCTAGTGTAGACACAGTTACGCTGCACCCCTCCCCCCCCATCCTGTGGTTGGTATGACTTTTGTTCAGGGGACTGGCATGCATTCTACATGCCGGTATGATGATCTATAGCTTTTATCGATCTAGAGCTTTTCGTCAGCCCATTTCAAAGCCCTTTCTGAAAGAGGACGGTATCATTATCCCTTTGTCAAGCTGGGGAAACTGAGGCACAGAGGGGACGGCAACTCAGCAGGCCTGAGGCAGAGCCAGGAATACGTCGGAGGGAGGGGGCTGGGGGGGGAAGGAGCAGCTAAAGCTCAAGGACAGAGTTGGTACAAGAACAAATGGGGATAAACTGGCTGGGAGGAAATCCGAGGCTGGAAGTCGGAAGGTTTCTACCAGTCAGAGTGAGGGGGGGTGCTTTGGAAGAGCACCCCAGCAGGGCTGTGGGGACAAACAACCTAACTGGCTTTCGGCTGGAATTTGAGCCGTTTATGGGTGGGATTCTGTGATGGGGCGACCGACAGTAAGCCGGGAAAGGGACTCAGTGCCTTTCTTGTCTGGGTCCCTACGGGTCCCCATGCGGGGAGGAGGGGGCTCAGAGGGGCCATGCTGGGGGATCTCCACGAACTTGCCTCGGTTTCACGAAGCCAGTTAAATTGGGGGCAGCCCCCTGGGCAGGTGCTTGGATTTCAGGTGCAGAGTAGTAGCTTAGTTGGGGGCCTGCCTAAAGCTGTTTCTGGTGGCCTGATTTCGGATCAAGGCAAACAAGGGACAGGGGCCCGCTAAACCAAAATAAGATGCTCTTAAAGTGTTGTGAGAGTCGCCCACATGGGAGGTGAGGGGGTGGGGGGTGTCCCGTTAAACCAGTTTAACGAAAAGGGTGCAGATTGGTGTGGTGTCAAGGAGCCAATTCCCACGGTGGAATTTTGAGACACTGAGATTGCTACTGTGTGTTCTGACGCTCTGGAGGTAATTGGGCTCAGAGTTTGTTGCCTTCCTCCCCCGGTTCCTTTTTGGCGAAAGGAGTCTTTCACCTCCCATAGCTTGGGAAGGACAGACGGACGAGGAGAAGAACTGTTCGGGGTGGGACAAAGGGGGGCAGATGCCGGCTGGAGCCGCTGTGCCCTGGGGGCGAGGCAGCCCAGCCCAGATGATGGGTATTTTCCATCTCCTGGAAACTTCCCCTCGAGTTTGACCTTCAAGGCTGCTCTGGGCTTGTTCTCTGTCTAATCAGATGCTGGCTTAGCAGGATCCCATGGGGGGAGGGGGACTCTGCTCCCCAGGGACTTTGTGGAGAAATTGGCCCCTTCCCGGCCCCTTCCCCTAGGGTAGCAATAAACAGCTGGTGTTAGGAGCTGCCCCGCCTGTACTTCTGGGGTAATCCTGGCTTCTTTGCAGCAAGGCCAAACCGCCGCTGATTTCAGTGTGGGCTAAATGCTTAAATACCTCTTGAGGATCTGGGCCAGAGACCCCAGTAATGGTGTGACATTTCCCCAAGCTTTTGCGTTTGGCTAAACTAGTTACAGGTCTGCTTCTGTCCTCAGAGGTGTGGGATCCATTCCTGGTTTGCTGTTAATATCTGGCTCCTTATGAGGAGTGGTGGTGAGGATGGGGGTGGCTCAGGACTCCTGGGTTCCGCTCCTAGGAGGGGAGGGATCGGGAGTCAGGACTCCTGGCTTTTATTCCCAGCTTTGGGAGGGGAGTGAGGGCTAGAGGTTGGAACAGGGGACTGAGAGGTGGGACTGTAGGAACAAGACCTTGATTGTTGTGTGACCTGCTGTGTCCTCTCTGCCTCTGGTTTTGCCCACCTGTGAAATGGGGGAGGAGTGAAAGAGCTTTGAGATCCTCTGTGATCTAGGTGGGCGAAATGTTGCTATGCTAGACCGAGCCTGAATGCTTTGGAGGGCCTCGGTTTCAGTGTTAGATTCATGGCTACCAGTAACACCTAGGTGCTGTGACGTGTTGGCCTGCTTCTTCCTCTGCCCCAAGGAGCTTCCCATTTAAGCAGACAAAGGGTGGGGAGACAGTGTTTTCCCCATTTTACAGATGGGCAAGACTGAGGCCTCGAGAGCTCAAGTGGGAATTGGTGGCAGGGCTGGGATATGAGCCCAGATCTCCTGCATCCCGGCCCATCCACCCCCTGAGTACTGGTGCCTTGCAGTGACCTGGCTCGGGGTGGGGTGGGGTGGAGTGCAGGAAGGGGACCCAAGGCTAGGCAGATCGCAGGCCCTTGCCTTGCACTTGACTTCATCTCTGTGTTCCTTCTCCAGCCTTGTATGGACTTTGCTGCTTGCCTGCAGCCATGGGGAAAATGCTGTCCAAGATTTTCGGCAATAAGGAGATGCGGATTCTGATGCTAGGGCTGGACGCAGCCGGCAAGACCACCATCCTTTACAAGCTGAAGCTGGGCCAGTCGGTCACCACCATCCCCACCGTGGGCTTCAACGTGGAGACGGTGACCTACAAGAACGTCAAGTTCAACGTCTGGGATGTGGGGGGCCAGGACAAGATACGGCCCCTCTGGAGACACTACTACACAGGTACCCAGGGGCTCATCTTCGTGGTGGACTGCGCCGATCGCGACCGGATCGACGAAGGCCGGCAGGAGCTGCACCGCATCATCAACGACCGGGAGATGCGTGACGCCATCATCCTCATCTTCGCCAACAAGCAGGACCTGCCCGACGCCATGAAGCCCCACGAAATCCAGGAGAAATTGGGACTGACGCGTATTAGGGACAGGAATTGGTATGTCCAGCCCTCGTGCGCGACGTCCGGGGAAGGACTCTGCGAAGGTCTGATGTGGCTGACGTCCAATTACAAATCCTAATCCTGGCTTTTTGTACCCGAGCCCGCGCACGAGTCTCTAACCAATGAAACTTTATTTCCCCATCCCCACCCTATAGCCCCATCCTCCCCCACTCGTCTGTTTCTCTTTCTCTCTCTCTGTCTCAGAATTGCTGGTGGGGTGGGATTGGATCCCTGCTATGGTACCTTGGCACTCGCCCTCTAAAATGGGGGGGCCTGGGGTGTCGTGAATGCTGCGGGCTTGGGCGGGGGCAGCGGGGGGTGGCTCTTTAGATCTGAATGCAAGCCAGTTTTTTTTCTTGTTTCTGATTGTAAATCCTGTAGAGTTTTATTATTTAATTAACTTGGGAAGCAGGGGATGGGTGTAGACTCTCTCTCCTTCTCCTCCCCTGCAGCTATGTTCACAGGGGCAGATCATCTGGTGCTATTGGGGTGCCCTCGACAGCAGCCCTTCTCACCTGTGGTTCACGGAATCCATCCCGTTCCTTATGTCCTGGTGGTCTGCAGAACCAACTGGGGGGCGGCGGGAGCGTTGGAGATCTCTCATACTAGGCACTTAAGATTTTTGCATTGGAGTGGCAGGTTCATGGGAGCAGCTTATGGGGGTCCCCCGTCCAGCTGCCCAATAACCCACGAATATAAGAATGTCCTTGCCTGTTGGGAGTGACAGCTGCGTGCCCCGATCAAACTCAATCTCGGATGATCCTTATTTATCCCCCTGCCCTGCCGTTCTTCTCTGCCACTGACCCAGCGCGGGTGAGGTGTGAGGGCTGTCCCATGTGTGGGAGGGGACTGGGCCGTGCACGCCTTGGTGACTAGCTTACCCTGGCGGGAGGAGAGCTGGTGTCCTGGGGAGACGCAGACACGCCCACATGTCTCCGCCCAAACCAGTTTCCCCAGCATGTGGGCGGGGGGAATCAAAGAGCCCATTCATCAGAGCCGCCTTAGAGGAGTGGCTCTCGCCCGAATCCTGGGGCTACCTGTCCTTGCCGGCTTACATTCCTGTTCGTGGGGAATGCGGCCACGGGGCTGGTGGAAATCCAGGGGGCGTCCGTCTCATGGGATGTCAGTGGGCCTTGGATCAGGCCCAGCTGGGATCGTAGTTAACCCGTGGGTGTGGCTGCACCCCTTCCCTGGGACTCCTCCAAAGCTCTGTCCTTTGCTGCGCTGCAGGCTGGGACCTGGGTGGGGCGGGGCAGGGGGTTCCCTGGTAAATGCCTCGCATCCATCTCCTCCCCCCCCAGCTTATCAATTGGGGTACAGGTTTCCCCCTGCATGGGCTCCAGGCCATCTGCCCATAGAGCCCTCCCAGTCTGTGACCATCCCAGGCATGGGCTGCCAATACCCCAGGGATCTGCTGAAGCCAAGCAAGGGGGTCCTGATGGGAATGTTTGGGGGAAGGGACCCCTTTAGTCTCTGGGATATGACTTCGCTTCCTATTGGTGAGGTATCCCCAGGGCAAAGGGAGGAGGGGCCAGTGTGTGTAGAGAGAGGACCCCACCACATTGGGGGGGCCCCATGGCTAGGGAAAGTCATGTTCCCAGTTTCCAGTGGGAGGAGCAGAAGTGGCATTTGCTTGCAGCTGTTGGCCCGGCCCCTCTTCCTATGGGGTGACAGGCTCTGCCCCCCAGCTCCTCCCCGCTCTGTCCTCTTAGCATCCTCCTCCAATGCCCACAAGGTGGCAGGGGCTGTTGCCAAGGAAACTGCATCCAGCAGAGGCTGATGATCCTGGTGGAAGGGGAGGAGCAACGGGATGGGGGGGTAGCACCGTTTGGTGGGAGCCCTGTCCTTCCTTGGAGGGAGGGTGCGAAGCGGCCATGCCAAACTGGAGCTGTTCCCCTTCCCTCTTAACCCTCACACACGCAGCGCTTCCCCCTTGGGGCCCCCTGCCCCCTCTGATTTCAGGCGGCTCGCGCCCAGCCCCCTGGTTCGTGGGCCTTTTTCTCGCTCTTCGGGGAGGCAAAGCCGCCACCTTGCGAAACCTGCTAGACGAGGGAGTGGATTAAACTCTTTTTCCTCCACTGCGTGGGTGCTGCTCCAACCGAACCCAGTGCTGGAATGAGTTTTGCCTGGCCTCTGCCTGCCCCGCCCAAGGCCTGTTCGCACCCACCTCCCCCTGTTTCCACCTGCCACACACATCCACTAAGATGTGCCATCCCATCCTGCCAGGATCCAGCTGCTGTGGCTTTGAGCAGGGACTGGTCTGGGAAGGAGTCTCCCTAGAGCCATGTCCCCACATCCCCTCCTTATCTCTGAGTCCTGGGGGCAACGCTTGAGGGAAATCCCACACTCCCATCCCTGCAGCCGGGCTCCCAACCTACTCCCTGGGCGTGCCCCCCTGGGAGAGAATGAATCATAACTAGGAAAAGGGGCAGTGCCTTCCCCCCTCAGGTGTCTGAGTGTCTAATTACTGAGGAGTCAACGCCAGCCGGCCGGCCCCTTTTTCTTGCAAGCCGGCTCCTGGCAGCCCCGGTGCCACCCACTCTGCAAATGCCGCCTCTCCCCAAGGCTTGGCCTTGTAAACTTTGTCCCTGCCTCTCGCTCGAACCCGGCTCGGCCATGCGGAGCAGGGCGCAGGACGTGCCTTGACTCCGAGGGGAGACTAGCCGGTGTCCTGATGCTGCCTCTGTCCTTAAGGCTTCCAGCATTACCTTCCTTGGCGGGAGCACTCAAAGGTGCAGGTGTGCCAGTTCCCCCCCCTCTGATGCACGTTTTGGCTGGCAAGAAGCCCCATGATGCAGTAGAAGCGAGGCACATGGCAGTGCCAGTTCCACCACAGGGCTAGAGGCGAGTGTGTGATGGGCAGATTTAGGAGCAGATTTCCTCTAACATTCCAGTTTAGTACATGTCTTTCCTTTTGCTCCCCCCTCGCTTCCAAAATTCCCCCTCTGGCACAGGGGGCCCAGTTTGCTCCTGCTCCCTGCTGAAATGAAGCTGGAATTGATGAGACTGTGGCTCTTGTTTGTTTACTGCGGGACAGCTGTGATTCTTTGGGCAGGCTCCTCTTCCTGCAGAAAATAGAAACGGGCTCGGGTTTTTTTCCCCCCCTCCCACCCCCCCCTGCTCCTGCATCTCATACAGGGTGAGCAGGCCAAAGCACTTAAGTCTGGGCGTGCGTCTGGCACAAGCAGCTTCTACCGTAGGGGTGGCTGCAGAGCATGAGTCCCATGTATTCTTCCTCCAAACTCAGCTGATCGGCCATGTTAACAGTGCGTGCCGGCTGTCCCAGCCTGCATTCCCGAGACGCAACCCTCGCTGCACCGGGGGGGCCGCACCGGCCATACGGCTTTAGCAGAAGCTGCCGCTGCAAGGGGGCGTCGTAGGGCTGTTTCCGCTCCCTGGAGCGGGCTGAGCTGGGGCTGTGAAATAAGCGTCTCCTCGTTACACAGATGTTCATCTCAAGAGCGTACGCTGGTGTGGAAGCTGATCCTGCTGTGCGGTGGGTGGCTGCCTCCGTAATCCTGCGTCGGGTTTGGTTCTGATCCAGAGCTGGTGGAGCGTTTACCTTCCCTGTGTGAAGTGGGGCTGTCCAAAACCTTCCTCCTGAAGGGGAGAGAATTGGAGACTCTTGTGCCTTTACTGGAGTGCCACTGTTGTGAAAAGGAAAACGAAGGTACTTTAAGAGCCAGCTGTAAGATGTGCTGGAAACCCCTGGGGGCTGTAATCTGCTTGGGGAGATGCTACACCGGGGAAGTATTCTCTACTGTACCTGTAACCTGGGAAGATTTAGCATCTCCCATTTTTCGTTGGTAAATTTCTCCCTGCAGCCGGAGAGGCTGCAAGTGCAGTCTGTTTCAAAGGGCTCATGACATTCAAACTGTGTGAGGGTTTTTTTTTAAGGTGTTTTTTTTTCTTTCTAATCTTTATGCAAATGAAAATCTTTTTTTAAAAATCGTATTGGCTGCCGTCCTGTGCTTTATTTCTCACTTTCATGCAGAGATTTCCCTCTATAAAAGGGCCTGGTTTTTTATTCCCTCCCCACAAGTGTCTCTAGCAAGGCAGCATGGGACAGTGGTTAGAGCTCTGGACAGGGCCACGGCAGTTCAGGTTCTATTTCCGGCTCTGTCACTTTGACCACTTTCCCCGCTTGCCGCCAGTTTCTTCACCTGTTTAAAAGGGGGCTGTGACCCGTCTCTTGCAAAGCACGGTGGGATCCGGGGGCTGAAAAGGGCCGTGTCACAGCTAAGCCCAACGCTGCCCTAGCAGCGCTCGGTGGTTCTCAAACGAAGGCCTGAGCCCAATGTCCTATGCCTTGCGGAGAGGCTGGCACCTGGGTGGAGTTGGGGGTACAAAATGACGGCCTCAGAATGGGGGTGATTTTGCAAGGGTGCAGCTGGTGCAAAGCATCAGTGAACCGGGCCCAAGGTTTCAGTGCAAGCATGGTTGGTTAAGCATCCCTTATTTTTAAGATGACGGGACCCCTGGCTACCTACAGGGGCTGTGGGGTCAAGCAGGCCCCCGAAAGGTAGGCTCTGGTCGCAGTTCTGTCCCTGCATGGCTCCCCCTTCTCTGGCTCGGTTTGCTGAGCCTGGGCTGAGGTTCTCACAATGTGCTGTGGGGGGCCAGTAGGAAGCACTGAGTGGGTGGTGTCTTACTGAGCATTTCGGTTCCTCTTTTGAGAGGCGAAGCTTGGCTGTGACTTGGGAGTGGAAGCAGGCGCAGGAGGTCTTGGTGCAGCGAGCCGGCAATGAGATCAGCTGCCTCCAACGTCTGGGCACGCATATGACACCCCTCCCCCCCCAGCACCTAACCCACTAAGCCAACCACCTCCTCTCTGTACAGCGGGTCCTTCTGCTTTTCACCGCCTCGCTTGTTTCCTGCAGAACTACTGAGCAGGGACCTAGCAGTCAGGACTCCTGGGTTCCAGGCTCAGCTCTCGAGTGCGGGTTTGATCTTGGAGTTTGCAGCCCCTCTCGCTGCCAACCCAACCTGGGGGAGGGGCTCAAGAAATTCTCAAAAGCAGGCTTGGGCCCTTTTGAAAACCAAGCTATACTTTCCCTCTTTGCTAGGTGGGCTCCTCTGTGCTCTAGAGGGGGTGGGGGAAGAGGGGAACTGCTCCCTCTGTGCATAAGGAGTGGGACAGAAATCTAAGCCAATCCTTGGGGGTTGTTTTGAAAATGGGGAAACTGAGGTCAAGTGACTTGCCTAAAGTGAGAGAGTCCATGGAAGGGCTGGGAACAACCCAGGAGTCCTAGCTCCCAGCCCCCTCCTCTAACCACTAGACCCCACTGCCTTCCCAAAGCTGGGAATAGAACCCAGGAGTCCTGGCTATCAGCCCCCTGCTCTATCCATTAGACTCCATTTCCCCCATTTTTTAGCATTGTAACCCTGCCCTGGTTTTGGGCCCAACCTGAGTATAAATATTTAGGTTGTTTCTTGAATGCCTCTCATCCGCACCCCTCATATCTCCATGCGTGGGGTTATGCAGCAGTAGGGAGCGTTATCCTGGGCTGAATGGGGGAAGGCCAGTGCAGGGGAGCCGCTTGAGGCCATGCTGTTCCTGGCCAATGAGAGATCAAACCTTTTAGACCCAAACTCCCCTGCCCCCTTCCACCCTGCACCCCACCACACAGGTCCATGAAGGAGAGAGGCAGGTCTCAGCATTGGCAAAAGCCTTCAGCTTGCTGACGGGACAGGCTTTGCCAGTGCCGGGGAGCAGAGCCCTGCATTGGACACCCCCCCCTCCCCCCCGCTTCCCTCCATTGGAGGCAGTCTGAGTCTGAGCTGCCCAAGGTAGGGAGTGCCTCACAATGGACAGATGTCCCCCGGAAGTAGGGAATGTCTGCAATCAAAGACCCATGGCTGGCCCAGGCGCTGGGATTGGGAGCCATGGGGTTTTTTTATGGCAGCGTAGAAGTCTACGGGCATGTCTAAGGCCAGAAGGCAGCATAAGGGCATCTTCAGCCTATGTGCAACTGGAGAATTTCACCCTGGTTTCTCTGGGCCAGGCCCATGCTCTTCCAGACACACCACTCTGGATCTGAAGATGTCAAGAGACAGAGCATCCGGCTCTCCCTTTGGGGGTTGGTTCCCGGGGTTAATTGCCCGCGCTCTTCAAAACCAGTGCCTTGTTGGGTCTGGCTTTGGGTCTTTCTCTGCTAGATTAAGGAGGTCTTTAGTAGCTGCTGCGTTCCCCCTGGGAAGGTACTTGAGTCCCTGCTCCATCATCCCTCTTAAGGCCGGAGAAGGGAGGCCCCAGGGATCAGCAAGGGGCCCAGGTTCACACAGGAAGTTTGGGGCTGAGCTGGGAATTGGGAACCCAGCTGTTCCCACTCCCCGTCTTGGGGGCTTTCGACTGTCCTTCCTCCCCTCTCGAATTCTGGCCTGGGTGCTGCAGGAGGGGATGCCTCATGCCCACAGCGGGTCTGCCCTTAACATCTCTGAAGCTGCTGCCCAGTGACCGCTCTGAGGCAGTCAGCAAAGGGGGCGGCTTTTGGGAGGGAGACGTTCCTCCACCAGGACCAAGGCTGAGACCTTCCAACTCACTCCATGTGGGAGACCAAACGGCCTCAGGTAAGAATGTTTGGTCCCTCCTAGCCCGGAGTGGGATTTGAACCGGAGAAGGTTCTGTAACCCGCTGCCCCACCTCTCAGCCTCCCGCCTGCCATCCCCTTGCCACTTGACCGCGATCCTCTCTACAGGCGCCAAGGCGGGCACTGTGTGCTTTGCATGCCTGGGATGGGTGCAGCTCGGAGCTGCACAGGGGGCTGTGGGCAGGGTGCCCCACTGGGAGACGGTGGAAAGGGGAAAGCTGGCAGGTGGGAGGGGTAAGCCAAGGCCCCCGCTCGCTGGAAGTGAGTTGCAGCAGCCTGGGCTGAGCGAGCTGCTGCGTTTCCTGGGCTGAGCCAGCCGGTACCTCTGCGCTCATCCGCTTCCTGTCTCTGCGGTTAGCCAGCCGGGGCGCTCTCCCCGGAGGAGCCCTCTGTCTATTGTGTTCGCGTCTTTGGATCCAAACGGCACATCTGGGGGCAGGGACTGTGGTCTGTTAAAGCCGCCAAGCTGCAGTCGCTGAACTGAGACCGGACAACTCGTTTCACTTGTGCCTCCCGTTCTTCACGCACTTGGGTTCTGCTGCACGAACAGCCCTGGAGAACGAGGGGCTCTGTATACCCCCCCACATAGGTACAGCACAGGTCTGCCCCCCCAAGTCATTACCCCCAGCCAGTTACCCAGCAGGCTCGGTCTCGGGGTCCTGGTTACTCCTGGCCCTCCCTGCTGGGATGTGTGGGGTGCTGGGGGGGCTGCTCCACCGGGAACGAGACTCAGACCTAGCAGCCTGCTCCACACGGATCACTGGATGTTGGATAGTCATCGACTTTGCTAATATAGGTTAGATTAGAGCCAGTCCCTTGGGGGGAAGGCCCCCTATCCTGTTTCCTAGTCCCCCAAGCCTGCCAGTCCCCCCTACCTGGGCCTGGATTGGAGGTGGCACCCCCTAGAGGGGAAAAGCCTTGTACCCCATTCCTTGACCTTCCTGAGCTCACCAGTCCCCCCTGATCTGGGGCGGGATTCGAACCAGTGCCCCCTAAAGGGGAAAGGCCCCATATCCCATTCCTTGACCCCCAGTCCCCCTTTTGTTCCCTATTTGTAACAGCCCTCCCCCCTTTTTGTTTTTGTTTTGCTCCAGTTTAAACGACAGCCTGGCAGGCCCCCTCCAGCGATCCTCCTTCCCCCTTTTGTCTTTCAAGCATTCTCGGATTGCGGAGGAGCCAGCTTGCGGCCGCCTGCCGCGAGGGCCGACGCTCTTTGCCGTGTCTGCAGGACGCCCTCCCAAGTGGAGGCTGCTCCAGGACCGACAGGTGAATAGGGGCCACCCTTCCCCACGGCCACTCGTGCGGTTATCACGTTCGCTCTGGCCCCAGCTTCTATTCCCAGAAGATCTAGGGCTGAGGGGGCGACCGATTACGTAGGCTCAGTTTGGGGAATGGCTCTGGTCCCTCAGGCCCTCTTGGTCAGAAGGGGCCATTGTGATCATCTGGTCTGACCTCCTGCCCCTTGCAGGCCACAGAACCTCCCCCACCCACTCCTGTAACAGAGCCCTGACCTCTGGCTGAGTTTCGGACGTCCTCGAGTGACCGAGAATCTGCCATTTATGCTCGTTTAAACCCGCCAGTGCCCCATGCCCCGGAGCCGGCTTCTGCAGGGGAAGCGTGAGTTCGCACCCCCCATTAGCAGAATCGTCTCCGCTGGGTTTGCCTGCCCCCCGCCCGCACCCCCACCGCTGCCTTTTCAGATGCTGGGCAAGGCTTGGAAAGTCCTCTCGCCGCACGCCACCAAGCAGGGCGGGTTTGGGAAGCAGCGCGGGGGCGTCCTTCCTCGCCGTGGGACCCTGGGCTTTGTAGGACCGAGTGCTCGAAGCTTCCCGCTGGCCTACCCGCCACGCTCCCCTAGCCTGCTTTTCTGGCCCCGCGTTAGAAACATCTCCCCTGCAAATTAAGCCCAGGGTTAGTCGAATTCAAGTTAGCAACTTCTGGATGTGTTAACCTAGGGCTTGAGCGTCTTGCCCGTGTTTGTGACTAGGTTAGGAAGTGTTGAACCCTGAGGTGCCAGCGTCCACACTGCATTACGCCAGCCTGAGTCCAACCAGCTGAATCCCAAACCTCCTGTGTTCGTGGTGCAGGGTGGGAAACCTTGACTAGCCAGAGGGCCTACCAGAGTCCGGGGAGGGGGGCTGCGTCTACACTGCAAAGCAATAGGGCTTGAGCCCTGGGTTCGGGCTTGACTCCGGCTCAGACGCTCTGGCCCCATGGGGTCCTGGGACCAGTGCAATTTGTGTGTAGGCAGAAGTGGGGTGAAGCTTGAGCCCGAGTTTGAACCTGGGGCTTATGTTGCAGTATAGATGATCCCAGCAGGTGGAAAGCTGTACGGCCAGATGCAGAATGGGCAGCTCCTACCCAGGAGGCAGGCTCGTTTGCTTCTTGGCCATCGTGCCGAAGTTGCCAGTCAAGGGGCTGCCGAGCACCAACGGGGAGGGGAGGGAATCGGGGGGGGCACTTGTGCCAGGGTGTGAGCTGAAACCGGCCCCACTCATCTCACACGTGAGCCAACGGTAATGCGTTGGCAACAGGAGTAGAGTGCTAAGGCACAGATCCTGCAATCTGCTGAAATCAATGGAGTTAGGTGCTTAGGACCAGATCCTGGCGGGTGTTTAAGTGTCTGTTCTGCCTTTCTGGACAAGCCCTATTGAATCGGTTCTTTGGCTTGCGAGATACAATCGTTTCAGCTGGTCGGGGTGACCCTGTGTCCCCCTGCAGAGTTGCTAGTCCCTAGCCGGGCAGCAGTAGCCTGACAGCTGGCTGAAGAGCTCTGAGATTGCAGGGCCCCGGAGCAGGGCTGGCAGCCATGTGAAAGGTGTTTGCTCGGCCAGCTGTGTGCTCTGGTCCCGCTGGGGTGGATCCAACTCAAATATTAGGTGTGTGTGGCGGGGGGTGGGGAAATCTCAGTCCCTGAACTGTCCTTTGTCCTACAGAACAGCTGATTCCACTTGTTCAGCAAGGCTAGGGTGAAGTGAAAGGTCAGAGCAGCGTTTGCAAAAGGCAGATGAAATCTCTGAGGGGAGGCAGCAAGGGGGGTGGGGGCGGGGGCTGGAGGAGAGGGGGATCAGTCATGGGAGATGCTGATCTCAGCTGTAGGGTGCTGAATCCAGTGACGGAAAGGCACTGATCTCTGAGGGCAACGACGCCCCTGTGTGTCCTGCTGTTCCCATTCGGGGCCCCTGCGGCCTCTCGCTCCTGACTTGCAACTCCCTGTGTTCTTCCAGCCCAGGATTCCCCACCCCAGCCAGCTCTGCAGATGTGCCACCAGCCCGCCCCACAGCCCTGCCTGGGTTCCCTTTACACCCCTCCCTGCTGATGCTCTCGACACACACCCCCAGCGCTCCCCACGCACCCTGCCCCACCATCCCTGCTTGCAGTCTATTCCTTTAATGTTTGTAAAGCTCTTGGAGTTGCGGGGCGGTTGTATTTTGCTGGGGACTTGAGTGGAGATAATGCAAGACTGGAAAGACCCGGGCATGAGGGGATAAGCCAAACTGTAGACTGCACCTCATCGCTCTGGATGGAGGTTTGAGGGGTGGGTGGGGAGGAGGGGGATTCAAAGTCATTCGCAATGTTTTGTAACGGAGCCCGTCATTTAGGAAAGAGCCACCTGCAGAATAAAAGGCCAGCACTTGGTTGGAATCGCTTGGCCTAGCACCGCTGATCAGGGAGATGACCTGCTAGCCTACCTCTGCAGTGACGGTTTAAACCCAGCAATCCAAGCCCCTGCCCGTGAACCGGCCCTGTTTTCCAGGAACACGCCTGCCCGGGCAGTCTTCGAACCTAGCCAGTCTTGTGCCAGAAATCGGTGGTGGACGAGCTGGGTGGTTGCGGGGAGGGGAGCAGCCGGGAGTCTTTCGAAAAGAACAGGAAAAGGTTCTGATCTCGTTAAACCCATGCTGGTTCTCAGATGTCCTGTAGCTCCCCCCCCCCCCCCCCCCCCCGTCCCCTGGTGGGGATGGCAAAACCCCCCTGGGAACAATTGAGCTAACACCCCTTTAGAAGCATAAGCTAGAGGCGGGATATGCCATTCGATGGAGCAGCGGGGTTACCCAGAGCAGTGGGCTGGCTGGGCGAAGGCTGATCTGCTCCTGGGATGGCCACTCACCTGGGCCAAGTGGAGATGAAACGCTTCCCAGTTGGATGGGTAACCCTGGGCCCTGGTGATGGAGAATCAGGCCTGAGGGATGAGCACCCAAGGTCTGGCGTGGTACCGCAGAAACAGGGGGTATTGGAGATGCTCTGGGTGCTCTCGGTACATCCCAGCTCTGTTTCAGCTTGGCATGCCAGGGCTCTGGGCCTATTGCAAAGGGGGCACACCCCTGCCCACAGAAAGAGGCATGTGTGGCTGATCTTCTCAGAAGGGGGCGTGGGGCCAGAGGACTCCTTGCCCCAGGGATTCTGTACCCTGCCCGTGCCAGATCCCCCGTGCCCCCAGCACATCCGGAGACTAGAAAGTGGTGGGGGTGGGAATGTCACTGATTTGCTGCCCTTTTCAGTGCCATGGCAATGGTTTGTGTAGTTAGTACAACTGCAGCTGCCGGGTCAGATTCACGGGCGCGTCAGCCACAAGTGATTCAGCACTTGCTGCCTGGCCACATGCCTGAACATGAACCTGGCAAGCCAGGGGAGCCCACAGGCGCCTTCCCCTCCCCCTCTCCCCCTTCCAGCTTCAAGGAGCTGCTTCTAGCCATCAGCCTCTTGACTGTGCCTCTGGGAGCAGGGGAAGGGGATGGGAGCATGGGCCCATCCCTGGGGATTGCTGCACATCCACCTGAGGGTGGGGGGTGAGGGTGGGCATTTTCCAGGAGCCTGACGCATGCTGTCAGTTTTGAGGGCTGCATGTGGACCAGCAGGGAGCTCAGCCCATCCGTGAGCAGAGCATCTGGGAGGGATTAGCTGCACCCCAGGGAGAACTTGCTCAGAAGGGAGGGTCCGGGAGAGCCGCGCCGCAGCTGTGAGGGGCTCACACAGGCGGGCAGGGAGGAGAGGCAACTGTCACCCGATCTCCTCTCACTTGTGTTCCTGCTTGAATTGTGGGTTGGATTTAAACCCCAGGCAGTTTAGAGAGCTTGCTAGAGTCAGGTACTATGAAAGCACCTTAGCCCAGACCCACAGTCCCCTGCTGTTTCCATCCTCAGCTCCCCACAATGCTGCTGCCAGCCCCGGGCTCCTCCCATGCCAGCTGCAGCTACTGATCCCCTCCAGTCAAGAAGAAAAGCGGGAGGGAGCAGCTGTCCGTCCCCCCCAGCCATTCCCAGGTGGGCTGGGTTGGTGAGGACACTGGAAATACCCATAGCGGGAGGTTGTGTCCCGCTGCCTCATTTTGCTGAATGATCCCCATGACTCCAGTCCAGCATCTCTCCATCCAGACAGCAGCAGAGCTGACCACTTCCTGCAGCTCCCACAGGTTTAAAACCCAACGCCTCCCACAGAGCCTTTAACCTCTAAAGCACCAGCCTGAATCCTAGTGAGTGACTGGGCCAGTGCGGGGTGTCTCAATGCATTTCCTAACAGGACTGTGTCTGCTTTACAACCCCCACCCTCAAAGCTGACACTAGACCACTTCCCTGGCAGCCTCAGCAGAGAGGCCAAGGCTGGACTGGATCGTGGACACATGACTCCCCTCTCAAGCTTTTAGGCAGTGATCTCTTGGATAAGGCACTAGGCTTAGAGTCAGGAGAATCCTGCCTCAGCTGCTGATGCAGCCCCGGCATACTGGACATTCTGGTACTTCTGGGAACCGCCGGGGCCCACCCGCACCTGTGTGATCCCATCCATCCAGGTATGATCTCAAGTGGCGCAGGTGAGACCGGACAAAGCCACACCTGGTTTTTGTCTCACGACTGGACACGGGACAAGCCAGAGACAAATAGGGCCGCCCAGCTTACCACGGGACAAATGGCCGGCCTATTGCTGGAAGACCTTTCGTCTCCTGGAGAAAGGCAGAATGGAAGTCCAAGCCGGACAAATTCAGCTGAGAAATACAGCACCGATTTGATTTAACAGTGCGGGTAATCAACCATGGGGAACCAACTCCCTAGGGAAGGTAGGTCATGGAGTCTCTGTCTTTTGATGGCTTCAGATCAACACTGGCTGCCTTTCTGGCCGAGACGCTTTAACCAACCACTAGTTGTGGGGCTTGATACAGGGATAACTAGGTGAAATTCTCCGGCCTGTGTGGTTCAGGAGGTCAGACTCGATGATCTAAGGGTCCCTTCTGGCCAAAATCTATGAAATCTCTGACCTTGAGCCAATCACTTTCCCTCTCCATGCCCCCCACCCCCTCGCAGTCTTGTCTATTTAGACTGGAAGCTCGCTGGCGCAGGGACTGTCTCTTAGACCAGGTCTACTTTGGCTGGTATGATAATGTCGGCTGGGGTGTGATTTGTTTTTAAGGACCATTTTATATCCGCAAAAGCCCTAGTATGGACAAAGTTATACTGAGAAAAAGTCCTTTTACTAGGGTAGCTAATTTTGTTTCAAGGAACTGGTATAAACTATACCGGCAAAAGCGCACTGCTGTTTGTAGACGCTGCGTCTGCTCTAGGATGGCTTGAGGGTACCACTAAACCTTTTTTAGGGTAGGCTAGACCTAAATCACACCCCCCTGCCCCCGCCAGCTGATTTAGCTATGCCAGCAAAGTCTCCAGTGTAGACACAACTGTGCTGACAGACCAGAGCGTCTGTTGGCTCAGCTGATGTCGTTTAGGGAGCTGGCATTGCTAAGCTAGCAGAACTCCTTCTGTCAGCACATGCTGTATCTACACTATGCCAGCGTCAGCTGTGTAGTGTAGACGTGGCCTAAAAACTGTATGTCCAGCACTTACCACAATAGATGCCACAAATAACACACATGCTGTCTCTATCCTGAGGATAAATACGGTAATCCAGGGTCATTAACCCAGCACTTAAAAGCATAAAGGAGAATTTGACATTTAAAGGGCCTTGCTAGGTTTAATCCTCCTTTTGATCATCCCTGCAATACATTTCCTCCTTATCTGCAGCAGGGAAGCAGCCTGTCGCCTCTCAGCAAGAACCCTTCCCAACCCCATAACTCCCTACAAATGGCTTTTATTGTTCCCGCATCAGCATAATTGCTCGTGTCTTACCCCTCTGTAGAAACCTCGCCATCTCTGAAGCGCTGTAGGCAGGATGCGTCAGCTGGGATGAGCTGTTTTAAATATGTCCCTTTCTGTTGGGGAAAAAATGCTTCCCACAAGAAAGCATTTTTTTTTTAACCTCCTTAATTGGGTAAAGATGTTCTCTTGGCATATGAAAGAAACCACCAGCTGCAGAGATATAATAATGTGGGGTTTGTGGAAAGCAGAGGAGAAATAGGCAAGAACTGTACAGGGACCTTGCTCTCCAACTAGAAGTTATTTTGTAAAAGTGATGACTGGCTTACAGGATTGGAAAATGAATCTCATCAGCATAGTTGTAAATTAATTAGAGCGGGATCCTTGTCTTTAAACCTTCCCACCCAGCAGGACCTTGGCATTACACTAATAAATTCCCAGCCTGAAAAAGCTACATTAAAAAGAGTTTTAAAATTTACAAATCAATGAATGCCAAAGATTGCCTGTATCTCCTTAACTCTGCCTTGGCCCCTTTGAGACAGTGTTCTGTGGCTGTCTGGAAAATGGTGCCCCAAGCTGCCATTTCTTTGTTTTGCAAATTCCATACCAAAAACTACATTAAAATAATGTTAAAGTTGCAAAGTCAAGCTCTTGAAAGTCAGGAAATGCCAAAGAGAAGGTTGCCTGTAAAACTCTGTCCATATCTATGGTTTCAGAGTAACAGCCGTGTTAGTCTGTATTCGCAAAAAGAAAAGGAGTACTTGTGCATTGCGTGATTAGGGCAGGTCAAAAGTTTGCTGCTGACAGGTTATTTTGGTGGAAAATTGGGTTTTTGATTAAATGATTTTTTTCATGAACAGTGTCTCCTTCCCTTGGTAAATTTCAGTTTTTTAAAACATAAAACAAATGCCCCCAAACCAGAAAGTTTTTCAGCCAACCCAGGAAATATTTTGATTCGGAAATACCGCTGCAGTCCTTCATGGGTTTTGTAGCCCGGGTGCCTCATGTCATTATTCTCTGCTAGGGGCTGGCCTCCCCAGTAAGACAACATCGCCCATGGTGTACCAGGGCCAGGGACTCCCATCATGCAGTGAGGCGACTGCCGTGCATGCCCCAAAGAGTTTACAATTTAAGCTCAAGACATCAGATGGAGACATCCCCTTCTCATTGTCCAGCATGTGCACTGAGTGAGGCAGGAGGCTTGAGAAAAAAAATGGAATGTACTGATGCAATTAAAGACGGTCTCAGTGTATAGATCAAAATGGGCAGAGCTGAGGTTCCATGAAGTGGTTTTCACACAGGTTTTTGTATCAAATTTTCGAGGTTTTTGATTTGTAAAAGGAAAAGCACCAAACCAAAACGATCCTGCCGGGTTTGCTAAACATCGCAGTAGAACAGCTCTTGCCGTGGTAAGGGATCCAGGCTCAGATCTGCCTCATGGCCTCAAAGATCCTATGGAAGGAGAGAGGGAGCCTGAACCATGAATGAGCTGAGCTTCTCGGGGATAAGCTGATGAGAGGTGAAATGTCGCCACAACGCCAAAACCTCACCATGCTTAGGGTTACCAGATGGCAACTGTGAAAAAACGGGACGGGGGGTAATAGGCGCCTATGTAAGAAAAAGTCCCAAAAAACAGGACTGTCCCTTTAAAAATGGGACATCTGGTCACCGTAACCAGGCTGGGCCTTGAGGAGACCCCTAGGCCGAAGCCCATGGGCCCCTGGGGCTTGAGGTGACCCCCCCCCAGCTCTGGCTTCCTGGGGCCTGAGGCAACCCTCGCCCCTGTCTGGAGCCCATGGCCGTGATGGCCTTGGGGCGGCCCAGAGTCCATGCCTCCCCAGGGCTTGATGCAACCCCAGGCCCCCGTTGGCCCTGGGGTCTCACAAGGCTCCAACCTCTTGGCTGAGCCCCTCCCCCTCAATCCCCCCTCCAGGATAAAACCTCCCTCCCCGCCTGAGTGAGCCCCTCCCCCTCAATCCCCCCTCCTGGCTAAAACCTCCCTCCCCCCTGACTAAGCCCCTCCCCCTCAACCCCCTCTCCTAGCTAAGCCCCTCCCCCTCAAGCCAGCCCCCCCCCCCCCCGACTGAGCCCCTCCCCCTCAATCCCCCCTCCTGGCTAAAACCTCCCTCCCCCCTGACTGAGCCCCTCCCCCTCAATCCCCCCTCCTGGCTAAAACCTCCCTCCCCCCTGACTGAGCCCCTCCCCATCAATCCCCCCTCCTGGCTAAGCCCCTCCCCCTCAAGCCAGCCCCCCCCCGTGAGCCCCTCCCCCTCAATCCCCCCTCCTGGCTAAGCCCCTCCCCCTCAAGCCAGCCCCCCCCCCCCCCCCGTGAGCCCCTCCCCCTCAATCCCCCCTCCTGACTGAGCCCCTCCCCCTAACTCCTCCCACCAATGAGGGCTCCGCCAAGGCCTCGAGCGAAACGGCCCCGCTCTTGGTCAGCCCGCCCCAAGCCAGCAGGAGACACCAATGAAACGCAGGGGTCGAGGCTGACCTCCAATCAGAGCCCAGAAGCAGACAGGTTGGAGCAGGACGGCGCGCCAAGGAGTTGACAGGCAGTCGGATGAGCCAGTGAGCATGGCCAGGGCACGGATTCGCTGGTGAGCGAATAGCTAATAGGATTAACAGGCAGGAATACGAGCCAATCGTAGTGAAGAATTTGTTGAATGACGTTGATCTTAACCAATGGAGTGTCGGAAGCAGCAGAAGAGCTACACGGTCAGGCCAATCAACGCCCAGAGTTTATTGACTGACGTGCAGACTAACCAATCAAGTGTCTGAAGCGGCATAAGCGTTGAGCAGATAAACCAATCAGGATCAAGGGTGTTTTGAGTGACGTTCTGATTAACCAATGGAGTGTCGGAAGCGGCTGAAGCGAGCCAATGGCTTTCTGTAGAAGAAGGCGGAGTCTGTGAAAGACAGTGAAGATGGGCGGGAAGCCGCTTAGATAGACAGCAAGCTTAGCCAATCAGCTCGGTGGGCGGGAGGACAGACGAGATTTGCAGCCAATGGAGCGTGGTGAGGGCTATGATAGGCAGGAGAGCGGCCGAAACAGCGCGGCGGGCAGGAGATGGCTGAGCCAATGGCGACGGAGGGCGGGGTGGCAGTTGGCCAAGCGAAAGGACTGGCCAATGAGCGTCGAGGGGGCTCTGAGTGGCGTGGGGCCGGCCCAATAGGGGCGTGTCCGGGCACAGGCTCCGATTCAGGCGCCATGTCGCGGCGGCGGTGGCGGGGTCCGCAGAGCGCGGAGGGCAGCGGCCGGGGTGGGGAGATGGTGAAGATGGCGGCGGCCGGGGGCGGCGGCTCGGGCCGGTATTACGGCGGCGGCGGGGGCGCCGAGGGCGGCCGGGCCCCGAAGCGCCAGAAGACGGAGAACGCGGAGCAGCAGCAGCAGCAGCATGGCCCGGGGGGGGGGCGGCGGCCCCGGAGCGGCCGGAGGGGTGAGGGCAGCGAGGGGGCTGGCCAGGGGGATAAGTCCCCGGGGCGGGGACTGGGGGGTGAGTGGGGAGGCCCCTGAGGGGCGGGGCTTCATGGATGGGGGAGGGGCGGGGGCCCGAGAATGGGGGGGGCTCTGAGGGGGAAGGGGGACTGAGCAGCCAAGGGGGGGGCTCTGAGGGGGGCTGAGCAGCCAAGGGGGGGGCTCTGAGGGGGGCTGAGCAGCCAAGGGGGGGGCTCTGAGGGGGGCTGAGCAGCCAAGGGGGGGGCTCTGAGGGGGACTGAGCAGCCAAGGGGGGGGCTCTGAGGGGGGCTGAGCAGCCAAGGGGGGGGGGGGCTCTGAGGGGGGCTGAGCAGCCACGGGGGGGGGGGGGCTCTGAGGGGGGCTGAGCAGCCAAGGGGGGGGGGGGGCTCTGAGGGGGGCTGAGCAGCCAAGGGGGGGGGGGGGCTCTGAGGGGGGCTGAGCAGCCAAGGGGGGGGGGGGCTCTGAGGGGGGCTGAGCAGCCAAGGGGGGGGGGGGCTCTGAGGGGGGCTGAGCAGCCAAGGGGGGGGGGGCTCTGAGGGGGGCTGAGCAGCCAAGGGGGGGGGGGCTCTGAGGGGGGCTGAGCAGCCAAGGGGGGGGGGGCTCTGAGGGGGGCTGAGCAGCCAAGGGGGGGGGCTCTGAGGGGGGCTGAGCAGCCAAGGGGGGGGGGCTCTGAGGGGGGGGAAGGGGGGCTGAGCAGCCAAGGGGGGGGCTCTGAGGGGGAAGGAAGGGGGGCTGAGCAGCCAAGGGGGGGGGCTCTGAGGGGGAAGGAAGGGGGGCTGAGCAGCCAAAGGGTGGGGCTGCTGGGAATGGGACCCAGATGGGTCCTGGGCCGGGGGGGGGGCAGAAGGGCAGGGAAGTGGGAGAGGGCTGGATAAGAGGAGAATGGGGGGGGGTGATGGTGGAGAGGTGGTGGGGCCAGTGGGGGGGAAGGTGGGCAGGGAGATGGTAGGTGGGCAGATGGGGGACAGTGGGGTATGGGGCGAGTTCAGGGCCCAGAGGGGGACTTTGTCACCATCCAAACCCAAGGGAGAAATGGAGGGGTGGGGGGAGGATCTGGGCATCTTGGTACCTGCTGTTCTTGGCAGTGCCCATAGGCCAGAGACCAGACCCGCCCATAGGCCAAAGACGAGACCTGCCCATAGGCCAAGGCCTGCAGGGGAAGCTTGTGGGGATGGTGGTGTCTGGCAGCACACAGGCTCCTCCCCCCCCCCCCCCCATATACACTTTGCAGGTCTTTCTGTAGCGTTAGGTAGAGGGAAATAAAAAGATCGTTTGTCCAATGCATTGGGGGCTCAGTGCCTGGCATCATCTCTAGGGTGAAGGCATGACGCTTCCCTGCCACGTAGGGATTCACGGGGCTGTCCCTCCGCATTCTGGAGTATCTTCACTGACCCTAAAGCAGGGCCTCAAGTGGAGCTGGCAGATGGAGAGTGTCTCAGTCTACACGCCTCCAGCAGTCTGGTCTCTGCAGGGTTATCATCCCTGAATCCTCAAGGTCTCTCTTGGCAGTCAAAAAGGATATGTGTGTGTTTTCTTGTTTCAGTCACGTTAGCTTAAAGTTCTCAAAAACCCCTCTTCGTGCTTAAGGTGCAGACTAATGCAGGTGCTTACATATTAAGGCTATAAAATGTGAGCTTGAGTCAGACAGCATAAAACATCTTTTAAAATACTTATTTGCCTTGTGCCTTTAGGAAAACTATGATGATCCCCACAAAACTCCTGCTTCTCCAGTTGTCCACATCAGGGGGCTGATTGATGGTGTTGTGGAAGCTGATCTTGTGGAGGCCCTGCAGGAGTTTGGGCCCATCAGGTAAGGAAAACACATATTCATCAAGCGGGAAATTTGGATCCATGTATGATTCTGTACTAATTTCAGCCTTCACATTTCTTCTTGCATTAATTTTAGCTGGACACTGAAAACAATAGTAGTTAGTACAGTTAAATGTTAATTAGCCAGCTCTCCATTTGCTGTATGTTTGAAAGCTAACTTAAGTTCTCTCCTCCCTAGTTATGTGGTGGTGATGCCTAAGAAGAGACAGGCCCTGGTGGAATTTGAGGATATTCTCGGTGCTTGCAATGCTGTGAACTACGCAGCAGACAACCAGATCTACATAGCAGGGCACCCCGCATTTGTCAACTATTCCACCAGTCAGAAAATATCCCGCCCTGGAGACACAGATGATTCAAGAGGAGTCAACAATGTGCTGCTCTTCACTATCCTAAACCCCATCTATTCGATTACAACGGTGCGTGGTGGTTCTAATTCCAGGTTCCCTTAGCGTGACAGACCTCTCTAACCCTGGGCAATCTGAGTCCATCCTTGCAGAATGCATCATAGCCCAAGTACTTGATTGCATATACCAATGCAAGAGGAAGTTTGAGACATGTTGGAGAATTAACCCACATCTGTTTGTGGTCTTGCTTTAAGTATCTGAATTAGTTTGTGCAAGCCCGCCTAACTTAGAAATGGGATATTCTAAGGTAAATGCAAGGGAATAATGATTACACTGAATCAAAATGAGAGTGTATATTGCAGATTTGGATGAAGAAAAATTACTAGCTAGCCATGTAGAATATCTATGCATGCTGTGCAAATTTTGTAGCTATAAAACCTCAATCCTCAGTTGCAGTGATCTTGCTATCCCAGTGCTTTTGAATGCAGACTGTCAGTTGTAGCCACATCTTGTGATGATGCTGCAGGAAAGGTCTGCTGCAGTCTGCTTTCTAGAGCTGAAAAGCTAGGCTGTTGTTGCAATGTCATTTCTTAAACTCTTCTTAAAGTCAGGTTTCAGAGTAACAGCCGTGTTAGTCTGTATTCGTAAAAAGAAAAGGAGTACTTGTGGCACCTTAGAGACTAACCAGTTTATTTGAGCATGAGCTTTCGTGCATCCGATGAAGTGAGCTGTAGCTCACGAAAGCTCATGCTCAAATAAACTCGTTAGTCTCTAAGGTGCCACAAGTACTCCTTTTCTTCTTAAAGTGTTTCCTATATTATCTTGTCTCTTTCCCTTCCACAGGACGTGCTGTATACCATCTGCAACCCATGTGGTCCTGTGCAAAGGATTGTTATCTTCAGGAAGAATGGGGTCCAGGCCATGGTGGAATATCCTTTTTCACGTGCTCTTCAATGTTTGTCCATATTTTCCCGACTAAAGTTGATCCTAACTTAGTGTTGAGTTCAGACTGAACTGTTGAAGTGTGCAGATTCTAGCAGATTAGAAACCCTCTCACTCCAGTGCTTTCTTGTCAGGATGCTTATACTTCAAGTGAGAAGTTATTTTGAATGTAGGCACAGGGGACTTGCATCTTGTATGTCCTTAACAAAAGATGCTTAATTTAGAAATAATATGAAAATTCACTACTCTTATTGTGGGTGTCCCTTAGTGACTACAGCAAGCAGCTGAGAGCAACAATGTTCTGTACTCGCTTCTACTATTGACTATTTACTCTGGACAAGAGTACTTTGATCCCTCTGCCTTTAAATCTCCAGCAACAAAAGAGAGATGATGATTATACTCGGGGGGGGTGTATGGTTTGTAAAGTGTTATGCAAGCACAAAATGGTGTATGGAGCCCTTTTAACAGCAGAAAAAAGCAGGCAGCAGACATTAGCAACCTGCATATGTGAGGATCTCCTCATGATTGGATCAATTATCCTGCTCCTAAAGAATTGCTACGCATGTCTGTACTAAATATGCTAAGTATTCTAAAGATTTCCTTAATGTACTAAACGTTTGACTCTGTGCAGAGTGCGCAGAGAGCCAAGGCATCTCTGAATGGTGCTGATATTTACTCTGGGTGTTGCACTCTAAAGATTGAATATGCCAAGGTAAGTGTAACTGAAAACATGGATAGGTACTTGATGAGTTGCACCTGTCAGTATGTTGGATTGAATGCAGAGCATGTGCACAATTATATAGCAGAGTTGTGGAAAAGCTAGCTTAACTCTCTCGAGCTCCAACTTTTTTCACAATTTTGTCCTCATCGAAAATACAGACCTGTACCTCTGTGTGGATGTAAAAATAAACAGGGAGACGACGTTAGAGCAGGAAACTTTGGACTCCTGCTTTCTCCTTACATCCTTGGGAGGAAGAGTTTTCTTCTAGTGGTTAGATCAAGAGAATGGGATCCAGGACTCGTGGGTTCTGTACGTGGTTCTACCACTAACTTCCCATGTGAGCTTGAGCAAGTCACTTCTCTTTTTTTTTAAAAAAAAAAATGGGAATAATTATCTAACTTTTGAGGAAGCTGTAAGGCTTATTTAGTGTGAAGATTGCTTTGAGATCCTTGAGTGAAAGATGCAGTAGCATGGCCATCTCCTGTAGCTTTTTAAATTGTTCTGTCCTGCCTAGAACTCTCACCATGCAAAATTGAGTAATGGTAGGGGTGGTTGTTTTTGCAGCCCACACGTTTGAATGTGTTCAAGAATGACCAGGACACCTGGGATTACACAAACCCTAATCTCAGTGGACAAGGTAACCTTGATGGACTGCTTTGTAACTATACACAAACTTTGCTTGTCAGTTGACTCGCGCACTTCATATCTGACTCATGTTATGTAATGCCATTGGCCTGCCTCCTAACTTCAGGTACCTAAATTCAAACATGATGTAAGCCAATGCAAAACGGGGAAGAGTGCTTGTTCAGTTTATCTTAAAATCAAACATTTGTCACCAGGGAGTCTCACAGGTGGCTTATGCTATGTATTTGCTGCCTAACTTCATCAGTTAAATGTTAGGAATTAAGGAACCCTATGCATAAGTGGCTTAAGGAGTTTCTGGGCAAGGGTAGTCTTCAGGGGCAAGCAAGGGCTTAGTGCCACTGCTTTCTTACATGGGAGATTTACAGCTTGTCAGCTGATGCAGCTACAGGCTGTTTGTGCCTCACTTTCAAAACTGAGCTCTGTTACTATTGCTAGTCTTTTCATTATGCTGGAAAGTAACAAGAAAATTCTCCTTGAGCTGTTGGATAGTTATCACACAGCTAAAGGATAGTGGAATGTGGGGCTGGGTTATAATTCACAGGTGGGTGGGTGAACATTTTATACAAATGTAACTTGAACATGGAGGGAAATGCAAAAATCTGTAAAAGACTGTCTGCTCCCATCTTTGGAAGCATTGAGGAACAGATCCCTTTCCTTTCCAAACTGAGTGCTGCAAATTAGTTACACAGAATCTGTGTGATGCCGAAAGTGATATGTATTATTCAGATTGCAGCCATAGATCTCTACTTCATACTGTTACAATTATGGTCAAAGCTTATCTAGAAACCCCTTGCTTGGGTTTTTGAAACTTATGCATACTGTGTGGAGGAGTGTGAAATAAGCAGCTGGTGTTGAGTTACTGTTTGAGCAGCTCTCGCATCAGTTGAAGTGGTTGCATCTTTTATGTTTCCCTGTATTTTTTTTTTTTTTTTAAAAATGGTACAATCTGCTTGGCAGTATTGTCTTGCTTCGTGTTTTAAAACCAGGGTGTGGAGCTATTTGTGGTCCCAGCTGATACGAGTTGAGAGGGTCCCTCCAAAATTGGGTGTTTTCCCTTCAGAGAGGTTGCTTTTGTCCCCTCTAAGGAATCTTGGGAAGGCTACTTAGGACTCCTGCCAGTCCCTACCATGCTGTATTATTGCCTCAAAAGGCAGTTCTTCCTACTCATTTCATGATGAGACGTGCAGCCTCCAAGGGCCCCTGCGCAGTGTGGCCCAAGGTGCTGAGTAAGTGCCTGGCAGGCTGGAGTAACTCCCACGTGGTGGACACCCCTGTTTTTAAAAGATGAAAACTTACTAAGATACTGAAGCAAGCAATGGCATTACATGACTTAACAAAAACATAAACAAATTTCTCCTCCAAGGTACATAACTAGAAGATGTGCAGAGCCGCAGGGGCTAGTTGCAGGGCTGTGCATTTATTTAGATGCATCTTGGCTTTCTTGACATGAGGCTGGGAAACGAGGGTGGTGTATTATCCTGGCCTTTCCCAGCTCTGAGCAGTTATTACATATAACCCTGGGGGACCGTACTACAGTGGACGTCCCGAATTGGCTGTGGCCTGCCTCTGCACATTCCTCACACCACACAGTGTAGAAATCTCACTAGCTCTTCTTGGAGAAAACATGCATCATCCTTACGTACCAGAAACAGCAGCAGATTGAGCTCATTACATCAAGAACACAACACCGTGGTCCAAGAAACATCTACAAGCACAGAGAGAGAGAGAGAGAAAGAGGCGCACCATGCCACAGCAGACATTATTCTTACTAATCAAAACCAAACAAAACTCTGAACCCAAGAATGTACACAGAACTAGGAAACACAGAACAGAGGGTTCTCAAAACAAGTCCACCAGCGCATTTCGGAGAATGGAATAGATCTCAGTGGCCATCCAAGACATAGGATGCTCTCCATATCAACATGGTTTGGTTTGGGAGGGCAGTTTTTTTGTTATACTGCTTTCCTGCAGTCCTCAGCTGCCAACATATCAGCGCCAAGTGGAGACAAAAAAACCAAAAACAAACCAAAGGCACACAGATACCTAAGAGGCTGTAGCTGGGGTGTGCAGTCTGGTGCATGCGTGCATAACGGGGGCATTTGACCCAAGGCACATTCCATTACAGAGGAGACACGCACACTGGAGAACTACACAGAGCCAGAAGCACCATTTTGTTACAGCACCACACAAATTCAGGAGATGAAACATGGAAGGAACACTCTCATTTATACACCTTTATGTCCTCTTTCTTGATATCTTCTGAGGACAAAACATCTGTGAGACCTTTTAAAGATTTTACTTTAAAAAAAAATTTGTAGCAGTTTTGTGCCTTTGACTTGTATTTATGACTCTGAAACCATGTGATGCAGGGTCGCAGTGTATGTTTGATGGGACGCCATCTTTCAGAACTGTGCTAACTCACTGTTGAAGCGTCCAATGGTAAGAGAAATACAGAATTTTTATGTGACAATGGACATTGTACTGTGTACTCCTGCTGTAAGTAGCCCTTTTCAATCTTTGTAATGACTGATTGTTGGAATAAACCTGTATGAAACTCAGTTGTGTTTTAAAAAAACAAAGAAACTGTACGGTTACATGAATGTTACGCATTGTATATGATGGCTCATTTTAACTTATTACTACTGTTGCTTTGCTACCATGCTTGTATAAGTCTCTCACTTACTCCCCCTTCCTGTGTTTGGGTGGGGAGATATTTTGCCTTATTTTTTTTTCCATTGCTATAAAGAACTAGCAGTGTCCTGGAGGCCGGTGTACTTCAGTATTGTTTCAATCACGAAATCAACTGGGACACTCTTCCTTTTGTTTTTTTTCCCTTGTCAGTCATCCTTACTTGTAATCCGCTTTGAAACGCGCCCAGCTCTCTAGTCAGGTGAAGCTGGGAAGTCCTGAATTTGTTCTAAGCATTTAACTCAGACACAGATTGCGTTACAAGATGCTGTAACTTGTCTGTGTAGGTTCAGAAATAGGAGTTGTAGTCATGACTGTGTGGCGGTAGTTCTAACAAATGAAACTGCAAATGTGTGTCCTACAAACTAATCTCTTGTTAAAATAGGCCAGTCTGGCCCATTAGCCTAGGGCAGTGTCATGTTGTAGATCCGTGGCTGGGATCTCAGCAGAGACGGCGCTGCCCCAGCCAGAGGGGTCTGTAGTCTGTGCTTGGAGCAGGGTTGGAAAACTGGAGGGAACTGGATCCAACCCTCCTTGGCTTTTGAGGAGAGTCAAGCCTCATAATACCAGGCCTTAGGTGAAGTGGAGGCCCTGTGGGAGAGAGGAGTTTAATCTCCCCCTACCAGACGACCCTTAAAATGTTGGAGGGAGTTGTTGGCTAGAAAATGGTTTAAACCTCCTGGGCAGCAGGGGTCACACTGTGATTTAAAAGAAGCTAGGGACTTAAATGACTCTGGTAGCATACAGGTAAACCCCAGGTGTACAACCGAGTGAAGTATTGTTCCTCTCTGGTTACATTTTTAACCCATCCTTCTTTCTCTAGGGGATCCTGGTGGTAACCCTAACAAGCGTCAGAGACAGCCCCCTCTCCTTGGGGACCACCCTGCAGAATATGGTATGGATCTGGTGTGCAAGCCAGCTTCAGTGGGAGTGTCTTGCTCTAATGTTAATGGCTCTCACGTGTTGCCTCTACTCCCGGTGTCTCCACAGGAGGACCTCATGGTGGATACCACAGTCATTATCACGATGAGGGTTACGGTCCTCCGCCACCTCACTATGAAGGGAGAAGGATGGGCCCTCCTGTTGGTGGCCACCGCAGGGGACCAAGCCGCTATGGCCCTCAGTATGGACATCCTCCTCCCCCTCCTCCGCCCCCAGAGTACGGCCCTCATGCTGACAGCCCTGTGCTAATGGTGTACGGCTTAGACCAGTCCAAGATGAACTGTGATAGGGTCTTCAATGTCTTCTGCCTCTATGGGAATGTAGAAAAGGTGAGAGGGGGAAATTAATGGCTTGTTCTCGTGGCCTTGTGTAGACTGATATCTTTGATCCTTTACACGTGTCTGGCAGAGTTTTGGTTCCTGTGCTCGGGCTTGTGATTTCTGTTTCTAGGTAGCCTTACTTGCTTCCCACCAATTCTGTTGGGCTTGGCTTTGAAATTGGTGTTGTGCAGTTTGGCTGTGAAACCAAACTCCTTTACAGTGTCCTGTGATCTCTGTTTGAGCAAACAGGGCTCAAATAAGCCAGAAGCATAAATCTGTTATGCTGGGGCTATGGGATAGCTCCTTGTTCGCAAACAGTCTCTAGCGGGCTAATTGAAAATATCCCCGGTCTCTGGAGACATAAGGTTGACTGGAAGAGTGCAGTGATCATGGAAGAGTTTGTGTCTTCAAAGTGGTGGGACATGGGGGTTAAGGAATGGGTGGAGCAATCCACTAAACTCAAGTGAATTAAGAAGCAGAGCTTGAAAGCTGGCTCTGAAATGGATCAGTCTGAAGCAGTTTAGTTTAAATGTGTAGAACCCAGGTTGTTTGCAGCGTTGTAGCCGTGTTGATCGCAGGATATTGCAGAGACAAAGTGGGTGACATATCTTTTACTGGACGAACTTCTGTTGGTGAAAGAGACAAGCTTTTGAGGTTACACAGACCTGAAGAACTGTGTAAGTTCAAAAGCTTGTCTTTCACCAACAGAAGTTGGTTCAATTAAAGATATTGCCTCACCCACCTTTTCTCTCAAACCCATGTGATCTTTCTAAATTTCCCCTCTAATGAATGTAAACATCCTGTGCTCACATCAAGAGTGTGTTGTATCTTAGGTGAAGTTCATGAAGAGCAAGCCAGGCGCAGCCATGGTGGAGATGGCAGATGGCTATGCTGTGGATCGAGCAATCACCCACCTCAACAACAACTTCATGTTTGGACAGAAGCTGAACGTGTGGTGGGTCTCTTTCCAGATGCTTTGTGGTCTTGATGTCTGGTGAGATCTTAGTGGGGAGCTTGATCCCGAGCAGAAAGCTATGCATATAGTGACAAGCTGTGCCTTTCTCTGCTTGTAGTGTATCCAAGCAGCAAGCCATCATGCCTGGTCAGTCGTACGGGCTTGAGGATGGCTCGTGCAGCTACAAGGACTTCAGTGGCTCTCGAAATAACAGGTTTTCGACCCCAGAGCAGGCAGCAAAGAACAGGATCCAACATCCCAGCAACGTGCTTCACTTCTTCAATGCTCCTCTGGAGGTGACAGAAGACAACTTTTATGAGGTAAACTTTATTAGACTGTACAGTTGCCCTCAGCTCTTCACTGTCTGATTAACATTCTTCCCTCTTCTTCATGGTACAGTCTCAGATTTAAGTCTCATACCTTGTTTTTGCGTACAGTTCCTAGTTTGGTGTGGAGCTCCATCCTGATGGACTCTCCTGGGTTCTAGTGGAAAGGATACATTCAGTAATAATGAGCTTAGATGTAGATATTGTTCCTGTGTGGCTAGAACATGAGATGGGACCCAGTTTTCCTGGGTAACCCTTTTCCACTGAATCATTATGACTTGCTCAGGGTCACTTCCCATCTCTTGTCTTGCCAAACAAGAATTTTGACCTCAAATGGTGGTCGAGGCTTAATTTGATGAACTACTTTGAGAACTTGAGGGGATTGTCACTCAACGAGCACGTGTACGCACAAAGCAGAAGCCTTCCATGTTGTGTCTTAGTGAGTTTTGCTCTGTGTAAGTGGTGTTCTTTCATAAGGCACAGCATGCGGGGTTATGCTGTAAATTGTGAACGTTTCCAGTGACCCATAGCGTGTGTGGTTTGAAAAAAAAGCAAAGGTAAAATTCTCATACAATAGCTGTTTTGATATGATGCCCAAACTATTCAGTGGTATCTTTCTGAACTGGAAAAACTCTTGCAACTTTTTAACTGGAGCATTCTGATATAGGTACTGTAATGAGCAACCAAAGTGTCTAATTAGTTGGAGTACATGGAAGGGTGTTAATTATTTGTATTAGCATAGCACTGAGGAGCCTGCTCATGGATCTGGATCCCATTGTGCTAAGCGAGTGATAAATTTGTAATCTATTGGCCTTGATGAAGTTTGGCTTATAGATGATTGAGCTGTATTTACGCTTTGATTCTCAAAGCTGTTGTGTTGCTATCTCTGAATACTTGTCTGTCTTCCCATTAGATCTGTGATGAGCTGGGAGCGAAGAGGCCAGCTTCTGTCAAGGTGTTTTCAGGAAAAAGTAAGTAAGCCTTTAAACATGGTGAAACTTCCCTTAGGGGCTAGGGAAAAATGGTTGCTTAGTCAGAGGTGAGCTTCTAACTAAGGGGGCAACAAAATTGTATTGGGAACCCTTGGGGATGCTTGAGAGTGGCTGTTTGACGGTCAGGTCCAGAATGCAGGTTTCAGTGCACTCTTACTCCTCCTGCCAGTAAGGTTGGGGCACAGGTGATAAATAGCGTGGTACTGCTGTGTTTGAGTGGCACACCCAGCTTTAGTCATTAAGAGTTGCAGTCTTGAACTGCGGTTTAGAGCCTTAGCCAGCAATCCTTTATTTAGCAAGCTGTCCACAGATACAGGGAGATGAGAATGAACATGCATTAGCAGAAGTTGAATTATTCTGCTGAGCAAGCGTGGCTCCCCATGATTTCCCCGTATTACACTGCCTTTCCATCAGAGGACTGGATTAGGGGATGGGAAGACGAATGAGTACCTGTGAACGGACCCCTGTGTGCATGATTTGGACCTGAGCATATAAAAATGGGGGGTGGGTCAGGAAATGGCTTGAGTGGAACCAATCCCGTTAGACTGCTAGATTCAACCCAACAGATTTTTACTGGGTTTGGTGTGTGGGTGGCTGGGTGGTGTTGGTGGTCTGTGATAGGAGGTCAGACTAGATGGTATCCCTAGCCTCTGTTTGCCAGAAGCTGGGAATGGGCGACAGGGGATGGATCACTTGGTGATGCCCTGTTCTGTTCATTCCCTCTGGGGCACCTGGCATTGGCCACGGTCGGAAGACAGGAGACTGGGCTAGATGGACCTTTGGTCTGACCCAGTATGGCTGTTTAGATGATCTGGTGATCCCTTCTGGCCTTAAACTCTGACAATTAACGCCTCCCTCCTTAGGAGTAAATGCAATAATATGCATTTAATGGGGGTGTAACTGCTCCCTCTGAGCTGCTGTTGCATTGCATGAAGCGTCCTCTGCAGTGTTCCCGGTCCAGGTGTCAGAGGCCGATGAGAATGGGGCCCAGAGCTCTTGTATAGCAATGTGGAGCATTAGCATGTGCTGTTCTACCTTGTCCTGCTTGTATAGTGATGTACGCACACTTGTAACCTCCAGTGTTCCGTCCAGGTGAAAGAAGCTCCTCTGGTTTGTTGGAATGGGATTCAAAAAGCGATGCGCTAGAGACCCTGTCATTCCTGAACCATTACCAGATGAAAAATCCAAGTAAGCTGTGCATGCACTCAAGCTTTGGGGGCCTCTTGTCTTAATCTGTGAGTCTGGGTTCAGGAACAGGGGACAGTGATGGAGCATATGCTTTCCTGTTCTCTTTGACAGTCATCTGTAATTCTGTCCACCGCCAGACTTGGTTAAACTAGAGTTACGATTGCTGATGCTTATCGCAGCTTCCCATACGAACAACTGTAAGCATCAGCCGAGAGTCTTAACAGGATGTGGTCAGAAGCCTGGTCCAATAAATACTGTGGTTCGTTGTCATCTGAAATTGCCATGGCTTCTGTCAGAGGGAGTTCCCATCTTCCCCACTTCACGCCTCTGTTTGAACTGAAATTCAGCATGCTGCACTTAACAGACAGTGTGAGTGGGAGGGTGCATGGTCCTGCTGCCTAGGAGGGAGCTGGGACTCTCAAGGGTTTTATTCTCTGCACTGTCATTGACTTGCTAAGTGTCCTTGAACAACGTGCTTAATCTGTCCACCCATCTGCAAAAAGGAGATAATACTTCTAACCTCCCTGAGGGCGGGATGGGCCTTAATGCATATAAAGAGCTTTTAGAGCCTTCTTACCAAAAGGTGCTAGACATGAAAACGTAAATCTCTGGGGCAAAAAAATAAACCTTTATCCTGTTTTGTTCTGTCTTAGATGGGCCGTACCCATACACGCTGAAACTCTGCTTCTCAACTGCTCAGCATGCCTCATAAGCGCTGCCCAGGTTGGGCCAGGAGCAGGGGATTCCTTCCGTTCTTTCTGCTGCCTTTCAAAAAGTTCTTGTATTCCTTTTTTTAATGCTCCAGTTTAGTAGAGGCTACCCATAGCGAAGACCTGTCAAGTGGGAGAAGTGAAGTGGTCTGTCTCCCAGATACCTTCAGTTTTTAAAATTATTGTACATGTGATTTGTTTTCCCGTTCCTATTTTGTGCTGCCTGTGTTACTGGCACATTTCAATAAAACAGTTTGGAAAATAAATGTTACCGGTGTTTGATCCTAAATATCAGAGTGGCATCAAGAGTATGTTCCCTTAGGCTCTTGCGGTTAGTAAACCGAGAATGGTCTGCGGCTTTGCCGTTCATTGTAGGGAACAAAGCAAGTCATAACTGAGAGCTTCAATTTGTGACATCACTCATCCGTGTAGGTTTGACGTGAGACTTTGTTAGTTTGAAACTAGCCCAAACCTTCTCCCGAGGTAAGGTGTTAATATCCAGAGCACCACTTGCATGTTCTTGTTGTTCCTCACTTTGTTTTTTCAATTTTTGAAGTGCTATTACTGAGAACTGTACTGCTAAATAAAGCTCGTTTTCAAAGAGAATTCACCGTGAGTGGGAAATGGAGATTTGTTTGCCATTAGATGGAAACCTTATGCCATAACTATGCATGGTGCTTTAGGTGGAAACCTTACCTTTTAATTTGTATAACATCTAAAAGCACGATGCATACTAATGGTAAGACAATGTCCCTTTCTGAGCCTGTATGATAGAGTAACACAGACTACAAACCGCAGCCACATGCTTGCCAATTAAAAGAAAACTGGAATCTGTCTTCTAAAAGAATTCCTGAGACAGATTTAGAGTGCATAATGAACGCTTTGAAATGTTAATTCATTGAGGAGGTTGGGATGATTATTTTTCGGGATTTTACAGACAACAACTTAAACAGATCTGGTGTTAAACAGAGCCTGCACCCCAACCCGCTGCCCCAGCCCTGAGCCCCCTTCCACACTCCAAACCCCTCTGCCCCACGCCGACTGCATGAATTTTATGTGCACCAATGTGGAGGTGATGTGTCACACACCACCTCCATGTTGGTGCACATAACACAATTCATTCCGCAGATGGGTGGGAAAAATTAGAGGGAACAGTGGTTGTGTCCCTGAACATCTTGGCTAACAGCCATTGATGGATGTATCCTCCATTAACTTCTCTGATTTTTTTTTTTTAACCCATTTATCCTTTTGGCCCTTCACAGCATCCCCTGGCAACAGGTTCTACAGATTGACTGTGTGTTGTGTGGGGAAAACACTTCCTTCTCTTATTTTTATTAGATGAGTCCTGGTTCTTGGAATATGTGACAGGATAAATAATTCATTTTTGTGATACCATTCATGGTTTTATAGACTCCTGCCGTATCCCCCCTCAGTCCCGGCCTTTTTAATCTCTCCTCAGATGGAAGCTGATTCATCCCCCTTAATCATAGACTATCAGGGTTGGAAGGGACCTCAGGAGGTCATCTAGTCCAACTTCGATCTCCAGTTTTTGCCCCAGATCCCTAAATGGCCCCCTCAAGGATTGAACTCGCAACCCTGGGTTTAGCAGGCCAATGCTCAAACCACTGAGCTACCCCTCTCCCTAAATCATTTTTTGTTACTCTTCTCTGTACTTTTTTCCAATTCTATCATCTTTTCTTTTTTCTTTTTTTTGAGATGGAGTGACCAGAACTGCATGCAATATTCAAGGTGCGAGATTTATACCGTAGTAATAGATTTTTGTCTTTTCTATTCTTTTCCTAATTGTTCATAACACTGTGAGCTTTTTTGACGGACGCCTGCATGTTGAGTGGATGTTTGCAGAGAACTATCCACAATGATTCCAAGACCTTTCTTGAGTGGGAACAGCTAGTTTAGATCCCATCATTGTGTATGTGTGGTTGGGATTATGTTTTCCAATGTGCATTATTGCCATTTTAGAACAGAACCATGAATCGAGATGCTTTATCAGGCACTGTAAAAGCTTTGCCAATGCAAGAAAATTCTGCCTCATTAAATGCTTTTTAACAAGAGTTGCACCTTTAACTTTAAATGTCTGCTGGGGATGTTTAATTTAAGACCATTAGGAACAGGTTTAAATTAAACTGCCCCAACTGTCTGGGCCCAATAACACCTGTCTAATATTGTGCCCTTTAATTAAACAAGCTGTCCCCCGCCCTTGCCAGAAAGGGGCTGGGAGGGGGACAGAGGCCCCGTCCCTCCCGCCCGGACGAGCGGGGAGGTTTATGGGGGGCTGCCAAAGGCTGGGTTCTTTTGGGCTGAGTGGGATGCGGCACGGGGGGGGGGGGGGGGGGGGGTCGACCTGGAGCAGTGGCTGGGCCCCCTCTGGGGTGCGGGGGGGGGAATGGGAGAGGTGAGGCCTGGGCCTCCCATGCTGCAGGGGCTGTATGGCACCGCCACCTCCCTTCCCCTCCCCTGGGGAGCCTCCTGCAGCTCCCCCATGGGCCTCTGCAGCAGTTGTTGGGTGCCACTTCCGCCTCGCTGGGTGTCATGGCGGACTGGCGCCCTTCCGCCTCTGTAGGTGTCATGGCGGACTGGGCACTTCCGCCTCGCTGGGTATCAGGGCAGAAGGGGGAGGGGCTGAGAACGGGCCGCCATCTTTCCTTCGGTGTGCCATTAGTTAAAATGGCGGCGGGGGCGGGGCTTCGCGTCAGCTGACGCAGGGCGGGGGCGGGGCTCGGCTGCTGCGCTGCCCCTGACGCGGCTGGTAGCGGTCGCAGCGCGAGGCCGGAGCGCCGGAGCCTTCGATGGCGGCGGCGGCGGTTGCTGGCTCCGTCCTGAGGGGGCTGCTGAGGAGACGTGAGGGACCGGGACGCTCTGACCCCTCCCTGACCTCTGACCCCCCCTCGCACCCTGACCTCTGACCCCCCCTCGGCGTGTCAGTCATGGGGGGCGAATCCCCCTCATGTCCAGCCCCCCCCAGGTTAGGAGCCCCCCCACACACTTCTCAGCCTGGGGGGGGCCCAGGGTCGCCCCCCTCCTGGGCGTGGCATGGGGCCTGCCCCCCCTCCTGGGCATCTTGTTCTCTCCTGCTGCCCCCCCCCCCCGATTTCATGTAGCCCCCCCCCCAGCTGCCGGTCCCCGGGGGCTCGAGGCGCCCTGGGGGTGTATGTGCCCCCCCCACTCCCCCCGGTGAACAGGTAGGTGCGTCTGACCGAGGCAGTGGGGAGCCGGTGGGGTGGAGCCCAGGCCTGGGCAACCCCGCTCCCTGCCTCGGTTTCCCCGCCTGTAAAGCGGGCACGAGGCCCTCGGCCTGCTTCTTGCGGCCTGCGGAGGCGGCGAGCTGGGCGCCGTTCTACCCGCGCCCGGCAGCGGGAGCTGTAAGCGGCCCGGGCGGACTCGCTTCGAAATAAGTCGGCGGGTGTCTGCGTGGATCGGCGGGCGGGTCTGGGCCCTCGAGAGGAAGGACGAACCAGCGGTTAAGGTGCTGGGCCGGGCCTTGACCCTCGGCTCAGGGTCTCCCCTCCCACCCCGCTCCGGTCCCCCTGTGTGATCTGGGGCAAGTCCCTTATTCGCACCGTTTCTCGGGCCTGGCCTGACGCTAAAAACTTAGGTTGACCCCCAGCTGTGTTGCGCAGCGGTGTGAAAAATCCCCACTCCCCGAGCCATGCAGTTACACCATCCTAACCCCCCCACTCCCCATATGTAGATAATTCGCCAGCTGACCTAGCTGCCACCTCTCGGGAAGGTGGGCTGCCTACGGGAGAACCTCTGCCGTCGGTCGTGTCTACGCCGAAGCGCTGCGGCTGTGCCCCGAAGCGTTTCAAGAGTCGACAAGCCCTCGGTTTTCCCAGTTGTACAATGGGAATACTAGCCCAGCCCTGCCCTCGCTCACTGCGGGATTGGGCAGTGCTCAGAATTAATAATTTTATTAAGATGATGTTGAAGTAAAAAGAAAACGGTACAGAGTTTAAGCATAGAAGTTTCTGGTTATCAGGGAATAAGGTGCAGGTTATCACGGGGTGCGAAATTCGGTTTAGGAACGGGTGGCGTAAGGAATATATAATCTGCAATCTCCCCGATTGGGGGTAAAAGTTTAACGGGTCAAAGTACAGACATTGAGATATGGGGGTATGTTGTCCATATAATGGCTATGTTCAGATGTGGAGTATAATGAGTGGATACGATGATGAGGATGGATTTATCCTCATTTGGTGGGATTTAATGTTCAGTGAGTTTATGGTTCCAGTTCATATGGTCCAATGGAAAAAGTCTCTCAGTCCCTTTCCCATAGTTGATGCACGATGTCGTACCGGCTCACACCTCCTGGTACTGTTGGTGGCCGGTGATGTGTTCGATGTAGATGTCCCTGGACCATCGGATGGTGTCCAAGACCATGATGCGAAGGGAGGGCGTGGTGGTGGCATAGAATTACTGAAGATAGCTAGATCGGGACCTGCTCTGATTCCCAGGGCTTCTGCTGGGTGCACATGTGTGGGAATCTTTCTGGAGAAAACATTTTCCAAACAGAGGCAAAGCAGGGTGCCCTGAGCATCCAGGCTCGGCCCTGGTGAAAGACTTGGGCAAGGAGTTACCTGTTGCCCAATTGCTTCTGAGTGCAAACAGATCTGAATATCTCTCTCCCCCGCCCCTCCAATGTGAACATGCTATTTATGAGCCAGACTCCGAAAGCCTGTTCAAAGGACACTAGGGGAAAGGTTGTGTCTCAGATAGCACTGCACTGATGTGCAGTGTTGAGTATTGTCCCAGGAATGCAGGGGGTTTTATGTCCCCCTTCTCTTACCTCTTCTGTCCAAACATCCTAAAGCCCTTTGTGGACACAAGTGGATTCAGCCTCACAGCCCTGTGAAGTAGCTCAGTGTCCTTGCTCTATAGTTGGGGAAACTGAGGTGCAGAGTGGGGAAGGGATTTGCCTGAGGTCACAGCACAGGTCGGTGATAGAACTGGCCCCGATAGGGATGGTTAGAGTGGAGGGCAAGGAGTCAAGCCTCCTGGGTTCTATCCCAGCTCTGGCAGGGGCGTGGTGTCTAGTGGTTAGAGCAGGAAGGGTGGGAATCAGGACTCCTGGGTTCTGTCCCTGGCTGTGGGAGGACAATGGTGTCCAGTAGTTAGAACAAGGGGGCTGAGAGTGGAGACTCAGGTTCAGTTCTTAGCTCTGAGAGGGAGTGTGTTCTAGTGGTTAGAATCAAGGGGGGTGTGGGGCTAGGACTCCTGGGTTCTCTTTAGTCTCTAAGGTGCCACAAGTACTCCTTTTCTTTTTGCGGATACAGAGTAACACGGCTGATACTCTGAACCCTTTCCAGATGTTGCAAGTCACTTCCCCACTTTATGCCTCAGTTTGCCCAATTTGCCAAATGCAGCTAAAATTGCTCCCCTGCATGTGGGTGGTGAGGATTAAGGCACTGCAGATGAACAGGGGAGCAGTCTGCTCGTTCACATACAAATAAAGCTGCCCAAGTTGTGGAGGTTTGAGATCCCCTAGGAAGGACTGAGAAAAGTTTGGGTGTTTTTTTCTGTGATAAAATTGGGGGAGAGGGACCACTGCATAAATAAAATTGCATAATAAATTCCACACCTAGAGGAAGATTTCAACAAGCACCACCTGGAAAAATGTAACCCACCCTCCTCCTTTTCTCAAACTACACCAGCTTCCTTATGTGCTCTGTGTTGCTCAATTTCCATGTAGCTCCCTGGTTAATTATTCTTCCAAACCCTCGCCTCTGCCAAGATGCATTGAGCATTAGAGGCAGCACTGAACTTTAATCTTTGTGTGGCAAGGAAAACAGAGGCTGTGACACTGTAACTTGGGTTCCACCATTTGGGCTGTGAAATTCTGACTCAGGCACTGACTTTCAAAAGGGCCAAGCCCAGAGCAGCTCCCACAGCAGTCAGTGCTGAATGTACCCATAGGCCCCTTTGTGCTGTGCAATATGCAGACAGTGTCTGTGTCGGAGCTTACAGATGAAATAGACAAGGAGTAGGAAGGGAAACTGAGGTATGGGGGAAAGGGATGTGCTTGAGGTCTGTGGCAGAGCCAAGAACAGAACCCTGTGCCCTATCCATTGGGCTGTACTGCTCCTCTTACGTTTACCAGTCTCTGCCCCATTTAATAGTGCAGCCCAGTACCCCCCGGGAATTCTCCTTTCCTGGGATCCCTGATGTGAATGGGCCATGTTTCTCTTTTCCCAGAGCCGTCCGCTCAGTTTCAGCCACTGCTTAGCTTCAGAGCCATGTCGTCAACCCCAGAGCAGCCCCATGCATCTCACAGCTATGAGACTCTGAAGGTGTCCAGGGTGCGGGAGAAAGTGTTCCATGTGGAGCTGAACCGGCCGGACAAACGGAATGCCATGAATGCAGTGTTCTGGAGGTAATCCTAGGAACGCTGGGCTGGAGGAGCCCTTGAGAGGTCCTCTAGCGCTCCCCCTCCCGCCCCTCTCTTCTGCAGCTAGATTGTATCCCTAGAAAACACAAAACAAGCAAGGGAAGGGAAGCAGCCAGTTGCTGGCTGTTCTTGTGCTGTCGACGGCACACGTTGCTCTGCCGGGCGGTGGGTGAACTGGGTCAAATCTCAATCGGATTTCTGCCCCAGTAAGCCCAGAGCCGAATGTGACAGCATCAGGGCGGGGCAGCATTGGAGAGCAGCGATTCTCAACCATTCTGGGATTAGGATCCATTTGTAAACCTTGATGGCCTGTCGTAACCCGGTAAATAGCCGTAGTGCTAAAAAAAACCCCACATCTGGCCTACTACATATTTCTTACCCTTGCTGTAGAATATACACACCAATGTGGTACGTACTAAGTACACCATGCGTACCACAGCAGTGGCTCCTGTCTCAAAGGGCTGGCTCGGCTCTGCTCCCCGTGTGGCAACCTGGGGTACGGGGACGCAGCGCCACTCAGGTTTGGCCCAACCACCCCTTTGTCATGATGGAGGGGTGGATGGGCCAAACTTGCAACAGTGTGCACCATGTAACAGCTCTCAGAGTGGGGAGCCGTGCCCAGCCAGCCCCACGGGACTGGAACTGCCATTGTGGGATGCGTGCATGGCAAACTCTGCAACCCTCCCACCCCACCCTGGGGGCAGGACACCCTCCCTCCCCCTACAGGCCTCCCGCCTGGCCATTTGACACATTCTAACCACCCAAGTTGCAACCCATGGGTTGAGAAACCCTGGAAAGAGGGGATGTGTCATGGGAGGAAGCTGTATTGGGAGAAGCCACAGCTGATTTCCTGAAATGACTGGGAGCAGTCTTGGTGAACTGGAGAGGACTGGTGAAAGGAGGGTTTGTGGTTAGGGGCTGGGGCTCAGAAGACCTGGGTTCGATTCCTGGCTCTGCCGCGGATTCCTTTTCCGCACAGCTGGCCTATAAAGCCCTCTGCTAAAGCAGCACGTTTCCTGGTGAGGTGCTGCCGATAGGATGTTCTTAGCTGGGGTCGCTGATGCTTTACCATCCTCACCCTGAGCCAGGATGTTTCCATCCCCCCGTTTTAACCTGTCTCTGATCCCACAGCACCCAAGAGATCAAAAACAAAGGTGGTTTTGATTCTCTTGCGCTCGTGCTGTGCCATCCTCTAAGCCAACTGTTTTTGCCCCGTAAGAGCCTTGTCCCCAGCTGACATCCAACAACTTGTTGGAGCTGGTGTGGTCTCAGCCTGGTGCCCGGCGGGACTGATGTCTGGATCAGCCAATGGGTCTGAGTCTGAACTCCCTTCTCGCCCCTAGGGGCTGGGTGCTCTCAAGAATTAAGGGTGAGGGGTTTTGTAATTTTTTTGGGATGGCTGAAGTAACTGTTCCTCTAGCGAGAGCCTGGCTGATCTCCCGTTGCTTTGATCCCTGCAGGGAGATGGTGGAGTGTTTTAACAAGATCGCCCAGGACTCAGACTGCCATGCGGTGGTGGTGTCGGGTGCCGGGAAGCTATTCACTGCCGGTAAGGAAACCCGATGTGCTGGACACGGGTGGAGCCTCGGACGAGTGGCTTATGTGTTGTGGAGATGGGGTGGGTTTCCTGCCGGCCAGAGGCCAGCTCCCGGCTTGCGATAGTGACCGGTCACTATGCAAGAGGTTCTTTCAGTGGACATTTTTGGGGTTAGGAGCTGCTGGGCCAGTCCCAGCATCGCCTCCCCCTAGCAGGACTACTCTGGTCTGAGCCAGGAATCACCTCCTGCTGGGCCGGGCCAGTAGAAGCCATCCTGGGCCAGTCTCCATGCATCTCCCCTGGGTGGGGCAGGTAGGAGCAACATCAGTTTCGGGTATGACCCCGGGGGCCCTGACCTCACCACTAACAGTCAGTGTCTTAGCAGCTGAGTGTCCAGATCCCTAGATTTGGGCATACAGGAGTACGGGGAGGTTGATCGTTACTCTTGTGATTGAAGTAGGGGTGTGTGTGATTTTTCCCTCCTACCCCCATCTCCCTGCCATAGGCATCGACCTCATGGAGATGGGCAGCGCGCTCATGATGGTGGAAGGGGATGACACGGCTCGCAAGGCGTGGAACATGCGCAAGAAGATCAGGGAGTATCAGGAGAGCTTCACTGTGCTGGAGAGGGTGAGGAAGCTCGGCAGGGACACAAGTACCTGTCCTGCCAGGAAGCTGTTCTTGCCTGGTGTGGACTAGGAGGGAAATGTTTGCTTATGCTAATCAAGTGTGTAGGAAATGCAAGTAGAAAGCAGGCCTTAAAGTCTAAACTTCAGGCTTCAGACTAGCTAAAGTTAAGTTTGTTAGGAGGAGTAAATAAAAAGTATAAAAGTATAATAAACTCCAGCCACAACCTCGGGTCGTGGTCATCAATATGTTTTCGTTTTAACAAGTGGTATAAGGGGAATTTTTACATGGTTTGCAAAATTTGCATTGATGCAAATGATGATTAAAATAATATTATTAACAGCCAATAACATCTCTGAGTACAAAAATTAAATATAATAGCAAAAAAAGTAAATTTAATATTAATCAGCTTAGAATTCATTATAAATAGGGTAGCTTCCAATTTATAGAAAGCTTCATGCACAGCTGAAGAAAAAACCCTTTATCCATTTCTTCATCAAAAAAATGAATTGCCCCTTAATGTTGTTTCATCTTAAAATGCAAGTATAAATATAGAATTATTATGCTGTAAAGTCTTTTGTGCATGCTTCCTTTAACATGATCATATAATACATTCTTAAATTTCATCACTCGTCGCTTACAGTATTGTTGTAGCCATGTTGGTCCCAAGATATTTGTGCGACAAGTTGGGGCAATGCTACTGTAATACCCCTAATAGTAATTCAAATATACAGTGCCTGGCACAATGGGGGCTGGGCCATGACTGGGCACCTGGGTGCTACCGTAATATACCTAACAGCAATAAAAATATACAGTGCCTAGCACCATGGGGGCCTGGTTCATGACTAGAGCTCATGGCCCTACGATAACACAAATAACAGTAACGTGTCCAGGATCACCAAGAACTGCATCCCAGCATCTTCCTGGCTCTACCTCCCTGGCCCCTGGCTAGCACTGTAGCTCCCTGCACCAGCCCTCCTTGGGGGAGTGTTTCCTGCCCTTGTGTGTGGTGTACACCTGCCCTTCTCCCATTGTATCAGGGCTTCCCTGCAACCCCGAGCTTCTCGTGGCCCCACTGTCAGCCCTGAAATCAGGATGTGAGCAAGAACCTGGCCCATCTGGACAGAGCAGGGCTTAGAAGGGACTGGAGCCCCGATGAGCCAGGGTCTCTGCTACCCTTAGTAGTGGGTTTCTGAGCTGGGCAGGGGATGATTTGCTTTGGCTCCTCTGTGATGAACGTCCTCTTGGCTTTCTTCCAGTGTCCGAAGCCCGTGATTGCTGCTGTCCATGGAGCCTGCATTGGGGGAGGTGAGGCCCATCGGATTGGGAATGGGACAGGGCTATGTTAGTTCAGGGCTCCTCATGGGGGTGAGAGGGGCTGGAATCAGCAATAGGCTGCGGAGCCTTTCACCTCTTAGATCCCTGTTTCTAAACTGGCACAGACCGTGAGGGACCGAAGACGCTGGCTGTTCTGTAGCCTGTGTGCGATGAGGGTTCAACTCCCAGCAGAGTGGCGTCCAAACTGCCCTCAGAACTGACACTCCTTGGCAGCCTCACAGCAAGGCGAGGGATCGAATCGGGCCATGGAGAAAGCCAGCAGTTATATCAGTGAATCAGTAGGGGGCACCCTTCCCTCTGAAAAAGCGGCAGAGAGTCCTGTAGCACCTTATAGACGAACAGACGTATTGGAGCAGCAGCTTTCGTGGGTGAACACCCATTTCGTCGGATGCATGCAGTGGGTGTTCACCCACGAAAGCTCATGCTCCAATACGTCTGTTCGTCTGTAAGGTGCCACAGGACTCTAGGCCGCTTTTACAGATCCAGACTAACACGGCTACTCCCTGATACCCTTCCCTCTGAGTTAGTACTGAACCCCGTGCAGCACTAGGGGGTGCCATGCACCCATCCGTATAGGGGATGCCCCAAGGGGAAGCCTTGCCTGAATCTCCCTGGAGACTCCTGGCACCAGAGAGAGGGAGAACAAGGACAGGGAAGTGGAGGTGTGGGAATGTTGCGGCAGGACCAGAATGACTGTCGGTTCCCTTTGCAGGTGTAGACCTGATCTCTGCCTGTGATATCCGGTATTGCACCCAGGATGCATGGTTCCAAGTGAAGGTATGTCCTGGGCCCTCTGCTGCCCTTCCCTTGAGGGCAGAAATCTGATTGTTGCTGGCTTTTTAAGCAAGTTTTGGGGCATGCTGGTGACAGCAGTGTGCTTTTCTGGCTCTGTTACTTGTAACATGCCAGCAGCACTGCTCTGTGTTTTCAACACCGCGGAATATAAGGCATTTACGCAGCTGTGCAATTGTCCTCCAGAATCCGAGCTCATTTGATGCTTCCCAGGGGTATCCAGGGTTTTCAGGCACCTCGCTGCCAACTGCCTTTACCATGAGGCAGTCTGGTCTGTGGATCAGTGCCCTGAAACCACCAGCCTCTGGCCCTGCTCTCTCTATACAGGTAGTGATAGGCACACGCTAACTCCTGAGCCCTCGGATCATCCCTCTGGAGTCCCCAGTCCCTGCAGCACAGAACGCTTGCAGAACTCTCAGATCCACTGTTCCCAAAAGAGAAATACACTCCAGCTTGTACAACTCAGTGCAATTACGTAGAGTGAGAATAAGTTTGTCAAACAGAGATTCAAGTGCTAGCAAGTCAGAAGATTGGAATACATCTACGGTTACATATAAAACAAAATTATAAGGCTTCTTAGAGCCTCCCTTTCACTAACAGGGCATTCCCCTGTCTCCTGTAAGATAGCGTAACCCCAGTGTTTTCAACCAGTTTACTTCGTAGGTGAAAGATGCCAAATATACCAAAAACAGACCTGTGATGTTCACCTCAAAACAGGGCACCTCCTCTTTTCCCCCACTGTTTACCTCTTCTTGTTAATTTCCTTCTGTCATCTCTGCCAGCTCTTCACTGGCATTGGCATGCTAATAGACGCCTATTGTGTGACACACAGTGAGAGAAGAGTCTCCCATCCCCTGTCTGGAGACATTTGTCTCAAGGCACGCTACGTTTGAGTGACCAGCTTACAACTACAGCCCGAAAAAACAGAATTTTCAGCATATATATTTAACTCCTCACTATTTTCTGTACTTAAATCTTGCAATGATTGCAATGATCAGTGTGACACAGGTGGCATCAAGAGGTCCCTGAGTCACAGTTGCCTTTCATGGTTCTGCCAAACCCCTTCGGAATTTGAACTGATGCCTGAGTATGCTGAGAGCCTGAACCAGTAGCCCAGAGAACCCATTTATGCCAACTCTGTAGCTTAGTGACGATGCGTTAGTTATGTTAGTGGCATACACACACAGAAGTTAAATAAAAACACACAATGCTCTCGCTGGAAGGTTGCTGCAAAACACTTTATTTCTTAGACTTCACAATTCTAACACACCAGCGCCCCAAAACAGAGCAAGACAAAGCAGGCTGCTCTCTGAGGCAGAGGGGCTCAGCTCACCCAAGTTTGCTCTGTGCTGGCTCTTTGCTGACTGAGTCTGATCTCACGTTTTCCTACAGTGCCCCCCTGGCCTGCCAGCAGGACCAGGAAAACCCCAGAACATTTAAAGTGACAGATCACAGTTGTAACCCACTTTTCAGTCCATCTCAGGATTGTGGTAGTGGGTGCTGGACAGATATAGCAAGACAGTTGCTGTTCGGAAGAGTTTATGTTGTCAAAGGCAAAAAAGGGGGTGGCTGATAGAAGCAGAGTGATTGGCTGGCAAATGTGCCATTTCCCTCTGCAACAATTACTACAGCTGCCTTCCTTACCCCAGCTCCACGTGGCTCCCTCTGGTGGTGGCTGGGCCACATACGTTGCCTTCTGCAGCCCTGGCCAGCAGACCTGGGTTTTTTAGCTGAGGCAGAAGAGGTTTGTGGTTGAAGACCTGGGTTCTGTCCCTGCTGCCTTTGTGTAGCCGGGCCGTTTCCCCGCGGATCATGGTAACAGAATCACACACACCCTGCCCCCCGCCCCCATGGCACAGCTCCCTTGTGTTGTGTGGCCCAGTGAGCTGATGCCCCTTCTAAGCCTCGCGTCTAGGCATGAGGGTGTCTGATCCCTGCCCTTCTCTCCCCCCTTGCAGGAGGTGGATATCGGGCTGGCAGCAGATGTGGGCACGCTGCAGCGCTTGCCCAAGATCATCGGGAACCAGAGGTATGTGCCTGCAGCTGGTTTCAAACGTGGGGATGGGTCAGAGCCCAGATTCTCCCCAACCTCATTAAAAGGGGCAGTCAGTTGATGGAGAGCTGGCAAATCCGTGGGTAGGCTAACAGCCCTGGGGGTTATGTTGTGTGCCACAGAATCTGAGCACCAGTGCCTGGAAAAATGCCCCTTTCACGCTCCTCCGGGCCCACGCTCCATCGTGGGGAGTCGTTTCCACCTTTGACCCCATCTTTGCCTTGCAATTTGAGCACTGCTGGCTTTGCCTGGCCAGGCTCCTTTAATTGAATTGGCCACGTTTTAGGCTGGCTCATGCGTCACCCTGTGGTCTTTGCCCACGGGACCTTGCTGGGGAGGGGAGTGGGAACAGCCCAAGGCAGGAATGGCACCTCGTGGCGCTTAGAGAGACTGCAGGGAGCTCTGGCCCAGCTGAAGAGCAAGAGGATTTAGGATCCGTGCTCCCCACTGGCCGCCCAGCGCCCCTGGAAGCTGGCTGGGTGTCAGGGAGTAGCTGTGTTTCCGGCAGGGCAGGGCTGCAGGCTTGCTGTGCTGGCAGAGGGAGAGGGGAGACGTGCAGGAGGGATCTGTACAGCATAACTGGCAAGGTGCAGCCTCTCCCAGGGAGGGAGGTGTGTGTGTGTGTGTGTGTGTGTGTGTCACACCCACACCCACCCCTGTGCTCTCCCTCCCCAGCCTGGTGAATGAACTGGCCTTCACCGCCCGCAAGATGATGGCTCCAGAAGCTGAGAGCAGCGGCCTGGTCAGGTAGCTGCCCCCATGAGCATGTTACCCAGGGGAGCGAATGCCCCCGCTCCCCGCCTTCCAGAGGCGAAGCAGCCTGTGGCTAAAGGGAGGCACAGAGAGGGGTTGGGGGCTTCTCCTAAGTCTGGCGGTTTTGGGAGGAGACCCAGGAGTCCTGGCTCCCTGCTGCCCAACTACTAGATTCCCCTCCCCTCCCCTCCCCGAGCTGGGGACAGAACCAAGTCGTCCTACGTGTGACTCCACCTTCTCCCAATTCCTGAGCGCGTGGGGAGTGGGGTCCTGCTCCCGAGAGCAGACAGGCCCATGAGGCTGAGGGCTTCCTTTCCCCCCTGCATGGGTCTATGGGGTAGAGCCACTGGGAGGGGTCTGGGCCACGCCCCCTGTCGTGATGTGCACTGCGATTGGCTGGAGACCCTGCTGCTGCGAACTGGTTCTGTCCCATCCGCAAGGTGGGGGGTGTGGTGTCCCAGCTCTGGGGGTCGGAGCACCCGCCTTAGCGTCGCATGGCTCCTCCCCTCTCTCCAGCCGGGTTTTCCAGGACAAGCAGGCCATGCTGGAGGGCGCCTTTGAGCTGGCGGCCGACATCGCTGGCAAGAGCCCCGTGGCTGTGCAGGGCACCAAGGTCAACCTAGTGTACTCCAGGGACCACTCCGTGTCTGAGGGCCTCCGGTACATGGTGAGCACCCAAGCTGCTGCCCCCTAGCCCTGACCCACAGCTCTGCGGATGCCCCTCATTCCCAACCCCCAGCCCCTGGGCTCCCCACACGCAGCTGTGCCAGTGCCCCTCAATCCAGATCTCCAGCCTCCTGGGCTCCCCACCTACAGCTCTGCTGGTGTTAACCCTGATCTGCACCCCCAGGCTCCTTATCCACAGCTCTGCGGTGTCCCTCATTCCCAGCCCGCAGCCCACAGGCTCCCCACACAGAGCTCTGCCGGTGCCCCTCAACCCCAGCCCGCAGCCCCTGCTATCCCAGCCCCTGAGACGCAGCTGTGCCCTGGAAATCTGCCTGCGGCCTCCTGTGGCTAGAGGGGAAAGGCCCATTGCATTTCCCTCCCCTCAGTGGCTCTCCTGCCCCCCCTTTACCTGCTGTGCCTCCCCCCAGGCCACCTGGAACATGAGCATGCTGCAGACCGAGGACCTCGTGAAATCTGCTCAGGCTGCCATGGAGAAGAAGAGCACCAAGGACATCGTGTACTCCAAGATGTAGCTGCGGCTCAATCGGACTGTTAGCCCACCGTGCCTTTAGTGTGACCCCCTGTCTGGGTCAGGCCTCGGGGTCTGCGCTGGCCCCTAAAGCTTGTTTCATAGCAGAAAAAGCCACCAATGAGATGAACCCAGAGCTGAGTTATTAATAAACTGAAATCAAGCAAACCTGCCCTCTGCTGCACGAAGTCTGGGGCTCACTGCCGAGGGGTCCAGGGTTTGAACTAGGCAGCATGGGAGAAAGGGAGCCCAAGGTGGCAGCTGGAAAGTGGCAAGGGGCAGAGGCTAAGGCAGGGAATAGCCACCCCAGGTGGTGGAGGGGGAAGGCGGGACTCTCAGGTCTACGCTAGGCAGAGGCTGAAGTGGGGTGTGAGCGATGCTGCCCCTAGGAGGGGGTATAGATGGGGGGCACCAGTCCCAGGGGAGCAGTAGGGCTTACCCTGCCCTGGCTTTGGCCATACAGCAGGTGCTCTCTGCCCCCGGCTGCTGGCTCAGGCACCAGAGCTAAAGCGGGGGGCTGGTGGGAGGGGAGCCCTCCAGGGGAAAGGGGGTTTGATGCGTCCCAGAGTACAGAGGCAACTCGCTCCCACCTGCCCTTAGCGTGAGGGAGCCTTGTGGGTCCTTGCCAGGGTCAGCTCCCTGCCTCCATGGGTCACACAAGCGCTTCCCTCGCCCCACCCCGGCCAGAGATGGGCACTTTGCAAACTCTCAATGTCTCCTTGGAGTGTCCAGCCCCGGGCTGCTCACAGACCTACCATCCCCACTGTTCCCACGGGAACAGGTGCCAGCCCTTGCTCCTTACACCATCGAAAGCCGCACCGCTGAACACATAGCACCGAAAACAAGGCCACGTTTATTTAACAAACGGCTTCAGTGGCCGGTAAGTCGCAAGCTTGGCAGCAACGAGTCTGTGTACGAGCCTAACGCCAGCTCCTCCGCCCACGGTCCTTCCACCAGTGTCAGCCACGCCTGGCGGTGAGCCCCCTTTCCCGAAACGAACCCAGTAACCAGCCTGGGTGAAGGATAACGGGGGAGGGAAGAACTGCTGCACACCCCCCAGTTATAGCTCCTGCAGTTCATTGGCTTTACTCCCTGCAGTTTTGCTTCGCGTGGCAGTGGGTGACCGTTGTGAAATTGGCACAGGAGCGGCCTGAGAGCGGGACGGGGGCTGTACCTGATGCCTGACGGGTGTCTGTGCACCCCAAACGCACAGACCTACAGACAACACGTCTCGCACGTTTCCTGTACGATGCCCCATCTGCCACAGGCTTTCAGCCGAGACCGTAAGCGCCCAGTAGGGCGAGACCAGCGCCAGGGAGCCTTGTGATGCACCCGCTGCTCCTTGGCACGGAGCGCTCCTGGACTCCCACTGGTGCTGAAGTCCACGAGCCATCCAGGCTGGCGCCGCCCACGTGCGCTGTGATCGCCAGAGCTGGCGCAGCTCTGAGGTTTCCCCTTGGGGTTGACCCACCAATTCATGGGGTTGACCTTTTGCTGCATTGAAAAGCTTTAAAAAGCTTCAGGGCAGCAAAAATATTGAGCTGTTTTTTTCCTCCTGTTGGAAGCGGGGGGGGGGAGGGGGTTGGCTTGCTTGGTTTAAACAGGAGGATGTGGCAAATGGAAGCGATTCACCAGCCTTTTGGGGGGAGTGGTTTTTTTCACCCCGACCCATCTGGTGAAACCGACGCGAATTCCACGGTCGCCAAAGCTGCATTTTTGCAGCTGAAAATGTTCTCTCGGCACCACCGCTCCCCGATGTCGCAGGGGCCTGTAAGGCCGACTCCCACACACCCACAGACCCTGCCCTAGTCAGCTGTGACCTTTGCTACCCTCCCACTCAACCTAACGAGCAATCAGCCCATAAAACCCAACTCCTCGGAGAGCTCTGGGTGGGGAGGGGTGGGGATGAGGCACAGAGCCAAGGGGCGCTGGCTCTTCCAACCGCCCCATCTCTGTTGGCCTGTCCTCTGGCCCATTTAAATTAGCTGCGTGGCATGGGCCTGCAGGCTGAGCAAACAGCAGTGAAGGCTAGGACGAGGAAAGGCTATTGGGTTCGGTGCCTGGGGGACAGCTGAGGTCAGGCCAGTCACCCTCCTTCCAAGGTGGCACCCTGCAACCTGGGGCTAAACTTCCTCTGGCCTGGGCTGGCGTGATGCGGCTCTGCGGCACCGTCCCGTCTGTACCTCTTCCCCTGCTGTGCAGGAAGGCTCAGCCCTCGGAAGAGACTCTGACCTGTGCCAGCCTGCATGAATGGCCTGGATTTGGTCGGCCCCCACTCCAGCCGGAGCTGGGGGTGGGGAGTGACCCAGGGCCCTGGTCTCCCCCCCCAACCCCTGCAAGCGGGCTGAGAGCATGGGACTTAATTCTCAGCCTGCCCACAGGGAGGCAGTTGCCAGCACTGGGAATCAGGATGCCTGGGGTCTATTCATGCCTTGGGCAAGTCATGTCTCTCTGTGCCTCAGTTTCCCCTCCCCTTCACTAATGATTCAGACTGGGAGCACAATGGGGCCCGGATTTCACCTGCTACCGTAATACACATAATAAGCACAACACTCGTAACGCCAGACCTGACCCCCGTCCCTCACGCTGGGTCTTTGCAGCGCCCGGCCCAATGAAGCCCCATTGTGGGAAGGGTGGGCCCCAGGTGCTGCCCTAACACCAGTGCCAAGGCCCGTAAGAACATCGCCCCTGGGGAACTGGCACAGGACGGCTGGGGTTCCCGGCTCCCCGCCCTCTGCTCAGCCTGCCCCTGTCTGAGCAGAGCTTGCCCATCCCAGCGCAGCTCCAGGGAACTGGCTCCGTGGGGGAGCGGGCAGGGCCCAGGATCTGGCCTTGGTAACCACAGAATCCGAAACACCAACGCCACAGCCTCCCTCGTGCACCCCGCCACAATGCTTAGGAATGAGGAAGCCAGTCCCTCCCCTGCCTGCTGCACCCCCTCTGCCCCCCGTGTTTGCTTTCTGCCGTGCTGAGCCAGCCGCCCACGGTCAGGCAGGGACGCTCCCCTTCTCAGCAAACAAAGCCCCGGGCCGGCACCCATCTGTCATCTGGGCACGGCTCTCTGGAGAGCTGCACCTCCTGGGGGAAAGGGCACCGGGAGGAGCCGTGCCCTGGTCTCCTGCAGCGAGTCCCCTCCTCTGCTCCCCCAGACCCAGATCCCCTGCCTTGTGCCAGCACCCCAGCTCCAAGCCAGGTCACCCGCTACCCATGTGCTGGCTCCAATGATGGCTGGACCTTCGCCTCCAGCTGGACATGCGGCCCAGTGCCCGGCCCTTTGCCTTTCCTAAGCTGCAGGTGCCCCCTGAGCCCGGGACTCCGGGATCAGCTGGTCTCATGGTGGGGGAGAAATGTGGGCACGGAGAGGGAAAAGGATCGGCCCAAAGGAGGGCTGCCAATTTTGGCTGGACATATTCCTGGAGGTCTCGTCACATGCCATTAAAGGTGACCCTAATTCCTGGAGACTCCAGGACAATCCTGGAAGATTGGCAACCCTAGGCCTAAGCCGGGGGGGGGGGCGCAGCTGAGTCCTGCCCAGCGCCACCCCCACTCCCCCAATCTAAGCTGTCAGCCCTGGGATTGGGTCAATGGAAAATCTGTGAGCAAGAGCTGGGGATAGAACCCAGGAGTCCTGGCTCCCAGCCCCCCTGCTCTAACCACTAGACCCCCACATCCCCACCCCACTCTGCAGGGCCCAGTCACCACAAGGGGGCTGTCACCAGGAACGTGAGGGAAAACCGACTGGCCCAGCTCCATGGTTACAGAGCGCATGTGACGCTGGACAGGGGCTCTGCTCCAGTCATGTTGTGGGGTGAACAATTCCAGAATAGAACCCAGGAGTCCTGGCTCCAGCCCCCCACCCCGCTTTAACCACCGGACCCCAATCCCTCCTACAGCTGGGGATGGAACCCAGGAGTCCGGACTCTTAACCCCTTTTGCCCTAACCCATCTCCTACCAGACTAGGAATGGGACCCAGGAGTCCTGCCTCCCAGCCCTCCCCGTCCCCAGCTTCAACCACTAGATCATCAGAAATCTGGCTTTGCCATTTCCACTCAGAATGAGGATTTTCCACGGAGCTGGGTGCGGCTGGGCAGGGCGACACCTCTCCTGGGCAGGTGGGCGGAGGCCGGCCGAGTGGCATGGCCGCCCCGCCTCCCAATCCAGGACTATAAACTCCCTTCCATCCTCTTGCTGCTCTCCCTGTGCTCCGCCCTGCCCATTCGCTGCACAGGGAGAGACCCCAGCGCCCCGATGGCCTACGTCCCTGCACCCGGCTACCAGCCCATCTACAACCCGGTAAGTGTCACCCCCCCACACACCCCGCGGCCTGGCTCTGGGCTCCCCCAGGCCCCCCGCAGCCAGCCAGGAACAAAGCAAAGGAAGGGAACAGCACCGAGCGGAGGAGAGCAAGTGGCAGGCCCAGAAAGATTTCCACGCTGCTGTTCGCCCGAGCTGACCTGTTTGCCCGCTGGGAGCACGGCACCGCTTGGAGCCGTTTCGCACCCAAGGGCGAAGTCTGTATTTTTAACGCCCCCTCCCCCCTCCCCCGGAACCCCTCATTCCAACCACTTTGAATACGGACCCTCCCCGGGCCCCAGCCCCATCTGAGCAAATTTCAGGCCGATCCGACTCAATTGGCAGAGAATTTGCTTCAGCCTAGCTCGGGGGTGCCTGTCGCACCCGCTGCTCCCCAGAGACAGGTGCATGGCCTCTTAACGAAGGTACCCAGCTCTGGCCGCACCCGCCACCGGAGGGCTCCACCGAGCGGGTGCAAGGTCGGGCACCGGGTGTGACATTTTTCACACAAACCCTACGCCTGGCCCCACAGACTCGGTTGAATCTCACTAGGCCCACGGCCCTGCACGTCCCCTCGTTCACCGGCCCGTTGGCCAAATCTCTCCTAGGCATCGTGAAACAGCAGCAGCTCAGCTCAATAAAAGATGCACAACGAGGCCCACGTTCAATTTAGGCGCCTAACTCCTATTGAAACCCATGGGAGTTGGGCACCTAAATAACTTCCATCTCCATGACGACCGGCACGAATCCAGTGGCGTCTCCAAAGCTGGTGGAGTCGCTGCAGGTTTACACCCGGCTGGCCCCTGGATGGACGGTGGCTACTGATATCCAGCAAGACAGCCCTCCCCCTCGGCTAGCTGCATCCGGCCCCCCTGCCCCTAATGCTTGGCTGGGTCTCGGGGTCGCCTGGCTGGCGACGCTGGAAAGTTTCCCAGCTGGCTGGTGGCGAGCAGGGGCCTGATTCTGCTTCCCCGCTCAGGGAAGGCACCCCTCGTCTGGCACTCTGGTTAGTTGCCGGCCCCATCTCTTGGTGGGTCAGTTACACCATGGGAAAATCCCCCAAACCGATGTGTAATTTACACCCCGCGCCGAGATGCCGACAGACAGCAGCTGGCAGGCATGGGCAGCCGGGATCAGTACCTGCCCGAGATCCGATGCCACCAAGGCAAAAACAAACAGAGGGGCCCCTGTGGGGGTCAGGACGCTGGGGCAGATGAGCTGCAGGGGGGGCTGGGGTGGGCACGTTCTAGACTCACCCCGGGGACAGGTTGCTCAGCTCACCAAACAGCAGAGATTCCCATAGCCTGCCGACGGACTCCGGCTCTGCTCGGATCCCGTCCCCGCCAGCCAGCCGGCTTTTCCCCCGGGACCTGGGGGATCCGCTCTGGAAGGCACCTGACTAAGAGCCCAGGGGTGAGGGGGGTTAGGATGGGGCGAGGCCCGGGGCATGGGAAACCCGCCCGATCCCTTGTGTGTTTCTCAGCCAGTCCAGCCGGAGCCCTGGGCGGTCCCATCCAGTTCACCGGTGGGGTGGGATCCATTAATAACTAAAGCACGGTCCCTCCACGGCTCCTTTCCCCAAGGATCCCAAAGGGCAGTACAGATGCCCGCTAACTAGAATCAGCCGCAGAAAAGGCAGAGCTTGCAGGCTGGGGTGTGTCTCCCCCCCCCAGTTGGTTTGGGGTGGGGGGAATCTTTAACATGCTAGCCAAGAAGCATGTTAAAGGGGCCATGTGTCCCCCCAGACTCCTCCTGCAAAGCGATCAGTTTCCCCAGGCCCTGCTGCGGCCTGGAGCCCCGGCCTGGTTCCCGAAGGGGCTCTGGTCAGATCCCAGCCCCAGGGCAGGCAAATCAGGGAGAGGCAAGGCTGGAGGGCAGTGGAGGGGGGCAATCCCCCCGGCATCCCTAAAGCAGCCAGGAGCGGGCAGTGGGGAGGGGACTGGCACCCAGCACTGCGTGTCTACGGGTTCGGCAGTGTCACCGGTCAATTCCCCCCTCAGCATCTTCTCTCCTTCCCCATCTCTCAGCCCCTCCCTCATGCCACCCCCATCGTCGGGGGGCTGCGGCCCGGGATGTCCATCTACGTTCAGGGCACGGTGCCCCATCACACCAAGAGGTAACACTTCGGGCAGTGGGGGAGGCGAGGGGGACAGCTGCGCTTATGTGGGGCGCGGGGGCTGGTTATACAGGGATCTCTCCCCCAGTGCAGAGATGCAGCCACCTCTGGGGTGGAACAGGCAGCACGGAGCAGAGTCACCCAGGGGAGGGGATCTCGGGAGGCAGATGGGTCCAGTTTGGCCAGGACGCAGCAAAAAGCACGGCGGGATGTTTAACGAGGGTGATGACCTTGGGCTTGTGGCTCATTAAACCAGAGAAAGAGGAACCTGCCGACACAGGAATGTGGGGGAAAGGCCCGGAGCTCCCGGCCGAGCAAGGAGGGGAGACGGGGTGAAAGGGGATCGGATCCGAGGGCCTGCACCAGAATGTGCAGCGTGTACACCTGACACACCCCTACACTGGGGGCGGGGGGGGGAGGTGCCATTGTCATGGCAACTCCAGAAAGTCACGTCACCCCCCCCCCCCCCCGGACCCATCGCTGCTCGGAGCAGCTGAGGGCTAGTTAGATCTGGCTACCGGCCCCTGGTTTGGGGCATTCGCCTCACATTGCCACCCCATTCCCTCTTTGACCCCCTCCCTGCAGCGACTGCCCCTCCCCCACGGGGGGGGGAGGTGCGGATCCCTCCTTCACAAGAGGGCAAGCTCCTCCCCTCATGGGAACAGGACTCAGCGCCTTGAACTCGGCAGTATAGGGCCTATGACACACAGCCCAGCAGCCCCGAGTCCACCCAGGAGGGGTCAGCAGTGCAGCTAGATGGCTAGAAACCACCTGAATTTCCAGCTGCAATTTTTTGCCAGGCCTATTTCCCCTTGAGCCAACCCTGGGTCTCAGCCACTCCCCCCACCCAGGTATTGATAGCCAGGGACCCGATCCCCCCCCCCGCAGCCTGCAGCTGGGCCAGACTCCCCCAGCCCTTTCCATCTCCTCGGCAGTCCGCTCCCCGCAGCCCAGCCCCCCTGCGCGGCGCCCGTTCCCCGCCTGCCCGCGCCCGGCCGGCGGACGAGGTCCCCAGCGGGGCGCCCAGCTCTTTGTAAGAGCTGCAGCCAGGCCGGAAGGGACCGCGGGGGTCAGCTAGTCTGACCCCCGGGATAACCCAGGCCAGAGGTAACTCCTGGAGCGGATCCGTTAGGAAAACAGCCCGTCTGGATTTAGACGTTCGACGCAGGGGGTGGGATCCGTGACCCCCACCCCCCGCAGCTCGCTCACCCCCCCCACCCCCCCAGGTTCCGCGTGAATTTCTCCTGCGGCCAGCAGAAGGGGGCCGATATCGCCCTGCACTTCAACCCCCGCTTCGACAGCGGGGACAAGATCGTCCTCAACAGCTTCCAGCAGGGCAAGTGGGCCAAGGAGGAGCACAAGCACAACATGCCCTTCCACAAGGGGGAGCCCTTCGAGCTCCTCTTCACCATCACCCCCGAGGCCTACCAGGTGGGGTGGGATGGGGGGGAGGGGCACAAGGGACATCGGGGTGGGGGGAAGGGGTATGGGGAGGCCTGTGGGAGGCACAAGGGATATTGGGGGGCAGGGGGCCTGTGGGTGGTCACATTCTGAATTGGGGGCAGAGGGATAATAAGCCATCGGAGGGATCCCCCATTTGTGGCAGGGGAAATGTGGGGGGTGGGGAGAAACCCATGGGGAGGGTGGGCCCCACTGGATCAAGAGGATGGGGTCAAATGGGGGGGCACGATACCACATCTGCAGCTGAATGTTCCAGGCCAGCGGGCTGGGGGCTGCTCCCCAATGGCCTGGGAAAAGGGGTGGGGGGTGACACCCCGCTCCCCCCATCTGGGTGGGGGGAATCAGATGGCTTTGAAAGGGGGAATTATTCCCCCCAAAACACATCCCAACACCTGCTCTCTAACGTGGGGGGCCAGGAGGCCTCACCCCCAATTTCCTGCCCCCCCCCAGTCTGGCCCCCCCTGCCTGTGAGCCGAGCCCTGCCAGCAGGGGTCAGAAGGAAGCCAGAGGGGCTGGGGAGAAAAGACCCCCCCCCCAATTCCTACATCAGCAGCTGATCCCCAGAGTCTGCTTGGCAGCCGTCCCCCCTGTATTCCCAAGGTAAACCCCAAGACATCAGGTCTCCCCTCCCCCACCCAGAGAGGCTCTTCTGCTCTGCGAGGGGTGGGGTGGGGGGCCAGGTCCTGATGCTGCCCATCTCACACCCCAGATCATGGTGAACAGGACCCCCTGCTACGACTTCCGGCACCGCATCCCACCCGAGCACGTGCAGGTCGTCGACGTGGACGGGGACCTCGAGTTGCAGTCGCTCAACGTCATCGGAGGGGGCATGATGGGGGGCGGGGTGAGTGACCAGGGGGTGGGGGCGCACGTGGGTGGTGGAGACAGGGGACAGGCCTTCCCCAGGGGGATGCGGGACTTTGACACTCACGCACAGGGCCGGCCCCGCAGCCAAATCGCTAGTGCATGGGATGGTTCAGGGGAAAAGCTGAGAGCTTGGATGGGGGCCAGCTTGGAGTCCTGGCCCCAGCCCCCTCTGCTCTAACCACTAGACCTCACTCCCCTCCCAGAGCTGGGGATAGAACCCAGGAGTCCTAGCTCCCAGCCCCTGCCTGCTCTAACGACTAGACCCCACTTCCCTCCCAGAGCTGGGGAGACAATCCAGGAGTCCGGGCTCGACAATACCTCTCCCCTCCCTGTGCCCAGTGTCACACTTGTTTCCTTCCTGCAGGGGATGTATTACCCGCAACCCGGGATGCATGTAAGTACCCAGGAGACCCACCTGCCCGGGGCTGGGGGAGATGCCAGCTCAGGGGTGGGCAACTCAGGGGCACCCAGTCCACTATCGCAGCTACACGCCACCCCACAAGCCAGCAGGGCTTCGCTGGGCCCCCACGCAGTCCCTCGCCTGCCGCAGTGTGACAAGCCCAGAGGGGATGACTGGGGGGCCTGCACGGGGTCCCTCCCCTCCCCCCCCCCCCCACACACAAAGAAGAGTCACAGGGACCTTCCCTCTGCTGAGCAGCCACTTCCCCTGGGGAGCAGAGATCCTATGGGCCCCTCTAGCCAGGATCCCCGGCCCCACTCCTCCCTGGATCAGAGCCACGGCCCCAGCTCGCCCGGGCTTCTCTAAGGAGAGCAATTCCAACCCTGCAGCCGCAGACCCTGTAACCCCCCTTATATTGTCTCTCTCTCTCTCAGGGCATGCAGCCAAATATGCCTCCGCCACCCACAAGCCTGCCGGTAAGTACACTGGGACCCGGGGAGGAAGAAATTCCCTGTTAAACACCCTCTTATTACTGAGAACGGTTTGTAAAGCCCAGCGCCGAGATGCAGCCACCTCTGGGGTGGGGTGCAGCTACCATTTAACGGCTGCACTGCAATTCTGCACAGCAGTTTAAGACGGGAAGTGGAGGCGAATCCTGTATCCACCTGGCAACTGCTGGGCTAGGGAGGATTTTAGCTAAGGAAAGGCCAGATATTTCCTGGAAAATTAGAGAGGAGCCATCAGGTGACGGCCAGTTCTGTGGACCGCAGGGACAGAGACACCCCCAAGGCCTTAGGGATGGAGGTTTGGGCCACACCACAGCTGGCCAGATTAATAACTCCTGGATTTCTCTGCCCCACAGATGATGGCTGGCCCCGCTTCCTTTCACCCGGTAAGTGCAGCAGACTTGACCTTATGGTTTCTCCCACAATTCTTCCCCCAGCCCCGGAGTGCAGCCACCTCTGGGGTGGAACATGCCAGCTGGCCAAGAGCCACGCTGAATGAAGCTGGTGGCAGGAAGAAAGGGCCCCTCCCCCCCCCCCCCGCCCATCTCACTTCCCCCGTTCGGCTGGACCTGCCGGGGGAGGTTTGGGAGGCAGGATTACCTGGGCACCGCGTTAGCACCCCTGTATCCAAATCCGGGGCCCCACCAGCACCCTCTAGTGCTCCACGGGGGTCTGCACTGACTCTGAGGGGAGAGCGCCCCCACTGAGCCACTTCCCTGCCACACATCTGGGACGCTCCTCACCCCAGCACCGGACACGACCATTCTAGCTGGGAGGTCTCCATTCTCTTGCAGCAAGTCCCCTACGTGGCTAACTTCCCAGGCGGGCTGACATCCAAGAAGACAGTGGTGGTGAAAGGATTAGTCCCGCAGGGCGCTAAGAGGTATGCAGCTATGGCACTGCTGTCAGCAGGGGAAACTGAGGCACCAGCAGGGGGGGAAGTGACTTGCCCCACCCCCAGGTCTCATGGTGACTCTGCACAGAGCTGACGATAGAAGTCAGGAGTCCTGGCTCCCAGCCCCCCCTGCTGTAACCCCTAGACCGCACTCCCCTCCCAGAGCTGGGGATAGAACCCAGGAGTCCTGGTTCCCAGCCCTGTGTTCCAACCCCGTGGCCGTGCTTTCTAGCCCAGACTAGGCTTCTCCCATCCCAGTGCAGTGGCGTTGTATATTTGGCCACAGGCTCAGCTGGCTTGTATGTCCAGCCCTGCCCCCTTCCCCAAAGCCACACCCCACTCAAGGGCAGATGACCCCCGTCCCCCCACCCACTAGCCTCCAGCTTCACCGGTTCTCTGCCTCCCCAGCTTCAGAATCAACTTCAAGATGGGCTACTCCAAGGATATCGCCCTGCATATTAACCCTCGCTTGAACGAGAAGACCGTGGTCAGGAACAGCCTCCTGAATGGACAGTGGGGCCCAGAGGAGCGAGAGCTGCCTCACAACCCCTTCCAGCCTGGCCAGTACTTTGATGTGAGTAAACTCCTCGTCTGTGTGTCATACACCCTTTCCTGCTAGCAATGAACGGGGATTCTCCTTTAGCTCAAGCCCAGGGTCTTCTAGAGCAGAGAGAGAGAGTGTGCGCGTGATGCTGCCCTCTGCTGGTTGGCATCAGAACTGCATGTCTGTGTGTCATAGCCCCTATACAGTTAGCAGCTCATGGGGATTCTCCGGCAGCACGGTCTCCACTAGCGCATGTTGCCTGCCTGGTCCCATAAAGGGTCAGCTCCTTCACGGCTGTCCCCGTTGGGTCCGTCTCACGGCCGCTCTTCCCCCCCTCCCCAGCTCTCCATCCGCTGTGGGAACAAACGTTTCAAGGTCTTCGCCAACGGGCAGCCGCTCTTCAACTACAGCCACCGTTTCCACAACTTCCAGCAGATCGACACGCTGGAGATCAACGGCGACGTGGTCCTGTCCTACGTCCAGTTCTGAGCCCGGCCCCGCCGCCCAGCACGGGAGGGACACACAACGCTGCCCCCCACCCCCGGCTGGCCTCGCAGACCCAATAAACTACTCTGGTTCACGCAACGACGCTGTTGTGTCAGCTGCCTTCCCCTCCCCACACCGCCTGCTGCGGGGTGGAATCGGAGCCTCTCCCCTGTGTGTCATAGACCCCCCCCTGCTCACAGCTGCTGGGGACTCTCCTCCAGGTGGAGCTGAGTTTGAGGCCCGCGCAGGGAACCGTTGTGATGTTATAATGACCCTCTGACCCCTCCCTTTCCCAGGCCGCCCCCTCAGAGCCTGGCAAACATCACCAAATTAAGCCTCCCAGTCTACCCCCAACCCCTCCTCTGGGACCAGGAAACCCCCTCCCCGATGCCCCACAGCAACCCTCCCCCTTGCCAGAAGCCCCCCACCTGCTCACACCCTGCCCAGCTGACTCGAGCCACCCTACAGCCAAGCCCTACAAACCCCATTCCCCAGCCGGCAACCTCACTCCCCCGCAGCCCGCCCGCCCCACCTGGCTCTCCCCGTCCCCCCCGCCCCCACCCCACGCTTCGCCTTTGGAACGGGTCGGGCTGCACCAACCCATCGGGGTTAAAAACAGGATCAAGGACGCCCAGGTCCCCTGCTCCTGCCTCCCCCCTATTTTAGCAGCCTGGAGCCCTCCACTCACCAGCTCTGCAGCTCTTCTCAGGAGCCGACCCGTTTCCTGCCGGGGTCACCTCCCTCCATGGGGGGGACGGGGACTTTCTGCTCCACTGGGAGCACAGACCAAAAGTCCCCTGCCCCCGTTGCTGCAGCTCTGGGGCCCAAAGCTCAGCTCCTGGGAGCAGCGAGGGGCTGAGCTCTGGGGAGCTGTAGGACGAGCTGGAGGCAGCTGGGCCCCATCACCTCGTCAGGCCGGGGTGGGGGCGGGGAAGGGAGCTGGGCTCTTACCTTGGCTTGGCCCAGCCCAATCACTCGGGAGCTCACTGGGCAATCTGCCTGCTCCAGCCACACGGCCCCCGCAGCGGCTGGGGCAGGATCCTCCTCCTCCAGCTCGGAGCCGGGGAGGGACTTGGGCAAGGTTACACAGGGAGTCAATGGCAAAACCATCATTAGAACCCAGGAGTCCTGGCTCCCAGCCCCAATCACTAGACCCCACTCCTCTCCCAGAGCCAGGGAGAGAACCCAGGAGTCCTGGCTCCCAGCCTCCTGCTCTAACCACTAGACCTCACTCCCCTCCCGGAGCTGGGATAGAACCCAGGAGTCCTGGCACCCAACCTTCGCCCTATTCCTCCAGGCCATGCTGCCTCTTGGGTTTTTCCCCCTTAACGCTTTGCAGGCTGCTGCCCAGACACCGAGGCAGGACCCGCAGGAATCCAGAGTCTGAGCTCCACCTTGCACCCGACGCTCGCAGGCGGAAATGTCGTTTCCTTGTGTGGTTAGCAGGGCAGGGCTCGGGGCGGCCTTCAGCCCCACCACACTCTCCACACCACCTGCAAACCCCAGTCCCCACGGCCTGCCCCACCCAGTACCAGAAACCGCCCCATGCGCCGCCTCCCCCAGCCTCCTCCTTGCTGCCCGTTGGACCCCAGATGCTGGAGATGGGAGGGGGTCGCACGTGTTGAGGCGCAGGAGGGCGGAGGATCAGCAAACCAGCCCCCCAAAGGGGTGTGACACTAACCAAGCCAGCCTTGGATCTGCCATAAACTGCCTGGCCTCTGGCGGGCACCTGGCTGGCTCCAGGTGGAGCTGGCATAGCAGCCTGGTAAGATATGGGCAGCTCCGCCCCTGACATGCAAATTAACACTCATTAGCATCTGAAATCCTTGGCGTGGGCCGGGCATTTCGGCTGAGGGCTGGCGCGCCCTGCCTGCTGCGGGGCTGGGGCGTCGGTCCAGGCGTGAGGGGCACATATCATTAGGGGGTGTGCACCCAGGGGATTTGATTTTGGTTTGTTTTGAAAGGCGAGCATTTATTGAATACTCAGCCATAAAGGGCACCACTTTTATTCATCAAACTAACGAAAGAAACTAACACTGAACTAAACTTAATTTTTTTTAAATGAACAACGAAACTTTACTTACAAAACGAGACACAAAACGCCAAATGTTTGCTGCCGGGATACCCAGGCGTCGACAAAGATACAGTCACTTTTCATGATCTTTATCTTTAACCAGATAATGAGCTAACCCAAATTGACCAAACCAGATTGAGGTTTCTTCATCTTCCTGTCCCAGCGAAGGAGACGTCGCTCACCAGGTGTTATGGACTTAAATGCCTCAATCCCGGCATTGCAACGAACTGACGAAGCCAAGTCTTGTCCGATGTACAAAGTCACGCGTGAGCCGAGGCGCTGTTGGGACACTGTTCCGCTCTCTTTGTTTGTTCCATGGGCTGGTTTCGGAAAGGCTCCTTCACAGGACCGGCTTGCCTGCTCCTTTTCTTAGCTTCCCAAAGAACCGATCCATATTTTAAAATTGAAAGGGGGTGTCATACGGCTGAATTAAAACGGGAAGCCGCGGGCTTGTTCTGCTATTCAGTAGCGTACACGCGACAAAGATTATGAACACTGCAGACGCTGCGCTGGGCACGCCTGACGCGGCCGCTTAGCTAGCTCAGAGATTTTCCAGACTAGTAGTCGGAGGGGAGGGGAGGGGAGGACCGCGCGCGACCGCGGGCTGTCTAGACAGAGCGTATCGTGCCATTCAATTAGCCACTTTCTTTTTGAGACATTAGGGCAGGCGGGGGCAAGCTTTTTGGCCCGAGGGCCACATCGAGGTTCCAGAATTGTAGGAAGGGCCAGGTAGGGAAGGCTGTGCCTCCCCAAACAGCCTGGCCTCACCCCCTATCTGACCCCCACCTGCTTCCTGCCCCCCGACTGCCCCCCCCAGAATCCCCGACCCATCCTGTTCCTTGTCCCCTGACCATCTCCCCTGAGACCCCCCCAACCACCACCCTGGGACCCCACACCCCACCAACCCCTCCCCCCCCGCTCCCTGTCCCCTGACTGCCCTGAGCCCTATCCACGCCCCCCGCCTCCTGACAGACCCCTGGAACTCCCACGATCCAACCCCCCATTCCCCGGCCCCTGACTGCCCCCCACAGAACCTCTGCCCCCATCCAACCCCCCCACCCGGCCCCGGGACTCCCTGCCCCTTATCCAACCCCCCGGCCCCGGCCCCCTTACCACGCAGCTCCGAGTGGCAGGAGCTCGGGGCTGCTCCTGGCCGCGGCGCGCTGAGGCTCTGGGGGATGGGGGAGGGCAGGGGTGGCGCCGGGGGGAGCCTCCCTGCCCGGGAGCTCGGGCAGGATGAGCTTGCCCACCCCTGCACTAGGGTGTGCCTAGGCACACCCAACACGCCCCGTACACACGCCTATGGGCCTAGGGCTGCCGGGCTCTGCAGGGATTTATCCCCCACGGTACCCGAGTACCCTGGGAGTCATTTTGAAGGGTCGCGCATATGAGGGAGGGTCCCATTCACACCCACGCCCAGCCCTGAGCGACTCCTTCCAAAGGGCATCGGGAAATGTCCAGCACAAACTCCCCCGCCCCAGCAGCCGTCCCCAATCTCCAGCCTCAGCAGCCCCGAAAATCTGGCTTGCAAGCCGCAGTCATGTCTGGGGGGCTTTTTGACCCTGAGTCCTGAGGGGCAGGAGACACTTGAGGACGTCCGGGCAGGTCACTGAAATTCTTGGCCAACGCCAGTTCCCAGGGTTCAGCGGGCATGTGACATAATCCAAAAGCCGGCCCTCCCCACCCTGTGCTGATGCTGAGCTCCGACGCTGTCCCTGGGAATCAGGCCCTGCGGCATGAGGGTTATTAGCCCTGGGCTTTGGAGGAGGCACCAGTGGGACTGAGCCGGGGGATGAGGGTTTTGACTAGAAGATCCTGAGAGGGGATTTACTACCGGCACATCCTGCCGGTCTAGGGAGTAGCATCTCTGCCAATCAGGCCCTGCATGTGCTGTGTGAAGGAGCAGGGGACCCCTGCACATCATCCCCACCCTGAAATGCAGCCACCTCTGGTGAGGTGTGTGGCAGCCAAGCGCACAGCCGTGGGAGAATGGGAAATCCAGGTCGAGGATGCAGGGACAAATCCATCTCTTAGGAAAGGAGGCCCATGGGTGCGTTGATGCCTAGACCGAGCTGGTGGCATTTGAAGCTTGAAGGTCTCTGTGGGGAGAGCCACGCACAGCAACGGCCCTGGGGCTCTGGTTGCTGGATGGAGCTGGAGGGGCAGGCAAAGCCGAGCGGAGCAGCTTAGTTCTTATCAGACTCGTGAGTGGAGAGGGTGGCACAGGGAGATACCGCAGACAGACAGACAGAAACAGCAGGTGGGATTCCCAGTTCCCCCATCCTGTACTTGAGGTGGGGATGGGGGAGGTGGCCATGCACCCGATCCACCCCGTATGGGCCCTGGCGGGGGGGGGGAGCAGGGAATAGCCACAGCGCAGTGCACTCTGGTCATGCCCCCGATCCACCCCCTATGGGCCCTGGGGGGCAGAGAATAGCCACAGCTCACTGCACCTGAGCGTGACTGAGAATTGGGCCCATCAGGCCTGTTCTGAGATCCCTGATTTGGGCCTCTTCACACTTCAGCCAACACATGGGTGCCCTCTAGTGCCCATTTGGTAGGTAACAGACACGGACAACTTCTCCAGGAGCGTCCTTTTGAGCAGTTTGGTTGTTAATGAACATCGCATCCCTTTGGATACTGACCATTCTTCCCACTCCTCTGGCCGACTGGGCCCCTCTCAGCTGCTGATTCTTCCCTTCTCCCAACTTTCTTTCTTTCCTCCACTGAAATCTCCACAGGCCGCCCCCGCCCATCACCTCCCACTGCTGCCTGGGATGCATTTGCTCCAAGCCCTCAGACAGAGACAAACACCTACAGAATCTCTATCAAGCATTCTTACAACTGCAAGACCCACCTGGGGAAGTGAAGAAACAGACTGACAGAGCCAGAAGAGTACCCAGAAGTCACCTACTACAGGACAGGCCCAAGAAAGAAAGTAACAGAACACCACTAGCCATCACCGTCAGCCCCCAACTAAAACCTCTCCAGCGCATCATCAAGGATCTACAACCTATCCTGAAGGATGATCCCTCACACTCACAGACCTTGGGAGACAGGCCAGTCCTCGCTTACAGACAGCCCCCCAACCTGAAGCAAATACTCACCGGCAACCACACACCACACAACAAAAACACCAACGCAGGAACCAAACCCCGCAACAAACCCCGGTGCCAACTCTGTCCACATATTTATTCAAGGGACACCATCATAGGACCTAACCACATCAGCCACACTATCAGAGGCTTGTTCACCTGCACATCTACCAACGTGATATATGCCATCTTGTGCCAGCAATGCCCCTCTGCCATGTACGTTGGCCAAACCGGACAGTCGCTATGCAAAAGAATAAATGGACACAAATCTGACATCAGGAATCATAACATTCAAAAACCAGGAGGAGAACACTTCAGCCTCTCTGGTCACCCAGTAACAACCTAAAAGTGGTAATTCTTCAACAAAAAAACTTCAAAAACAGACTCCAACGTGAAGCTGCAGAACTGGAATTAATTTGCAAACTGGACACCATCAGATTAGGCCTGAATAAAGACTGGGGGTGGTTGGGTCATTACAAAACCTAAATTTAATTTCCCCAATACTAATTTCTCCTTATTGTTACTCAAACCTTCTTGTCAACTGTCTGTAATGGGCCACTCTCTTACCACTTCAAAAGTTATTCTTCCTCCCTTGGTATCCTGCTGTTAATTGATTTATCTTGTTAGACTGACCTCACACCTGGAAAAGCAACCCCCTCCTTTCATGTATTTATACCTGCTCCTGCATTTTCACTTCATGCATCTGATGAAGTGGGTTCTAACCCGCGAAAGCTTATGCCCAAATAAATGTGTTAGTCTCAAGGGCCACAAGGACTCCTCGTTATTTTGACTTGAGGAGTGTGTCCCTATTGATGTCACAAAGTTGTTATATGAAATCATCCCCTCATGGAGTAACTCGGTGTGGCTATGGACTCCACCATTTGCGGACACAGGCTAAAGCCCCTACCAGACAAGGGGCAATGGAGAATCGTTAACCGTAATGACAGCACTCTGACCCAACAATGGGTATGCTAAGGAGGGTGGCTAAATAAAGTCATTAAATACTTGTACGACTTATTCATGACAGAGGAATCAAGGTGAACTCTTCATTCATTCATCGATAGAACCACGCCTTTTTAGAAAGAGACACGTCATGCAATTAATATATTTCTAAATAAAGCTGATTAAACAACTACACCAAGGTCACAAAGTATTAGCGATAGAGAGAGAAACTGGAAGTACAGCGCTAGCTCCATACTGGAGGGGACAGCCACCTGTCAGAGATGACCAAGAAAGTTGTAAAACGGTAAGAAAGGAAAAAAGGCTGATTCTCCACTGACTGTTCCTGGTCAAATGGCGGAAATCCGCGTTGGCCCCTTGGCTGACTCCTTTCTTTCACCATGGTGCTTCTCGGGGAATCAAACGTCCTAGAATATAAAAACGCATCACACTTTCTGGACTCAGCTGGAGCACACCAATTTAGCGATGTATCCGTTCAGACTGAATCCCCCCCTCTTCTCCTGAGTCGCTCTGAACACAGCACTTTACTGAAGCGTATTAAAATGTCAAGTTGACCTAAAACACCAATCAAAAGGCACATGCCCTGTCAATTGCTTTATCAGGCTGTTTACAAAAGCTGGGTCAATTTTGCAGACAGCCGGAGTTGTTTTTAATTCCCTCCCCAGAACCAAACTTCCTCTTTCGACATAAGAACATCCACCGTGTGTCTTTAAAAAACGCGAGACAGATCCAACGCCTAACTTTGAGACCAATTTCCCACAGCCCATGTGCACAAAGTAATGTATTTCTTCACGGCCTTTTCTGTTGATTGGTAATTAGCATCTATTGGCTTTAGCTGTAAAGAGGCCTGTTAAGTTAAGCTCTGTTTCACCTGTTCGCAGGCTACCCTTAGTAAAGTGTGAAGGTTTCGGGGGCAGGATAGTAAACCCCATCTTTTACAACACAGGTGTTTTACAATAAAAAAAAACAAACAATAAAAAGTTTCAGAAGACAAGCTCTACTTCTGTGAGTGCATCAAGGAGAGAGATTAAAACTGGCCCCCTCCAATACGGGTATCTGAAGACACATGTCCCCCCAGGCCCCTTTCTCCTCTCCTCTAAGACGGAGCTTTAGCAAAATAATATTTTATCATAGGGTTAAAATTAAATACAAGGCGAATAGAAATAAGGCGTTTCCGAGCTATACTGTCCCAACTTTGAAAAAACAACACACAACGCTTTAACCCTGGATCTGTACCTTACACCTTACCTTTTTGTCATTTGCGAACCCCTAAACAATTTTAAATGGAAGTGGAAATCTTAGACGCAGTCTGCAAACCTCAGGGGCCCGTGGACCACACTGCCTTACACCCTGGAGAGGCCAAGAACAGGAACTTGCAAGATTTCCTTCCCATTTGTAATTAAATACTTATCATTTTTCCAGCAGAGAGACAGGCGTTTGTTATACCTCATGCGTAGCAAAGTTTGGCCAAAACAAACACATAGTATGCAAATTCCCTGTAAAACCCCCCACCCACTGCTAGCAATGTAGGGGCTATGACACACGGTAAGGTGGTTCTGAGTCCAAGCTGACAAATGCCAGCGCATGACAACATTTTTGGTGACACCAATACAGAGATCTCTGACGCAATCCTGGGCAGGATGTGCAGGCAAGACAACGCTTCTGGGAGGGACCAACCCCACCTCTCAGGGACCAGCCCAGCACTATACATAAGGTGCTGCCTCTGACCTGGGCTTTCCATCCCCTGCACTGCAGCAATGGCTCTAATTCCGGACAAGCCGGTGAGTTCCTGGCTCCCTTGAGTCGTCTTTTCCTCTCCTGCTGCTGCCCCAGACCTGGGATGGGAACTAAAGCGAAGCAAAGGAACAGCAAGGAGCGCCAGAGAGCCAGGGGGGCATCACAGGGCAGATCTGTGACGTGCCCAGGGCGGCTTTCTCCCTGGACGTGCCAGGGGCATTCAGCAGCTGGGAGCGGGAAGGCTTGGTGGCTGGCAAGTGGGGAATGGGAAGTGAATTGACTCTGTAATGTGGAGCTGGGGGGGTGGCGGACCGGTTAGATCAGAGGGTGTCAAGCCGGAGCAGCTGCATTGGGGTTTTGGGATTAACACAGAGTAGTTTTGTGTCTAGTTTCTACATGTAGAGGCTTGTTTAGGCCTGCAGACAGAGGCAGCCGCATATAGACACCCGCCCTTTCCAACACCCAGAGGCTCAGGTGCACACACACAGACACAGACCACCCCCACCACAATCCCCTACACACACACAGACCTCCCCCACAATCCTCTGCACACACACACAGACCCAAATACACAATCCTCCACACACACACACAGACCTCCCCTACAATCCTCTGCACACACACTCAGACCCACACACACTCCTCTACACACACACACAGACCTCCCCCACAATCCTCCGCACACACACACAGACCCAAATACACAATCCTCCACACACACACACACAATCCCACACACACACACAGACCCACACACACAATCCTCTACACACACACACACAATCCCACACACACACACAGACCCACACACACAATCCTCTACACACACACACAATCCCACACACACAATCCCCTATACACACACACACAGACCCACACACACACACACAGACAATCCTCTACACACAGACAATCCCCTCCATAAACACACACACACACCCATCTCCTCACACACACACTCACAGAAGCGCCCCTAGAAAATGATCTGACTGCCCCAAAAGCAGGCTCCTTCCATGCAACCCAAGGGGTCACTCCCTTGTGAAAAGCGAGTACCTGGACTTGGTGCTGGCAGTGCCAGGAGGGGTGGAGCTGCTGAAGCGGGAGGACAGCGGTCTCTTGCAGGGGGCTATCCCTAGGAAAGGTGTGCAGCATGCAGGCGGCTGGACAGCTGTGGGGCTGTGATGGGGGGACAGCACCCATCTGCCCCTGGGAGACGGGCCGGTCCAAAGATAGATAGAAGGAGTGGACATGAGGAGGGATGGCTGCACAGCCAAGCTACGGGGGGTCTCCCAGCAGGAAGTCGGAGCCCAAGACTGGGATTTCCCCAGCTCTCTTCCCAGGGGCCTGGTCCCTCCCGGCCCGGGCGTAGCACTCACCCAGCAGTCTCTGTCTGTCAGACCATCCCGTACAGCACTGCCATCCCAGGAGGACTCCGCCCGCACACGTGGGTGAAGATTCAGGGCTCGGTGCCAGCGACGAGCACAGGGTGAGCAACCAGCTCGTCCGTACACGGGGATTCCCCTTGGTTCTCGGGTAGGAAGGGGGGACGCCCCCAAGGCAGCGAGACGCCCTCAGCCCCATCCCCCTGGATCTGATGCAGTGTGAGCTCCCGCTCTGTGCACCCCCCCCGCCCCACCATGCACGCCCCCGAGACAGTGCCTCTCCCCACACTCGGGATAGATCACCCCACCCAATGCTCCCCAGAGCAGATGGGAGCAACCTGGCTGGAAGGAGTGGAGCCCCGGGTTTCCCTTCCTGGCACACATCCCCAGCTCAGTCTCCAGCCACTAGGCCCTTTGCAAAACCAAGGTGTGTCAGGGCCAGGGTTGGTTACAGCTGCTCAGGCCACGGGGCCCTACAAGCAGGAGAGAGGATCCCTAATGGGCCGGGAGCGCGGTCCCTGAAGCTGGCTCTGCGCTCAGCCTGTGCCATCTCCACTCCAGCTTCCGGGTAAAGTTCATCTACGGTCAGTATGAAGGGGCCAACGTGGCCTTGCTCTTCAACCCCCGCTTTGAGGGCTCCCCCCACATCATCTTCAACAGCTTGGTGGAGAGAAAGTGGGGCCAGGAGGAACGGAAGGAAAACATCCCCCTCCGCAAAGGGAAGAGCTTCACGCTGAGGTTCACCACCACCACCAAAGGGTACGAGGTAGGTGAAGCTTGGGGAGGGGACACCCTTTCTCCATCAGGGCTCTGGGGGACACCCTACCCTCAGTCACCGGGAGGGTCAGGACTGCATCCAGCTGGATCAGAGAAAGCTGCAACATCACATCCCCGGGTTCGTCTATGTGGGGCGTAGTGCAGTGATTGCATACACATGGGACAGCTGTGTCCCGTTTCAATCCACATCGCCGCGTACACCTGACAGGGCTTTGGTGCGTAGTGAGCGCGTGGCCTTTGGGACAGACCTCCCCGTCTCCTTTGCTTTGCTGCTGAGGCATGTTGGATCAGGAGTGGAGCATCTAGAGCATTTCCCCGCAGAATGCCGATGTGTCAAAATGGAAACGCTTTGGGGAAATGCACCAATTTCAGTGACATTTAATATGGGGGGGAGGGGAGGAAATTGAAACGAAGCATCAAAACGTTTCAAAACGACTTTTCAGTTAGAATTTTAAAAAGATTTATATTATAAAATATATAATATCGAGCAATGAATAATTAAAACCCCAGCCAAAACAAAATGTTCCCATTGACCCAAAAGCAAATTTGAGTTTCGGAAGTTTTGAGTTTTCCAGCTGATCCGGAATGGATTTTTTCTGCCCCCAAAATGTCAGAATCTCCTGCAGAACAGAAATTCCATGTTTTGACCGGCCCTAGTCAGGAGTTGATCATAACAATGTTTTCCAGCTGGGGAAACTGAGGCACGGGGAGGGGGAGTGACTCGCCCAAGGTCACCAAGCAGGCTAGAGTGCTATACACTAGGCTGCACTGCCTCCCAAATAACTTTTGGACTGTGAAGCCCTTGCTCAGGCAGGGCGAGATGCCCACCCTCCCATCCTCGTTGCTCCCTGGATCCCTGGGCAGGGACTGGATGAAATTGTTCACGTGCAGAAGGCCAGCCCCATTCTCTGGAGGGAGTAAGTGGAACTCAAATGGTGCCCAGGCCTCGTGCTGGCCGCTCTGCTGGGGGTGAACTGTCCTCTTATTGTAGGCAAGGCTCCTGGCTCAGTGGACTGAACCTTCCCCGCCTGCACGGCAGCCTCTCCCCACCAGGGGGAGCAAGGGCTCAGTGGGACGTGACCCACACCCCACTCATTGCTGGACCCTGTGGGGAACAGGCCCCGCTTTGCAAACGTCCAACAAGCCCCAGACGTAGGCCCTGGCCCAGCCCCTGCTGCCCTGGAAGGACGTCCTCGTCTAGGGGGCTGGGGCCCCCGCCCCCTCGTCTGACACTGCCCGTTCCCTTCCAGGTGACCCTGAACGAGCGTCATCACTACGAGTTCCGGCACCGCCTCGCGCCGGAGCGCGTGCGCTTCCTGGAGGTGGACGGCGACGTGAAGCTGGAGGCTGTCAGCTGGGAAGGGGGTGGCAGTTACTGGAACTGCCTCCCGCCGGTGCCCAGTTGGGGAGCCTCCCGCGTGTATTAGACGGCGCACCCCCCCCGCCCCGCCCTCAAGAAGACGGTGTGATGGTGCCTCCCATAAGGCTTTATGGAGATATGCTTATGAATGTATATATGACATAATTATGCCATGTAACATATCTCTGTAAAGGTTATGATCTACTGAATCTATTAATCCTATTTGTATGCATGTTTCATTTTTGTATTCAAAGATATGAATACTGGGTGTGTACTGGCTTGATTTTTAAGTAGCCTTTCTGAAGCATTTGGTCAGCTTCTTGAGAAAGGAATGTGCAAATTAAGCGCCCAGTCAAGAAGCACTTAAGGGACAACGGATCTTGGAATGCTCCAATCCACATAAGAAGTCTACTTGAGGACGGTCAAGGTAGCATGTGACCCATGGCTGCTACCTATAAGTTCTGAGTCATGCATGGATATGTGACTGGCCCATGTGACTCCAAAACTCCATTTTGTAGCTGGATTCTACCCAGGGGGAGGGAGGGGTGTCCACCCACACAAGAAAGTCTATTTAACCCCCAGGGAGACGCCTCCATTTGGTCTTCAGCTGGCTAAAAAGAGAGCCTCTCCACCCCCAAGGCTGCTGTGCAGGCGGGGAAGGTTCAGTCCAATGAGCCGGGAGCCTACCTGAAAGAAACTGGAACAAAGGACAGTAACTACAGGGGGTATGAGTGATTGCTGGACTCACACTAGAAGGAGACTAGTCTGTAAAAGGAAGCTTACTGGAATTCCTCTAAGGGTGAGGTTTTATCTGTATTCAGTTTTCTTAGACATAGACTTGAGTTTTCTATTTTATTTTGCTTGGTAATTCACTTTGTTCTGTCTGCTATTAGTTGGAACCACTTAAATCCTACTTTCTGTATTTAATAAAATTACTTTTTACTTATTAATTAACCCAGAGTATGTATTAATACCTGGGGGGAGGGGAGGGCAACCAGCTGTGCATATCTCTCTATCAGTGTAATAGAGGGTGAACAATTTAGGAGTTTACCCTGTATAAGCTTTATACAGGGTAAAACGGATTTATTTGGGGTTTGGACCCCATTGGGAGTTGGGCATTGGAGTGTTAAAGACAGGAACACTTCTTAAGTTGCTTTCAGTTAAGTCTGCAGCTTTGGGGCATGTGGTTCTGACCCTGGGTCTGTGCTGGAGCAGACGCTGGACAAGACAGGGTGCTGGAGTCCCACGCTGGCAGGGAAAGCAGGGGCAGAAGTAGTCTTGGCACATCAGTTGGCAGCCCCAAGAAAATTTCTGTGATCCAACCTGTCTCAGGCAGCAAACACCGAGGTCGCTGAGCTGGACAATGTGCAGGAAGCCACCATGGGGAGGGCCTGTTCCCCCCAGTCCCTGAGCCCCGCAAACACCCGTGTGTGCGTTGATCCTCACCACCCGTTGGAGGAGGGAGGGACTGTTCTCCCCGCTGTACGGAGGGGGGAAGATTATCAACAGCACACATAGGAGTCAGCTGCCCAGTGACTTTCACTAGGAACTTCCAGAAAAGAAGCAACTAAAGTTCAGGTGGAACCACTCTACTGCACACAGGGCCTGTCTGCTTATCCTAGGTGTCTCCGTCACCTGCGAGCTGTGAGCGTTCCATGGCCCTCTCCGTTCATGTCAATAAGTTCTCTCTATCCCCACCCTAAGAATCTCTCACACCGGGCTCCTTGCCAGATGTTAAAAGGAGCAGATGCCTTCATTTGGGGACCCTGAGATACAAGGCTGGAACTCCCTGAATGCAGTGGCCCCTTGTGTGCATGCTCCCTTGTCACACTGAACATAGGGATTTCATGCGGTATGGGGAGCTACAGACCCACTCCTAGTCCAGCTCCTCTTGGCCCTGCTGGTATGAAGACTCAGGCCTAGGCATCTCCTCCTCCTCCTTCCCTTTCAGCCATTTCTGTTAGCTAGTTAGCTTTTGGGGTGGGGGTAGTTATTGGTGCTCAGTATTAAAATCCCTACCTATGCCTAGGGCCCTCCCAAATTCCCGGCCATAAAAATGCATCACGGACCATGAAATCTGTCTCCCTCCGTGAAATCTGGTCTTTTGTCTGCTTTTACCCTACACTATACAGATTTCATGGGGGAGACCAGCATTTCTCACACTGGGGGTCCTGACCCAAGAGGGAGTTGTGGGGGGCTCACAGGTTATTTTAGGGGGTCACGGTATTGTCACCCTTACTTCTGGGCTGCCTATAGAGCTGAGCAGCCAGAGAGCAGCAGCTGTTGGCCAGGTGCCCAGCTCTGAAGGCAGCGCTCTGCCAGCAGCAGCACAGAAGTAAGCGTTCCCATCCCACACCGGGCCATCCTTACCTCTGCACTGCTGCTGACGGCTCTCAGCATTGATGCAAGCGCTGCTAGTGAGGACGTGCACCACTGACACAAGGAGTGTAGTGTTGATATGCAAAAGCAATTTAATTCCTGCAAAAAGAACAGGAGGACTTGTGGCACCTTAGAGACTAACAAATTTATCTGAGCATAAGCTTTCGTGAACTACAGCTCACTGCATCGGATGCATGCAGTGGAAAATACAGTGGGGAGATTTATATACATAGAGAACATGAAACAATGGGTGTTACCATACACGCTGTGAAAGTAGAATGGATTATATTGAAATTATAATTCATTAAAGAAATGCATCTGGTGGGTTTGTTGAAATATAGTTGTCAGGAAGAGAAACATTAAGGAGTGTGAGACAATGGGTCCTCAAACTAATTAACTTAGAGCTTCTACTGAGCTAGGAGATTGGTAAATGTTAGTATGCAAATAAGGTATGTATGTATATTTGTCAGTTTCTGCTTCCTTTTGTCTCTTATGTTAAATTGGCTTTGGCTTATCTGTATAAATAAGTTAGCTTGAGCTTTTGCAGAGGGCTCACATATCTGGGTGCACTGGCAAAGCGCTTTGCTAATAAACAGAGTGGTCTGACAAATTCTGTAACTGACTGTGAACAATCAATTGAGATAACCCACTACCTTCGCACCAGCCTTGAATAATCAAGGTGGGCCATTTACAGCAGTTGACAAGAACGTCTGAGGAACAGTGGGGGGTGGGGGATAAACATGGTGAAATAGTTTTACTTTGTGTAATGACTGTACATTGAGGTAATTTAGGTCAATTTAATTTTGTAGTGTAAATATGTCCTAAAGTTCTGAGGAACTGAATTTCTGTTCCAGGAAGGAAACAACTAAAGTTCAAGTGGAGCTGTTCTATTTACAGAGAGATCTATTACTGCACATAGGACCTGTCAATTTATCTTGTATCTCACCTTCATCTACCAGCTGTGAGCCTTCCATGAAACTTTCTGTGTACATTGATAATTTCCCTGTTCCCATTCCAAGAATCTCTCAGGCCAGGCCCCTTGCCAGATAAAGAATCCTTCCAGAATCTAGGAGCACACACCTTTCTTTGGGGACCCTGAGATACAAGGCTGGAGTTCCCTGAATGCAGTGGCCCTTGGGGCTTTGCGCATGCTACATTGTCACATAGAACGTACGGACTCCATGCTGTATGGGGAGCTACAGCCCCACTCCTAGTCCAGCTCCTCTTGGCCCTGCTGGTACGAAGGCTCAGAGCCAGGCACCACCTCCTCCTCCTTCTTCCCTTGCAGCTATTTTCCGTTAGCTAGTTAGCTCTTGGGGTGGGGGGTGGGGGAGTTATTGGTGTTCAGTGTTAATCCCTGCAGATCCTGAAACAAAGCCCATGTCCCAGCAGTCCTAGTTTGACTCAAGCCAATGAGTTGCTCCAATCTGGAGTATGGGGTGTATTTCTGGGAAGTGCCCAGACATAGTAATTATGCTTGCTTCAAAGTTTAATAGGGCATCTCCTGGTGAGCGTGACCCTGTTCTGGGCTATGTATGGGACCATGGCTCCATAAATCTGTCTATAGAGCACATTCCACAACCATCCTGCACCTGCTCAGACAGTAATGAGATCTTTCCTTGCTGGTGTCCACGTATCTTGTGTCTGGCTTCAGGAGCCAGGAAAGGAAAGGGTAGCCCACGCCACTAAGAATAACTTTTAGTATTGAACCTCACCTATGTTAATGGGCCAGGTCAGAAAAAAGTGTCCCTGCTTGCATCATTTCAAACAGTCCTGTGTTGCTAGAGATGTGAGCATCACACACCTTTCCTGACCAGACACTGCTAATGTCACTGAAATGTCCCTGATGATCCACCATAACCATGGAAATCTTCCCCTTTCTGTTTATATACGCAGTGGCAAAGTGGGAGGAGGACAGAATCAGGATATGCATCTCATGAATCACCCCACCACAATTAAGGAATCCCACGGCATTGAATCCCTCTGTGACTTCCTGCACACTGCCAGAGTCACAATCCTGTGGAGCAGGGTGAACTTACTGGCCTTACATCCACTTGGATGACAACAGCTCCCACCATTGATTTTCCAACATCAAACTGATTGTCCGCTGACTGACAGCAGTCCAGGGTTGCAAGCTACCAGTGCGTGATACGGACCCATTTCTCCGCTGTCAAAAGGGGTCTCAATCTGGGGTCTGTTCTGGAGGGCTGGGATGAGCTTGATAAACAATGCCAGGAACACGGCTTCCTCGTCCAGAAGTTCTGCAGCCAGTGTTGGTCATCCCAGGTTTGCATCGTGATCGCATCCAACCACTCACTGCTCAGTTCATGACCCCAGAAGAGAAGAGCACAATACGGGACATAACAATGAAATCGGTCATTTTAAAAGAGGCAAGAAAACAGCAGATTATGGGATATATGCTCTCAGAAGTCCCTGAGAGGAACACTGGTCAGGATGAGCTCTACCCTGACATCTGGTGGCGAGTCCTGGGGGGTTATGGAAAAGAACTTCAGGGGCTGATCTCATTTGCATAGGCACACCCACCCCGCTTAGATGGTCACTTTGGCTGCTGTAGAAGCCCCAGTTTCTCTGTTATTGAGGCAGGAAGAATAAACTGTTATTATCCTGATTTTGTGAATCAAGGACAGTGGAACTGTACTTGCCCTTTTGTTATGATGGAGGGACTCACCATCAATTAAGCAGCACTCGCTAGGCAAGGGTCATGGGTTCCAAAACCCAGGGAATCGAGAGGGGGTGGGGATATGTATTAATATCTGGTGGTATGGGCCTTACATGCTAATTACACCGTCTCTTCTCTCTATGGTAGAATATCAGAGTTAGTTTTGATTCCACTAGGAGTCTAGTTACAGGCTACTGAGTTGAATTCACTTTGGGCCAATGGTGTGCTAACACTGAGGCTCCCCTATTACAAACTGAAATCACTAAAGAGCTAAAATTACTAAGAGCTGAAATCACTGAGTGTTGTGTTAAGTAGTGGGGGGCCTGAAGATATATTGTGGAGCAGTTTGTGGGACGGCTGGCGGAGCGGAGCAGTTTGTGGGACGGCTGGCAGAGCGGAGTGGCTGGTGGAACAGAGCAGTTTGTGGGATGGCGGGAGCGGCTCGCGGGACGGCTGGCGGAGCGACTGGCAGAGCAGAGCAATTTGTGGGGTGGCTGATGGAGCAGAGTGGAGCAAAGCCCCACGGAGAGGTTAGGCAGTCGGCTTCGGACCATGTAAGGTGCCCCAAACCCCCCCATTTCCACCCAGGTTGGGAGGTAAAACTCTGCAGATAAACTTTCAAACTCTGGGGTTGCACTGACCAGGGACAGAGACTTTTGGGTTGTTGGACTTTTGGGACTTTGGGTGACTTTTGGGTTGCTGGATTCAAGAACCAAAGGGAAAGGACACGGCCCAATTTGCTTGGGGTGGGTTTTGGCTCATGGGTTGTGTTATGAATCCTGTTGGTGGTGTTTCCCCAACATAATGCCACATTGTTTCTCTCTGTTATTAAAAGGCTTTTGCTTCACTCAGACTCTGTGCTTGCGATAGGGGAAGTATTGCCTCTTAGAGGCGCCCAGCGGGGGTGGTGTATGTTTGTTCCAGGTCACTGGGTGGGGGCTCGAGCTGGTTTTGCATTGTGTTATTGGAATGGAACCCCTAGATTGCTTGTTGCTGCCAACTCCGATGGGCAGAAGGGTTACACCACAATGCACTGTAAAATGTCCCACAAGCTAGTGCACCAGACAGTGACGCAGGGCACACTGGAAAGTTTTGTATCTTTTGCTGACAACCTCTCACTGGGAGGACGTGCCGGCAGAGGCAGCCAAGTGTGCATGTGCTCTCGGGAAATATCACTGGTGGAAGAAGCATGCTGGAACAAAGGCAACCAGTAAATCCTCCTAATTTAGACAATGCCTAGGTGAGAACAGCAAAGGGGCGCACAGGGCTAAATGCTCTTTTCTCCCATCCTCCCCTTCACTATAAAGTGCCCCTGACTTTCATCCTAAAAAGGGGACTGGAGGGAGAGAGGAGAGGGCATCCACCTCTCTTTTCTTACCACATCCCCACCAAAATGGTTCCCCGTGATACCCCCCCAACCACAGCATCCCAATTTTACTCTTTCAAAATACAAGGGGGAAGCAATTGCGACCTGTGGCCTCACCATTTACTCTGGCACCGGCTGCCATTGGACATGGCAATTCCTGGGTTCTTAGCTCTGTAAGAATCAGAGATTTGTTTCTAGGGCCAATTGGCAACATCTCAGCAGTATCGGGGAGAGATAGGGCTTCCAGACACTAGACACCCTGGGTTTGCAGACACCAGGATGAGATTCCGTGTAACACGGTGTAACGATGCTGGTTCTGGCAGGACCCAACTGAGAGTGCCAATTCAGGACAAATTGCTGAAACCAGGGCAGTTACAGCCCAAGGCTGGGGTTTTTCCACCTCTAATGCAAACCAAACCCGCCAAACAGAGAAGACTTTGGTTTTACCCCACTGGCTGACCACAAGTCACAAAAGCAATTCCCTTAGACACTTCAGTTTCCCAGTATCACCACCAGTGCCATTCGTTATGGGGACAAATGGTTATGAAAACCAATACCCCATTAAAAGAAAAAAGGTTCTCTCGATCCCAAAGGACCAAGCCCCAGACACAGGTCAATATACAAATCAGATCTTACCCACAAATCACGCTGCTGCCAATCCTTTAGAATCTAAAATCTAAAGGTTTATTCATAAAAGGAAAAAGATATAGATGAGAGCTAGAATTGGTTACATGGAATCAATTACATACAGTCATAGCCAAGTTCTTGGTTCAGGCTCGCAGCAGTGATGGACTAAACTGCAGGTTCAGATCCAGTCTCTGGAGAACATCCACAGCTGGGATGGGTCTTTCAGTCCAGTCCTTTGTTCAAAGCTTCAGTGTAGCAAAGTCCCTCCAGAGATAAGAAGCAAGATTGAAGACAAGATGGAGAGGCTGCAGCAGCTTTTTATATTATCTTGCCATGTGGTCTTTCTTTCTTTGTCCCAAAGACAAGCTGTCCATCACATGGCGTGGAAAAACCTCAGAGTTCTGTCCATAGGTATGTCCCTGCATACCTTGCTGAGTCCCAAGATGTGTCTGCCTTCTCTCAATGGGTCAATTGTATAGCTGATGGTCCTTAATGGCCATCCAGCAGGCTAGGCAGAGCTGACACCAACTTGTCCGGAGTGTCACACAGAAGCATAGTGTAAGTTTGAAATACAGATAGTATAGAGCCAATATTCATAACTTCAACTATAAAAATGATACACACATACAGACAGCATAATCATAACCAGCAAACCATGACCTTGTCTTAGACACCTCATTTGACCCCCTTTATACAAGATTTGGTGCCACACACCACACGATCCATTGTCTACAGCCAAGCTCTGCGATACAACCGCATTTGCTCCAATCCCTCAGACAGAGACAAACACCTACAAGATCTCTATCAAGCATTCTTACAACTACAATACCCACCTGCTGAAGTGAAGAAACAGATTGACAGAGCCAGAAGAGTACCCAGAAGTCACCTACTACAGGACAGGCCCAACAAAAAAAATAACAGAAAGCCACTAGCTGTCACCTTCAGCCCCCAACTAAAACCGCTCCAGTGCATCATCAAAGATTTACAACCTATCCTGAAAAATGATCCCTCACTCTCACAGATCTTGGGAGACAGACCAGTCCTCGCTTACAGACAACCCCCCAACCTGAAGCAAATACTCACCAGCAGCCACACAACAAAAACACTAACCCAGGAACCTATCCTTGCAACAAAGCCTGATGCCAACTCTGCCCACATATTTATTCAAGTGACACCATCATAGGACCTAATCACATTAGCCACTCCATCAGGGGCTTATTCACCTGCAAATCTATCAATGTGATATATGCCATCATGTGCCAGCAATGCCCCTCTGCCATGTACATTGGCCAAACTGGACCTTCTAACTTATCTGTATGTATATATATATTGTGACAAAGCTCTGTCCTTGCCTCCATGGGTCCCGCGTTGCCTGGTGGATTTCGCTAGCCTCAGAGGCTCACTGTGACCCTCCACGTAACCCTTCTTTCTCTAGAGACAAGGGTCACAGTCTACCGAGCCATTTTCATCATAAGCCGGCAAGGGAGGTGAGGAGAAGTTATCCTTCCTTGCACAGTCTCTGTTGTCTCCCAGTCTCAGTGATTAATCAGGAGGCAAAGGTCGGGGGGGATCCTGGGCTCACCCTCTACTCCGGGCTCCAGCCCAGGGACCCTAATAGTATCAGCTATGGTAGCTGACCTTTTAGAAACAGGACATGTACAATTCCCTGGGCTACTTCCCCCACAGCAGCCCTCATTTCCTCAAGCTCCACTTCACCCTTACCTCAGGGCCTCCTTCCTTGTGCCTGATATGGTGTGTACTACTCAGCCTCTCCAACAGCACAACTTCCTCCCACAGCTCCTGACATACACACCCACCTGACTGACTGGGGGGCTTTTAACTAGTTTCAGCCAGCCCCTGATTGGCTTCAGGTGTCCCAATAAACCTAGCATTCTCCCTGCCTTCTGGAAAGTTCTTAATTGGCCCCAGGTGTCTTAATTGACCTGGAGCAGCTTCCATTTCACTTAACCTGGTACCAGGGATTTGTTTAGCCTGGAGCTAATATATCTATCTCCCACTACTTTTCTATAGCCATCTGGCCTTGCCCCGTCACAATATATATATAATCTTACTATATGTTCCATTCTATGCGTCCGATGAAGTGAGCTATAGCTCACGAAAGCTTATGCTCCAATAACTTTGTTAGTCTCTAAGGTGCCACAAGTCCTCCTGTTCTTTTTACAGGACCTTGGTTGCAACAATGATCTATACGGTCCCAGTTTATGTCAATAACGTCACACACGGACATGCAGAGTCCTGCCAACAAAAGTGGGTGGAATCCAGAGGCAAGAGGAACTGTAGAATTGAGTGTGGAGGCCCCACCTCTCAGGAGCCAGGACTGTATATAAGGTGCTACCTATGCCGTGAGCTTTCAACAGACAGCAGCTCCTTCACTGCACAGGAAGAATGACGGCTCCAATGGCTCTCGTTTCTATCACCAACCTGGTGAGTACTGATCCTCTCTCCACTCAGGCTCCTGTAGGTGCTGCTGCCTCAGGCCAGCCAGAGACCGGGGCAGGAATAAAGTAAAGGGATGCAGAGCAGCACTGGTGAGTTTGTGAAGCGGTCATGCAACGAAACTTTTACTACAAGCTTCATTATGAAGAGAAGCATCAGCACTGTTTGTACTGAAAAATTTCACAGTTGCAGACTGTGCCAGGGATGTTGTGTGTGTGGTGTCACCTAGTTCTGTGCATTTGCCTCAGTATAGAGCATTTTGTTTTCACACACTGCCCTTAGAGGAACGTGACAAGCAAGTTTGTAAATCTGAAAAATGTTTAAGCCTCTGATAGGGGAAGTTAAAACCCAAATTCATGTTAATCCTTTGTCTACTGCTTTTTCCCGCGGCATCTGCTCTGCATCCATCATGTTACTATAGGTTAGTCTTCTCAACAATTGGGAGGCCGGATTGCAGCAGGTGTGGATGCACCCAAAATACCTTTGATCGACCTACTGTACTAAAACTAGCCAAGTAGCCTTGGTGACAGGGTCTAGCCTCCTGAGTACAATCCCGCCCATGACCCTAGATGCATACTGGGGTGGCTAGCCCATGCCACTGCCCATACCACCGTGGCTACACTTCTGTTTGTTGTGAGCTATCTTGATCACAGCTAGCTCGGGTACATCTAAACGTGCTGTCCCGATTCATAGATTCTGATGCCAGAAGGGACCATTGTGATCATCTAGTCTGACCTCCTGTACAACATAGGCCAGAAAACTTCCCCACCATAATTCCTAGAGCAGATCTTTTAGAAAAACTTCCCAGCTTGATTTAAAAATTGTCAGTGATGGAGAATCCACCATGACTCACAATCCACCATGATTGCAGTGTACACTTACCCTTTATGAGATGAGGCTGTGGGAAGCTTTCAGACTCCCCAGTGTCATGCTGCTGCCACATCCAGCCCGGTGGGGTCAGGTGGGTGTGGGGTTCTCAGAGATCCTGTCAGATCTGCTTTAGTTTGATCCACATGGGATGTGAAGGGTGTGACTTGTCAGTGCTGCAAACCTCTTCTCCTCAGATGTCTCTCTCTCTCTCTCTCTCTCTTCCAGGGGACTCCTTGCAACATCTCTGTCGCTGGGGGCTTTCTCCTTGGGATGTTGGTGAATATCTGTGGCTCAGTGCCAAAGGACAGCCAGAGATACCCGACACAAGGATTTCTTCACATATTTACAAGATTTTCACCCATGACGGTTTAGGAAAAGGCCGCTCTGAAAAATAAAAAAACTCAATGCCCCTCAGTGAAACACCCTCATTCCCCTCCCCCGTTATCTGCTGGGTAGATACAGTGTAAGCCCCCCTCTCCCAAAAACACTGCTCCCCTTTACACTGCCCCCACTTGTGGGAGACATCCTGGCGCATCAGCCCTAGATGTGGCAATTTCCTGCAATAGCTTTAAAAAACCGCATTGCATAAAGTTTATATATTATTGTGGGCCGGGGTTGCCTGTAACCTCTCTAGCGGGGAGATGTGACAGATTTTGCAACTCCATGCAGTATCTTTGGGGTCCCTTGTTTTAAGTGAATGGCTTATGTATAATTATGTACAGCTCCTCCAGGAACTAAAAACGGGGTGGTCATTAAGGCAAATCAGCCAGGCTGCAAACCCCCCTCCCCTCCAAAAGGTACGACTTCCTGGGGAGACTCACATATACTAGTTTAAAGTAGATTCTCCAGAGAGCAACAGACAAAGAAAGGCCTTTGGGACAAAGAGCCGGAGTTAGTTTAAACTCGGGGCCTTCCTTCTGAGCCAGCAAATGGACAGGACTTTCTGCCTGAGGGGTTGGGGGGACCCTTGCATAAGGGTTGAAAGGGCTTGACATACTAGGGCCCCATAAGACTGATGGTGACCTCTGGTAAGCTGGTTGCATGCAGGAACGTTTATTGTTTTTAATGGGTTTTCTCTCTAAAGATTTTCCCTGAAGAATAAATGTGCTTGCTTAGAAGAAGTTGGGTGGTAACTGATAGCAATACACTGAGCATAGGCTCTGGGGAGACAGCAAAGCACAGTCACTGGCCTGCGTAGGCAGTCTGGCTTGCTGGAGATATCATAGTGTAAATCCAGGGAGCTGTGCAGCCTAAAAACCGCAGTCAGGAGGGAGACGCATGCAGGTCTCTGCACAAGAGAGGTGACAGCCGGGAGCCAGAAACCTTTAAGTGGGTGCCCTTGAGGGACTGTGGATGGAGAATACAGGTGCCACTACCCTGAAACTGTGACCTGGAGAAACTGCGGCACGGACCGGCTAAGTGACAGGCCTAAGGACACAGGAAGCCTGCGGCAGAGCAGGGAATTGAACCCAGGTCTGCTAACTCCTTGGCCCCTACATATTGTCATAATAAACATGATTAATGGTAATTATAATCCCCACCTGTTCCCGGTCAATGGGAGCTGCGGGGAGCAGTACCTGGAGGCGTGGCCAGGGCAACACACAGATCCCTGTGCCCCCCCCACCCCCCCAGGTTCCAGCCGCTTCCCAGAGCAGCGCGGGGGCAGGGCAGGCAGAGAGGGAGCCTGCCCTGCCCTCGGTGTGCGACGGGCCGGAGCCGCCCCCCGAAGCCCCTCCTGCATCCCAACCCCCTGCACCCCAACCCCCTGCCGCACCCCACACCCCTCCTGCATCCCAACCCCCTGCCCTGAGCCCGATGCCGCACCCTGCACCCCTCCTGCACCCCCTGGGGGCAAGGAGGGGGTGGAGTTGGGGTGGGGATTTCGGGGAAAGGGTTGGAATGGGGGCAGGGGAGGGGTGGGAAGAGGTGGGGCAGGGACGGGGTCTCATGGAAGGAGTGGAGTGGGGGCAGGGCCGGGGCAGTGGGGGGCGGTCAGTGATGTGGCCCTCGGGCCAACGTACTAGTCCTCCTGTGGCCCTCGTGGCCATTTGAATTTGAGACCCCTGGTCTAATCCATTCCCCAGTTTATATTAAGGGTAGGGGAAGGGGAGTAGCTGCTCTTCCCAAAGGCCTCACAGGCCACTTGGTCATTACTTTCCTATTCCTCCTGCCCAGTTTTGAGGTGAACTTTCTCTGTGGCGGGGACAGAATGAATGAAATCGCCTTTCACTTTAAAACTCTCTTCAAAGAGGACAGGGCCAGGGCCGTTTTCAACAGCAAGCTGAACAACGAGTGGGGCCAAGAGGAAGAGAGGTGTTTTAGCCCTTTCTACAAAGGGAAGAACTTCCAGCTGCAGTTTGTCATTACTAAAAACGGCTACAAGGTAAGGGATGTAAGCAGAGCAGAGCCTCTGCATCGGGGACCGGAGACAACTCTGCATTTGGACTGGGGGAGAGAAATTGGGAAGGAGGATAGCAGGGAGATCGGACAGGAGACTGGGAGCTAGAGGAGCAGGAGGCCTGGCTATGGAGATGTGGTGAAGCCCTGAGACAAGGGGAATGAGGAAGGCCTGGGGAAAGGTCAGCAGGCATGACTGAGCCTGGTGCAGGGCTGAAATAACTTGGGGAGTTTGGAGAAGAGGGTCAGGGGTTGAATACAGTGGGGTCTTTTTCTTTAACAGTGTGTCTCAGAGTTTACTGAGTTGGGCCTGGAAGAAGAGGGGAAAGTGAGGCCAGGGGTGGGGAGGGAATGGTGAGCCTAGTACAATGCTGTGCTGGGAGCTGCAGCTGTGCCTGTGTCTAACCTAGGTTTCAGAGGACGAGGAGGGTTGTTGAACTGCCTTAATCAGGGAAAGTGTCAGTTTTAAAATGGCAACGACCTGTCTCCTTTGAGAATGTTTTGGGTGGGTGCGCCTGGCATGAATACAGGTACCCCTCTTTCAACACAATCCATTTCCTGGTTGGAGACAGCACCATCCATTCGTGCCCCCAGACCCCAGTCCCTGCTGGTTCTGTCGGCAGGGTGGTATGAACACCCGGTCCTTGCCTCTGTTCCATCTCCTGCCAGCCTGGGTGAGCAACAGCTAGAGTGGTTGAATACGGTGGGAACAAACTCCTGGCTCTGCATTCACCCTGCTCCGTACTGGTGACTGATTTACTGGTTCCACTCGGCGAACATCCATTGACCTACCTAAGATGTCAAGGAACCTCTGACCAACCCCCAAAAGAACCGTTGTGCTATGGCTTGGCCGAGAGTCATTGTTTCTAACGCTCCCCTTTACTTACCAGGTGATTGTGGACAACAAGCCCTTCTATGAGTACTCTCATCGTGTAATTCCTCCAGGTGGGTGGGGCTGTGGAGTTGCAGCAAATTGAGATCTTCAAAGACAGCAACATCAGCAGCTCTACATTCCCTGAATCCAAATAAAGTGATTCTGGCAGTGATGTAGGTGACACCCACAATAAGCACGCAGTTGCAGGAAACTATGTGAGGTGACCACTGAGCAGATGTAGTCAGGTTGCTGGGGATTGAGGATGTGCCAACAAACAGGCCATTCTGTTCTCCCCACCTCCAACGGGGGCACTTTTTGAATCTGATAAAATAAAAACAATGGTGTGTGTTGATTTTAAATCAGTTTGTAGAATCAGGGAAGCATTATTCCAAATACAATAAATTCTGCTGTGGCAAATGCAGTCACGCCTGTTGTTATTGTGAGTAATGATAATTTATTCATGGCTTCTAAAAAAAGTCGAGGAGCAATAGGCTAGAATGGGGGTTCTCAAACAGGGGGTCGCGAAGTTATTACATGGGGGGTCGTAAGCGGTCAGCCTCCACCCCAAACCCCGCTTTGCCTCCAGCATTTATAATGATGTTAAATATATTTAAAAGTGTTTTTAATTTATAAGGGGGGGGTCGCTTTCAGAAGCCTGTGTCACGGAGTCCCTGGGCGATGCTCTGAAACTGCTCCCCATGAAGCCAGTCAGGACTCTGGGGCAGTCGCCTTCCTGTGAGCAGCCTGTCTGCAGGACACAAAGCTCACACAGCTTCCACCTTCCTGGGTCTGACCTCGGAGCATTCAGCATCCTCTGCCCGTCCGTGCGCTTCCCACAGCGAGTCTGCCCAGGCGGGGTCCTGGGGAAGCCAGAGGGTCCTGCTCCCCAACTTCGCAGTCAGACGTGACTCTCAGCCAGCCAGCAAAACAGAGGTTTATTAGACGACAGGAACATGGTCTAACACAGAGCTTGTAGTTGCAGAGAACAGGACCCCTCAGCTGGGTCCATTTTGGGGGGCAGTGAGCCAGACAACCACGTCTGCCCTTCACTCCTCGTCCCCAGCCAGCCCCAAACTGAAACTCCCTCCAGCCCCTCCTCCTCTGGGCTTTGTCCCTTTCCCGGGCCAGGAGGTCACCGGATTCCTTTGTTCTCCAACCCTTTAGCTCTCACCTTGCAGGGGGGAAGGGCCCAGGCCATCAGTTGCCAGGAAACAGGATGTCGGCCATTCTCTGCGTCCAGACCCCTGCACACAGACCCCTGCTCTCTAGAGCTCTGCAACGATCATACACCCTTATCCCACCACCTACATACTTAAGAACTGCATAGGAGAAACTGAGGCACCCCCACAATATTCAGAGAAAACATTAAGAACAGTCCCACTTCGTCACACTGATCTCTCCCTTTTCTTCCCCCAAAGTGTCTTACGTAAAACAAAGTGTTTCTTTGTATCAAAGTTAAATTTGCTGACGTTCTAATTTCATTTAATGTCTCCCTGTTCTTGTCTTATGAGAGAGAATAGGAGCATTCCATTTACCTTTTCTAAACTTTTCATTCCATTGTATGCCTCTCACGTATCAACTCTTATTAATTTAATCTCTAAATTATAATCTTAATCTTTCCAATCTCTCTTTATATAGAAATCTTTCCTGGCTCCTAATAGTCCCCTAATAATAACCTTTCCTTTGTCACCCTTCTACAGATTCACTGTGCTAGGCGTGCTGTACAGACACTGTGAAAATATGGTCTTTAGCCCAAAGAGTTTATAAAATCAGTAACTGGATGCAGATTACTGATATAAATTTGTCATTTCTCAGAAATGGTTTGTTCTATATTTTTCTGTCAGAAATAAATTTTCTGTCCTCCAGGGCCCGCTGGGGGGCCAGATGATTCATCTTGGTCAGTAATTTGCCCAAGTGCTTTTTGCAGCTGGCTGGTGTAACACACTGGTAAAGAGTGTATGTCTGTGTGTCATAGTCCCCCTCTAGTGGCTGGAAGCCTCTTGTTCTGGAACTTAATACAAGGAGCAGGAGGCCCTGTTGTGCAGGAGCAACCTTAACCCCACCTTAGAGTTCTGTCATAAATAAATTGAGGTGTAAAGTGCAGTTACCCTATGAAAAGTGACTGCAAGAATTGCAGGGCTCTGTGTTTGTCTCAAGGACTCCAGACCAAATACATTTATCTTACATGTAATAAAAGGGCAAAATGTGTTTTCTAATCATCAGTCCCACAAAGAGTCTGCGCTCTGAGAGGTTCTTTCTGGTTCATGCATCATCCAGAAAGCTAAGCGTCAAATTTTCAAAGATTCTGCACCCACAGCTAGGGCCAGATTTTCAAACGAACTCAGCATCCAAATAACATGGACCCAAACCATGGAGTTCTTTGGAAACCTGGTCTCTAGAGCTTTTGTAGGGGAAACCCCCCTTGCTGCCAGTCTTTTAGGTGGTATTGAAGGCCTTTATTAAGAGAAAAGAAAGGCAGGAACAGCTGGCCTTGAGTTATTGTTGGGATACAGAAGGAGAAAGAGTATCCCAGAAAAAATGATGCAGCTGATTACAAACCTGAGCGACATCACACAGCGCTCACACAGCAAACAACCTTCTTAATCACTTCAGCACCTGAGGTGGGTATTTTTTTTTTTTAATATATATTTTGGTTCTAGTCAGGTTCTAGTCTTTTTATTATTATTAGAGCAATGTAACATGTATAGATGTGTTCCAGCTGGCTAAGCCAAACTAGACTCTTTTTGGTTAGAAGGAGAAAACCAGAAAGGTAAGGACAGAAAATGGTACACTAGGGGGAGGTGACAGCAGGAACCTCAGGCTCATATTGCAGGGGTTGTCCAGGGTCCAGCTGCCCTGTGGGAAGGAGGTGTTGTTGCCACCTGGTCCTTTTTCCTTGCCTGCCCAGGACATGTTTTAGGATCAGGGGCACACTATGGTGGGAAATCCTGGGGTCCCAGCAGTTGGTGGCAGGGGTGGCAGCCACGATGGTGATGCTGGCTGACATGCAGTACGCACCTCCTTGCTCCTCCCTGCAAGCTTAAGCAGGTTGTCAAGTAAGCGCCCAAAAACCAATGTCCAGAAAGGGAAGACAGGCTCGCTCCCTCAAAATCAACCAATCAAAACACAGCTTTAGTGATCCAATATACAGACACTTCCCATCGTCACAGCAACTTTGTCATCCAGTACTAAAATGATAGTGGGATCCCACCAAATGCCTTGAAACTTTCAAATCAGTTCTTTGAGTTTAAACACATGCAATTCGTATCAGTCTTTTGATTTGCAACACTTCCTTATTTTACCAACACTTTATATAATAGATGGTGCTAAACATTTGCTCCCCTTTACCCCTGTTGGACACCTTCAGACTCCAACCCAAGATATAGACTTTAACATAACAAAAACAATTCCAGTTGTTGGCTTGATCAACATATGCTGCAGGCACTTCCTGCTTTTTGGGATTTCTAGACAGACACATTTGAATGGAGGAGGTTCACACATGCAAGGCACAGTGGGTGGCAGCACCAAATACCAAATAGGAGAGGGAGCAATGGGAACTGATAGTCTCGGGTGTCTTTAAAATTCCAGTCGGGTGTGGTGTTAAACATATAAAAACGTGTTTTTAACGGGGGGGGGGGGGGGTTGCACTCAGAGGCTTGCTATGTGAAAGGGGTCACCAGTACAAAAGTTTGAGAACCACTGGGCTACTCCAAGGTGGGACTGGAGAGAATCTCCGGGGGCACAGGAATGCCCAGATCGAAGTCCCTGGATCAGACTTGAGGCCCACTTAGCCCGAATCCTGTCAAAGACAGCTACCAACCCTATGTTCCAGCGGAGCGCGTATGACCCCACAGTGGTGAGCTGTGGGATAATCTCCCTTGCCCCACCCCCATTAGGGCTTGTTCAGGTCTCTAGTACTCAGAGATTGGCTTAATCTCTGAAGCAGGAGGCTTAATATCCCTGCTTCCAAACTCTTTGGTTGCAATAACTGTTATAACTCTGGCTAGAATTGTTCTCTCCCAGCTCTGGGAGCGAACTGGAGTCTAGTGGTTAGAGCAGGGGGCACTGGCAGGCAGAACTCCTGGGTTCTCACCCCGCTCTGGCAGGGGTCGACTGGTTAGAGTGGGGGCAGGAGAGCTGGGAGCCACTCTCTCAGTTCTGACACTGACTCACCACGTAGCCTTGGGAAGACGCTTCCCCTCTGTCCGTGCGGGGTCCTTACTCACCGATGCAGCTGGCCTGGTGCCACTTCTCGTAGGGACACTGCTCTGGGGAGAACCGTGACCTGCACCACCAGACTCGCCTTGAGGCCGGGGGGCAGCTCTGCCTGGGCCCCGCCCCTCACCGGGGGGGGGGGTCAGCGGGGGTCGGCGGGGCGGCTCTGCCTAGGCCCCAGCCCCTCACCGGGGGGGCAGCGGGGATGGGGGGGCAGCTCTGCCTGGGCCCCGGCCCCTCACCGGGGGGGGGGGTCAGCGGGGCGGCTCTGCCTGGGCCCCGGCCCCTCATGGGGTCAGCGGGTGGGGGGCGGGGGCGGCTCTGTCTGGGCCCTGGCCCCTCACTGGGGGGAGGGGGTCAGCGGGGCGGCTCTGCCTGGGCCCCTCACCGGGGGGGGGGGGGGTGTCAGCGGGGCGGCTCTGCCTGGGCCCCGGCCCCTCACCCGGGGGGGGGGGGTGTCAGCGGGGCGGCTCTGCCTGGGCCCCGGCCCCTCACCCGGGGGGGGGGGTCAGCTCTGCCTGGGCCCCGGCCCCTCACCGGGGGCGGGGGGTCAGCGGGGCGGCTCTGCCTGGGCCCCGGCCCCTCACCGGGGGGGGGGGGGGTCAGCGGGGCGGCTCTGCCTGGGCCCTGGCCCTCATGGGCAGGGCATGACTGCCAGGGAGCCCCTCAACTGTCAGCAGCACAGTTGGGCCATACCACTTCCACTGGTGGTGACACTGCGGAACATTCTGGCAGTTGGGCGGTACCACTCCCACTCGGGGGGGTGGCGGTGAGGGGGATACAGAACTTTCCGGCAGTTGGGCTGTACCACTCCCACTCGAGGTGGTGGTGCAGATACAGAACGTTCCGGCAGTTGGGCTGTACCACTCCCACTCGAGGTGGTGGTGCAGATACAGAACGTTCCGGCAGTTGGGCTGTACCACTCCCACTCGAGGTGGTGCAGATACAGAACGTTCCGGCAATTGGGCTGTACCACTCCCACTGGAGGTGGTGGTGCAGATACAGAACGTTCCGGCAGTTGGGCTGTACCACTCCCACTCGAGGTGGTGCAGATACAGAACGTTCCGGCAATTGGGCTGTACCACTCCCACTCGAGGTGGTGGTGCAGATACAGAACGTTCCGGCAGTTGGGCTGTACCACTCCCACTCGTGGTGGTGGTGGTGGTGATACAGAACGTTCCGGCAGTTGGGTTGTACCACTTCCACTCGTGTGGTGGTGGTGGGGGGATATGGAAAGTTCCGGCAGTCGGGCTGTACCATTCATGCAGCACGGGGTCAGTTACCGCTGTTCCATGCTGTACGCTCGTTGCCCCTGGCTGTCGCCTGGGAAGTTTCCTCTCCCCATCGCTCTAGTTCAATACTCGACTCGTTAAACTGCTTCTACACAAACGTCCCACGGATGCCCCCCAGCGCCACCAGCTGCAGCTGGCGGCTCCCCAGGGCACTGAAACGGCTGGTCTGGGGCTGGCACAAGAGTCTCTCCGGAGGGGCACGAGCCAGGCCGGACCCTCGGAACCAGCCTGGACCCTGCAGCCTGACTGAGGAGGACGGAGCATTTCTAGCAAGCCCAGCGACGCTCCCTCTGGGAGATCCCGACTGACGTACCGGCTCCCAGCAGCGCGGGAGATGGGCCTGTGTCAGGCTCCAGGGTGGCTCCTGCCTGAGAGAACCCGGCGTTCCCAGCAAGACGTTGCGAAGCCTCTGAGACAGGGACATGGCCCTTCAGGCCCCATATCACTGAGCAACCTGGCGTTAACCGTTATCAGACTAAGAGAGTTATTGTCAGACCCATCCCACCCCTGCGAGTGGATGCGCTGCTTGTTTCTTCCCGGCTTGCTCATGACTTCAAATCTGGCAGAGAAGCTTTGCTAGGGAGACAGGCCTTGCACTATGTCTTTGGCTCTGTCTATTCTCCTCCACAAGCCTGTTCCCCAAACATCTCCCCGTGAACATGACTCTTGGAGGCTTTGTCCTGGGCCCAGTCCCTGAGGAGCGCTGTTATCTCTGGGTTGTGGATGGCGAGCCCGTCCCTAATATAGCTGGGTGCTGAAACGTTAATGGCTCTGGAATTCAGGACCTAGGCCTTGCACAGGCATCAGATAAGAACCTGGAGCCAGTGCAGAGCGCAGGAGGGACGTGCTCTTGGCTGCTCATCCCACTGAGGAACTGAAGACTAGAGACTTGTTGGCTTCCCCCTTCAATCACCCTTAAGCCACACGGAGCAAACACCTCCCCTCTCCTGTTCTGAAATGTCACCATTTCAGGGGCAGAGAGCCTGTAGCCCAGTGGGGCATATAGCATCATAGATCCCTGGACAGCAAGGGTGGGCCAGCAATTAGGACACTAGCCAGAGACTTGGATTCAATTCCCCGTTCTGCCACAGACTCCCTGTATGTCCTCGATCTAGTCCCTTAAGCTCTCTGTGCCTCAGTACAATGGGGAAGATAGCCCCACCCTGCCTCCCAGGGGGTTATGAGGAAAAAGGCACTAAATATTGCAAGGGGCTCAGATGCTAAAGTGATGGGCGCCATGTAAGTCCCATAAAGAGCTCCTCAGAACCAGCCGTTGGAACAGGGCACTGATCAGACAGTGCAACAGCTCAGGCGAGCATCAGACTGTCAGACCCACAGGGTTTGTGGGGATTCAAACACCGAGTAGTAACTCCACCCACCTCAGAGCCAACTAGCTGAAGGACAGAGGACTACAAGGGGCGAAGGAGCTGCCTGGTTCTGAGTCTTCTTCCCTGTCAGGCCAAGAGGAGCTGCAGCAGGAGTGGGGCTGTGGCTCCCTATGCAGGGTGGAGTCTGACTGTTCGGTGCCACAGGGGAACCCCAGAGTCCCCTGCTTTCCGGGAGTGCTGTCCTTGCATCTCAGGAGCGTGTCTGCTGTTCAGCTAACATTTGGCACTAGGGCCTGGGGTGAAAGGTGCTCGGGGGTGGGGGTGGGGGTGTGTGTGAATTATTAACATGGTCCAGATTTTTAGAAGTATCTTAGTGTTGCTGCACGCAGCTTTGCAACACGTAAACAATTGAGAAGCCTGAGGCCAGGCCTACCCCAAGAAATTGTGTGTATACAACTACGTTGCTCAGCAATGTGAAAAATCCACACCCCTGAGCAATGGAGTTAACCTGACCTAACTCCCGGTGTAGACAGTGGTATGTATAAGTAGGGGCATAGCGAGCAGATCGAGGGACGTGATCGTTCCCCTCTATTCGACACTGGTGAGGCCTCATCTGGAGTACTGTGTCCAGTTTTGGGCCCCACACTACAAGAAGGATGTGGATAAATTGGAAAGAGTCCAGCGAAGGGCAACAAAAATGATTAGGGGTCTAGAGCACATGACTTATGAGGAGAGGCTGAGGGAGCTGGGATTGTTTAGTCTGCAGAAGAGAAGAATGAGGGGGGATTTGATAGCTGCTTTCAACTACCTGAAAGGGGGTTCCAAAGAGGATGGCTCTAGACTGTTCTCAATGGTAGCAGATGACAGAACGAGGAGTAATGGTCTCAAGTTGCAATGGGGGAGGTTTAGATTGGATATTAGGAAAAACTTTTTCACTAAGAGGGTGGTGAAACACTGGAATGCGTTACCTAGGGAGGTGGTAGAATCTCCTTCCTTAGAGGTTTTTAAGGTCAGGCTTGACAAAGCCCTGGCTGGGATGATTTAACTGGGACTTGGTCCTGCTTTGAGCAGGGGGTTGGACTAGATGACCTTCTGGGGTCCCTTCCAACCCTGATATTCTATGATTCTATGTCAAGGGGAGGGCTTCTCCTGTCCACATAGCTACCGTCCCTCGGGGAGGTGGAGCACCTACGTCTTTACTGAAGCGCTATAGCCGCGCCCCTGCAGCATTCTAAGCGTAGACCTGCCTTGCGTCTCATTTTCAAAAGGAATTTAGATACTCGGAACCGAAATCCCACTGGAAGCTCTAGCCTGGCCAGTGGCAGCTGGTTAGGGGAGGCTGGGAATGTACCTTAGGCAGAAGCACCTCACTGGGGGGGTAGGTCTACACTAAAGTGAAGGTCTGATTGTAGCGTGGGTAGGTGTACCTGTGCTAGCTTCAAGCTAGCTAGCGCTGGTAACAACAGTAGTGTAGTCATGGCAGCGTGGGCTTCAGCACAGGCTAGCAACCGGAGTACACGCCTTTTGGGGAGCGAGGGCACACACTCTATTTGCTCTCCTATGCCACCACATCTACACTGCTACGGTCACCTGTTACATGCCAACCTGTGCTAGTGTCACACCTTCACTTGCAGGGTAGACATACCCCGAGTCAGAGCTGGATTCATCTCTCTGCAGTTCCTGGAGCAGAAGCAGGCTCACCTCTCCATCGTGTGGCCCCTTTCCAATATGAGAATAAGAAGGATGTTACAAAGTGATTTAAACTCCTCCGTGGGGGACCAGCTCATCATTCCCACCACGTACCATCCGGATGAAGAAGCTGAATTCATCCTCTGGGTGTTCACAGAGAAGACTCATGCCTTTCGGTGAGTTCTGCTTTCCTACAGGGCACAGAAAAAACAATAAAGCTAAGGATTCATAATTAGCAGTTATATAGCCCTCTGAAATAGATCCGGGTTGCTTTACAAACAGGAATTGATCCTTGAAACCTAAAAACTACAAGCCAAAGGCTAAAATTTTCCAATTTAGCTATGTCAAGGTCAGATCCTAAACCCCACATGTGGGCACTTAAATAAAAATGGCCTGGTTTGAGCTGTGGGTGTTCACCACCTCTCAAAAGCCAGCCACTTTTATTGATGCCTAAATATGGTTTGGAAATTTGGGCCATGGAGCATGTTGGGCATGCTCCCGTGTGATTATTTCTCTGTGATGTCAGTCCGGTGTGGCCAAGTGCCTTGAGAGCTCACATCCAGCAGTGGGATGCGCTGTAATTCTTCTTCTTCACTAGCAGGTGCAGAGCTACTCAATTTTTTAGAGGGATTTGAGGCCTGGAGAATAACTTAGTGTTCCCAGCAGCTGTGATTGAATTGATCCCCTTAGACCTGAACTCACCTAGTGAGTCTGTGAATCCCTGGCACCCATAATGCCATAGAGGATCTGAAAAAAATGTAGCAAGCAAAAGGATATTGTAGCCTGAAGTATTTTTAGTGTGTCTAAGTGCCAATATGAACTGAGAATTGCTCTGAAAGTGTCCAGAGAGGAGTCTCCTGTCCTGCATAACTTGCTTTGGCCATTGTTACTTAGAGTGTTTGTTTCTCCTTTTCTTTTTCTTCTCCCTTTCTTACTTCTTCGCTGCATCCTTTTCAGTATCTGTCCATTTGAAGCCATACCAGTTCTTCTTAAGCCTTTGTTATCAGGGAAGGCTTCTGACAAAAGCTGGTTCTGGTACCTTATTTTGAAAATGGCCAGGATAAAGTCCACCCCAATTCTCATCTTATTTCATTTTAAATACTTGGCTACATCTGGTGCCTGTCCTAGACTCTCACATTAATTTAAAACAAAACAACCCCACAACCATCCAGTAATTCATCAGATTTCCAGCCACACAATAACACTAGCAAACTCTTCTTCCCCCCACACCAACCACGAAAAACAAAAACAAACAAACAACTCTCCTAAATCCTAAGACTCCAACAACCTGATCATCTGGAAACTTAGTGACTGTGCCTCTGGCAGTATTTCTCTTCTCTTGTTCAGTAATAGATTTTAACATTTTCAGCTTCACTCCTGCTGTCAGTGCTCTGTGCGGGTGGAAAGCAGACACTGCCCTGTGCAACAGCACCATCTGCTAAAAAACCCAGGGAACTCCACCAGCATCAGTCATTGTCCAATTAAGATGCACCGATACACTGTGAATCTCTGTAACTAACTTATTTCAGAAATTGATTATTTTTAATTGACAAGAGAAATGGTAAATAAAGGTGGTGGTGGTGGGTTTTAAGGGTAAGAAAAGGTTAGACAATGCCCCAGGAATAGTCCGTTTTAAAAATTACTCTGCAATTTCCTTCTGTCTTCTAGTGAAATTGACAATGAAATCAGCGCAGATCTAGAAGCCCTTCAGGTAACAGTTCTGTAACAAATGTGTATTGTAGGAGTCTCCATTTCACCCTCTTTGGAAGGGAGCAGCTCGCAGAGCATCTAGACAGGACAAAGCTTTGGAGAACATGCTGTAGGGAACAATTCTGTACTGGCCACAGTTGGAGAGATGGTCTAGATGAGCCAAGAGGTCACCAGCACTGATTTCTAGAATTCCTTCCCTACGATCTTTATCTGTCAGATTCCTGATATGTTTCTCTACAAAGTCCACAATAGGCAGGGGCACAAACCTGAATTCCCAGTGGAGTTCAGGTGTTTAATTTTTATGTTTTTAGAGCTCTTGGTATCTAATTGCTGCAGAGGGCTGCTTCCCTAGTCAAGCTAACATTAGGTTTGCATTGATGCTGACCAGGACTGGATCCACTGCGCTGTGTATACACATTCCTCCCCATACTGTAGCGAGCTCCACATAAGTGGGGGGAGGGTGAAAAGATTTGAGATGGATGGAAACATTTTGGCTAATGGCTTGAAAGTGCAACTCACTCTCCAGTCCTCCTTTTCCAGATGGTACCCAGAGTGGAACTAGGGAAGGAAATAGAGAGGATCTTTATGAAGTATGCAGGATGGGTAAATGGAAGAGAATCCTTTAACAAGGTGATTCACTGGGTCCCTTTCCCCACCACAGCTCCTAATACCAGGGGTAGATGAACTGTCTCCATGATGTACGATGGACAAACAATATTTGTTTGTAGCTGAATTTATTACAGCTAGGACAAAAATCATACTCCACTCTGACCTATGCCATGCCCGAATATAGGCTGGACCCAAGGGGATCTACAGACCATCTGCACTGCCCGCACAGACTACTGGATATTCCTCCAATGTGGTCTTCCTTGCTGGTCTATGTGGGGCCAGCCCATAGACCTATCCCTTGGCATATAGGGGGTGTGAAAGCACCCCAGCAAGGGCTCTCAGAAGGCCTTTAAATTTTCCTCTGTCGTGGAGAGTCAGTTAATTTGCTAACAGATTTCAATGAGGGCCGTTAAGCAAACCTGGGTCCAGATTCTCTGCTGGGCACAGAAGTGTGGGGGAAACCCATCAGGAAGCCAACTGCAGATCAGAGCGGCCTAGAGTCTGCTAAAGCCTGTGCCAGTCGACAGCTTTTCCCAAGGGACAATCAGCCAGCTGAGCATCAGCAGGGTGCTGCATGCTCTAATCACATGGCTGTTTGCCTGTTCCCCCATCCCTGCACCAGGGGCTGCAGGAAGGACGGCACAGAGACAAAGGATGGCCTTGCAATCAAGGCACTAGCCTAGGACTTGAGAGACCATAGTGCAAGTCCCTGCTCTGCTAAAAAAAACCCTACGTGACCTTGGATGTGTGTCTAGGCCACAGTTCCCATCTGTACTATGGGGATAGCAATGGGTGTTCTGAGGTGCTCAGATACGATGGGACCAGAGGAGGACCTAAGACGTGTTGGCACCAGGCTCCCGGGGAGTTCCCTCAGCCTGAGGGATTCCTTCGCTAAGGGGATGCCGTCCATCTCTGCCTGCTTTGCTCCGCCCACTTGGTTTAAAGTGAATTCTAGTGTTTTAATGAGGACTAATGTAGCTCTCTACAGCAGGAGTTCTCAACTTTTTTCTTTCTGAGGGCCCCCCCCAAAACGCAATAAAACTCCACGGCCCAGGGCGGCGTTAGGGGGTAGCAAGCAGGGCAATTACTCAGGGCCCCACAAAGCTACGTTGCTCAGGCTTCAGCTTCAGCCCCAGGTGATGGGGCTCAGGCTGGTGGGGCTTCAGCTTTCTGCCCTGGGCCCCAGTGACTCTAATGCTGGTCCAGCTTGATGGACCCCCTGAAACCTGCTCGCGGCCCCCCAGGGGGCCTCAGACCCTTGTTTGAGAAGTGCTGCTCTCAGACGCTTTGTGTCTCAAGTAAATATCTACAACGTTTCCAGCCAAAACCTGTCTGGGGGCTGGAGAAAACAGGAGTCTGTCGTCATAATCATCCAGTCCCCTACTTGTGCTCGTTTGCAGGATCAGCAAGGCAACGCCGCTGAGCTCCAGAAGATACTGACCGTGACCTTAGCAAGGGGTGAGTGTTCAGTGAACAAGACTAAATTGGCTGAGATAAGGCTGCCTCTTGCTCTGGTTACCAGCGCTGTAGTCCTAAACTTCAGCCTCTCCCTGCCCCCCCCGCTGCGAGGGGCGACAGTGGCGGGGGAAAGCTGTTCTGGCACATTCCTGCTCCACTACACCACTGCTGGTTACCAACAGAAGCAAAGAGTCTTGGGCGTTGTAGTTTAAGCATCTTATATTTCCCAGGGCAGGCTCAGTCTCTTTCTCTCCCATGATGCACCATGGCCATGGAATCCTGTGATACAGACACCCCTCAGGAAGAGGAGAGAAAGTGATGCATCATGGGAGATGTAGTCTAGCCAGAGAACAGGAGGACTTGTGGCACCTTAGAGACTAACCAATTTATTTCAGCATAAGCTTTCGTGAGCTACAGCTCACTGCATCGGATGCAGAGCCATCCCTCAGAGGGGAATGGGAGCATAAGATGCATGAAGAGCAGAATTAGGCCTTTTTTCACCTTACAAGGGACACGAAACATCAAGAAACTATATGCCCATCAAAATATGACAGAGCACTAGAGGGGCGAGGTGTTACCTTCGTTTATGTTCTCCAGTCTGTTCATGTGAATGAGATCTAGGTTTCCCCTGCAAGAAAGGGAAGGTTAACCACAACTATCATTTCTTCAAATCTGGGCCCTACAGACGCCATGGGAAATAAAGAGTCAGTTCCTATATGCCGAAATCCAGGGGTTAAGCGAGTTTAGAAGCAGGGGCATGTGGGGCTGATCTGTCTGGTCTTGTCCTGCCCAGCAAGCGTCAAGGCAAAAAGCAAAAGCGAAATTCCTGATTGTTGCTGTGCTAATATCTGCGTTAGGCACAATGACAGGTGTAAATGTATATAAACCCCATCCCCCCATGTCTTGCTGCAGAAGCTGGTTCAAACACACAGGAATTTCGACTGGAGAGATGTCAGCAAATGATCTGCCTCTTTGACGCATCCTTTGGAAAAGGAAAGTTACACAGATGTTAAGATCATCACATGGCTGAGGCCTGGATGCTGGGCAACACCAGAAGAAGGTCTTTGGGCTGCTCTGAACAGTGGGAGGCGTTGATGAAAGTTTGAAATTGCCTTCTGCTGCCCACCTGCCAAAGTTGTCTTTGGGTCAAGTCAACACTGAGTTCCAACCAAAAGTTAAGGAATCAGCTTGGAAGTGTTCCAGCGAACCTAGGTTCTGTGTTCTGTCTGGATGGTGTGAAGAGGCCACGCTGCATTATGACGGTTTTGAAGTCACATCCCAGATGTGGTCCCGACTTTGTGACGATAGGTTCAAAGTGGAACCCTGGCCCTGAATAGCCCTGACCTCGGAGGAAGCTTGGATTGGAATCTGGATCTGAGATCTTGGGGAGTAGGTCCGGGCCCAATTTTGACACGCCATTTAACGTGTCCAGTCTACGCTGCTCTGACTTCGCCACGTTTAAAACCTACCTCAGCACACAGCGTCTTGCCCAAGGTCAGAGGGAGTCTATCTGAGGCAGGAAGTGCACATGGATCCAAGGCCCAGACCAGTGCTTAACACACAAGGCCATCCTCCCCGCTCTCCAACCTCACTTACACAGGCCTAGAAAGCATGGGGACTGCAGCCAGCCTTCCTGAACCCCACAGGGTTGCAGAGACTCAGGAGGGGAAATTGGCTCTTCATGAGGATGCCAGGATAAAACAACGAGGTGGCAAATATGTTCTCACAAGCTCCCTTACCCAACCCCACCTCCCCGGTCTGTGATGGCAAAAGTCAGTTGGCTACCCATTGCACACGGATGCTGGAATACCAGAGGAGTCAAGAGACATCCCCGCTACCTCCATCTGACAGAGCCAGGAGCTAGCAATGATAGTCCTTGTTCGCTGCATGCTCCAGGTGCAATTAGTCCCAGGCTGTAGGGCTGTGCTCGCCCAGGCAGATAGAGGGAGATGTGATAAGGACAGGAGAGTATTTAGGCCTGACATGGGAAAGAGAAAAGGCAACTTCGTCTCTTCTGTGTGCACCAAGTGTTTGTTTTCCCTTCACGCTGAGGATCAGGAAACTAAGGACGGGCAGCTCTCCCTGGAGGAATTCAAGCAGCTTTGGAAGAGGATTGAACAATGGAAAGTAGGTATGGATCAAGCAGGAAACAACAGGGCTGGAAGCTGGGTGCATTTGTACCCACTGCTGATAGCGAAGTTCACAAAATCACAGAAACGTAGGCCTGGAAGGGACCTGGAGAACTCACCACGTCCAGCCCCCTGTGCTGAGACACAAGAACGTAAGAATGGCCATACTGAGTCAGACCAATAGTCCATCTAGCCCAGTATCCTCGAATCATCTGGTACAGAGGCTGATTTAAGGAATAGGTTACATACCACAGTTGTTAGTTCTGCAATTTCATATTTGAGTTCCTTCAGAACTCTTGGGTGAATACTGTCTGAGGGAATTCAAACAGTATCTAGACCATCCCTGACAGGTGTTTGGACAAACTGTTCTTAAAAACTTCCAATGACAGGGATTGCACAAGCTCCCTTGGAAGCCTGGTCCAGATCTTAAGGACAGATGGGCGCTATGCAGTTACAGATTGGACCAAAGCAGATAGCTATGGCCCAGCAGCCCTACTGGCTCAGAAGCCAAGCTGAATAGCGCAGACTACAGGAGGAGCCATTCCTAGTGAAATGTGAAATCCAGGTCCCTTCTGTTGCTGAACAGGTGTGAATTAAAGAACACAAGGTACTTCCTTAAGAGAGCAGCAGGATAAGAATAGAAATAATCCCAGGGTTTTAGCAAGTAATCCTCCTCTCATGCAAACAGCTTCCAACTCCCAAGGCTGTCTGGGAGCTTATAAATAATGGAAACCATAAATCTAGTCTTGGCCTTGACAGCCCTGGAGCCTTTGTGATCCAAAGCGAGTTGAGCCCAGGAGGCAGCAGGATACGCTTCCTACACTCACTCCACCAATACTTTCAACCCTGTCCCGGCCAGAGGGACCCTCTTCTCTCAGGCTTCAAGGCCCATTCACGGCCTCCTTGCTGAGGAGCTGTAATTGCATTAGAAGAGTCACTTGGCCAAGCTGGGTTTGACTCATACCAACCCTCTGGAGCATCAAGACTCCATAACAGGCCCCTTGGAAGGAAACTGGGCTTTTGATGCTGAGAGCCACGGGGAGGCTGTGAACAGTCACTACCACAGCTTCAATTGCAATCTTTGATTGAAGCCTGATTGCACAATGCAGATTGGATTTGGGATACCAGCGATTTAGAAATCATTCGGAACATAGTAGGATAACAGGTAGCCATCTTGGGAAGCTGGAGACTAGCATGGGATTGTTCCCAATAATCCATTTTGCCTGGTTCCAAGTGGGCTAAGAGATGGCACTTTTATAGGGCTTGCAGGGGCTAGTCTGCTCCCCTGTGCTTAGCACCGGTAGCGAATGTTTCCTGACATAGCATGTTTTCCTCTTTGTCTCTGAAGACTCAATTGTTAGCACGGTGATACCAGCTGTCGTTTTACTAAGTACAGACCACACAAGTGGAGTAGTTGGATGTCTCATTCCTGTCCTGCCTGCAGTTTAGCCTCTGAAGGGATTTTACAGCAGCACACACTCCTTGTTGGAGAAAGGAGTCGCCTTCAGAATAGGGATGACCTAAATCCAGATACAGGGACAAGCGTCATAGAAAAAAAACCAATGTACGTAAAACTACTTCCAATTTCAGAGCAGTCAGATCTGACTCACCGCATCAGAACCTGCCCACGGTGCTAAAGCCGCTCCAGACTCAGCAGGAGCCTGGTCTGCTGTCCCTCATTCAAGTTTGGATTCTGCTCAAATTTACAAGAGCAAATGAAATTAAGTGTCCCCCATGTGGGCAGTATGCCAATGAGATTTTGGCACCACTGAATCAAGCTAGACTTTCTCCAGCTTCCTCTCTTCTACGATGAGCCCTCCAACACAATCCCATTCCAGCCACTTCTTCCAGAGGGCCGGCAGACACTGGAAAGCAAGGCACTTGTGTCTGGTTTTTCAATGGGCATTCACAAAGCATTGAAGGTTCCCAGCTCTGAGAGTCCCCCAGTCCCATGCAGAGGACCCTAGATGTGAGGGATCCAATATATATTTCCCAATAGCAACAGCACTGGGAACGAATTAATTTCACTTAGAAGATATTGAATACCCATGAGATGGATCAGCTTAGAGTCGATGTGAATCTGGATCAGACTTGAACAAGGGAGAGGAGTGGTATACAGATCCAAGTACAGGACATAAGAATGGCCAGACTGGGTCAGACCAAAGGTCCATCTAGCCCAGTGTCCTGTCTTCTGACAGTGGCCAGTGCCAGGGAACAAACAGAACAGGGAATCATCAAGTGATCCGTCCCGTCACCCATTCCCAGCTTTTGGCAAAATCAGGACTCTGGTTCTGCTCCCAACTCATTGCATGGACTTACCTTCCGCACCTCGGCTTCCCTGCCTACAACACAGGGAGAACATTCTTCCAGTCCCCATGCAGGGGGAGGGGAGAGCAGTGTTTGAAAGATGCTTTGAAGACTCAAAGTGATTATCACTGATTAGAAGATTCAATCAGAGACATACTTGAAATTCTCCTTTGGCTTTGAATGGAGTGACCAACAGGAAGTGTAAAGTGTACTTAGGAGGAAGGGGAGAAAGGATACATATGATCATCCTTAAAAATATTACACATTTTATTGTCCTGTCCCAAGAGGGAGGAGGGCTGGTTTCCCAGAAACCTCAAAGCTTTTTTAGAACATAACAGAGGCAGATAAAAGCGGACTACTGCCTATTGCTGTCTTCCTACCTGCGGACATTTGCATCCCCCCCCAGCCGTTGAAGGACATTCAGTAGCGAACACAGTAAAATGCTTCCATGACTACCGTTCTCCGATGCCAAAAGGGGGGGTAGAAGGGGAAGGATGAATGACAAAGGCATGGAATGTTACAGTTTCCATTGTTACAATAATCAGCAATATTTTAATTACATGACAAAGAAAAACTGTAATATACGATGCTAGGTGAATATATATTTATATAATAAATCCGTAAGTTAATAAAGTAAATAGGAACCCTATGAATTTTTTTAATTTTAAAAAAAAAGGTGATTTTTTTGGTCCTCAGAAAATCCTGCTCCAAGACAGTTGTGAAAAAGGGTGTCGGGAGATGCCCCAGCAGTGAACTGGCGAGGGTGCTTGCTCTGACAGCCGAACAGACTGGGTGTGCTAGCATTCCTGCTCTTCAAAGAAGATGCTAAGAGCCTTTGAAACTCTTATTTCCTATATGCTTTGAGTTCCTGGCTTCCCTCCCTCTGACTGGAAAGCTCTGGCCCTCTGACTTGGCTGGGTAAGGCTGCTGGTGTACAGAGATATTTTATCATCCCTCTCCAAAACCCAAGAGATTCCCAGCCCTGCGGAGCTGCAGTTTGAGAGCATGGTTAGTTTAACAGGCCTGTGCCTGACATGCATGCAGCCAAGTGTGCTTAGCTGCCTTTTTCCAGGATCCTCTTGCTAAACAGCTCACTTTACAATATGTGCAATGGGGATCTGACTCCGTGGCTAAGGGCGGCGGAGATCCAAGGACGAGGAGACAGCAGCAGGGGCCTGTAGCTCCTTAAACAGCTTTGAAAACTAGTGCTGTCATCATTTTCTTCTTCACCCAAAGTCTCCAACTCACTCCAGTGTGCTAAAGGATCCTGAAGAGCCAGAAAACCACGTGAAGGGGAAAAGCACTTTCCACTATGTGTAAATATAGCTACTGGCAAACCCACACCAGCTCTGGGCCTCACCCTAATGGGAAAACCTCCACTGTAAGTCACAGTAGCCTTCAATAGAGTTGGGTCAACTTTGCTGCGATAATGAACAGTGAAGTTTTATGGCTTGGTATGAAGCTGATTGCAGTGAATTGGTGACGAGTGTTGAGTGATGTGAATACAAAATGACTCCACTTGGATCACCCCAATCCCCTCCCGCACATACAAGCTTGTTCAGAATTTAAACCCCAACCCTTGCGACGTCTCCCTGCCTGACAGCCAGAGGTCACTTGAGTACGTACAATGCAAACAGGATTACAGTTCAGTGATAAAGTAGGTTGTGTCTTTATACCTTATTGCTTTGTTCTTGCTAAATGTTGCCGGTTAATTAAAAGCCACCACACAAGATTTCCTAGGAAAGGCACAGAGTTCTCTGCCTCCAGATCTCAGAAACTTTGGGCTGTGTAACAGGAATTCAAACGCTTCCCCACAAAGTCCAAAAAATGGAAGCACCAAATTTCTTAAAAAGGGAATGTTACTATTTTGTGAGTAGTGAAGATTAAACCACAAAAAGCCCACGGCTACTAGACAACTAGTACTGTGTTAGCCGCCAACATAGACACGTCTGCAGGCCGGATCAGCATAGCAACATCAGCATTCAGAGACAGAACTGAAGTCCCTTGGGAGTCCAGTTAGTTTCACTAAGGAAATAACCAGGAAGAGGCAGCAGATAATGTTACCAAGCAGGGAGCTGCTTTTCCTGCATGCACACCGTCTGGGAGTGGAGGGAAGGCATTGCGGATACCTGCGTTAAAGGGATGCTACGTCACTTCACCCCATCCCACATACGGCCGAGCCCAGCTAACTGGAGATTTGCAAGATACCATCACTGCTGTAGAAATGAAGGGGAAGAGGAAGAGACTGGATTGAGGCGCATGAGATCTGGATTGAGGCAGGTTTAGGAAACAGGGAATCCCTGAAAAAGGCTCCGTCTATGGATTTTGCCAGGGTGACTGAGACAGACAAAGCTCTTCGGATTTCTGCTACACAGTGGCATAAATTACAGAGGGCAGAGAGACCGAGACAAAGGGAAAAGGCTCAATTTCAAAACCATACCAGTCGACAGTTGGTTTTCTTTTTTAAGCTCAGTTGAAAAAACAGAAGGGGATACATTGAACAAAAATAACCCTCTGAACCAGAGCCACTGGCATGTTTTCAGACTCTCCCTTTTCCCTCCTTGCCAAGAAATCCCAAAGCAATTAAATGTAAGAAAAAAAAATTTCAAGCCCGCCCTCCCAACCTGTTTAACAGAGCAAAGTGAAAAAAATCATTGCATAGGTACATGGTTCACAGAATATGCAACAGCAACCGGAATGGAGGCTAACTCCCAGGATCACCCGGTGCGAACGTGGCTTTCCATCCTCTGGAGGCGAGGAGGGGCGATCCCCGCGGGACAGTTTGTGTGTGTAAATGCAGAGCAGAGAATCAGGCCTTCGCTCCGGCCGTCAAAGCGCCAGCGCTTGCTGCCGCTGCCAGCGGCTCACAGGTCGCTCTCGCCATACAGTGCCGTGGAGAAGGACTTGTAGTCCAGGGCTCCGGGGACGGCGTCGGGACCCTGGTATGGTGCCATGCGCGCGATGCAGTACTCCGCTTGGTCTGGGGGCAGCTCTCGCCTCAGCTCCTCTGCTGTGATGTAGTTCTGGGGTGGAAAGAGATAAATATCCCTTGAATGCCTGTGCTCTTCCCAGAGCCCCGTGAGCACTGGCAAAACTGACAGCTGCTCTCTCAATTTAGGCTCCGAGCCAGAAGCCCCAGGGAGTGATGTAGTGCAGGGGCTGCTGCTTTGCCAGCCCACCCTGTGCACAGGCCCACCGGGAAAGAGACGTCTGAAGCTAGTCTCCGACGATGTCCTCAAACTGGCACTGAAATGCATTTCAAAGCAGCGCAATCAAGTCCCCTTGATCCTCAACCAGCTCCTCTGGCTCCCTCTGTTTCCGGACCCAAAGCCGCCTGCCTTGTTTTTAAACATGCTCACTGCTCTGGCTATGGGTTCGCTTAGCACTAGCCTCTCCTGTCCTTTCAAGGGCCTTCTCCTCTGCACCTCGTCTCCTGTTGTCAGGAGGAGCCTTCCTGATACATTTCCAGATCATAGCTCAGATTTAAACATCTTTACTCCCTTCCATTTTCTCCCTCCATGTAACATCACAGCGTTCTGGGGTGTGCAGCGTTGGTAAGAAAGTCTACGCAACACAAAGCGGCGCTGAATTTAATGACAGCCCCAGCTACAGAAGAGAAAGGGTCACTGGAGCCGCTTACAGGGTTTATTTTAACAGGCTGAAGCAGCCACCACTCTGAGTAGCTTCCCACTCCCCAGGACAGACACAGATCTTTGGCTAAGTGGCCATCTCTCCACAAACCCTTCCCGGAGGCATTGCTCCTATGTCCCCACCTAAACACCCATGCTGGGACAGAGATGGCTGCATTGAAGTGTGTGGGTAAATGAGCACAGCAGATGCTAGATTTGGAAATTCACCCAGGCTCATGGGAATTCCCAGTGGGCTATGTAGGTGAGCACGCAGGTCTCTCCCAATGCCCGATGTCTTAAGCTATGCTGGGGATGGCAGTGAGAGGCTTGTTACTAGGCACCTGTTGCTGCTCAGTTTAGCTTCCGAGGGGAGGGTTTAGGGGCTGCCAGATGTCTTCCTTGCCCCCAGCTTAGCTTCTGCACCCCCTCAAAGATACAACGGTCCCCACCCCTCTGCTCGCCCACTCCAGCGCTGGCCTCAGCAGAGCAGCAGAAAGGCCAGGGCTCAGAGCACATGCGCGGAGCGCACACCCCCAGCTGTCTCCCGCTGCCACAGCTCACCTTGTCTCCGGCCAGGACCTTGAAGGAGGCGATGACCTGGTCAGCCGTGTCCGTGTCAGTCGTCTCTCGGGACATGAAGTCGATGAAGGCCTGGAAGGTCACAATCCCGCTGTTGTTGGGATCCACAACACTCATTATGCGGTTGAACTCAGCGTCTCCCTGCACGGGTGGGAGGAGAAGCTTTAATGGACATTCAGAGACCAGCTCAGGTACAGCTGCAGGTGTGGTACTTGAAAGGGTGACGCCGAACACACCCGGTGGGGACGTAAACAGCAGACCCTCGAGGATGGAGATCTTTCAGCCTCCCGCAGCCCATAGAGCTCCTATGCCTGGGCAGCAAGACCAGCTCCAACGGCATTCATCTTTCCAGGCGTAGAACAACTGGAGAGTCGCTATCTGCACCCCAGCTCCTTTTACAGCTGGAATCATTTGGCCTCCACCCCCCCAACTAGCACTGGGAAGCACATGCCTGTCTGCAGTCTGCTTTTACAGGCCTCCCAACTTTCTCTGGCTATACCCCCTTCTTCATACAGAGGCACTGGGGGACACTTAGATGCCACTGCGATTCTCTGCTCCACACTAGAGCACTCCAGCTAACAGAGGCAGAAGCAGTGGATGTGTTATGCAGCTTGCCAGGGGGCAGATCCTTGATGACTGTACACAGGAGATCTTAGGCAAGGAACAGCTGGCAGTGAGCCGATCCCACTTTGGCAGAGGGGCTCAGCTGGGCCTGCACCCCAGGGACCAGGACCAGGACTCTACCACCCATCTAATGAGATGGCCGAAGTTTGGCCAGGACCTGCTGCACAGCACGCATGACTGGGAGGGGCAGTTCTACCCTCAATGCACAGGAAGGTGGAAGCATAAATTCTCCCCGGCACAGATGCCTTAAACCCAGCTCGATCAGAGCGAGACTAAGCTGCAGTGTGGGCTCTCGTGTTGATTCCCTGAGCAAAGCAGCTCAATTTATGAGAGGATTTTCCAAACTTGGGGATGCTGCCAGCTCCACCTGGGATCTGAAAACCTAGCTGGGCTCTGCCTTGTACATCACTAGGAAACAGATCTCTCGACAGGAAGCTTTGCTGCAGTGGGAGGCTCCAGGTTGGCTCTACAGTAGTTGCAGAGCAGTGAAAACTTATTTCTGCAGGTGAGCGTGGGAGACCCAGGAAGCAGGGCCTTTGGTCACGCAATCACCTCTCAGCAGAACTGCCTTTTAACAGACAATGCCCCCGGAAGCAGGTCGGTCACCGCTGAGTGTATCAGCGCCACACTTCGGCAAGAGCACGGCTTGAGGTTCACGCCATAAGAGAAGATCAGAGAGAGAGAAGGGAACAAGTTAGCGGATAGCATACCAGGCTGTATCCTGTGGAGATAAGGAGAGCTCGGAAGTCATCTGTGTCCATGCTTCCTGTGCGCTTCTATTCCGAGGGCATGACAGAGGAGGAGTGGGCCAGCCCCGAGAGGGGCAGATGGACGGTGCATGCAAAGACACGAAGATAGGGGAGTGGGGAGAGAGAAGAAAGGGCCCCATGGAGGGAGAGAGAGGCGGAGAGAGAGGCAGAGAGAAGTTTAGTTAAGAAGGCATAGTGGAAATTGCCGCATGTGACCAGGCGATGTAGTGGAGATTGAACGCCAGAATTGAACACAAACAAATGGGTGGAGGAGCGTAGGAGGAGAGGAGCGAAGAATGTGGTGAAGGAAGAGAGAAAGGAGATCATGTTAATTGAATTATCAGCGGCAGGCTGTGCAGTAATGACGCTCGGTACCTGTCTGTCATTTTCCACATCGTATCCCAAGCTGATGAGGCAGGCTTTGAACTCCTCGGGTCCCAGGGTACCGCCGTGGTCCTGCCATCGGGGAACCACACAACATGCAGGATGGAGGGGGGTCAGAGCGTGGCGTGGCGGCCGCACCGGGATTCACAGAGACGATGGCATGCACATTGGGGTGGGGAGGAACAACATGCACATGAGAGGGGCGGGGAAAAGGGAAAAAATACGCCATTAGTTGAACTGAAATCAACTCTCTGCTTCAGGAGGGAAGGAGTTTAAGACCGAACTTGATTCTAATTTGTAACCCCGGATGCAGCCTGCCCCATGCAGAAGGAGCGCGCTACATCCTAGGCATTATGCCCAAGACAGGCCTACCCCAGGATGGAGCAGCCACATGCCAAAAGCTAGCACTTCATCAAGGAACTTCAGCTATGAAAGCAATGTATAAAATGCTCAACGAGCTCCAACGCTCGCTCTCCTCCTGAGCTATGACCCAGGTGGCTCTGCAGTGCACACCTGTACTGACAGGGGCCCAACGAGAGCTAAACCCCCAGGAGACAGCAGCAGTGCTGGGATGGATCCATCAACCATGGAATCTGGGAGAATGGTTTCAGAAGTGCCCAGGTGGCTTAGGAACCTAAGTCTCATTGAAACTCAGTTGGGCTCATGCTCCTAAAGTCACTTCTGGAAAGCAGATTTAGGCGCTATTGCGACATTGACCCTTGCTCTCTAGTTTGAAAATTGGAGCTCTCGTAATACACCAGGCTCCCGGGGAGGAAAACTCTAAAGCCACTTCCTTATGAACAAGTCTCCTTCACTTGTACCAGGGCACCTCCAAAATCAGAGTCTGGCTGGGAGTGGGTAGGGGCTGAATCAGCTGCTGGAGCAATTAATGCTGTTTTGAGAGGATGAAGGATATTTTATGTGGGACAGTTCTCTTCCCGGCCTCCCTTCCAAGCCAATGGCACCTCCCACTTTTCTCTTTCATGGAAGAACAGCTGCCCATGGCTCCATCTCTCCTGCACAGCTGGGACTCCCCCTCTGCTAGGAAGCAGTTAATTTTTTTCCATTTTTTTTTTTTTTTTTTTAAAACAACCCTCCCCCCCATCTAACCTTCCTTCCTGCTGAAGTAATAGAGGTGGTCAGTGAGTACGTGGGAGGGGTCTGTTCTTTTTCCTGGGACAACATGGAGAAAAGCAAGCACTAGGCTAGCATGTAAGAGGGGAGGAGATGACACCAAATCCTGCAGCTATCACCAGCATTAGCACCCTAGTTGCCTTTGGTCCCATGCCCAGCTGAGAGCCACGTGTGAGGGGCCCTTGGCTACCTTGTCGAAGTGGTTAAAGGAAGCCCGGAATTCCTGCATCTGCTCCTGGCTGATTCCCTTGGCATCGCGGGTTAGGATCTGGTTCTCCACTTCGTTGATGGTGCGGGCGATGGTGGTGAGGAGCTGCTCCCAGCCAACGCGAATATGCTGAGGTCACCAGGAGAGAGGCAGTTAATAGGGCACCTAGCTCCAGGAGACTTGACAATACCCCAGAGAAGTTGGGAGCCTCTTCAAACAGGCACCAGTTATACAGCTCTAAAAGGGCCGATTCCTGCTGGCAGTGATGGATGCAAGTTGTACACTGCCTCCAATGCCTAAAGAAAGATCCTCCCTCTAGCCAGGAGCACCTGATGTGCCAGGTTAATGCAGATACTTTGCATTTATATGGAGCCTTTTACACTTAAACTGATATGCAACTTATAAAGATCACACAGACGGGAGGGAGAATATTGGATTGATGCACAACTGCCGGCAGAAGGCAGTCACCCAAACTGGATCTGGGTTTACACCCTGACCCTTGGGGAAAAAAAAATTGTGGGATCTTTAATGAAGACTGCTGAGGGCTTTACCTGAGTGATGGTTACTGTGGCAGGACCTAACACTGAGTGCTAGCTAACAAACCACTACCATGATCACAGAATCATAGAATATCAGGGTTGGAAGAGACCTCAGGAGGTCATCTAGTCCAACCCCCTGCTCATAGCAGGACCAATCCCCAATTTTTGTCCCAGATCCCAAAATGGCCCCCTCAAGGATTGAACTCACAACCTTGGGTTTAACAGGCCAGTGCTCAAACCACAGAGCTATCCCTCCCCCCCGGCAACAGGCTAGCTGTGCAGGGTCTCTGGCTGCAGGCTAAGCACTGACCCTACCTCCATGGTGTAGTTGGTGTGCTTGTTATCGAAGATCAGCGCCTCCTGGATGAGCTGGTGCTGCTGCTCTAGCAGGTCGATGTTGGGCTTGTAGTCCACAATGCTCTGCTCATACTGCTTGAGGTGATTCAGTTGGTCCTCCAGCGTGCCATTCATCTCGATGGAGATGCGCCCTATTTCCTGGGGAGGAAAACAGCCGTCATTCTCCATCGCTGAGCTCTGCTCCATGGTGTACTCAGCAACGCCCTTTTTGGGCCATTCCTGCAGACTCAGCCTGGTGCCCCCCGAGAACCAAGCTGGGTTCCTTCCTGCTCTCATACTAAAGGGCTTGCAGGCCTAATTCTGCCCTCCGTGGCACCTGTGCAGCCCTCCTGCCTTCAGGGAGCACGCAGAGGTGTGCGACTGGAAATCAGGAAGCAATCCAGCTGATAGAACAGGAAGAAAATCCAGTTCACTCGTAGATGGGCTGCCTCTGCAGGACTCACGGGAATATGAACTTGTTTGTACAAACACAGACTACAGGGAGCTGATTATCGAGTAAGGTGCCAGTTGCATATACTGCCCCTTCTCAGGGCACTGTAAGGCCAGGAAATAACTTGCATTTATATGGCGCCTCAAGACACTAATGGGAGTTTAGGGGACTGAAGTATAAAAAGAGCCAACCCAGGTCAGGTTTGGGGCTTCGCTTTATGGGGAAATCAACCAGAATAGCTATCATGAAATAACCCCAGGGTGGACTCTCATTCTGGAATAGCTAGAGTGCTTTAAATACACACCCATTTTATGCTGGAATAGGCGTGCCCTAAAAGTGCAGTATAAGGGAAAGCAGCTGTGCTTGAGGACATCGCTATCGCAAGCAGGGAAATTTCTTCCTAGCACAGTTGGGGTGAGGCAGCACAGAACTGGCTATCTGCAGTGAAGAGGGAAGTTTTAGCTTTCTCTGCAGCCGGATCCTGCCAGAGGCAGGTGGACAAGGTCAGTACGGTTTGCTCCAGCAGGGTGACAATGGCTCTGAATGCAGCTGTTTGGACACTAGGTGGCACTTTAACTCTAATGCTGAGAGGATGAAAATGGATGATCAGCTGGGTCATTCTGGAGTTCAAGTGCCGGCTTCTGTGGAGCAGGAATGACCCAATAAGCCCGCACTCAGGAACAGAGGTTGGAGTTTCTGGTTGCCCCGCAGCTGGAAGCAGTTCTTGCAAACTGAGCTCCTACCTCCATTTTGGTCTGTATCCAGGGCCCAACGATGTTGGCCTGGCTGGCAAACTGCCGACGCAGGTGCTCGTTGGACTGCTGCTTGCTCTGCTCATCTTGCAGAGCATGGTCCCTCTTTGGCACCAGCTGCTGAACCTGTGAGGAACAAGGAACGCCCATGGAACTGATCCATCTCTGCACTGGTCAGTGCTGGTGAAGCAGCATGTGCCAAGTGCCTGCCTGGCCTAGGGATGTGCCCAGGCCTTGGGCTCTTGACAGCCCTGTGGAGCCAAGTTTCACTTGGCAGGAGAGCAGAGACTGGCAGCAGGGAGAAGTTCAGCTGTAACAGCCACTGAAGGCCAGGCAGTCACCACACGAAGCATGTGAAACGCCACTCACGGGGCAACTGTTTGAATTGTGCAATAAGATCCTGACAAAGCACCTGCTCCCAACCTGCCCACTGCTCCGCAGCAAAGCTTCACGGGCACCTCCGCCGTTCCCAGTCACACCTACCTCCCTGCTCACAGCCACGATCCGAATGGCCACAACAGCCATCGCGCGCATGGCACAGCAGCGTTAGACACGCATCGGGGGTCGCAAATGCAGAGCCAGCAGTGCAAGTCACCCCAGCGCTGCAGTCCTGAGACCGCGGCTGGAGAACTGCTGCTCCACAGCAAGGGTGTTGCTGCTTCTAGATCGGCCACGATAAGCACCGAAGAGCCATGCTATGGCAGCCCTCGCCGCCAGCAAGTGGGACAGGACGTTTTAGAGGAACCATCTGAAGGTGAATGTCCATAGCACTCCCCATGTGAGAAGGATCAAGCTGGGGGGTCAATTTTAGCCTGAATTCCTTGGACATCCCCAGAAGCCTGTTTTACCTGGTCACTTTTCTAAGGCAGCTGCAGGGCCATTTCCAAACAGGCAGCCTGGGACACCTGCAATCTCTTACAAAAAAGCCAATAACGGCCCATTTATGTCAACAGCGGATTGTAAATCTGGGCATTGCCAGGCAACCCTGGCAGCAGAGCACGGGCCTGCTATCACCGTGCAGCATGCACTCACCCTTTCCCACTTGGAGTTGATGATCTGCGGGGTAACCGAAGTGTACGGGTTGTTCCCAGGCAGCTTGATGTTGTTGTATTCTGCAATCCGTTGAGCCTCGTTCTGAATGCCCAGGATGGCCTCGCGCTCTTTGTCAGCATCCGGCAGGGTGGATTTGAACTGAGCGTGAGCGGCAATCAGGCCCTGGAAGACACAGGATCCCAGTTAGACAAACTGCTGAAAACCAAGAAGATGGAGAGAGAATTTTTGTCAGCCCAACCCCACCTGGTGCAGTGAGCCCCTGCGGCCCGGTAAAGCGCTGATCTTGCATTCCACACGGATCTGGGAGTTTGGGACCAACAGAAGCTTTGGGTGAGAAGATTTTACCCAAGCTCAAATGTCTGAATCTCTTTTCAATGAAAACAGATGCTCTGGATTCCAGCAACCCAACCTAACTGCAGAAGCATGAGGCTAATGCCCGAGAACCTGGTAGTGAAACCGAGTAGCAAAAAAACCCCAAAGTGCCTCTCCAAAAAGGAGCACATGCTCTGCACAGCCAGACAGACCAGCCTTCTAGACCTGGGGAGAAAACCGCAGAGTGCAGCATCTCTGCTTTCACTGGACCACCAGCTCATCCACGACACGCCTGGCCTCTCCTACCTCGATCTCCTCTATGGTGTGGACAATGAACATGTCCTGAAGGTCTTCCATGGCACTCTCCATCCAGTTGTTGAACGGCGCTGCCCTCTTGGCGTATTCCAGGTGCAGCTGGTCGATGGTCTCCAGCTGTTTCTCTGTTTTCTGCAGGGGTGACACACAGGGCACAGCTAAGTTAGGAACAGATACAGATGAATTTCCCACCAGGTGCTACTGAGGCCTCCATTTCCTCCTCCTCTGCCTCTGGGATGTCGAGCACAGAGCCAGCAGGTGGCAGAGATTTGCTTACCTCAAGGGCTTCTCTCCTACTGTGGGTCAGGGATCCCAGAGCATCCCACTGGTCACAGATCTTCTGGCACCGAGCGTTCACGCTGGGAGAGTCGTAGTAATCCAGCTCACTGGGATGGAGGGGGAAGGACACAGGTATTAAGTGACTCGACATGGCCAAGTACAGATCAGAATTGATGTGGGGCTGCATAAAGTGCAGTAATTTCCATGCTAAAATAGTTTGACATTCCCCAGTGGCTCATTCTTTCATAGACCTTTGTATGGCTTGGCTCCTCTCCAACTCCAGCCTCCCAGTCAGGGCACTGCAAAACCTAGTTGGCTGGGGAATCCGGGAGAATGTTGCAGGGGTGTGTCTAAGGGTGGCAAAGGCAGCAACCCCACCAGCTAACACCACCCTCCTCTCCCAAAGAGATCCCACCACAGTGGCCCTGACTACACTGGCAGTAGCACGTAGGATACGAGTAGCCACACACCACGGGGAAGAGCAGGCTGCGTCCACACGGCAATGTGTAGCTACACGCAGCAGTGAAGGGCTCTGGCCGGGGGAGGCAGCAGCAGAGAGCTGCCGAAGCCTTTCTCCGCTGTCTTTCTGCTGGAGCCTCTCTCTGGCGGGGAAGCAGCAGGAGACTGCTAAAAAACAGCAGTGTAGACAGGAGACACAGCTTGGGCGTGGAGAGAGCCACACTGGGAACATGGCCTAAGCAACAGCGCACATCTACGCTGCTATTTCTACCCAGTGTATGTGTTCTACACCCTGCCGTGAGCGGGTGTGCGGTGTAGACATACCCAGTGACTGCTCTTCGGAGGCAGCCGCTTTCAGCATGGCCAGTTAGTAAAGGGGAGGTTAACCTGCATGACAACTTAGCAGCTTTGCTGGTTCAAAGTCCCCCAACTCCCCACAGAGGAGTTAGCCAAGGCCGTGCCCTGCCCCCATGATGGTACAGACTCAACCCGCCCCATACACTAAGTTCAAAAAGTGCTGCTGGAAGGTTACAAGTTGCTGCATGTCCAGGATGCTTCAAAGGCAGGGCCGGAGGAGAGATTAAAGCTGAGAGAAAGAGGGGGGGTGGAACGTCCTGGAGACTGAGGGATGGTGGCAGAGCTAGCAGTGAGAGCTTTGTTTTTTAAAAGCACCCGAGAGAGTGACTAAGGCCCAGCTGAAAGGGCAGGAGGACTGCAAGTCACTCCAGAGTGCTCCCACTTTCCGATGAGCTGGGAGTTACAGAAGGCGGCCCGGTGGCTTGTCCAAGGAACCCAACGTGCATGGGAACAGACTGTGCTCCAGGACACAGAGCCGCCTCTGCGCTCTCCCCACTCCGTGGGCTGTGCACTGGGAGGGCTCTCTCCATTAAGTAATGCTCCAAGCCACACAGCTCCGTTCCCAGGTTCTCTGCTCCTCAGGCCGCTGGAATAAGGGCTCCATTCACAACTTCGCCCTGCCTTCGACTCAGTGTACTAATTGTGTGCAAGTTTATCTGGCTGGAAAAAGAGACCGCAGCTCCGTGGAATCTCTTACAATAACTGCATTCTTACAGAGGGGGAGGGGACAGGGAGAGAACAATAGGGGTACTGTGTGTATTTTGGGGAGAAAAACCCTATTAGAACCCCATTCAAACAGAGGTGCTCCCAACAGTCCAGTTGCAAAAGCCAAGTCCTCTTGGAAAAAAAGATCATGACAAAGCCTAAAAAAACTATTTTAACTCTGCCAAAAATATCGTACAGTGTCTCTTTGTCCCAGCCCCTCGCTGCAGGAGAGTACTGCTCGTGTCAATGTTGTGCCCGTGTAAGATGGGTACACAGCAAACAACCAAGAGGGCCTGAAAGCCTGAGCCAGAGTTGCTGCAGATGGGGTACAGGCGGCCTGTTTGGAGCACAAAGGCTCTCAGGGCAACACTGAGTGGACTAAGATCACATTCTAGGATCAACAAAGGGGGAAGTGGAGCAGAATCGATTGGGGTGGGATAGGCAGAATAAGATCCATGCACTGGACTGTGTGCGCGTTTTTTGTGGTGAGATCGATGTGACAGCCCCTGACAGCTCTATCTGGACAAACCCCCCACAGGACACCAAGCTGGGGTTTGTCTTTGTGCCCTGTCTGCAGGGTACTGTTGTCTTCCACCCCGAGGTGGCTACACTGTAGCTTGATGGCGCTGTGCTGACAGTTTTAGGAGTAAGGAAGGCTAGGTACTAAGGTCCAAATCCTCAGAGGTGTTTAGGCCCCCAACCTTCGTGGAATCAGTGGAAGTTAGGAGCCTAAATACCCTGAGGATTGGGCCAAAGGGGGCAGGGTCTCTGACGTCCCCGCAGTGGAATACCAGGGGAGAAAGGCTAGCGTACTTGAGTTCCTGTGCAATGGCAGCGATCTGCTCCACACGGTCCTGGTGAGCTGCCAGGTCGCTCTCAAAGGCCTCGTGCTTCCTGATTAGGGCTTTGATGTCTGACAGGGTGGCGGTTTCATAGTCCTTCTGCCTCAGCATGGCTTCTTTCCCTGGGGGATGGAAAGGAACAGAGCCCATTACACCCCAGATCCACACCGCAGCACAGAAGATACACACGGGGGAACAGGGTAGGTACTAAACAAGCAGCAGCACGTGCTGTTCAAAAGACATCAGGAACGTGCTGAGCTGATTCCCTGGTGCGGGAGGGAGGGATGCGGCAGCAGGGTTTCAGAGGCAGGTCTGCCGCCCAGACGCATTGCATCATTTTAATGAGACGTGGAGCAGCCCGTCGTCAGACACCAGGAGGAGGAATAATTTTGCCTCCCCCTTCCAGCTTCAGGACGAGGACCTTGCAGAAGAGGCTGGGAGAGTGGCAGTTTCCCACTGCACCCCTTCCTTCCCTGGTTCAGCTGGCCCTAGGACTGACAGAGCATCCCGCCACCTGCACTGCCTTGGCCTGAACAGATTTTGTCCCTACGTACTCTAGCCCCACCCTCTCGGCTTGCACGATGAAGTGCTCACACGTTTTAGGCCAGGGCCACTGCAGGATATTAACGGAGCAGAAGCAGCCCCACAGCGTTATGGCCCCTGCTCTGAAAAGCTTACAGCTTTGACAGATGCAACACAGGATAACAGAGTGATGTACAAACGATGGGGAGACTGGCCAGGAAGTCAGCTAAGTGCAGGTTGGCCCCAAACGAAGGGGATTGCCACGAAAGGAGTTCTGCAGTGCAGCGACGGCGAGGCGAGGGAATGACGATGAAGGGTCACTAACACGGGGAGACGGGGACAGCCCTGCCTCACTTTGGTTAGTTTCTACTTGTGCTCATGGGGACGCTGCAGTTCAGTGCTTCGGAAAAGACACACCCACGGCCACTAGAAGGAGCTGAAACCCTCAGTTCCTGGGGAGCTTCGCAACATGCCCCTCCTTCCATAGCCCCTGTCAAAGAGAAGCCTGCAGCATGAAGCCAGACACAGGAAGTGTGCTCCAAATTGCCTTCCTGCACAAGGACCAATCAGACTGGGGTGTAATTAAAGTGCCAGGAACTAAGACAATGGTGCTGATTACATATTCTTAATGCTCTTTATTCCTCCTGGCACATTTTGGAGCTGGAGAGAGAGCCTGCTCTGCAAGGCAAGCTTCCATCCCCCTCCAGCATCAGGGTCTGGCTAGCAAGCCACGTTTGTTGGCAACCTACCACATAATTGGCGTTTTTGTGTTAATCTGAAAGCTATTTGAGTTGGGAGTGCCGAGTCTGTTCAGCTTGAAATGCCTTTTGGTTCCAGTCAGCTGTTCCCCAAGATGTTCTGCTTGGGAGGGGCTGCCAGCAGCCGGCCTGGGCCCTCTGGCAGTGGCTACAGTCTGCGTTCTGCTAATGGCTCCCAGACTGTTCTCTGCAGAGGCAGGCAGGAAGTAGCTGCACAGAACTGCTTATTAGCGTAACCAGCATCTGCAGGAGAGGCAGTGCCTCCAGTGGTGAGGGCACAACGGGGACTTGAATCCCGAGTTTGATTCTTGGCTCTGCCACTGACTTTCTGGGTGCCCAGGACCAAATCAAGACCCTCTCCATGCCCCAGTTTCCCCCAACACCATTTATCCATCCTGCCTATTTAGACTAAGCTCTTAGGGGTAGGGATTATCTCACTATGTGCGTGTACAGCAATGAGCACAATGGGGTCCTGGTCTTGGCTGAGGCTTCCAGGCAACACCAACATAATTTACTAGCTAATAAGTCAAGTTACTGTCCTCCTCTGATCCCTGAAGGAGGGGCACCTACCCTCCAAACAGTGCACCATTTTCAGAGCTTGACTGTTTCCAGAGAGCACAGTATCAGGCCCTAGTCATAAGAACAGGCATCTAGATCTCCTGTCTTCCAAAGGGACATGTTACTTCTCTCCCTTCTCATGCTTCCAGCATACAACACTGCACTAAGGAAGGAGACACACAATCTACGGGATACTGCAAGGATCTTTACACAGGGACCAAGGACTTTAGGCAGAGTCTGGAGACACGAATGGAATTATATTCTCAGCTCCCCAAACACTACTGAGCACTGACAGCTTTATTCTGGAGTCAAGGTGGGATCTTAAAATGGCATTTCTAGTACCAAGCTCAACAGCTTGTGGACTTCAAAGAACCATCCCCCTTAGAGCTGCAATTCGAGGACTCCGTACCTCCATGGTAACTTAGCTCCTTGGTCTCCACTTTGATGGATGCGGTAGCAGGGTGTGGCAGGTAACTGACTAGTCCCGTATCTTTGCTGCAGCAAAACGGGCTATACAGCTGCTGATCAGGAATCTGTACTGAGGCTGACAAACACCTCCTGGGCCCTCACGCGGGATGGTGACAAAGGACAAGACCAAATATAAGCTCAGCTGTGGAGGAGACAGCCGGCTTGTTGGAAGCTTGAGCCATCAGACAAACTGACGGACACCATGTGCCTTCTCAACAGCCAGGTTTTGGAGACTTGCAGTAGCCCCAGCCAGTCTACATTGGACTGGCAGAAGAGAGGATCCTAAATTTTCTCCTGGCTCACATTCTCTCTCTCTCCCCCCACTCCCGCCCCAAATAGATGACAAAGTGAGGGAAATATAATGGGAAATTTTTCCATTAACTCCTCCCCACCCCAACTGCCAGCTTCCACTTGAGCCCTCTCACCAATCCGTAGAGAGGAATGGCTGTTTTAAACCACAGATCTACCAGATACTAGAAGGGATCTGCAGCATGCTGAGCACCTCGCTGCTGCCCTCGACCCCAGAGCTGGCTGCATTTCAGCAGTGCTGTGCAGAGCACGTGAAGCTGTTTTAGGACGAGGGAACGTTAGGCACTAAAGGACTAGGGTCTCCGTTGTCCAAGCAGTCAGGGACTAGTGTGGGGGGAGGGCTGGTGGACTTGAGCTCCTGTGTACTGGCAGGACGCAGCAAGGTCACAATAAGGAAAGTTACTATAAGTAATGGAAAATCCACTTCACACTGCTGAGGACCAAGGGGCAAGTTAGTCATCATGGAGGGCAGTTTCTCCAGAGAAACAGAGCCTAAATCATTTAGTTGCTTGTCTGCCCCCGCCCATGTCAGCTTCTCCAGGGGAGGTGGAGTTTAATAGCAACTTACAGGAAGCTTCAGTGCCAGTCAGATACCACTTTGGCACAACGCTACCGTTTAACTGCCACACCGTCAAAGCAGCATTTCAGCTATCCTACACCCTCCCGTCAGTCACCTCTCCAAAAAGCAGGCTTCCTGCCTGATGCATCAGTCCTGTTCCTCACCACCCCAGAGTCCCCCCATCTTTGCCCAAAGGGACCATATGGATCCGTTCTACGAATTCAGTTATTGCAACCACGTTTTTAAGAAGGAAAAAGCAAAACCAGATTGAGTTGCTGCAAGCACCGCTCCCAAAGACAGAGCAAGCCCCTTTCTCCCCTTAATGCTCCGTGTGGTATTCTCCCAGCCTGGGCGATGAGAACATTCCTTCTAGTATGGAGAGGGGATTACTGTATTTTCTATGGAATCAGATGCAGCTGCCATATTGGAAGGCTCGGAGGGTTAGCAGTCACGTTTAGCCATCTGGCTAGGGAGGGGAGACAAAAAAGCCCGAGCAAACCGTAAACAAGCCACAGTGACTGCGTCAAAGGGCACAGCCTCTGAGGAAGAGGAAGACTGCTAACCTGCCTGCATTTGCTTACGGGATTGGCTAGGGGACCATTTAAACAGACAGCTTCAGCTGAAAGTAAAGGTTCTGCCAGTGTCTAAACTTCACCTGGTCCCATCTGAAAACGCCTGCACAAAATGACGAAGCTGTCAAGAATAATACTGCCTATGCATTCGGGGAACCTGTCAGCTTTAGTCTAGGGTCCAACCACACCTGGAGTGCTCATTCAGAGTTCAAAACACAGGACAAGTGTTCTCCTGGCCTTGCCTGTGGTGGGGAATTGAGTACAGAGCCGTAGCTTCTATTCTTAAACTAGTCCCACGCGCACACACCCAATGCCCAGAGAGTTGTTTGGAAACACGGCCAAGCTGCAGTACAGTACAACGGCTCCATAATGCTGACAGCTGGAAGGCACAAAGTGACTTGCTAATGCAGCTAATACCATTCCTTGGGCCATATCATCTCCAGACCCCAATACTACCAAAAGGTAGCCAAGGATCAGTTTCCCTATTCCAGAAATGGAGGATTGAGTGCCAGGTGACTTGCTCAAAGAGTGACATATGAGTCAATAGTGCAGAATCAGAATTCAGAGCTCCCAACCCCTGCTGGGGTTCAGGCCTCCGTCTCCTGGGCCATGCTATCAGAGCCAGAGGAGCAACTGTTCTCAGCCATTCAGCCTGCTTTAAAAAGATTCCTTTGCCAGACCTAGCTCGCCCTCAGCCTTTCTCTGGCCTCAGAAAGAGGTGACTACCTTCAGTCCAGGACTCGTGGATGGAGGCTTTCTGTCTGAACTTCTCAGCCAAGTGGTCCAGTCGCTCTAGCCTCCTGATCTCGTTCAGCAGCCACTCTTCATAGCCTTTCTCCGCCTGTTCCAAGTGCTGCCAGCCATTATTAATGTCCTGTGGGGGGAAGGGGAAATATAGGAAACAAGGCGTTTAGAGCAAGAAACGGCTGTGTCAGACTGCCAGCAAGATTATGAAGCACCTAAGGGGAATCTCAACATGACGGGGAACATATTTGGGGAACAAATATTTAATGGGCTCTTCAATCTAGCAGAGAAAGATCGAACAGTCCAATGGCTGGAAGTTGAAGCTGGACAAATTCAAACTGGAAATAAGATGTACATTTTTAACAGTACAAGTAATTAACCATCACTGACAATTTTTAGATCAAGATGGGGTGTTTTCCTAACAGATCTGCTCTAGGAATTATTTTGGGACAGTTCTCGGGCCTGTGTAATACAGGGGGGTCAGACTAGATGATCACAATGGTTCCTTTCTGGCCTCAGAATCTATGAATGGCCCATACTTCCAGGGTGACATCATCAGGTTTTCCCTTTCCCATTCTGGATGTTAACACCATCTCCGTTATAACATTAGCGTTTGCCATGCCATATGCATGTATATATGTAATAACTAACCCTTGGGAGACTGGCAGACCAGCAACACCAGTCATTGGGGGAAGTTAAATGCCACACAATATTTGCTACCAGGAACAAAAGAGCATGTGCATCTCTGGCACATACAGCTGAGAAACGGGACTGAGACCTCACTGCTTAGGGCAAGGGTTCTCAACCTTTCTTTCTGAGGCCACCCCAACATGCTATAAAAACTCCATGGCCCATTGTGCCCACGAACTGGTTTTCTGCATATAAAAGCCAGGGCTGGCATTAGCAAGCAGGGCAGTAGCCTGGGGCCCCACACTACAGGGGCCCCCATAGCTCAGGCTTCAGCCCCAGGGGTTTCAGTCTCATGTGGTGGGGCTTCGGCTTTCTGCCCTGGGCCCAGTGAGTAACGCTGGCCCTGCTTGGCAGCCCCCCTGAAACCTGCTCACGGACCCCAGAGGGCCCTGGACCCCTGGTTGAGAACCACTGGCTTAGGGTACGACTACATGGTCAAAACAGTTCCAGAGCTAGCCCACTTGAGCTTGCCTGAACCCGACTAGCACAGATAATGAGGAGAGGAAGGCCACTGCCCTGCAGGTTTCAGAGCGAGCAGAGTTGGCACTCAGGGCATATGCTGGGATTGTTCTACTTGGCCTGCAGCCCAAGCTGTGCTGTCTTCACGGCCGTTAGCCGTGCTTGCGGGATTCACGCTAGCTCGGGTAGGCTGACCCATCCACACACAGTTTCTGCTGTGCCGACGTACCCTTTGTTACATTGGGCATAGGCAAGGAGTATGCAGTAAGGTCGGTTACACTGCAGGCCTTGAGGAGACACTAGGCTCTGAAATAGTAGCCAACGCACATGAAGGGAGAAGCTGACTGCTGAGGACCCTCACTTACACCCATGCACACCCAAGCAGGGTTTTGTAGGTGAGAGTGAGATTTGGATTTGGCCCTCAATCTTCCAGCATGAGCACACAAGTCCTTCTCCTCCAGACACTCGTGTTAGCACTGCCAGGAAGCGTGCAGAGTACGGAGGGACCACCCACAAGGCATCCAACATTTGGCTGCAGTACCCCATAAGCAGGTCACCCAAGAGGAAGTTGCTTCTGGACTGTTAATAGGAGCTAGTAAGCAGACTCAAGTCAGCCTTCGGTACAGACCGCTCCCTCCTCATCTCTGCCAAATTCAATTCTGCTCACTCCACTGTGCTAACGGCCTCACTCTGCTTTACCCTTTCCCCTCAGTGCCTCATTGCTTCAGACAAACACCGTTACTCACCGAGACCATCTTGCCCTCCGAGGGCATGAAGGCAGGCCTGTTGCTCAGCCGGAGTTTAGTCTGCAAGGTGTTGAAGTTTATCTCCAGCTGACACTTCTCCTGCACTTTGGGAGGCTTATGGACACGCCTGTAGTCGCGGAAATCTTCCAGTTTTTGCTGCATCTCTTGAATGGTCTTCTGTGGGACCCGGTCCTCCAGCCAGGGGATAGTGCGTTTTATCCACTCCAGCAGCTGCGGGGCGAGCAGACACTGGTTAAGTGGGACGTGAGGAACAGCAGCAACATACCTGTCATTGGCCCTTCAAGGGGGAAGTCGCAGTCATGCTGGGGAATGTACCAACTGACACAGAATGTGCCAGGGAGCCATGTCTCTCCGGCTATTGACATCCCTGATCTCTCACATCCCAGAAGCGTAGGCCACCCTCCACAATAAACCGCCAGGATCCCTGTCGGCCTCCAGCTCAGAGCTCCCCTCCACACAGGAGAGTAATCAGAAGGCAGGGGGACTCACATCAGATGCCAATTTCTCATAGTCCTCCATCAGGTGCTCATTCTCCTGGTTCACAGCCAGCACTTTGCAAATCCGGTTTGCTGCTGTCTCAGCCTGGGGGGGGAGGCAAAAGGGGAGGAGGGGGAGATTTTAGACCCATTTGCAGCAGAGCAGCAAGGACAATGCATGAAAGGAGAAGCCAGCAGTGTTACGATCTGTCCAGCCCCCACAGAGAGGAAAGGAAAGCCACTCTGAAGCTAGACCAGTCCCCTCAGAAGGACTTGCTGACAGGTTTAATCCGCACTTGCCATGTCATGTGGAAGATTTACCCTGAGGCTTCATCAGCTAGAGGATGCCCCTTGCATAACTTGCCATGACAGCGCAACTCACCCACCAGGGAGGCTCCCGTAGCTCCGGCTCCCAAAGCCCAGACTGGCATTGCCTGTGCTAGTGGGACTAACTGGAATGTAGGTGCCATGTTACAGATGTACCCCTGCGTCCTCACCTGCCCTGGGAGCCTCCAACAGCACTTGGGTCTTCGGGCTCGGTTGGATCCAACTGATCAAAGATTTTTTCCAAGCTCAGCATAAGCAGGTGATATCTGAATGGCTATTGGCCAGAGCCCCTCCACTGCCTTGAGGGGGAAGATTAAGCCCTCTGCACATTAATGTGCATTTCCACAGCACCCCAGTCAGGTAGGCATGCCCCCATTTTACAGACTGGGAAATGGAAGTGACATGCCACTGAGACTGGGGCAAAGCAAGGAGAAAGACCTAGATCTCATGACTGCTCCTCATGTGCCTGTATCTCCAAGGCCACCCATCCCCAGGGCCTTGTGAAAGCAGCTTGCTAGCTACCAGAGTGAGGATCTGCCCATCACTGCAAGACTCTGGCGCCAGCCTACACCAATTGTGAAAGTCTCTGACTTGGCACCTTCCCACTGCTGCTCCCAGAACCCCTCCCCAGCATCTGAGACTCCCATATCTTCCCCTAGGCACCGCACCTGGCTCTCTGGTTTATAAGAATGGAGCACATGGTCAGTTGCACCCGCCAACAGTACAAGACCAGATTGCTGCATTCTCACTTGGAGTGTTAACTGGCTGGACTAACGCAGAGTTCGTAAATTAGTATTTTGCCAAGTAAGTGTGTTTGTAGTAGTGTCAGAATCCCTCCACTTTGTGTATTCCACTCCTTATTCAACACCCGTTGACTCCTAATAATTAACAAACTCAGGATTTAGCTCCAGAATTAGCTATTTGTCAAGTCACTGCCTGGGTAGTGTTCCACAGCATTTCAGCAGCTGCATTTTGGGTTTGGGTCTTCCCAGAACTACGGCACTGAGCCATAAGCATCCACGTGTTTATCAATCATTTCTCTTTGAGAATGAGAACAAGCCCCTGTTTGCTGACTGTGATTTCACTGCAGCCTTCCGTACTGTACACACGCCTTCCTTCTGCCCCTTCCTCATCTGTGAGGCAGGTGGGGTAAGGTGAAATTCCCCTGTGTATTAGGTAGGAGAGTGGGATACGTGGATGCAAAGAAGGAAAGTCAAGAGATCAAGTACCTTGTAGGCAGCACAGAAAGAGTCCAAGAGGAGGAGTTGAAAGCCAGACATCAACAGAAATAGTGAAGAGGGTCTATAGGAGGATGGGGAGAGGAAAACAGAGCTGGGGAAATGAATTGCCAAAAAGACTAGACATCAGAAGTTTGATTCCCTTTAGCATCAAAACATAAGCGATAAGCAGTCTGGATTCTAGGCCGTATGCTTCTCCTCACACTGCTGGGTACCACTTAAACATATTAGACATGCTCACGATGCAGCACACATCAGTTGCCACCTCAAACTTGGGACTGGAATTAAGAGCACGACACACAAGAACATTGGAAAAACCACCGCATGCTACGAGAAGCTAATAAATACCAGCTGATGCCACGAACATGCCAGCTGTGCTCCTAAAGATTGGGATCAGACAAAGAACAATAAAAAATACTGGCCAGGCCAGAATTTCACACATTACACCCACCCAGGGAGCGCCTGGGAGAAGTGCTAGCTAATACACTCAACTTCAGACTTTAATAGAAAAATTTCAGTCCAGATGGAATACGTATCCAGTGTGTTTTTCAAACATTGGCTAACAAACAAGGTTAATGCTTCCAGCCTATAAAAGTTTCACACTTTACGAACCAAGTTAATCCTGATCTTTAATAATCATATCCTATAGCTGAACAGGATCTAGTGCTGACAAACTTATGCAGCATGTGGAAAATGTTAGGCCAGAATCCTAGATCTGCACTAGGAATTACTATAGGGAAGTTCTACGGCAGGGGTGGGCAAACTTTTTGCCCCGAGGGCCACATCTGGGTATGGAAATTGTTTGGCGGGCCACGAATGCTCACGAAATTGGGGGCTGGGGTGCGGGAGGGAGTGAGGGCTCTGGCTGGGGGAGCGGGCTCTGTGGTGGGGCCAGAAATGAGGAGTTCAGGGTGTGGGAGGGGGCTCTGGGCTGGGACAGGCGGTTGGGGTGTAGGGGACAGGAGAAAGGGCTTCGGCCGGGGGTACGGGCTCTGGGGTGGGGCTGGGGATGAGGGGTTTGGAGTGTAGGAGGGTGCTCTGCGCTGGGATGCAGGGTTTTGGAGGGGAATCTGGGCTGGGCGGCTCAGGGGTGCAGGCTCCAGGCCGTACTTACCTCAAGCAGCTCCCAGAAGCAGCGGCATATCCCCCCTCCAGCTCCTAAGCGGAGGTGCGGCCAGGCAGCTCTGTGCACTGCCCTGTCCGCAGGTGCCGCCCCTGCAGCTCCCATTGGCCGTGGTTCCTGGCCAATGGGAGCTGCAGGGGCGGCGCTTGGGGCGGGGGCAGTGTGTGGAGCCCCCTGGCTGCCCCTCCGCATAGAAGCTGGAGCAGGGACATGCCACTGCTTTCAGGAGCCGTGCGGAGCGGGGCAAGCCCGACCCCACTCCCCAGCTGGAGCGCCAGAGTTGGACAAGCCCCAGACCCTGCTCCCCAGCAGGAGCTCGAGGGCCAGATTAAAACGTCTGAAGGGCCGGATGCTGCCCCAGGGCAGTAGTTTGCCCACCCCTGTTCTATGGCCTGTGTTACACAGGTTGGACGCGATGTCACAAAGGTCCCCTCTAGTCTCAATCTATGAACCTTAAAACATCAGTCATCAGAGTGCCTGTGGATGAGGTAATTTACTGATTAGGTACAGCTATGCCATTCTGCCTTTAGCTGAGTAAAACTCCTTCAAAACTGATAGGCAGTCAAGATGCAAGCGGCTACTCTTTGCATAAAATAGCCCTCGTAAGGATCCCCAGCTCTTCCCTAGACTATACAACAGATTAGATCAATATCTGCTACTATGGGCAAATCAATTCCTAACGAAGAGAACAACCATTCAAATCCAGAATGCATTTCAAGGAAGCCATGATGCCTACAAAACACATGAATGATTCGGCTACTAGTGTGCTTTGACCACTGCCCATCCCGCTGACTAATACGGTCTCATTGTTCTCTTGTACTCCCCCATGTGTCTGTATTCATCTGTTGTCTCAGGCTGTGAGCTCTTCGGGGCACAGACTTTCATTTTTGTTCTGTGTTTGTATAGTGCCTAGCACAATGGGGCTCTTCAGAACTAGGGTAACAAGCAATAAAGGAAGCTACCCCCCATCTTTGGTCCAAGAACTCCCAGGTGTAGCATGTCTGGTGCCTCGCATTTGAAACTGAATGTTTCTAGTTCTGCCTGAGCCCCTCTTGGACTCTCATAGCCAGATTCTCTGTTCCCCTGTGCTGCATGTAATCATTCACACCAGTGAAAAGGCGGGAGGAAACACTACCAAACTAGAATAGTGCCATTTTACATGGGTGTAATGGCCAGGCACTTAATCTGGACTTGGGCCTCAGTTACTGATGTCAGAATGGAGACTAGTTTCAGCCTTGCTCCAGTACTGGTTTAACAAGTAATACAGATCCTACAGTAAAACTTGGTTCAGTAGCATCAGAAGGCCCCAGTGGTGCTGGCTTCTGTACAAGCCTAGAGGGCAATCATGGTCCCTGCCCCCAAAGAGTTTACTCAACAGTTCTCTTTAAAAATCAAAGCCGGACAGACACCCTTGGTCTGCAGCAAGGCATCGAAATGGCTCATTCATCCCCTGAAACCCAGTTAGCACTAAAATGGCATTTAAAGTGAATCAGCAAGTAAAGATGAGTTTCGAACGTCTAAACTACAGCAGCTACACAAGCAATTAAAGACAATCCAACTGACCTGGATTTGCATTCTAAATGCTAAAAAAGATGCAAGCATTTAGTGTGGTAAGGGAAGGAAGGCAAAACCACAGTTTAAGAACACCAAGAGCGGAAGCAGCACAGAAATTCCTGCTTGTAATCTAGTTTCAGATTTTAGTCAGCAGAGTCCCGGCAAGAGTGTAACCATAGTAGATTTGATATTAACAGAGGTGCTTGATTCCAAGAACCAGAGGTATAATGACTTACCACAATTGAGATCATAGTGAGCCAGGGCAATGCCAGAGTCTAAGGTAAGATTTTCCAGAGAGCGTAAGTCCCGTTTCCAAAAGTGACTTAGGCACTTGGGAGACAGTCTCATTGAAAATTAAGAGGCATGTCAGGACCCCAGAACCAAAGTCATTTTTGAAAATGGGACTTAGACGCTCTTGAAAATGGTATGACAGTAAAAGTCATCAAGTGGCGGTATCTAGCTGCCATTGAAAGATGTTCTTCCCAATCAGTTGTCTACATTAAAAGCCATATTGGTTTCAGAGAACATCTGTCCTTTCCCCTACAATAGCAGAGGGTAACAGCAAGGCTAACCTATTATGGATTTGGGCATTGTCAGGTAAACTCTTCAAAGAGTTGAGTGTTTAGTTTGCTTGTGCAGTGTTTAAGCAATGTCTGATTGACAGAACTCTTTAACAAGTCTGTGTTCCCAGACCTAACCTTCCTAGTGATATTCTCCACCACCAAAGAAACAAAACCACCCCAAATGGCAATATTTAAGATGAAATGGGGCTGAGAAGAATATTCTAGCTAAACAAGGGAAACCAGCATTTAATAGAAATGCTGATGCCAATCTCATTTGGCATGACTTTTGCTGCCGTGCCTAGTATGAGAGGCATATTAACAGCAGTGATAAGAGTTCTGGATAAGAACTGTAACCGCGCATGAGACAGAGTTCAGGAAGGGGATGAGAAAGCAAACGGGATATACACAAGGTTAAAACTCATCACAAAGACTTTCAAATGATTTTGGTGATGCCGTTATCCTACGCACCAATCAACTGACAGCAGTGCCATTTGCACAGACATGGCATTTTCATGGGAAATGAAAAGCCTAATGCAGAATCAAATTTGATTAAGTCAGCAGAGTCATCCAGATTTGTGCTCATTATGCTAGCGATCCAAGAGTCCCACTACGATCATAAATACTTGCATGCTAATTTCAGCTGAGCACTTTGTCAGCTATCCTCCTGCACCATAACAGCCACTGGGGGCTGTTATTTGGGCACTTAATTATGCCTCTTCCCCACATCCCCAGCTTGAATATTTTTTTTAAATTTCTATTGGGCCAGCAGTTTGAGTTTAGACATCTTTGTATCAAGCGTGTTAAACGAGTCTCAGCCAGGGGATTATGGCAAGCAGCCCTGTAACTGTCACAGAGAATGGCTTGCCATAACGTAAGCCAGTACAGTGCTAGCTTACTCCCTTCCAGCTCCATAAAATGCTACTGTGAAGATCTTGAATCTAACACCAGTGTTTTGAGGACAGTGAAACGATCAATTAAAAACTGAGTGATTACTTCTCTTCTCTCACCCCCATTGGCTGCTGGAAGTAGTGACCCTTCATTGGCCGCGCTACGTACAAAGTACAAACCACCCCAGATTTTTATTATTGCCGGTGACTATGTTTTTGTTTCTCCACCAATCTCAGTGGCCAGCGATCATTCCAGCCGTTTTCACTCGTCACGTTTCTCATAAGCCCTTCATGCCAGTGTAACAAGCCTCAGTGAGTTGCTTAGTGTGCAAGATTAGTGGCAGCTGAACCAGACACAACATGCGTAGAAGCAGAAGCAATTCCACCTGCCAAAAGCTCACCTTTTGAGCCCCCGAGAAAGCATGGTAGAAGCAGGAAACGTATGTCATGATAGCCTTCTCATCGGGCCTGAGAGTGCCTACAATATCTGCGCAGAAAGAAAGGGAGGAGAGAGTGAAGAGAGCAGCGTGGGAACCTCCCAGCCCCTCTGGCATGCAGCTGAGGGGGAACAAGCACTTGCTTCAGACTGGAATCCAAACCTAAGCTGGAGCGTGACTCAGCCAAATGGGCTATTTTGCGGCTTTAAATCTTTCCCACTCAGTTCAGAGTTCCTGTCCCTTAAAGTCTGAGACTCTCCCAAGATGAGTAGCTACACTCCTCTAGCAGCCCTTGATTTGAGACACTGGCTATCGGTCTTGGTATTCAGCTTCACAAAGCTCTTGGTTGAAAAGCTGATTTCTCCTGCTGTTTATTGCTACGTAATTCCCCCCGCCACTAATGATATAGCCCAGTCACCTACTCTATAAAGATGATTTTTCTGGTCCCTCCAGTGTTACATAATAGCTGGAGCCATGGAAGCTGGACAGCTCCCGGAGCATGTATGAACTAGCTGAGGTTTGCTTTCCAGTCAGCAAGAGACCACTGCCATCTGCAAGAAAAACTGGGTCAGCGTAGGATGCTGCAGTTCGAAGAGTTATAACGAGATGGACACAGCTGCCTCCGGTACCTTCTGCGCGCCAGAAAATGCATGGTAGAAGCTGGATACATAGGTCATGATGGCCTTCTCATCAGGGCGAGCTGTGTTGACAATGTCTGCAAGCGAACAATAAGTGTTAATGCCCTCACGGGCAGGGCCTGGTTTCACACTGAGTCAGACTTGATTGCCAAGGCACATCTTGCACATCATCTCAAGAAACCCGCTCTTCACCATTCTGGAGTCCTGTAGATAAGCAGCTGTCTAAAAAAAGAAGTGCCAGAATATCTGGATGGGCAGAAGAGGACATCAAAACTGTCCTGGATATACTACAGAACGTGAAAGATAAGCTTGTCAACCAAGACTGAACACAAGCCATTTGCAGCTATGGGTACTGCATTTTACATAGGGCAGCTATTACTGTTTTTGCGACTGTTTTAAAAAGGGAATGTTGGCCCCAGGATTTAGTGGTGGTGATGGTCAAGTGAGATTACCACCACACAAAACAGGAAGTGGGGTGCACTTTTACCCAAAGTAACCAATTGTTTCTCAATTGTGGTCTCACTTCTTGTTCAGTACACACCACGGCCCTACCCAGGAAAGGTCACTATGTTCCGTGAGCATTACATTCACAAATGTGAATGAATAGCTGGAAAAGGCCAAGGTAACAGAGGGCAATTTGTTCCGGTTGGGACAGCTTCACTGCTAGTGAAAACAGAATATGGCAAGATGCATTTGACAACAAATTTCTGGTCCATCATGTGTTTACAGAGCCTTACGTGGCCTTTCAAAGATAAGCCTAGTCATGGAAAGGGTGGGAGATGTGAATGCTGTATGGAAGGCCAATTCTGACTTTTAAACACAAGCCAGGCTGGCTGCCCTGTCAGATCAGACCACCTGATGCCCAGTCCTACGTGACACAGCAATGGAGGAAATGCACTTTCCTCTTGCCTTGACAAGCAAGTTGTTCATGGGACTGGGTCATCTCCACCACAATGGCAGGAACTTCCACTGACCCAGGTGGTTCCTGCTGCGAGTGCCTGGAAAGCTTACCCTCGGCATCCAACATCTTGGGGATGTCCAGGTATTTCTCGGCCACCTCAAAGGCATTGTTCAGGTTCGTCACAGGATCATCCTGGGAAAAGGACAGTTGTAAAAAGTCGAGTGAGGGTTTTATGAATCTGAGTCTCTGACAGCTCCCTCTAACACAGATGGCATGGCTGCCCCAAGGGCTGCTTGGCAGGAGGCCTAACATCTCCCTTATTTCCTCTTGAAGGCAGACTTGCTGTAGCATTCATGTCTAACCTTTTCCACCAATGACCCAAAAGTTCCTTAGTCACCTGCTCCCATTAGCTGACCATTCCCTGCCAGACTCAAATTCCTGTCTCACTGAATGGAACAGAGTCTAACTTGTGACAGGACGATCTTTTCAAATCCTGCCTTCTAGCATTGAATTCGCCTTCTAATAAGACACACAGCTCGCAGCGACAATGGGGTCCGAGAGGTTAAGTGGGACGTGTGTTTCCCTGGGGTGCGTCTAGCAGCACAGCTTAGCTTCTGCAGAAAGGATAACATGGCCACCGCAGAGATGTACCTTTCTGAGCTTGTCATATTCAATGAGCTCTGGTCTGTGTCTGTGGATCAAGGCATTGAAAGCAAGACCGTCCTTCCAGCTACAAAAGAGATCAGAGTTAGATGGCTTTGGTGCGTGGGGTTAGATACATGTATCTGTATAATACACTACAGAAAACGATCACCAATACACAGTAGAGTCCAACAGATTATTTTTTTTCCGTTCACCTTGATTTAATGCCTCTAGAAGTAGCAGGACTGAATACTATGCACAGTTAACTGCATGCTTCCTTTAGATCGGGCATTTCAGGTTCTTCCACCCCCAGGCCCTCCTGAGAATAACAGCCCAGATAAGAGGCAGCCATGGCTGGAATTGCAGATTTAACAAGAGCAAAACATGCATGAATTTGGGGGTTTTGTTCCGGCCAAACCACGCTACAAGCATCGTTTCCCTAATGGCAGACCCATTGAATATTTCATGGAGATGCCTGTGAGGCCGAGGGAATGGGCTATTTCTTGCTGTCTTCAAGACACGCAGCAGAGCCTGCCAACATGGAGAGCTCTTTCTGAAGTGTGTAAAGGAGCAGACAGAGTCGAGCACTTGCTAAGAGGGGGTCTGACAGGCAGTTACCTGATGTGGAAATTTTGTACATTGACGTTCTTGTAGGGCGCCGTCTTCCTCTGACACCACAGCAGCAGGCCTTCTTTGGCAGAGGTCTCTGCAAAAGGCACAGGGCAATTAAGGGACTGTGCCCAGGAGCATCTCTCTCCTGGTAGAGTTTTAAGCCAAGAACATGAGACAAGAGTGCAACAGATGACAGACTTATCCACAGACAGTAAAGGATGCAACCTGCCCCCTGTTTAGTGTTAGTGTTACAGCATGTGTCTGAGTCACAAGCCAACCTGGTCACAAACATGCAAGTCAAGTATTGCAATTCATATTCAGGGTGATCTCAGGGTAGTTTATTTTCCACTGTGGTTGTCTCCAACTAGGAAGGACAGTCTCCAGTTGGCGTGTTGAGTCAAGACAGCTGCAAGTATGGGGTAAAAAAAGCTCATCTTCCTTCTATTACCATTAGGTGGTTGGCGGGACTATCCCAAAATCTGGAACAGCACAGGGGAAAAACACCGGCCACCCACCACGCAGTCCCAGATTCACAGGGATCGGGTATTTAGCACTAACGGCCAACAGACCAAGTGAAGCAGAAGCACAGTAACTGATTTACTGAAACCGACAGCTATGCAAAAGTAGTATGCATAGGAAACGTGACTTGCAGATGCATGAGCTGTCCTGGATTACCATAAAACTGCATCAACTCACTGCACCAGTTTTATCTTCCCCATCATACATTCTTTGTGCTGTAGTTACACAGATCCCTCTAATGTGCTGGAGAGCAAAGAAGCAGACCGTAAGAACACAGCTTGCACACGCCTGGCTCTTACCTTCCACAGAAATGTCCTGAATGGCAAATCGAAGGATAATTGTCCAGATCATTCCCAATGTCATCTTTGTATTGCCATCTACAATCTCTGTGAAAGCAACAGTGGAGAGAAGAACATTGACATTAAACTCACCAGGGATGGAGGAAAACCTCACTTTCTTAATATAGACACATCAGCAAACAACTTCCAGGTGCAAGCAAGCTAGGAGAAGGATTTCAAGAGGCACTACAGTAAACAGCCATTAACACCTAGAATTTTCCTGGGGTCCAGTTTAAAGCCAAATACTGAGCTCATTGCACTGTCCGCATATCCAGAAAGAGTTTATTGCTTTCTGACTCAAACACTTCAGGATTTTAAGTTCTGGTGTGTCCTTAACCAGTTTACATTTTACTCTAGAGAGGACAGAGGGACAACACTTGAATAAAGGATATATGGAGGCTCATCTTTTCATTCAAAGTTGGAGCTCACATCTGAGGATTCAAATCTCTGAAGGACAAATAAGGAGCAATGAGAGAAGGCCTCCACTTTGCATTCCCATACTAGACAGTGGAGCAGAGGTATCAGACCAGTGTTCAAAGCTTCACTAGCAACACTCATGGAGTTTCTGGAATCCAGACTTTAGACTTTGTGTCTAATATACCCGGGTACATTTGGCAATTTTCAAAGAGTCAGACAGCACTGGGACACCCCGACAGCACAAGCTTGTCACGCACAGTTCATCCCCACTCAAACTCCACTCCCCCAGATTCCATGAGCAGCCAAGGCTAATGGCTACAAAACTGACACCTCAGCATCACCATGCAAGGACACATGAGATTTCATTAATGACCTCACCACAAACCTATATTTAAACCCAGCTCTCTAGAGTAATAGGCTGCAACACCCACTGCCATGTGGACAAAGCTAACTACATCTGCACTCAGCATGTGACAATGCTAGTTAGTCAATGCCAGGAGCCATCTAGATACAGCAAGAAAGCCTCTTTCAATCCCCCTCAAAATAATGAGTTTGCAGCCATTACTTTCAACCGTATGAAATGAAGGAGAGTGGGAAACCTGTGTGATTATGGAGATTAAGAGACCCTATTTTAGTTAAACAGTGATAGCAAGATGATGATTTCTTTGAACAACTAGACATGGAATTTCTCACGTCTCTTGAGCAGCTAAAAGCCTCTTCCAAACCAAATAAATCCTTGGAAGCATGGAGAATTAAGTCTGGTACCAAGGGGGCTGTTGAACAGTCACAGCAACAGCTGATGTCTAGGAGGAGAGCTCAGTGGATAAGTTGGCTTTTGTAAATTGAACACCCCACCCCTACATCTTGAATTGCAACATGGCACTAGTTGGAACATGCACTGGTTTCAGGTATAGTCACGAGAAAAGACACCAGTCACTAGATTTAGAGATGTAACCTCAGTGCAAGCCATGTTACCTGATTAATTCAAACTGGCTCTGCAAGGTAGCCTAGTGCCAAGTGATGTCCTAGCAACATCCCTCGGTGTCTAAGCAACAGTGGGAGTTTCACAAGTCCAAGGAACAGGTCATGGTTCTTGTGAGCAAGGACAGGTTCTATAAAGAGAAAGTAGCTGCAGCTTGCATTCCTGGGGAACCAACTGCCATATCAGATCAGCCCAGAATCCTATCCAATAGTGGCCAGTGCCAGATGCTTTAGAGGGAGGAAATAGGCAGAGGTTTCTTGCTCCAAGGGGAGTTTCTTCCGAACCACCACCACTCGGTGGTTTGCTTATACCCTGAGGCATAAGGGATTCAAATACGCTAATAAAATATTTCTGTCTAACGTAACTATATTCCTCAGTGTTTAATTTAACCAAATTTAGTCCCACATTCTAAACTCCAAGAAAAATATCAAGGGAAAAAACATTTAAAAAGGCAGTAGCCTGGACAATCTAAAGGTAGAGAACTATAAATAGATGAGTACTGATGCACGTACAGAAACCACCAATACGGAGATGGAAGAATTTAGTTCTCTTCTAGACTATCCTTCTTGGGAAGGAAGAGAGGAGAGATACTTTGCATTCAAACTAGTTATCTTAAACTGACAGATTTTAAGTTATTTGCAATAGTGAGAGAAAATACAGTACTTCTCCCTCAAACTTCTCATTTAGAAACTGCAGAGAGACAGACAAATGTAAAAAAAACAGGATAAAAACTATTTTGTTTTTCATGCTATCAGGCTTTATTGTAAAGTTTCATTATGGAAATATCCAAAAAACTCTGGTCTGTGTAAATGGAGAAATAGTTTTCCAAAGTGAACTCACCATTAATAGCATTTTAATGGATCATCTATCTGGAAATTCTCACTATTCTGCAATTCTGTGAAGCTCCTCTGGGGGGTCTGTTTAACCAGGGTGTTTTTCTTTGGACAAATTAAATAAATGCAGCTAGGAGAGGCAGAGCCAGGAGTGGGTCCAGCTGTAAAGAACCACTAAAGAAAATCTGAGGTTCTGATCTGAGAGCAGGAATTTTGTTTTTTAAATCATAACAAGTTGACTGCCAGCATATATATGTTTGGCAAAGCTCAAAGAAATACCAGGCCTGGAGACTTGGAACAATGCAAATACAAATATTTTGCTTTTCTGGGCACTTTCTTTGATCCAAGAAGTAATGGCAATTAGTTTAAAAAACAGCAGCATGCCGCCATTCAACTGACCATGGAGAAAGAATTATGCCTTGAACTAACTGTTCAAACGGCTTTATAGGCAGTCACCACGGTTCAATATTAATTTCCAAGCTCCCAAAAAGCTTTTAAATTGCCTTGAGCATCCTTGATTTCCCTTGGATGGACCTAACCGTGGAGAAGAGGAGATACTTACAAGCCTTGTTCAGTACAAGACATTCTTCACCCAGGGCTAAGACCATGTGCATTACGCTCAGATACTCTAAGCCAACATTGCTGCTGATTCCACTGACACTTGACTGCATAACAATTCCCAGGATGAGCCATAAGTTTGAGATTTTTTCCTTTCCCACCCCGTTAGCATTCAGACAACAGTAAGGTGGGATCAAGGTCTCTTCAGTATTTTTATGGCAGGTATCAACACTGATGATATTTATGGTTATCATGGCAAGTATAAGCCCTGCTTTGTGGCCATGTCTGTCTGTAAAGCCCCATGCATACCGTATTCATCTATTAAAGAGCAGCATCTATTTCCAACTGTGGTAATAACTCCTGATAAATGTCCCCTCCCTCGCCAAATATGCTCTTGTACATATAACAGAAGGATAGCTCTTTTTACCTAGGGGGTGAGTTTTAGCTTAATGCATTAATCCAAAATAGAGGGAGGAGAGAAGTAACTCCACCACTGATGAGATGGATGAACCCACACCAGAATTGACATTTACTGCACTCCTGGTGATTTGCCTACCAAAGGTCTGGACACCCAGAATTTGGAGTTGACTGTAGCTGTCTATAACTCTTATTCTCCAAGTGTTATTCTTGCCATCTAAGAAACAGGCATGGTGAGCATCAAGTTACATTTTAGAAATGAATGAGTTCTACTAAAAAGTGTTTATCCCGCATGTTAGCAAAACTACAGCAATTGCAACCAACTACCATTGTTTGAATGCAGTTAGGCTCCCAGTAATATGAACCTCTGGCCCAATTTCTCTCTTTCTATTGACTGAATTATAGGCGTTTGGTGTCATTCAAGTTATTTGCATAATCCAGTCTCCTCTTAGTTCCTGACAGAGAGGAGGGCTGAAATGTTCCAACACTTTACTGCATAGAGAAAATAACTCTTCCAATTAGATGGTATGACCTGTGACTCCTAATACAGTAGAACCTCAGAGTTATGAACTGACCGATCAACCACACGCCTCATTTGGAACTGGAATTACGCAATCAGACAGCAAACATAAAAAAGGCAAATACAGTACTGTACTGTGTTAAACATAAGCTACTAAAAAACCCTTTCCCTTTAAAAAAGATCTGACAAGGTAAGGAAACTGTTTCTGTGCTCATTGCATTTTAATTAAGAGGGTTAAAAGGAACGTTTTTTCTTCAACATTGTAAAGTTTCAAAACTGAATAAAGTCAATGTTCAGTTGAAAACTTTTGAAAGAACAACCCTAATGTTTTGTTCGGAGTTACGAACCACCTCCATTTCTGAGGTGTTCGTAACTGAGGTTCTACTGTAGTCACGAGTTGAGGCTGGCTGCTGATACATTCAGAAGCCTAAATTACATACCTTCAGCTCCTATAGAGACCAGCTTCACTCCTTTGCTAGCGATGAAGTCTAGAGCTTTGTTCACATTGTTGATTTTATGCACTCTCATTTTCCCTCGTTCTGGTTTGGGTAATCGCTCTCCTAAAGGAAACAGAAAAGTTACAGCTTCTCTTTACAGTCTCAGGTGAGAGCTAAAATCACCGGTAGGAAAGACAAGTGAAGAAGTTTAATATGAAACTAGTCCCTTTACCATGATGTCAAGGGCAGAAGATCTGTTTCTAGATTGCTGCAAAGGTTACTCATACTTGAATAATTTGTTAAAACATGCATTATAAACCTGACTATTGGGGAAGGGGCTGTCTCCTTGTTCTGTGTCTGTACAATGCCTGGCACAAAGGGGTCCTGATTCCATTATTAGGGCTCCTAGGCCCTACAGCAGGGGTGGGCAAACTATGGCCCGGGGGCTGCATCTGGCCCTTCAGATGTTTTAAACTGGCCCTCGAGCTCCCACTGGGGAGCAGGATCCAGGGCTTGTCCTGCTCTGGCGCTCCAGCTGTGGAGCGGGGTCAGGGGCTTGCCCTGCTCCACGCGTGCTGTGGCTCTGCGTGGCTCCTGGAAGCAGTGGCATGTCCCCGCTCCAGTTTCTACGCGTAGGGGCAGCCAGGGAGCTCCACACGCTGCCCTTTCCCCAAGTGCTGCCCTCGCAGCTCCCATTGCCCAGGAATCACGGTCAATGGGAGCTGCAGGGACGACCTCTGCGGATGGGGCAGCGCACAGAGCCATCTGGCTGCGCCTCTGCGTAGGAGCTGTAGGAGGGATGCCACCACTTCCGGGAGTTGCTTGAGATAAGCACCACCCGGAGCCTGCACCCCTGAGCTCCACCCCCCAGCCTGCCCCGATCCCCCTCCCGCCCTTCGAACCCCTCCATCCTAGCGCAGAGCACCCTTCTGCACTCCAAACCCCCCCATCCCAGAGCCCACACCCCCAGACGGAGCCCTCAGCTCCCCCCCCCCCCCACTCCAACAGCCTGCCCCAGCCTGGAGTCCCCTCCCACACCCTGAACTCCTCATTTCTGGCCTCACCCAGAGCCCATTCCCCCAGCCAGAGCCCTCAACCCCTCCCACACCCCAACCCCCAGTTTTGTGAGCATTCATGGCCCGCCATACAATTTCCATACCCAGATGTGGCCCTTGGGCCAAAAATTTTGCCCACCCCTGCCCTCCAGTAATACAAATATTTACAAAGACAGCATTATACTTAACCTACATTGTGATAGGTGCCTCTCAGGCTGCAGGACTGTAAACTTGCGGTGTAGATGTTTGGGCTCAGGCTGAACCCTGAGCTGTGGAACCCCGAGCTGTGGGACCCCAGCCTGAACCTGAACATACACCCCAGAAATATTATAGTCCCACAGCCCAAGACAGCTGATAGGGGCTAGCCATGGGTGTTTCACTGCAGCGTAGACATACCCTAAGAGAAGAGAAGAGCCCCATTTTCCACACAAAACAAGGTAACAGTCCTAGGCCAAAAAACTTACAACCCAAGCATAAGTGACAGATTGGGAGGGAGCACAAGGTCCAGGGATTCTTTAAGTACCAGGTACAGTAGCAGTAGAGTGTCAGGGACGCACCTGAAATGACCTCCAAGAGCAACATGAGTTTGAGGCCATCGCGGAAATCTTCATCTATGTTCTCGATCTGCGTGCCAGCTTTCCGCAGGTGAGAATTGCACCATGCTGTAAAAGTCTGGAAGAATAAGATAAGGAGGGTGTGATATTGCAGCATTCAGTTTAGAAATGGACAAGCCATCCAGCTTTACACGAACTAACCTATTTGGATCCAATACACCAAAACGTGGTGCAGGTTTCATTAATGCACATGTACATTAATTCACTCTCTTTGGTGATTATATTCACTGGGCTCACTCTTCATCTCTAGGTCAGCTCTCCCCCTTTCAGGATCATAACCATCTTACAGAGATTTTAGCTCTGCTATCGTTTCCCTAAACTTATTCCAAGAACCACCACTTTATTCTGCTTTGTGGCAAGACTAACTGGTTGCAGTAGAATACAGCCTGACCCAACCTTTTAGACTTGACCAAGTACCAATATGGCGTTTGTAGAACCAGAGGGAGCTTGAGTGGTTTTCAAGACAGAATCGCATTTAGCGGACATTGCTAAATATGGTGAGCATTTCTAAATACATATGACCAGGTCCTTGTTACGCTGCTGAGGTATGTGGTTAACAGGAACGAAAAAACTGCTGCAGAGCGCCCAAGCAATTCTTGCACTGAGCAACAGAAAGATCTTTCTGGCTCTAGCTGGACGCCTTCGGTCTATTCTTGGCTTCCTGTGGCCTCCTCGCTGTGGCAAACAATTAAACACTGAGCTATGGAGCTTAAAATTGCATGAGTTTATTTGTGTAACATACCAAAACTCCGATGTGAAAACCACCACACGCTAAATGGCACGGTGTGGCTTAGCTCCTGCGCTGTAGGAGTTCAATCCTTCCAATTTAGTGTCAATTTAATTAGCCCCCACACAAACATCACAACGACCCCTGCTATGGGGAACAATATTAAACACATGCAATATTGCAAGCTGTTGTTCAGATGGGAGACGCTCTTAGTGAAGATGTTACGATCTGTCACTAGGAACACTACATTAACAATTCCACATATCCAAAAAAACAAGATTAGTGCCACCAGACGAACACAATGAACAGCTGCAAAGTCAGAAGCAGTAGGCAAAAGAGTGTTCAAGCCAGTCACCATTTGTTTTGGCAACTGTTACTAACCCTGTTCATTCAAAAACTCCTAGACAGTAGCTGCTGAATTGACACTCTACCCTACACACAGCCTTCAGACAGCAAATATGGCAAGGTTAAAATGTGAAACTCTAAGGATTTAGATATGCCCATTTCAAGAGCTGCCACAGATTTACCCTCTTTATCTGATGAAGAGCACTTGGAAAGTGGAAAGTGACACGACTATATAGCAAAGGAAGCGAGACTGCAAGGATGAAGAATGATCTTTGGCAAGTCTGAGAACTTACATAGCCATCCGTCTTGATTGTGTGCGCTTGGAAACAATAGTGTAATGGAACCAATGGTAGAAATTTACAATCTAGAAATGGCAATTCACTCTAACAGCTCTCCTCCATTCATCCAGAGGACAGCATGCCCAATGCATAGAGTGGGACAGAAGAACATGCATTAGGAATTACTAGAGAGTCTACTGTGGGGAAGAAGAGGATTTGGTCATTTTGCACACTCACACAATCAAAGTAAAATGAATGTTCCATTCCCCCCCACTGTCTATGCAAGATTGTTGACCATACGTCATTCTTTGTCCAGGAATTAGATACTCAGCATCATAAAACATTCTTCAGAGCGTAAAATGAAAACTATGTGACACACTAAACATGGAACATGTTTCATATTCTTGTAGCTTTAGGTATCAGCTATGTGCTTTAGATATAAGTGTGCATTTCCTGAAGCAACCAGGTAACGGAATAGAAAGCGACTCCGCTTTACCAGCAGTTAGCGAGACTCCATGCAGTTTTACAAGTATTTTTAGTTTAGATACACAAAATTCTTATCACAGCTGAAAGCTGTAGTTCTAGAGAATTAGTGCAGTGAAGATCCCCACATATCATGAACAGAGGCACAGGAAGCTCTAATGCTTGAGGTGTAATTTCTTCTTCATATGCAGCCATTTCCCATTTTACTACAGCGTGGCCTACAATTTAGACCCCTTCCCATGAGTTTTGCCCTGTTTTAGTCTGACACTCAGCCTGATACAAAGGCACCTCTTCAGCCCAACTTCCAGCTCCTCTAAATACCCAGACCACATCTAATGTAAGAAACATCTCCTGCTGCTTAGTCTAAACTCATTCGTGCTGCCTTTTACCCAAATGAATTATGATCTGAACTTATCATTTTTATTACAAGTGTAAAAAACTAACCTCAGACTCTGTGTTCCTAGTAGTTAAGACTGCTAAAGGCCAGGGTAAGGCACATGGGCTACACTTCCTGGAACACTAAAGAAAGGCAATTAAGCAAGTGGCAAATTGTGGTCATGTAACTACACCCACCCCCCAGCCTGCCTCCTCAGCTGGGGTGATGAGTTGTAGTCACAGGAAGCCGCTGTCTCATTGTAGTTTAATATTTGTTGAACTCCAGCGTGTTTGATGCTATAAAAAGCCATCCCTTTCCTCCTGGAAGTTTACTCTCTGATTTAATGGCAAACATTTTTGTTGTAATACAGAGTTACACCCATTGATATCAAATTCACAAACTGCTCTGCCTTCTCAGGAAGTGAGTAGCACAGTACTTATTCAGAGCAGTTGCGAAGTGATGCCCTAAAGACTTTTCAGAATAAGCCACTAGTTATGCTGCTTTGGAGAAAGTTACTTCCACAGTGGAAAAGCCTCGTTTTACTATAGCTAAGGCCCACTGTCCTCCTCTCCAAAAGGTTTAGCACAGAACTCAGTTCACCATAAAAATAGATATATTAGTCCCTCTTCTAGATTTCTCAGCACACCTGCTTTCCCAGTCCTGTCTCTACCATAGAATTTGCGGGGGAATCCCTCTGATGCTACCCACCAGTTCAGCTGAATCAAATATAACTTAGGTCTTAAGGGAAATTTGCAGAAATATCAATGATTCTTGGCAAGTTAAGAGCACACTGATCACTTATTTCCTTCAAGTGACATTCTATTCTGCCTCCCTGCAGATCAATTACAACTCCCCCATACCCTTTCCTTAACACTAGCACTTAAACCTGCTTCCAAGGACAAGGTTTCAAAAACGCATGACTCATAACAGACCTCCTCGTGGCTTGAGGCAAGCCTGCCACCTTTCTTCCACACATTTTCCTGGAAGGGATGGGAAGTTACAGGGTGGAATCCCCTTTCCAAGACCTGTTGCATCCACAAGCAATTGAACCTCTTGTTCCAGCTATGGGGAGCTGTGCCTTTTATGATTAACTTTCACAACCAACACATTGTGCTCTCAGACCAAGGCAGAGTCCGTGGCTGCTGGGAAGGGATGAGGATCAAAATCCATCCATGTGTGTCACAGCACAGCCCCTCCTAAAACTGCTGTGACACACCTCTGGACAGCCAGGAAGCAGAATGAATGAACGGAAAGTATTGTTCTACCCCAAACATTGCTGGCCAATCCCTGGTGGCTTTGGTGAGTTCATTGCTGGGGAATGTTTCAATGACAGTTTTTAATGAGCCATTCATCTGATAAGGATGAGAGGGGAAAAAAAGCCCCCCCCCCCCACCTTCAATGAGAGAATTAGAAGGTAAGCTTTTAAAAGAAACCCCAGAACTACACTAGCGCTGTTTTCCCACTTGATAAACTGGCACCAGATTTCAAACGTTGCCACTCACTGAAATACAGTTTACCAAGAATTATACATTTTAAGTGCCTTCCCCCCACCTTACTCTTGTGAAACATGTGCTTAATGACCTCAAAGGAGGAGAGGAAGGTAAATCAGCATCTCATAAGGATCTTCAAAGCGATGGGGGGAGGTGAAGGGAGGAAAGGACTTTCAAAGACAGAAATCAAAGGTTGCGCTACGTCATGAGGAAGCAATCCTGTAAGCTCTCAACAATGGAAGTTTATTTCACTAAACAGCAGGGGGACAGCGTCTGGGAACACAGTGTGCTCTAATTCAGGTAGGAGAGTGGAGACCTTCAAAGCCATTGAACTACAGCTGCAGCTCTGAAAGCATTAACAGTGTCTGAGAAGGATCTTCTCGGTTGTGTAACTAAACAGAACCAAAGATACACTTAGAATTTGGGAAAAATAAGGGAATGGTAAGCAAGCCAAGTTCACGAATGCAGATTCTGATGCTGCACATGAAAAAAGGTAAACCCAGTTCTAGTATTTATTTTTTTCCTTCAAAAAAAGCATTCCCAAAGCACTGCAAGTACCAAGGGAAGTTACACAGGACAGCATTGAAAAGGGACACTTTATGCCACACAGTAAAGGTACAGAGCCATTTGGTTTTGCACTGAATTTCTAGGGATTTTAGCATGGCCACTGAGGACAGACAAGTAAACAATTACTACCTCCATGTTCAGTGGAATCCTGAGCAGGGCCATGCCACTGCTTCCGGGAGCTGTGTCGAGCGGCCCCCGACCCTGCTCCCTGGCTGGAGGGGGCAAGCCCCAGACCCCGCTCCCCAGCAGGAGTTCGAGGGCCGGATTAAAATGGCTGGTGGGCCAAATCCGTCCCACAGGCTGCAGTTTGCCCGCCCCAGCCTAGACTCAGAGGACGAGTTATTTTTCTATTAGAATACTCCACTCTTAGCATCTTTAATCTAAGTCAGGGTTTCTCAAACTTCATTGCACCACAACCACCTTCTGACAAAGTTATTACGTGACCCTGGGGGGAGGGGAGGTCAGAGCCCAAGCCCCGCTGCCCTGGGTGGGGGAAAGAGAGGGCTGCAGGCCGAACCCCACTGCCCTGGGTGGGGGTGGAGCTTCAGCTGCTGCCCGGGTCCCAGCAAGCGTAAAATGGGGTTGTCACCCACTTTGGGGCCCCAACCCAGTTTGAGAACCGCTGACTAAGCTATTTATAAACACCAAGCCACACAACCCTTCTAATGTACATATTGCCCAGTTTTATGGAGGGGTGAACAGAACCCCACAAGTTAGCTGTGCAGCCTGGAACAGCACCCGTGAATTCTGACTCACTCCCTTGCTCCTAATCACTGAATTGCATTTCCTGTTATAGCAATGAAAAGGAGGATATGAAAGCCAGCTTCAGAACCATCTGGTCTTCACATGATTTGAATAGACAAAGTTTATCCAATCTGTGTTCCATTCAAGCTTCCTCCTCCCACATTTTGTAACCTTGGGATCTGCAGGGGAGGGGACGTTTCCATTCCTGGACATTCCTCTACCAACCACGGGACTGATTTACCCTTTCCTGCCAACAGATGGAGACACACGGATGTCAGAATTTCTGTTATAGCTATTAACAAATTAGTGCCAACCACGTCACAAGAGCCTATGGATGACATCGTCAGGGACAACCTCTGATAGGTTCAGCCAAAATACTCTGCATGGAGGGAAGTGGATCTGGCTATCCTCACCAATGGATGCTATTCTGGCAACAATGGATAAATAATTAACATGCTTGGTCCTAAAAGTGGCCAAGAGGAACACAAGCTGGATTTCTGGATGTGAAACGACAGTTTAGTCTAGTAAGTAGACTTGCAAGGACTGGCATGAGATCAGACAGGAGTTCCCATAGTAGAACATCCTGATAGCACAATCACAGGGCATTAACTCAATTCTGACTCGAGGGCAGCGCACCACCATTCACAGCTCCTTGGAAATCATGGCACCAAGTACAGTACAACAGAACTACTGCAAGTAACTAAGAGTGTTAAAATTGGCTACAGAAAACTTTGGGTAGTTGTTGTTCCACCAACTGTTACTTCTGGGACTTCCAGTTCACCTTGAATCAAAGCACCTCTGAAACAGACTCTATGCACGTCAACAAAACTGATTAAATCTGAGTTATAAGAAAAATCTCCATTGGTAGATTCCACTGACTCAGCACTTTCTTTCTGGGCAGTGGTCTGAATCCAGGCATTACTAAAGTAAAACCTGAAAGCTCAAAGGGTTATTGCTCATGGGAGATTAAGAAGGCCATGCAGTTAGGATATGCTTCAAGGTCTCTTGACATAAGCATATTGAGTGAGGTTTTAGCTCCAGAGGCCAAGAGCAATTTATTCTCCAGGGCGTCATGGAACATTGACCAGAGACCCACGTTGCAGCAACAACTCAGTGACACCTGAATTCTACACTTCTAGTTGAATTGGCTTGACTCACTAGACAAAGCAAAGAAAAATGTGCCCTACAAGAGACCAGTGATTATCACTGCAGGTTAGTAACTATAGCAGTGCATATTAGTCTCAAAAATCTCAGCATGGTTCACATACATTAAGCCTCAATATCAATAAAGAGTTGCTTTTTTCTGCTCTCTGCCCTTTTCCTCCCACTCCAGTCATGTTGTGAATTAGTAAACGGAGGCACAGAAAAAGGAAGCAACTTGCCCTGATCCCCTACGCTGGATTAGCGGCAGAGTTGTGAACAGAACTCAAGAGACTATTCCCAGTCCTCTGCTCTAACCACTAGATAATACTTTCTTTTGTTGATTTTTAGTCCCTAGTCATAGCATAAATTAGTTTGATTCACTCAAACTGCTCCCAAATTCTAGCACCTAGAAGTAGAATCCTGTTTTCTTACTCAGTCATTCCTACACACAAGAAAAAGCTCTGGTGTTTGGGTAGGTAAAAGGCAAATACCTTGAGAGGCGCAGTGGTATAGATTTCAGTTGTATTGCATCTGGAAAGCCTCCAGTTTGCACTCTAAACATTTTTGTTTCACTCAATTAACCTCTAATTTCCACAAAGTTACTTTCATGATAGAGTGTTTTAAGTAATAATCCTGCTGTGAAAATATAAAATGCTACTGAAGCTACGGGTCCAAGGAACAGTGGATATTCCATATATATTTAGAAGGTAATGAATTATGGCCACCACTGCATTTATGCAGAATCCCCAACTAAAGGAGACTATATAGGTTTGAAGTATCTTCATGCCCCATCTAATGCTTTAAGATCCTTTCAGTTTCTTGTACTGTGCTGTTAGTCTGCATAGTGATGTATTTGTTCTGGATATGGACAAAAGATGGAGCAAGCAAAATGCCTCCTATATGCACATGTTCCTCAAGCAGAAGTTTTCAGAAAGAAATAAATACAGATGTGACTTGGTCTGCATCAAATATATAATTCCGTGTTTTGGTAGCACAGGCGAAGCACCCGGAGAGCTTCTTTTATTGAACACTTGCCCTTACACTACTACCCCACTGTATTCGGTTTTGTCTGTTCAATTTATTTTGTCACACCCCAGTCAGTGATTTTAGCTTGACCTGTACAAGCCACCCCTTATGGCCTATACCTTTTTGGGGACAGGTTAAAGACTATTTGGTTTAAACTTTGATCCTTAAGAAGAGTCAAACTAGGACCAACCTGAGAGGCTAATTTGTTCCCAAGCAAACTGTGTTGTAAAGCCAAGCTGTAGAAATGCACCATTTCCAATTAGGAACCCAGCTCCACACATAAATGGGTGTATTTGGCATTTATGAAAGTGAGGGAACGAATTAAGCAGCACTGGTTACAGCCAGACTGAGTCTGAGCAAGTACCATGCAAAATTTTCCACAGCACTGCCAGGGAACTGGACGCCTTGCTATTTCAGTCCTAGCACTGACTATCAGAGGACGGAGAGTCACCCAGTAGTTTTGTACTATGGACAAAAATGACCATTAGGGAAAATGCAGAGAGTTCCCAACAGACTCCATGTTCAAGCATGATGTGGCGGCACCCTAAGGCTAGCATTCTGCCCTTTGTACAGCACCTAGCTAAATCCTGATGGACTGCACTCAAGTATTTTTCACAGCCAACCTCACAATACACTCAGTGCTGTTGAGACCCCATCTACACTGCAACTATAAGTGAGACACAGGGGCCAGATACAATATGATTAGAAGCTGTAGTGGAACCTTGTAAAGAGCCTTTGCGCCCGTTTTTCCTTAATGGTACCAGTTAATCCTAAGCGAAGAGACACAAGGGCAGGAACCAAATCCCACTGAGCCCACACTACAACTACAGTTACATATCCAACGGGCAGTGACGCCGGTCTCCATTGGCCACTTGTTAAACTTTCAAACAAGCACCTTCCTGCTTTCTCCCAGGCCAGTGATGTTCAGCTTTTCTACTGGTGACCCCTTTCACACAGAAAGTCTCTGAATGTGACCCCCCTTATAAATTAAAAACACTTGTATATATTTAACACCATTATAAATGCTGGAGGCAAAGCGGGGCTTGGGGTGGAGGCTGACAGCTTGTGACCACCCACATAATAACCTCATGACCCCCTGAGGGGTCCCGACCCCCAGTTTGAGAACCCCTGTCCTAGGCCCTTGGGAAGAGCTCCCCATTAACATCTTCAAAGCAATTTCATCAGCATCCTTGACAATGGCTAGGCTGCTGACAGGCTGAGACCACTGCCGATCATGCTGACAAGTACTGTCAGTTTCCTTATACTCCCCATCTGTAGGCTCTTGTGCTTAGACTGTAAACTCTGGGGCAGGGAGCGTGTTTGTGTACGCTTAGCATGGTGCGGTTCTGGTCCATGACTCGGGCTCCTCGGCACTACAGTGGAGGCAGGAGCACTCCATGAGCTAGATTCTGACGTGGAAAATAAGATCACTTTCTTCCTGCACATTAATCCCGCTACCTTCCTCCCAGCAGCTATCAGGACGCTCACCATTTGCTGCTCTTCGCATGTGCCACATGTCATTTTCACTGCAGAAATACAAATAAGCCAGGACTGACCTTAAATGGGAATCTAGCTGGGTCACCTTCAAAGGTGACGTGTCAGAGTAATATTTACACTGGTAAAAAGCCACTCTAGAGTCTAATGAGTCAGTCTCCTTGAGGACAGAGAGTGGCTAAAGACTGGGGACTGCTGAATGACAGCGTCACAAGTAAAATGGGCTCCCCAGCACCACGTGAGTGAAGCCTGCAGATAAGTTAGGGAGGCCATAGCAGCGACAGCCTTACACAGAATTTGTGAACATGCATAGTCTGTTGCTGTTACAAACAGCCATGCCACCCTAATACTAATCCCACAGGCTGCTGGTTTGGAATTGCCTTGTAACAGTTAAGAACTTGACTGATAGCCAAGTGTAATATAAGCCTAACTAAAGTAGACTCGGGACCCTAGATTTAGTAGCTCTCGCCTTGCTTTGTTACCGTCGTTCCCCCAATCCTGCTAACTGCTTATGTTCTATGCCCACACTTCAACCCTAAACTGGTAATAAAAACAAAGGAATTTATCCTATGGGTTATGGAGACAGGTGGCATTTAACTTCTGTACCTTAAGTTTTACCTATTACCTCACGGGCTCTCAGTATCTGCATGAACATCTTAGTTCAGTTATTATACAGCAAGTGACCTGTTCGTGTTTGGCTCTAGTTTAACGGGTTAAACACCTGAATTTCTCAGAACAAAGAAAAACTCAACAGAATTAAGCTCTGTAAAGCCACCATGTGCTACACTGTCCTAGTGCTGAGGCCTCAGAGAAACACAGTCACCCACTGACCTGGGGAAGACAGAGATGTTTGTGTAGTAGATGTAGTTAGCCACACTGTCGTCACTCCTACTCTAATCCAGAATGAGAGGAGCAGCATGTTAATCTCAGCCCTTTATTGCTGCCATTACTCACTCTCTCTCTCTGCCCTGAAGCTTGCTGGGTCAAGTCCCAGCGAGGATGTGCAGCATGGCACTACCCTTCCTGGTTTAAGAACAGAGTTTGGAGCAGCAGCTATGGAGAAGAAGGAAAACCCAGACAGTGAAGGCTATGCTACTTAGTGCTGACGTTATTCAAGTGTCATTAACCTGATGGGTCAGAACAGGAGCTTGACGATAATCAGCTCAGGTTTCCCAGCAACCTCACACACCTTTAAGACTACACGGAGGACAGAATGCCAATAAACTAGAATCCCTATTCGGACGCCTTGGTCCTTACTATCAAATTAGGGTGTAATGCTAAACAAATACAAGTGCTGTGTACTCAAGAGGGGGACAATATTAAGGAAACTCTAAGTCCTTCTCCCTCCTTCAACATTGCTTAGTGTAAGTATAGGATGGGAGGAGCAAGATGAAAGGGACTGGAACGTCTGACTCAATTGCTTCACAAGGGCTTGGCCTGGCACAGGAACTAGCCTCTTGCCAAGCCATACAAGCGGCTGTAGAAGTTGGGTGTTCTCCTTCAACATGGGATCAAGCCAATGCACACAAAAAACCTGGAAGACCGATTCAGGATATTTTAATTTTACACATTCACATTAAAATTTTCAATCTGAAGAGCAACTGCAACACAGGATGTGTGGGGGCAGAGAGTTATAACTGCACCTTTCTTAGCCAGCAAAAGATGGCCTGTTACTGGTAATCCAAAACTGATGCAATCAGAAAGCTGTAAAACTTTAGAGTCAAGCTTTTCAATTCACTGCCTCCCTCCACCAAAACCCACAAAAAAATCTGAATTGTAATGCTGCTGAGAACTGCCAAGTTGTCAGCCCTGGAGAGTGACGGCCCAGAACAGGGAAGGCAGTGACAGAACAAGCTTCCTCCATATGGTAACCCCTGCCAGTGCGCCCCAAAACCTGACTTGGAAGGACTCTGGGCTTGCAGGAGCAGTTCCAGCTTCAGGCACAGTCAAACCTTGGTGTCTCTGCCAGCAAGGGGGTCAATGAGTGCCAGTTGTGGTATGATCACAATCTTTTTTTTTTTTTAAATCTTATGCCATGTATTTGCAAATTTCATAAAGGTATTGAACCGCAGAGAAAGACAATGATTGGTATTTAGTTCTTTATTAAGAACTAAATAAACACTACAAAACAGTATGCCTTAATACAAGACTTTTACTGACCTAAGTTAGCTCATCGGGACAAAGTGGGAATTTTCTGTAATATTTTTTATGAATCCTATGCTTCAGTTTCTCTGTACTTTCCATTGCTACCCAGTGGAAGTTCTTGGGGCAGTGTGGGTGGTCACCTTGCTGTCTTGGCTACAATGAATAGGCTCATTAAGGAACTAACTGAAACTGACTCAAAACAGAGGGTCTAGAGAGACAATGGAAGCAGTAACAACTGAACACTTGACACTTAAGAGCAGGAAGCGCCAGCAGGTGGAGTGGTGAGCTCAGCATGGCCCTGCCTGGAGACAAAGGACTGGGAGGTGAACGGCAGGGGATAAAGAGCTGGCTTCTGGAAGAAGCTGGCTGCTCTCAGCCAGGACTAAGGCGTCAGAGAGAAAGGGCACAACATGGAATCTGCTACAACATGGCTGATGGATTCCTCTGGCTTGATCAGATGGACTATGTTTTAATCGTCATTCTCTATTCTAACGCAAGGACTAACAATGCTGCGTTCCAGTTGACTAATGAATCACTGTTTTTAAACTGTTGCTTGGTGTCACTGCAAACATGAACTTACTAAGGTGCACTAGTCACTGAAGAGTGTACAAGTTGCTAACAAGGAGTCTATTTCAACTGGACTTACTGGGCAGAGCTCACAGCATGAAGCAGGAGTGCTGGAGTCCAGAGGATCAGACTTGGAGGAGGCGAGACTGTGTGGCCCACCCTGAAAGAAGAGCAAGACCCCTTCCGGTGGTCTGGAGCAGGGGTTCCTCCAAGAGAGTGTTTAAAATTCGGGATGTAGCACCGATCCTGTGGATCCGTAACACCCCTAGCATATACGCAGAGAAAAATGAACTTGCGATGTGTGTCCACATCAAAGCAGCAACTTGCTAACCATTTCCCCGATGCAATGAGAGGCAGAGTGCCTCCTCGAAGGTGCTGTGCACCCTATACTTCCATTGATGTCAGTAAGATGAACACATTCCTGAATTGCTCAGCATTTGCAGGATCAAGCCCAAAATTCCTACGGGTAAGGTGGAGAGTGAAATGGTAGCTGATCTTTGAACATGCTGAAACATTTCTAAGCCACGTGACTAGCTCCTGTGTCGAGGAGGAGGAGAATGGGCTACTTGAGGCAGTTGCATTACCTTGACATTCCTGCCACTGTGCCAACAGAAAGGAACTCAGAGATTACCTTATATGGACAGGATGACAGATTTCAAGAGAGTCAATTACAAAGGTGGAATAAGGTGTTCCAGTACCGCGCGAAAGTCATCCGATAAGCAGATTCTGACTGCCGATGGGCCGATATAGGTTATAGCCCATCATAAATTCCATTTCATGATACAGACGGCTTTCTTGAGCTAGTCAAGTCTTGGGGATTCATGCAGGAAGTAAAGTATTTTCTATTCAGAGTTCCACTAGAGAAAGCCACCTGAAGTTTGCTCGACATACCATTCCACCCTTACCCAAAATTTCATCACCAAACAAGGTGGGAACTAAAAGCAGTCTTGCACCAGTGCCTGCCCCGTCATTGTTTGTTTTTGTTTTTTTGATGGCCATGCATACAAACAAAAAAACCCTAAGTGCTCTCACCAAGACATCTCCAATTAAATTATTCCAAGCACATGGAAAAGGAGAGTCAAAATCTGAATCAGACCTGAGAAGACAAGGAACCACTGCCCATCAAAAACCCCTAAGCAAAGTACAAGAAAGGAGTAAAATTCAAAATGCAAACAGATTTTTCCATGTAATATTCTGACTAATTCAAGCTATGTTTGGCACATGGGTTAAAATACACTTGGGACTTCAGAATTCTAGCCCTGCTGTCCAACTCGAGGGCTAGTCTTACTACTTGGGTTCACTGCAATGGTAGTTTGTCTTGTTACAGTTTTACCAAACACCACCACAAAGACTATTCCATGCATGATATTAGTTTTAAGAGCGGCTACTTCTCTAACTGCTGCGTTACACATTAGACTGGCTTTTTGCTCCAAGTAACTGTCAAACTGTTGTACAGAAAGGGCTCTCTGATCAGCTTCACTTGTCCTCACTATAGTCTTTGTTCCCTTCATGCTTGTAAGGCTGCTGATTGCCAAAGCAGATGTACAAGAGCCAGCTAGCTTGGCCATACCTTTTGAGCAGCGTTTTAACTGCCTTCAGAGGAACCCCACCCTTACAATAGTCTGACAAGCTAGACTTACTCTCTGGCAGGACTCACCCAGTGATCATTACAGAAATACTACGAAACAGCCAATACGATTTAAAAATTGTTATAAAGAGCAGGAGCTGAATAATTAAAAGCCTCCACTATAATCTTATTTCTTCAAGAGACTCCAGCTCCGTTCTAAGCCGTTTGGGATCCCTTTCCCTGCTGCCACCAAGCAGACTTGATAGAAACCCACAGATATTCCTTAACACTATGGTTATACCAAGTCATGAGACCGGTTTTTACATGGGTCTGGGTCTACACCTAATAGTTACTCAAGAGCCCTTTTACACTGGTTAAAGCCTTTGTCAGTCCATGGTTAGATCCCATCTACACTACGATTTTTACTGTAATAACTGTGTTGGTCCCTTAACCCAGACATAATTGTATTCCAGACAGTCCATGGCAGAAGCAGGAGGGAAAAGGAAGAATAGCTATGAGGTGAAAATCCTTGCTGCCTAGGTCCTAGCTCCCTGTGCCACTTACTATATAACAGAAGGAAGCAAGATATCCACAAGTGGAGCTGAGGTTCTGGCGGTGAGAGCATACCACTTCAGATCCATTTACTGAAACTCCATTACACCTAGTGCATGCTTCATTTCCTTTTTCAATCTTGCTGATTGCCAAAATCTCTTAACAGAAGCACTCCCTTTTCTAAGCACATTACAGTTCAGTGTGTGCCCGCCCGCCGTCCCTCCTTCCACGTGAACTGGCTGGCCAGAACCTCAGCCACTTTTAGACAGGAAACCAGCCAAGCAGGTACTGAGCCAGCCTCTCTGAAGGGAGGGGAGCAGGCAGAGTCTGATAAGTCTCTGACTTTGGATCATAGCCCAGCAGCCAGTTTCTTCTGTGAGGAAACGTACCGAGGTCTGACATTACATCCAGTTAACAGGGGAGTGACGGATGCCAAGAACACCACCTTCTGACAGCTCCTGACTGGGTCAGTCAGATAAGTGGAGAAAGCCATTTAGATAGTTAGCCTGATAATTAGCAGTGACGGTAGATAGATAAGGTGCATGACTAAAGGCAAATCCCATCTTTTCATGTGCTGTAATATTTTTATATATATATAAAAAGGAAGCACTCATGTATCTTAATGTGCCTCAGATACATTGAGTGGGGTTTAGAGCCTTGACTGTACTGATTAAATGGAAGCTGGGAATCTAACTGCCATTAGGTTTCAGAGTGGTAGCTGTGTTTGTTTTTGCTGATACAGACTAACACAGCCACCACTCTGAAACCTAATGGCAGCTAGATTCCCAGCTTCCATTTAATCAGTACAGTCAAGGCCCTAAACCCCACTCTGTGTCTGAGGCACATTAAGATGCATGAGTGCTTCCTTTATACCAAAAGCCCATGCCTCTCCTACTCTCAGCTCTAGCTTTCCTTCTGCCAATTGCTGCTGAAGGTTAAAGTACCTTTGGTAACTTTTGTCTATTGGCAGCATGTAGCCCTCAAGGTCCTTTTGCGCTGGTGTGGTGCAAAATGAGGCAGCTGCCACCACCTATACTGCTCTGAGGTAATCAAGAGTTCTTTCCATTTCAATCCCCTGACCCTGAACTCTGTTTACTTCTTCACTCAACCTTCTTCTCTTACCCATTAAAAGCTGTTAGAACAAACGTTGTGTCTTAAAAGGCTCCTGTCTGCACTGCTAGTGAGTCTACTGCCTCTGTTGAACAAGTTGTGTTTCCCTCTTCTCACCCACCCCCAAACCACACACGCAACAACATTAACAAGACTGCATTTGAAAGGAAAAGGCCTCTAATTGTGTCTATTTTTGCCTCCGGAGAGCAGGCCTTTTGGGTTAGGGCTGGTTTGTGCAGAGGCTGTGCGGACACATGAACTGGGATGGCAGCCAGTTCTCCAATGTATCACTAATGCCATTCACGAAGAGCTTTTGCTTCAAAAACAAGCTCTGCCACATCCAAATGCAAACTGGAGTTAGAGAATCTAAAAGTAGAGGCATTTGTTTAACCCTTCCTTCACCATCACTAGACAGTGCAGATTCATTATCCAAATCAGACGGCCAACTGCTTTAATTCAAGTCATTGACTCAATCCATCTCCAGATGTGCTTCATCAGTGAAGCAGGCCAAAATCCTGCTACAGCACAGAAAACCCAGAGAAGAAAGCCATGCAGAATCCAAGTACAAATAGAATCACATTAAGGCTGAGGAAAAAAGGGGACACAATGCAGGCACTATACATGGAAACAACTCAAAGACAGGAACCCCAAGTTCTAATATTGGTTTTAACATCCACTCCTTTTATGGCCTGGGGCAAGTCACAGATGAAGAAATGGACAGACAGGTAATGAAGACAACACTTGCTTCAGAGGAGCATTAGGAGGATGTGTTAGTGCCTGTATGGGGAGACTCACTGTATGAGAAACGAATCCTGATGCCAAACCCAAATATAAGCCAACCCTTTAAACTACACAGGCGTCTGCTTAGCTTCAGTTACTGGTTTATCGTTACCTAAATATAGATTTCCTGACACCTCTGCCTCAAGGCTGCATGTGTCTACACAACTAATATAAGATGAGCGGGAAGTTCAGTTTGCACAAGTAATGGTAAACATGGTTAACAGGATGCCATTATCCTGCAGGCAATAGCCTTAGCTCTTCAAAGAGTTGTACTGTGGCTTTTACGATTGACTCAAGCCTTTCTTAGGAGCAGGGGAGCGATGTCATTCAACATCTAAGTCAGTGTGGCTACAAAGCTTTCAAGTAACAAAGTCATTTCATAGGAAACAGTGAGGCCATTAAGCCTTCCAAGATGAAAGGGGCCACAACTGTAGCACTTCCAGGCTCAGTAATGGCACAGGACAAAAACTGTTTACTTTTCTTATCCTGTAGCACAATCTGCTACCAGTCTGAAGTGCTTTTGTAATGAGCTACGATACTAGTTTTGAAAGATATTTATCATCAATCTGCAATCAACAGAAATTCACCACATCAGTTTCTCTAAACAGGAATTCCCTGCTCAATCACTTTGGCACACCCAGAACCCCAAAGGTCTGCTTTCTTCAAGATTAGCATTTTCTTACTACACTATTCAAAGTTTAGCATTCACTTTGTTACATTCCCCTCATTCGGGCAGAAGGTAACCTTTACTTTCAAAAACAGCACCAGCTCTTTTCATTTAGCTTAATGGGCACACTGGCTTTGATGTGTAGTTAATGTTAAACTTAACATTGTCACAACATGTAGCCAAAAAACAGTAAATAGGGTTGTTTTGTTTTGAGGAGGAGAAAAAGTGTGTGTTAGAACATGTTAATGAATATATTTTAAATCTCTAATGTAGAAAAAGCAGCGTCTGCTTTAACGTGTACAAAGCTGAATGAATTCAAGCCAACTTGACCAGCTCATCACATGTTAAACATGCTGCCTTGCATACACTCGATTTTTACAAAGTGTTATGTGTTACGGTACCTTTAAATTCTAATCTAGACTAATCTAATCTAACGAATTAAATTAAGTTTAAAATTAAAGGGCCAGACTCAATTACTATATCACTGCTGTAAATCAAAGTGACAAGCTTCCAGCTACAATGGGATTCAACCAAAGTTTGCCAGACTGGTTTAAAACCCAATTCAGGCTAATCTGATTTGGACATTTGGTCTACGTGATTGGATGGGGCCCAACTGTGCATAAAATGAGTTTTAGAAGCTCCACTGTAGACAGGGACCAAAATGTTTAAACCCAAAATGTTTTCTAACCATAGCAGAAAAGTAGCAACACAGAGAATAAGGTGCTGCAACTTCCATGAAGTTTGGAGACAACTTCTATCCAAAGTTAAGTCATCTTCATGAATGTTCTAGCAGCAATAGAATCTGTACAACATCACAAAGTGAATCTGCTGAGTTGTCCACTGGGGAATAACAACATGCACGATGACTCCACAAGTTACGTGGTTAAATAGTGCAGTTCCAATTTGTTTAGCTTCTCTTGCTCACCACCATACAATTTCTAGGGAGAAAGCTTCATAACATGTTGAACTAGCCACTGGCATCACAATACTAGGTCCGGTCCTCACTCAAAAATTAGTAAACAAGACAGTTTGCAAGCAGACAACATTTTATATAACTTCAGTCTCACTGACGGCAGTGAAGTGTGAGAAGTAGGCTGTATGTGCTTTATGTAAAGAGTGAAGACCTTTAATAGAAATGCTTGGCTGAGAACTAAGGCTTTAGCCACTTTCATATGTATACTGTAATACATATGATAGCAATATGAATTCCAGCCCTCATGCTGTGAGGAGTGCCAGACAGATAAACCACTGAGAAACAGAAGCTACGAGCATGTTCATCAATGTATTTATTACTGCTTCAGGTTTTTTTCAAGTCCTAAAACCAACAAAACCAGGACAACACCTCAGCAGAGGTTGAGAATCTAGGAAAGTACTTTCTATTCAGACATTAATAATTCAACTTCTTGTTCTTGCTTGTCTGAAGAGGAGTGTAGTTAGGAACACCCAGAAGGCGGTACCGGTCACTAAACATATGTAGTGAGAAAACACTAATTTTCCCTGTCAGGATTTCAACAGAGATCCACATATACAAATATATTCCTTCACAGTTTTGGAGTGTAGCTGGGGCATTTAGGGTTAGGAGTTCTGTCACTAAGGAATAAAGGTTTCATTAGCTACCCAAATGTAAACAAGGTTCAAGACACCATTGATCGCTTTACAAACCAACTCTTCCTCCACAAACAGCAGCAAACTGGGCAAGTATTTGGAATTTGGTAGAGTTCATAAAGGTATGAACTAGCCAGTAACCATTAAAATAATTTGAAAACATCAACCAATCTCAACGTAACTATATGTTTCTGCCAGTTGCAACAATATTTAAATTACCAATATTAAAGATGGCCAGACACTACTGAGCATGCACAATAACAAGATGAGTAAGATTTAATAATATATCTAAATTCACAGAGGAGCAGTTTGCGGACAAAAGAGCTGCCACACAAACACTATGTTGTGACTAAACATTACTGGAACTGCAGAGTCTACATGTGCTCCTAGAATTTCCCTCCCAGTGAGGCCCTGGAGAAGTGCTTTCCAAGCATTGTATCAAAGCTGGCTTTGTTCTGGGGGAGGAGGTGGCTATAGAATTAACAGTAGTTTGTGCAGTGTGAACGGAGTACACTAAATCATAGGTTCTCAACCTGATGAGTTACCAGGTTTCAGGGATTCATAATCGCCCTCTTTATAGCTAGATGGAAGGCAGTCCCCGCAACTCTTCTGTTGTAGCTTAGTCACAGTATTAAGAGGTTGAGAAACACTGGAAGCATTCCCATGGATGCTAGAAGGGCTTATAACCTAATCTGATCTAAAACACTGGTGCTACCATAAAACAAACATTGGCTGGGTTAACACAAAACAAGTCTTGGCCCCACAGTGAATTGATGCGGCAGTGGCAGTTGTGTCACAGCTGTTTGATTTTTGTCAAGTGACACACGATGACATCCAAGGTGACATCTCTGTCAAGTGACACAAGGTGACAGCCCAGGTTTAAAGGTAGCAAGAAAAGCCAGAAGACACAAAACTGGCATTATGAGTTTGGTTTTAGAGACAGTGCAAGTGACGCATGCAGAGACTCAATGTTGTCTGAATTCCAGGAAGTGCTATAAAGACAGCTGTGAAATTTAGAGACCATTCAAATACGCAGGAGATGGAAACATGGATCCATTTATAAACTGCACCTTGTGGTTTATGAGACTTCAAAGGAACCTTTTTTAAAAAATAAAAAAAAGTTTGCTACCAAATTTAAAAAGTTTTAAAAGTGAGTCAAGTTGTATCGGCCTCTTACAGGTTTTCAGGGTATTTCCTATGCAGTGGAATTTACTCCACTAGGCCATCCAGAGCTCTAAATTTGACCTTTGAAATAAGACACTGTTTTAGCCAAGTATTTGCCCGACAACCAATGATGTTCAGGGAAGACTTTTCATGTGGCTCCCCAACACACCATAAAGTTTGCAGCATGTGCACACGTCAAAGGCCACGGATGCCAACACTGCTTTACAACAGACTTTATCCCCATTTTTCACATGGGCAAATAGAGTCAGAAGTTGAGTGCCTGATATGCAGGTTGCTCAGTGGCCTCAACCGACATGGTTTTCAATGTAAATTGTGGATACTAGCTAGCTTTCATTAAGAGTCAAACCATAAGGTACTTACCACCCAAAGTCATAGAGGGACTCAGAAGACTGATTAGCTCTCAAGAGTTCTTGGCTTCTAGTCTTGGATTCTGATCATGCCGCTTGCTTGTAAAATCTAGTGATTTGGATCAAGTCTGTACACATACTAACAACTGTTAGACACTACTCTTGGCATAAAATGTAGACAGAGCTGATATGCAGATGGAAAGCCATCATTTTCCATGTATTTTGTTTAGAGGGAATTTGAATTTGTTTAGCTATTGATTGATGCAACTTGCTGTGCGTACAGTTTTGCTTATTTTATGTGGACACAAGACATGAATAGTTTTTTTTCATATTTTTGTAACCTTCCTTTTAAGTCAAGTGTGTATGAGAGCAGACTTTATGCTGACTTCTTGAAGACAGAAGAATTCATGCAAACTAAGATCCATTTATATACTTAAAGGCTAACCCTGTCTACACTGAGAAACTGACCAACTAAACTACAGCGGAATAATTATACTGTTACAGCGATACCATACAACTCCCTAATAAATTACTTCTACATAAAAAAACTTTTATTCCAAAAGTGTCCACATGGGAAATTCTACAGTGGTATGGGTCTGCTGATCAATTTCCTGACAAGCCCTTAAAAGCTTTGGGAAGCAGATGGGAAACTGTGGGATAAGCAGGCTCTGATGAATGTTGTCATATGGGTGTTCTTCCAGAGTGGATCCTATGAAAAATGCAAATGTATAACCCTGCTTTACCAGTATTTCATCTGTTTCCACATCATCTCTACCCAACTGAGCAAACCACCCTTTTAGCTGAAACATTTAACCTAATCATTATACCTAAAGTTCGGTCAAGTAATAGTAAGAGTGCAAGTAAACAGTCACCTAAGGCAAAGTCAAACTGGTAGGCCACGCTGAACTCACTGAGGCAGGATGATGACCATGCTGTATTTGAGACAGTTCCTGCTTTGAGAAGTGCCAAGATCTGTCTGGTATGGAAGTGCCACCAATTTGTAGTCTGTCAAACACAGGGTGAGCTGTTAAGAACATCCTCAACCTTCTTACTACATCTGTAGTTCAGGCACATAATGACATCCCCACCCACCATGCCTGTATGCCCCATTCTACCACCCTGGCAGGAAATGGACACTTAAGAATTTTGCTTCAAACTTCCATTCTTGTGAAATTTTCAACAGGCAGAGCCTAGAGGTAGAGAAGATTCTACACAAGCGTGCTGTGGTTATTGTAGGGTTCCAGCCAATACCAGAGCATATGTGAAAGAGGGGCAGTGACAGTACCTCACCCACATTCCCTCCCAAAACTGTATCCCTCTTTTATATTAGTTTATTGATCTCTCTTCAGAATCTCACCTCCTCATGGGTCTCACTTCATCGATATCTGCTAATGTTTTGTCTGTGCTTTTCCTTCAACCAACTCATTCCAAAAACTGAACACCTTGTGGGAAATTTTCAAAGGGACAAAGGGCAACTGGGTGGACAGGGTGAAAGCCAATGGGAGTTGGACACAACTCATTTGTGCCTTTGAAAACTCTTCCCCAGATACCAATGGAACCATCTGACAATACCTAAAGTCTGACACCTCCCAAACAGTTTTTTTGCACTTACAGCAAGCAAGACTTCTCTAAAGTATTAGCTCTTAAACTGGCCTGTGGTCATTAGAACAGGGACACTGGCAACATAGTAGGGATGTGTCCCATTGAAAGGTCTCTTACAAAGTGGTCCATGGAATGAAGAGTTGGAGAACCAATGCTCTGGAACAGCAAAAGACCTGTCTAGGCACCTATACCACATTCACTGTAGTATTCAAGTGCCAGTTGACTTCATGACACATTATCCATTACGGAATTTTTAAAGACTCAGTGTAAACAGCAGGAAGCTCGTTGTGGGGTCAGAACACTGTCAACAAGTTTTTAATCCATGACAGACTACTAGTTTGACCACTAAGTCTTATCAAGTGAGACAACGTTTCAAATACCTTTGGATTCCAGTTCAGCTGCTGGCCTTCCAGTCGGGCAGAAGCCATGATTTCTGTGCTTCAAGATCTCTCCATTTGGGAGATATCAGGAGGGGATAAAGAGGATTTTCCATGTAGTCTGATTATAGATCAGAAACCCACCCAATGCAGTAAGGAGTGCAAGTGACATGATTAGGAATCAGTGATGATTTGAGAGGATGGGTTACCAGTTCACGAGACAATTGAAGATTATTATTAATGGAAGGTTAATCACTTTGGCTAACGGTAAAACTGGATTACCAAACAGGCTTAACAAACCCTGTAGCCAAGCTCTTGGTCTAACATACCAGTGGTACAGTTCAAAAAATTAACCTCCTCCCCTTTGGCAGGGTCACCGACATCATCTTTAACAAACTTCCTGTGCAAGCTCTTAAGACAGGAAACGGCTCCTGTGCTTCAAGTTATCAGCCTGTTCGTAGATGTCTCAGCAATATTCATCATAGGCCTTAAAATAAGAGTAAGACATTTTTCAACATATTCTTAATTGCACAGCTGAAAAATCAAGTTACACATTACCTCACTCTTCACTGATAATTAGCAATTAATTTACATAACTGTCCCACCAAGGCAATTACAAGACATGGCCTTCCAGATAAACAGGTAGCTGAGAGAGAGAGAGAAACACTACTTGGATAATGAGATTAATTTAGGGCATCAGTTTCATGCTATTGGGCATCACAGTCTTCTTACAACTTTGCAACCAATTGGAAAATGCACACTCAACGTACTAACTTCTGCAAGTTGGCTTAAGAGGAACTAGACTCCTGAGAACTGTTATCCTCATGTTTGAGGAAGGAGGATCTCGTGACTAAAGCATAGGATGGGGAGTCAGGAGACCCAAGGTTTATCTCAGGTTGTAGAGAAAGTGGTGTTTAGTAGTTAGAACAGTAGCCTAGGAAGAGAACAATGGTTTCTACTTGCAACTCTACTACTGACTTACCGTGTGATGTTGGTCAGGTCTTTCTCCTCTTTACCTCGCACTTCCGATCTGCAATACCACCTCAGAGGGTGTTGTGAAGATTACCTAACATTTGTAAAGTGCTTTAAGGCCTTTGGATGAAAGGTGCTATAGAAGTTGTGTATTACACTGGCTTGATTAGAATCAGATGAAGTGTGTGTGACCATTTCCCTATGCTTTAGCTCCAGTGTTGACAAGCTTTAATGCTCACCTAGGCAAAGGAAACAGGCAAAATTATTAGAAGTGTTGTGATTTGTGGATTTCCAGTTGTGATTGATGTTGCCTTCCTTGAACTTATGTTAATGACCAGTCCCTTTCAAGCTCTTCGCCCCTTGTTAGCAAGTATGCAAATTAGTACTCAGCACATTTAGCCAGCCTTGGGCTTTCAATACAGTGTATAAAAGAAACTGAAGTAGCAGCCAGTTTTAGAGACTATGGCTCTGTTAATTCTGATTTAAGCAGTTTAGTGTCAGCTGGGTTTTGCTGCACAAAGCCACCAGAAGTTGGTTAGTAATTTCCTGGGGCAGTTAATGGAAGCTTCACATATTGGTCTGAGTCACTTGTTTCGGTAAGATTCTCCTAATTTGCTGCCACACAGAAAAACTAGGAAGAAGCGCGGCCAGGGAGATTCTCATCATTCTTTTGCCTTATTAGGCTGTTCATCTGATTTTGTTTGGTGAGACTGAAGCTAACTTGGAGGAGGAATGACAGCAGGAAGTGGCCTTTGGGGAAGCGAGGGGAGTGGGACGGATGGAGTCTAGGACAAGCAGCACCTAAATAAATGCTGCTGCTGGTTTCCTGCCACACTTCTCAGAATGACTTCAATCTTTCATCTTTATAACAAACCCTTGCGATAGCTCGGATCAGGTTCACCTACCTGTAGGTTGTACGATTGTCTGAGCATAGTATTTTCAATTCTGATTGTTTAGGTAACCTGCCTACTTGAACAAAACCAATTCTCCCTATGCAGGGAAAGAACAGTTCAGAACAGTTTGAGGCAGCCATACGCCAACCTGATCGCAAGATATTGGATTGAGATACGGATGATTTTACAACTTTCTCTTCCGATCTGTTTTTGAGAGCCCACAGTGGTTATGTAGTAACTAAATTTGATAGACAAACCTAACCTCTCATACAAGCTGCAGAAGCTTTAACAGAAAGCTTAAAAGCTTTTGCATTGCTGAATAACCATTTCAGACAAATCATCCAAACCTAAGAATGAAACAGTCATTCAAGGGGTGCCTTAGTAAAGAGTAACTTTCAAGTTACTGGAAAATGGCACAATTATGTCACATGCAGAGCTAATGTCAAGTCTCACAGACAGCCCCCCAACCTGAAGCAAATACTCACCAGCAACCACACACCACACAACAAAAACACTAACCCAGGAACCTATCCTTGCAACAAAGCCTGATGCTAACTCTGCCCACATATTTATTCAAGTGACACCATCATAGGACCTAATCACATTAGCCACGCCATCAGGGGCTCATTCACCTGCACATCTATCAATGTGATATATGCCATCATGTGCCAGCAATGCCCTTCTGCCATGTACATTGGCCAAACCGGACAGTCTCTACGCAAAAGAATAAATGGCACAAATCTCACATCAGGAATCATAACATTCAAAAACCGGTAGGAGAACACTTCAACCACCCTGGCCACTCAGTAAAAGATCTAAGGGTGGCAATTTTGCAACAGAAAAGCTTCAAAAACAGACTCGAGAAACTGCTGAACTTGAATTAATATACAAACTAGATACCAATAACTTGGGTTTGAATAGACACTGGGAGTGGCTGGGTCATTACACATATTGAATCTATTTCCTTAAATTAAGTATCCTCACACCTTCTTGTCAACTGTCTAAATGGGCCATCTTGATTATCACTACAAAAGTTTTTTTTTCCTGCTGATAATAGCGCAACTAATTAGCCTCACTGTTTGTATGGTAACTTCCAACTTATATGTATATATCTATATGTTCCATTCTATGCATCCGATGAAGTGGGCTGCAGCCCACAAAAGCTTATGCTCTAATAAATTTGTTCATCTCAAAGGTGCCACAAGTACTCCTGTTCTTTTCACACTTAGCTGGGAAGAAGGAATTAAGCCATGTAGTATCTGGATTGATGAGGATTTTAAAATAGTGAAGCTGTATTATTTGATCAGGCTGAGTTTTGAGAACTCAAGGGTAGGACAAGAAATCAGCTTAGTTTGCAGCTAGGGAGATTCTGGTTAGATATTAAGAATATATCCTTAAAGTTAAAGGTTGTTGAATACTGAAGAGATTACCTAAGGAAGTTGTAAAAAGAAAAGGAGTACTTGTGGCACCTTAGAGACTAACAAATTTATTTGAGCATAAGCTTTCGTGAGCTACAACTCACTTGTCATTGGTAGTGGTAGTTAAGGACTTGTCAAGCATACACCTGTCAGGGATGGTCTAGGTATGCCTAATCCTGTCTCTGCACAGGGGATAGACTAGATGACCTCTTGAGGTCCCTTCCAGCCCTACATTTCTAAGATTCTATGAGGATCAGTCAATTAGGCAGTCGGGCTATTCCATTAGCAAGGATGCTTTACCATAAATATACAGGATCTACTAAAGGCTGTGTGGCGTAAGTGACATGGGCTAGGGCTGAGGCGGGCTGATGTTTTCAGAGATTTCCCTATGAGCCTATATCCTACCTCAAGGTTTTTGTAACCACTTCCCCTCTCTACAGTTGATACACATTTTTATGCACAGCCTGACTGCATCTGCAGTCACCTGTTCGTGGCCATTTGCTATTCTTCCTCACAAGAAGAATCTCTGCAATGCCTTTAGCCTAGGAAGCTTGAATCCACAGGCACTTGTGAGCTCAGACATGCCACTTGGGTAGCACTCAGTGCTGCTGGCCAAGTCACTTAGCAAGTTTATTCTTGTATTTAGCTTTTAAGTGGCACTCATTACAATGTTGCAGATTCCACTTCCCTAGCCTATCAATCAGTAGAGATGTAGCGAAGAAGAGATACATAATTAGGTGTTTGAGAGCAAAGTCTTTGGAGGCAAAAGGGCTGAGATTTAAGTTACAGGTTCTCAACTTAATTCTTACAGGTTTAATGCTGCTCTCTTTAAAAATTAAAATATGAATATTTAAAAGGGAAAGATTTTACAAGATCCATGAAGGTTGGGGAAAGCACATTCACAGTCATGTTTCTTCTGGCTAAATGCCTAGGCATCCATTATTGCAAGGCAGCAGTGGATTTTGGTATTGTATGCTATTGCAATGGGTATGCTTTTCATCCAAAGAAGCAGCAATACAAAACATATGAAGCCACCACTGAAGATGACTCATACTATAGTCTAATAGATGTAATATGTACTGTATATTCCAGCTAGGGATGAACGGATGTCTGAACAGACACACCTCTTTCAAACCTTGGTATGCTTGCTGTGTCATTTGATGACTTAATTACCAGTTAGAGGCACAGAAGCAGACATTCAGAGCTGTAAAAAGTTTATTTTTGTGCTTCCAAATTCTCAGCATGTCCAATCTTCCTCAAGATGTTTTTTCCAGTGCCAGATTTCTAGATCTAAATATAAGTTTGCCCCATTTATGTCACAGGAAATTAAGGTAATTTTCTCCCCTCCCCCAAAAAGCCAGAAGTGTTAAAATCAATATAAAACAGCAATTTACGCCTTAGCAATCTTGAGTTCTGAAAAAAAAACTACATCCAGATTTACGCTACAAAGCACTAGGGAAAGATAGCCGGATGTTTAATTCAAAGCTATGAAAGATTTAGTAGAATAGGCTTTAGTCTATTGGAGTTTTCCCTGGAAAGCATGGGATTGACGATATATTAGCAATTTACTAATTCACACTGTTGGTGAATTTTGCAAATTATCATAAGTGAATACCACAAGATACACTGTTCACTATTTTGACCTATTCACACTGCTTATCTTACCTGGCAATATATTAGTAAATGTTTTAGTACACTCAGTAAAAAATGAAGCATCAGTAATCCAAGACCTAGCTGAGCAGAGAATAGAATCTAGATCTGATCATGCTCTTGTGGCAAAAGCACAATTATAATAGCTTCCGATTGGTATCAAGTCGATTTGATTGAAACAGATATGTATATAATCCTGACCCAAATGAGTCAGTGAAGCATATTTGTATTATAAAACCCCCAAAGTCATACTCAAGATGAGTTCCAACAACTTCATGCAGGATTCTTCTAATCCCATTTATTACTGTTTGGTTCTCCCATGGTCAAAGTTACTCCAGACTTAACCAAGGACTTCAACACCTAAGCCTTGCAACCAATTTTACATCATCACTTAGGCTGGCATACCATTCCATTCCACGTACTTTTACTCAAATCTTTTTCCCCCTTTCCTAGCTCCTGTTCTTATTTCTTCTCTGGTTTTATTTTATTCTGAATTTTGTTGCTCACTATTGCTCTGGTGTACTGGACAGTCAATAAAAGTAGGATTTTTAAAGAGAATTTTTGTGACGGTCTCAAGACTCTTCAGCTGAGACCCCATGAGACCCATTCTGATTACTTTTGCTTGAACAGTAGGTCAAAGTTTCAGTAACAGCCGTGTTAGTCTGTACTTGCAAAAAGAAAAGGAGTACTTGTGGCACCTTAGAGACTAACCAATTTATTTGAGCATAAGCTTTCGTGAGCTGTAGCTCACGAAAGCTTATGCTCAAATAAATTGGTTAGTCTCTAAGGTGCCACAAGTACTCCTTTTCTTTTTTAGGTCAAAGTTATCCTTCAGGGAATTTTAGAAATAATGCCTCTATAAGTGAGACTGCTATTAAAGCTGAACTACAGGACTAGATGTACTAATAAGCAAGTTTAGATTCAATTCCCACAAGGGGAGACGTAGGCTGATCGGTCACTTGATTTGCTAGCAGTTGTTTTCTTCCCCAATTCAATGGTAAGATTTTGTTTCTTCCATTGCAACAAACTATTGAATACCAGCGAACATTGCAGAAGATGAGAACCTTCATCAAAACAAAAGAGAGACTCTCAGCTCTGAGAGTATTCAAACCTGATCCTTCTAAAAAGTTGTTCTACCTGTCCTGTGAACAGACGCTGCTCTTAAAGTTTGTTGCTGTTGCTATCATGTCCTTACATGGTAAAGAGGCTCAGACCGGTGACAAAGTCAAAGGAAGGAGACAAATTTATGGCTCTTCTGGGATATAGACACAAAGAATTCAGATTCATTTGTACAGTGACCAGCATACATCAGTTTCTCCAATAACTTGCTCAGCAATGCAGTGGGATAATGTTTAATTAATCACTGTGAAACTTGTAATTTCAGGTTTGCTATGCACCTTGACCATGACAAGTGGCCCATCCCAGTCATCTTGACAGAACTCAGTACCACATTTTCTGCAAACAAACTCCACTTATAAGGAAAGGAAACCAAGAAAAACAGATGGAGATTAAGACTTTCAAGTAAGATGATCATGTGCAGGAATTCACTCCCGAATTGACTGAAGTTTTGTTTATATAAGTAACTGACACCACAGCTCACTATTATGCGCACCAGACTGTCATTCTAACAGAGATCATTTGAGAGTTGCAGGATTTTGCATCCTTCGCAAGACCTTGAAGAATTAGAAAAGTTACTGAACAGGAGAGAATGAAAACCTTTTATCATTTAAAAGGGCAAGGCTGGAAGCATTCTGCCCCACAATTAGTTTGCAATAAGCCACCTACCATAGAAGTTTACTGCTGTATTGCTACAAGGGGTATCTATGACTCCAAGAAATCCAAGAAAGATTTCCATTCAGCAACCCCTTCACTCAAGTCCTCTCATTCAGAAGAAGTCTTAAAATCAGGGGAGTTTTATACTATATTTAAATCCCAACTTCAGCCACAAAAACATTAAGAGCCTGCAAGTTCACACGGGTGCATTACCAGGCTTGAAAGCCTTAGACTTTATGTCGGTATAACAGCACCACTCAGGAGTGTGGAAAAGTCCACACCCCTGAGCAACACAGTTATACCGACCTAGCTCCCGGTGTAGACAGTGCTATGCGGACAAGAGGACTTCTCCCATTGACATAGCTACTGCCTCTCAGGAAGATGAATTACCTACCCTGATGGGAGAAGCCTTCCCATCAGCATAGGTAGTGTCTTTGTTTCAGCCTTTTAAGCATAGAGAAGTCCTTAGCCATCTCAGTAAGTGCTCTCTGAAGTGACCAAACAGCTCATATGAACACCTATTTTCAATTCGACGGCCTTCTATTTTTTGTATTATGGTAGCAACCTAGAGGTCAGGGTAACACTCCTAGATAGATGCTTTACAAAGACAGCCTTTTGTTTTGTTATTTTTTTTACCCCAATGTAGGCAGAACTTGGAGAAAACTCACTAAGATTATAGTTAAAGATTTTCAAGGCTATCTAGAGAGAATCTGGATGCCTGATTATTCCATAGGCAGCTTTGAAAGTCTCCGCCTACAATTTCATAACCCTTTCCCATCCTCTGTCACAAAAAGCATGTGACAAGTTTCAAGTTAATGATACTAATGTAACATGAACTTTGTATCTGTTTTATATCTTCCTGTTGCTGGACAACTAACTACCAGAACAGCTACTTACTGCATCTTTTAAATACAGCATTTGATTTAACTCTTTGCATCTACAACAGAGTACTAGTATACACCTCTATGCTCCTTCCTAGTTCAATACTAACTGAATATTTTTATTCTCTAAACAAAAAGAAACGCTCACTGAGTGAAATTTTTCTGACTCTAAGAAAAAAGTGAATTAGTTTGACAGACTGTATTTAAGTTATACTGCTCCCACTTTTCCTCCCGACCGAAAGGGATCTTACAACTCTCTTCACCCCTGACAGTCAAGAGATTAGATCCCAAGTGCAGCTGTCAGAAATGGCCATCTTGTTTACTTGGCTACATCTTCAGCAAAGGCTCAAGAATGTCTGTGTAAAAAGTTGCATGCATTCAAAGTCTAATTTGACATTTGTTTGTGCAGGAAATGTATTTCTGCCAGTAGAGTGAAAAGCTTTCAGCTGACGGTATGTCGACACTACTGAGACTAAGCCACCCACCTCTCTGAACTATGGTAGGTAGCTTGACAGAAGTATTCTTCCATCAACATAGCTGCGTCTACACTGGAGATTACGGCAGCATAGCTATGGCAATTAGGGATGCGGATTTTTCCACACTCCAACCAATGTAGTTATGTCAACCTAGTACAGACCAGCCCTAACTTGCCTCCATAAATCTAACACAGCACAACTCCTTGTTGAGAGAAGTTTATTATGTTCCAATCTGTTACACTTGTACATGCCTATTGAAGACAATGAGGTTACACAGGTGTCAACCGTCTGATTTGGCCTGCAGAATCTTTACTACAGATCCAGAGGGAAGAATCCAGCTTGACTCACAGATCCCTGTCAGCAGGGCAGGAAATTAGAAAATGCTTTTTACTTGTGAACAAAACACATTTGATTTGGAAACATTGTGACAAACATGGAACTCCATCACGCCATTTTCAGCCTTTTCAGACTTAAGCCATGCTCTAAACTATGAACTTTCCCGCCCCCAGAAACCACACACGCAGATGGTATTTGGTAAGTCATGTCTTACAGCAAGGCCTATAATGCAAACTGAGCAAGACTGAGGCATTTCTTTTAACACTGGCATTACAATAAGAAGCATGTGTTCCCACTGTAGCTCTGAAGTGAGGCAAAAGGAATTTGAGCCAAGTGGGAATCAGATAGCCTTGTTATTAGTCCTGGTATACAGACAGGTGCCATGTGGAGTAAATGCCATTAACTTTCTGCTAGGTATGTAGCCATACCACAAAGCATTTGGCAGATCATCCAGCATAATAAAGCTAGCTATTAAACCCAACACTTGCCAACTCCTCCAATAAAGTAGATGCCTCATGGGTGGTGGTATAATTAAGCTGTTGCCTTGTTTAATATTCTGCAATCCTCTCTTATACATTTAGAAAGTAAGCCATTATACAGTTTAAGTATTTCTTACAGCTAACTATGAACCGCTGTTATGCCCTGAGAAGAGTACTCCTAGTGAAACCTTTTACATCTCGTGTACCCTCTCGGGCACCGATACCACAGTTGACTGTTACATCACACCACCATTTGAATGGATCACTACTATTACACTTGGTCAGCAAGAGGTATGGGACACTGAGACTCAAAGCAAAAATGCAGTCATTGTAAGAGCACGATTCTTCAAGATTGAATTTCAGCATTCTTTCACAAGATTTTGTCATGATGATTGCAAATATAACTGCTATTATGTGTCCAGCATACCTTTGACACGAGGACCTGTTTTACTGGTGACAGATGAAGATATGTGAAGACAGTATAATGAGGATTATCCACTATTTAAAACAGGCAGTGGGTAACTTCTTCCAGAGAGAATGGTTCAAAGGTCAACCCTCCGTGTATTAAGTTTTCCTATGGCCTGATTCTTTGAGGTGCTGAGCACCCCTAGATCCCAAAGCCAATGGGAGCTGAGGGAGCTCAACAAACTGGAAGATTTTCCATCACCCAGAACTCTTTTTAGCTGAATGTTTTTAGCGAAAGATTGAGAATCTTTAATAGCTGAACAAGTAGCCACTCTTACATCATATTCACAGTGTCATAAAACCTTATGAAAAGATATGGTGAGGCAAGGAGCAGAAGAAACAGAAATCCCTGCTATTCTATGATTGCTAATGGATAAGGGAGTTTACAGTCTCTTCATTCTTTATGTAAGTCCTAGGTTCTTTGTCTGGAGTAGAGCTTTTGTTTATTTCAATTTAATCCTCTCTTCAGAAGTTATGCATATGCACTTGTTTCAATCTGGCAAATGCCCTATCGATGCAGAGTGAGAAGGCACAGTTAGGTAAGGTAGTTACTAACAGTAATCCTTCACAAACATTCTCCCGTACACAGCACAGCATCATACTGTAGACTAAACGTGTTGTCTGTAACTTGGCATCTAAATCGAGACAATACAAAAATGTAACCACCTTCAGAATCAATGGGATGTTTACGTTCTGGATTTGGTCCAAAGGAAGTTTAAATCATGGTTACAAGACAACTTAATAAAGGCTGAATCATTAGCATGCCCTTCAAACCAGCTCAAGGACGCAGGTAGCTTTTGTACAAAAATGGTATGTCTCCAAGCCTAAGACCTTGGAAGCTAAATCCAATGTTACACAATTTGGATTTACACTCCAAGCTTGTGGAAGAACAAGAAAACCAAGTTAACTTGTAAAACAAGCCTCAGTGTTTTCCAACTTTGCTTTCCTGCGCAGCAAAGGAGATGGCTTCCACTGACTCACTCAAAGATACCATCTTCTTGTGAAAATAGTGATCTCTCCAGCATCAACACAACAGGAAATAAGTGTGCAGAACATATGGCTAGGATATACATTTCCATTAAGGCGGAATACTGGCACTCATTTGCTTTTTGTTTGCTAGTGTTTGGAAAACGACGCAGAGGATGCAGACAGATTCTGCCCTGCTGTTAATGTCACATAGCTGAGATTCCACCACAGAAACCCCAGAGACTGGACACATACCAGCAGTAAAACCGCAACTGTTTGGATGGCTTGTGTATGCACACAGATATACACCTATTCAATACCAGTGAAATGGCCTTATGTAGTCTTTTGCTGAACTGTAACATCCCTTGCCCTTTCCCTACAGGAGTCAGTATTCATACTGAGCAATGCATTAATCCACTGTAAACCCTCTAACAGGACAGTTTTATTTCTATAGCATGCTGAAGTGTTTAAATGTCAGGGACTCCCTGTGGTGTTGCAGTGTTTGCTGCAATCTAAGTAGCCCTGTGGCCTGCCACTGCCATTTCTGCTTCTCCTTCTAGTTCAGAGACATGACTGAATTCAGTCTAGCATGTTACTAGTACGGTGATTTCTTAAGTTTACAAGGAATTCATTAGTGCAACCCCCCCCACCCCCCCAACAAAAACAGATGAGATATGTTTAAACAGTGGGGCTGCTCATTAGAAATGAGTCCAAAGCAGGGAGCTACAACACAGTGAATTTTCCGTAGTTACTCAACAGAGCAATAAGACATGAGGTTGCCACCTTTACTACATCCTTCACCATCCTTACAACAAAATATTTGAGTTTAAATTTTACCTTCCCTATATATTTTTTGTATTAGAGTTTTCCCTCTCAGAACCAGAGAGCCTTGATGACTTGCATTTCACTATAACAGATGCTTTTTAGTCAAAATTCTTTGCTCGGTAAATAAAACTTGCAGCTTTTTCCTCTTTCAAAGAGAAAAGTGACTTCTGAAGAGGAAAGCCTTGGCCACCAAATCCCTGTAAGTGGTTTAACTGGCAGGAAATAAACTAGAAGTCCAATGTACATCAGGTCAGCCAGGAGCTCAAAGCCATTCAATTGTTACTGATGGATCAGAAAAGACATAGGAGAAGCCTGTTACTAGCAATGAATCAACAGAAACAATGACCGCTGCTCCTTAAAAGCACAGGGAGAACAGTCATTGAGCACTATTCTGTCACTCTGGATGTTGCTCAGCCTTTAGATGTTGAAGAAAGGGGAGTGGGTGGAGTAGTGAACTGCTAGATGACTTGGTTTGCTAGGATCTAGCAAATACTAGCAGGTGGACAAAGCACTCAATCCTGTGGTTATGTATAAAGTTGCCAAGCTCATCTTGTTTTCCAGTCTTCACTGTTGAATTCACTGGAGCCTTATCTACACTAGGGAATTTTACAGAAAGTTTCCCAACAGCACCAGTGGGAATTCCATTGTAGATGGGTTTAATTAATGTGGTTTTAAATCTGATGCAGACAGAACACAGGAGGTTGTTTTCACTTCAAATACAGGAAATATGAAACCTGCTGGTCAATATTGCAAGTTGGTGATTAGTATTCAGTGATCACACACCAGTGTATGAATTTATCTGACTCAAGTTGCTAAAGCTAAAATAGTGGGAAATAAGCAGTTGAAGGAATTGAAATAATGGAACTAGATCATTCTTTTACAGTAAAGTGTAAACATCACAAGTTAAATAGGAAGTCAGAGTCTCAAGAGCAGCAGAAAAATCAGTTTATTTGCATTTTTCAAGCTCAAATTTGCTACTGAATGAAACTTTGTCTATTGAAATGGAAGAGTGATGACTCATCACCCTGGAAATGAGACTTGATGACAACTGCATCAAAACATAGCCATGACAACTCATATCTCTGTTTCAAACCTTCCAGCAACTCTTCAATATCAGCTTCACATAGGAATGGTCTATGTTCATCTTTGAAATCCCAAAATTGTCAAAAATCAAGTCTGTGATTATGCCGTAAAACTGAAAGGCAAAGTCTTGAACTTTGTAAGTTACAACCTTCTTTGATACTAAAAATCATCACTGTCCATGCAGCACAGAATGAGCAATTTAAAGAAATGATTGAAGCACTTCACACTGATATACTACTCCAGACAAATTTGAACTCTTGGGCCCACTAACAACAGGTGTAGAAATGGCACGAAGTAAACTAACTACAAGTATAAGGATTGACATTAATGCAAGATGGTTGAATGAACATGACCAACGAACCAATAATGGCTGAAAGCATCCTATAGAGGAAAGCGTGTTTCTGCTTCATGATATTTATTCTGCGGCCCTCTTCAAATAAATGTGACCAAGTTGCTAAGGGGACTATCCAAGAATACAGAGAAGCGTATGCCAAAGTGGTCTTTGCCTTTTGCTCGGACACCAATAAAATGAAAGTGAGTTTCTGATGTGTGGGTGTTCCGGCATGCTATTGAAGCCTCACTGAGAAGTTAAAACACCTAACAGTTCTAATGCACATTGTGCAGGTGCTCTGTAAGCATTAGTCCTCACCCCACACAAGGAAGTTCGGTATTATTGCCTTTTTAAGGACAGGTAATCTGAGGCAAAGGTTTAGTGTTGCTCAAGGCCACACGGTAAGCCAGTGGCAGAATCCATTCTTGGCTCCTAGTCCTGAGCTCAATCCACTAGAGCAAACTGCCTCTAATTTCTGTTAGGTTTCAGAGTAGCAGCCGTGTTAGTCTGTATTCGCAAAAAGAAAAGGAGGACTTGTGGCACCTTAGCGACTAACCAATTTATTTGAGCATGAGCTTTCGTGAGCTACAGCACTAATTTCTGTACAGCACTTTGAAGTGAACTGCTATACAAGTGCTAAGCATTAACATTCAGCAGAGCTAATTTCTCTGCTTCTCTGTACAGTCAGTTGCTCCAAGCATTGTGCTGCAAGAAAAAACCTAAAAGGACACACAGCTAAAGTATTTCAATAAGTTAGAGGCTGAGTTCTCTGTTTTATGGTCTTGATGAAACCACTGGTTAAGAGATTTATTCTGTACTGATGCAGTTAAATACAGCAAAGATTTCTTTGAGAAAGAAGCAGGAACTATTTTGGGGAGGGTGAAGGGATTTTTTTTTTTTTTAAACTAGATTAGCCTTTGAGCAGACTGGAATTTGAAACTGCTGCTTCTGCTCTGAAATCAGTGAACCTTGTACTTCCACTAGCATGCCAATTTAAACATAACCCGCAAGAACATTCAGCATTTCTTTACTGAGCAAACCTCACCACCTCAAGTGAAGATCGGACAAACAGTTTTTCTTTGTGCATCTTGGTAAGTTACATTAGGTTGCTGAAATATAAGCACTGCCCAGGGACATGTTAACATTAAGACTATCCAGTGGTGTTGTAGCCATGTTGGTCCCAGAATATTAGAGAAACAAGGTGGGTAAGGGAATATATTTTACTGGAACAACTTCTGTTGGTGAGAGAGAGAAACTTTCGAGCTCACACAGAGCTCTTCTTCAAATCACCTGAAGAAAGCCCGGAAAAAGAGTTCTGTGTAAACGCCAACAAAAGATATTACCTCACCCACCTTGACTCTAACATTAAGACTAAGCAGTTTCATTATGATATAATGAAGCACACAAATACCTAAATGCTGTCCAAATGTCTTGTTGACCACACTACACACAAATATATATATATACACACACACACACACACAGAGCTGCAAACAGGACAGCGCATGGAAGAGATAGAGCTGAAAAAGCTTATCAATTCAATCCTGCCTGCTATACATACCTTCTTCAAACCTCCACAGATTACAAGATTCAGCACCAGCTACAAGAATAAGAAGCCGACTCTCCACCAGTTCAGATGAACAGGTCAAACATTTCAGTTACCACTCCTGAATCTGACCACTTGCTAGAGATTTTCACATGCAGGAAAAGTGCATGGTTTTCAGGTTTTAAATTGGTCAATAGAAGACAATTGTAAAACATCCCTGAACACAGGATATGAGTAAATGTAGTGAGTTTTAAGTTTTTAGCAGGTACTACACTATTTAAGTTTCTCCACGCAGAGCTCTGCCCATGCACATAATTCAGAACTGCTGCGCTGCCAGAGCCTTTTATTTTGGTCCTGACACAATCCCTTAATTTCTTCCAATTCACCTCATCCTTGATTTTCAGTGCCCTCGATTATTCTTATAATGCACCCAATCCCCACAAATCCATGCACACACACTTTATTCCTAACCTGCTATTTCATCTCAACCTTCCTAATATTCCGGTCCCGTCCCTACCTCAAACAGCTCCAGTGAGGCAGCTCAAGCCATATAACCCTGTTATTTCAGTCCTGGGCACAAGTGCACTGTGTGATAGTGGACAAGTATCCACCAAAATTAGGCTACAACACTTGTTCCACCTCCTTTTAATCAAAGGTGGCACCAGATCTCCAAGCACAAGCTCAAAGCAAAAGTAAATGTCGTTTTTCTCCAGGATTCCCTGTCCTTCCACAGCTGCCAGAAAGCTCAGCTCTCAAACACTAGCTTAACACTTGTTTGTGATTTTCCAAGCACAAACATTCCAGCTATTTTAGAAGTGCCAACTGTTTTTGTAAAAGGAAGTATTAACTACATTTTATCATCTCCTCAAAGTTTGAGTGAAGCTTGCAGCAACTCGCATTGAAATCTGGCAAAATGAGATGAGATACAGCTAAAGGGAGAAGGATTAGATACCTTTAGGCAATGTACTAAACTTTCAGAAATCAGTACAACAGCCAAAATAGCATGCAATGGCATGTATACATCAGCTGCTATGTATACATCAGCATTTTCATTCGCTATAAGGTGTGAAAATGAAACACCAAACTGAACTGTTCAAATATCAAGATCACAGTGACCACTAAACTATGAAGTGTCACCTCCCCTCCCCATTTATTGGGCTTGTATCAGTCTAGATAGTTGGTTCTTGACCAGGGGTACACAAAGGTCTTCCAGAGGGTACATCAACTCGTCTAGATACTTGGCTACTTTTACAATAGGCTACATAAAAAGCACTAGTGAAGTCAGTACACACTAAAATGTCAGACAATGACTTGTTTATACTGCTCTATACAAGGAAATGTAAGTACAATATTTATATTCCAATTGATTTTATAATTAAAAAATAATGAGAAAGTAAGCAATTTTTCTGTAAGAGTGTGCTGAGACACTTTTGTATTTTTATGTCTGATTTTGTAAGCAAGTAGTTTTTAAGTTAGGTGAAACATGGGTGTACACAAGACAAACCAGCCTCCTGAAAGGGGTACAGTAGTCTGGAAAGGTTGAGAGGCACTGGTCTAGACTGTGCTTTGACATTCCCCATCCGTCACCATAGTTCTCTTAGAACATTCTCTTAACTTGGTCCTAATTGAATTAAGCATCTAATATATATAATATACAGCCAAAATGACTTTAAAAAAAAACAGCCACATTTAAGGCCAAGTCAGTCAGTTCTATGACTTCTCATCTTTTACTACATAAAACAAGCTACCAGTGCCCTGATATTGCCTATATGAACAGGGCCAAATCGCATGATCAGGGCTCTATCATGTTATAACAATCATCCTGCTTGGTCAAGTCTCACTCTGGTTTCCCCACACCAAGGGCCTTGTCTACACTGGGCTTTTAACCACATTTGAAAACAAAGCCTGGATCTGGTTTAAATACGGTTCCAAACATGATCTGAGCTGCATAGATGGAACCACAGTGCCTAAGGCCTGGTGTCCAGTAAAGTTTTACTTACATGCCCTACTACACACAGTGTTATACAGAAAAGGAGTACTTGTGGCACCTTAGAGACTAACCAATTTATTTGAGCATGAGCTTTTGTGAGCTACAGCTCACTTCATCGGATGCATACTGTGGAAATTGCAGAATATAATATAATATTCTGCAATTTCCACAGTATGCATCCGATGAAGTGAGCTGTAGCTCACGAAAGCTCATGCTCAAATAAATTGGTTAGTCTCTAAGGTGCCACAAGTACTCCTTTTCTTTTTGCGAATACAGACTAACACAGCTGTTACTCTGAAAAGTGTTATACAGGTGTAAGATTGCTTACAGTAGTATGGCTTATATTGGTTCCCTGAGCTGTGAATTTCATACCTATATAAACTACATCTACAATAGGAAGATTTTGCCAGCTTAACTATGCCAGCATTATTAAAATCAACAATTCTTTCTAGTGTAGATTTGCTCTAAGATAGCTTTCAAAAAAAAGTTTGACTGGAAACCAACTTTTGGAGAACTGATTTGAGAATCTGGTCCTATTCACATCAGTCAACCCATATTTGAAGCCAGTTTAGCTGGAATGGTGGTTCAAAGCCCAGTATCAACAAGGCCTTGAAGGATCAATTTTTCTTATCACACAATTCTTAGAGGAATTCAGATGTATTTAAAACAATTTCCAGTTGACTGCAGAGCTGTAGCCCAATTTCGAAAAGGTGTCTCCGCTTGTTTCATATAGTAAAATAGTTTCAGTGAAGTGTGAAGGACAAATGGATGCAGGGGGAGAGAATATGGGATGGGCTTCATGCAGTTCTACATCATGGAAATCACACACCCTGAAACAGTGAGCATTAATAGCGTTCTCCCACAAGAACAGCAGCTAAGGTGCCACGTCACAGTGATAAAACCTTTAGCCAGGTGTTCTAAGTGGAACTAAGCTATTGTTCAATGCTTGAGAGAGGGCAGAACCTTTTCTTAATAGTAATGCATCAGCATGATTTAAAAGTGAGCCATTTTCACTATCCCTCAAAATATGGAAAAATCATTACCAATGTGAGTCGGCTTTTACATGCTGTTGAAACAGCCTACTGGCTATTTTTAAAATATCTTTGGTCTGATTTCAGCCTAAACTCACAAAGCTTGACAGCACAGACTTGTTACATAGTTTTGACAAACACATACTTGTTACATTTAGAATAAAATACTCCCTTTGAAAGTTTCTTCTCTTGCCAGCATGGAGTCTAAAAATTCCTCCACCTCCTTGAATTTTGTTCTGATATTCTTAGCTCTGTCTTAAATAGGATGCAATTAAGATAATTAAACAAAATAGCAGATGGCCACCTTGAATTCTCCGCTGCCTGCCTAAAGAAACAAATCTGAAACAACACAAATAATCTTCAAATTATTAACCAACATGAATGCAAAATCAGCTATAGGTCAGAATGCTCAATGTATTACTACTTTTCCAGGGTTATGGAAAAACTGGCAGAGAAAATGGCACATGTTCTTCACAATCAATTGAGTCTTACAAGCAAGGTGTTGCCCTGTTGTGATGATAGGATTTTTTAATTACCAGAGTCATCTATGACTTGAAGGGAGAGAGGAAAAAAAGGTGTGCCCTACCCAGCTTTGTGACACTCCCAATATAAAATCAGATGAGGTTGGGGGAGGGAGATCAGATTTATATAAGAAGGCAAGTGTTAATACTGCTGCAGTCCTAATAGTCCCTGGCTTCAGTTGACTGAATTCACAGTTGCAGTCATTGCAAGACAAGACCTGCTAAATTTAAGGGTGTAGTTTTGTAAAATGGGTTCTCATTCAAATATATCCTCTCATCCTGAGGAACGCAAAAGCTACATGAATTGCAAGTGTCACACACACATTAAAATGTGCGCATGGTTTTAGATGCATCGGGCACAAAAAGGTGCCCGAAGCACAGAGCTCAGCCATGCGTGAATTGACGACAACTACCCCAATATACCTTGAACACTGAACAAACCAGAGAGGATTCTGATGCCATCACAGCAAGTTTAGTCCACCCAAGCAAATATTTCCAAATCACAGGCCACAGAAATGGAAGGAAGGATTCCTGCAACCCAGCAGGATTCACAGAACCACATCAGTTATTGCTAGCAGACATACAGCTGGCCTCAGGAGTGATTATAAGAGGCAGGGTAACACCCTCGGCATTTTTAAGGCTGTCCATGGTTGACCATGTGCCTATTAATGAATGTCTGTGCATTGCAGCGTTTTTGTACATGCAGCTAGAGATCACAATAGGTGCATTTTTGTATATTAGTATAGATAGCTGGTGCAGCAGGGGCCAATCAATTTTTACACAAAACTATTTAGACATACAAGGAAAGCATATAGATTGGAGTCTTCACCTCCATGTCACTCCATATCTGGCTCTCTCAGCTGACCAGACAAGAGCAAGGAATGAAACTCAGCCAGTGGAGAAGATTGCTTCAAAGGGGCAGGGATGCATTAGGGATCTATTACAGAAGCCACTAACTCCATAGGTCAACAGCTCCCAGTGGCACCGTAGTGAGATCTCAAGGAGATTCCAGGGAAGGGGTTTGGGAAACAGGCACCTCCCTTCCAGGGCTCTCAGCATTCCCCACCCATGGTAGATTACTCAAAGGGGAGCACCTCAAAGCAGTGACTAGGAATTTGTTCTCCACCCAACATCACATACATTTCAACCTGCCCCACCCAACCCCCATGACTCTTGCTTCCTCCTGCAACCAACACCTACTGACACCCAGGCCCACCCCATCCCCTTCCATTCTTTCCCACACATCTGTTAGTCAATAAGGTCTACAGGACTCTTTGCCATTCTTTCCCACAAGCACCCAGGCTCTCCATTATATTCTGCCCGACCACCCAGGACCAAAGCCCATTCCCCCTTTATACCTCTCTAACCCCCGTCACTCTGAGCTGATGTTTCTCCAGACTAGGTTCAACAGCAGGTCTTCAGCCCCTGCAGAGATCCCTTTCCTACCCCTGCCCCTCCTGAATCTCCCTCTTACTCAACACTGTTGCTTCTCCCAGGTCACAGCCCCGCAAAGTCAGCAACAAGCACCCTCCCCGCAAGACCAAGCTCTCTCTTCACCTGTCTGATGCCTCCCCAGGCAGGGTCCAGTAGCAGGTCCCTAACCTCCCCCGACCCCCCCCCCACACACCCCCAATCCCCTCCTAGAGACTCCCCAGTCAGGACCCACAACCCAAACTATTAAGTACCCACTTCATGGAGCGCCCACCCCTCCCCTTGCGCTGAGGCATCTCCCAGCCCGAGTCCCAGCCTCACCTCCCCAGACACCCCCAGCCCCCACCCAAACCTGTCACTCACCACTCCCTTTGCCCCTAAGGCCGAGAGCCACTCCCTCCCCACCCTTCCGGGCACCCTTTCACGACGACTTCACTTCTTCGCTCAGACCCACAGACCCTCCCTGTCTCCTCACCCCAGACACCCTCCCCTCGCCTTGCACCTCTGCTTAGCCCAGGTCTCCCTCTCCCCCAGTCCCCCTCTCCCCCGAGTCACCTCAGCCCACGCCTCCCCCTTCGGCCCCCCAACCCCGCTTTTCCCCTCAGCCCCAGAGCCCCCGCAACCCAGGCCACCCCCCCAGAGCAAGTCCCCCCCTCACACCCAGAGCCCCCTTCAGCCCCCAGTCTGAATCCTGCCTTCCCAGGCCTCCTCCTTTAGCCTCCCCAGAGCCCCTCACACCCGACTCCAGACCCCGTCCCCCCAACCCCCCTCTCCTCCTAGCCTCCCCTCCTCAGCCCCCCCAGCCCCTCCGACCCCCCCCCCCGACTCCAGGCCCCCTGACCCCATCCCCCCAACTCTCCTCTCCCGCTAGCCACCCCCTCTGCCCCTCCCAACCCCAGTCCCCCCCTCCTCAGCCCCCCAGTCCCTCCGACCCCCCTCTCCCCCTAGCCCCCCCTCCTCAGCCCCTCCCGACCCCAATCCCCCCCTCCTCGGCCCCCCCAGCCCCTCCAACCCCCAACTCCAGACCCCCTGACCCCATTCCCCCAACCCCCCTCTCCCTCTAGCCCCCTCAGCCCCTCACCCCCGACCCGGTCCCCCCAGTCCCTCCGACCCCGCTCTCCCCTCCTCCTCAGCCCCTTCCGACCCCAGTCGCCCCCAGCCCCTCACCCCCGACTCCAGACCCCCTGACCCCGTCCCCCCAACCCCCCCTCTCCCGCTAGCCCCCCCCGCCCCTCACCCCCGACTCCAGACCCCCTGACCCCATCCCCCCAACCCCCCCCTCCCGCTAGCCCCCCCTCGGCCCCCCTCGCCCCTCACCCCCGACTCCAGACCCCCTGACCCCGTCCCCCCAACCCCCCCTCTCCCGCTAGCCCCCCCCGCCCCTCACCCCCGACTCCAGACCCCCTGACCCCGTCCCCCCAACCCCCCCCTCCCGCTAGCCCCCCCTCGGCCCCCCCCGCCCCTCACCCCCGACTCCAGACCCCCTGACCCCGTCCCCCCAACCCCCCCTCTCCCGCTGCCCCCCCTCGGCCCCCCCCGCCCCTCACCCCCGACCCGGTCCCCCCAGTCCCTCCGACCCCAGTCCACCCCCCCTCACCCCCGCCCCCCGGCCCCGCCTCACCTTGCGCTGCTGCTTCTCCCAGGCGGGGTCGAGCAGCAGGTCCCGGTCCCAGTCGTCCTCCTGCGCCATGTAGTCGCCGATGCCGCCGCCGCCCGAGCTGGGCCCGTTGCCGCCGTACTGATAGGGCTGCCCCGCTGCGTGGTAATCCACCATGGTCCGCGCGGCTCCCGGCCCAGCGCCCCGACCCGCCGCTCCGCCTGAGGGGAGGAGCCGCGCCGCGGGGCCGCCCCGCCCCGCGGGGAGGGGCCGGCGCGCGCGGCGCCTGCGCGGCGCCCGGGCCCCGCCCGGGGCGCGGCTGGCCGGAAGCGAGCCCCGCCCCCTGCGCCCGAGACGGGGAGATTCAGGGCGCCTGCGCCGTACGCCCGGCCGGCGCGACGGGTGACCTCACCCAGTCCACCAGGCTCAAACTCTCACGGCGCAGGCGCTGAAAACGCCTTGTTCCCCCCGCGCGGGACGTCACTACCTGCCCCGTCCACGTCCTCGGGCCCCCCTGCGCCTGCGCTCTCTCCTCCCTTTTCCTCTCCCGCCCTCTCGGGGTCTGACAGTGCGACAGTGCGCCTGCGTCCATCTTTCCCGCTCCCCCCCAGCGCCGTAGCATTGCGCGTGCGCATCTCCCCGCAACGGCTTCTTGAGAGCCACGCGCCTGCTTCTCCCCTCATGAATATTCAGTATGTGTGTGTGTGTGGCCAATGACAATCAATGCCCTCTGTATGTGTGGGGTGGGATGGCACCTCCCTCTCATGAATATTCATATTGTTCATGGAGCCTGCCCTCCTTCATGAATATTCATATGAGAGGTGGGATTGTTGTGATATCTCATGACTATTCATATTAAGGGCGTGACAACGTCGCTGCTTCATGAATATTCATATCCTGAGTAGGGGTTGCACGTGACATTGTCTTCACCTCATGAATATTCATATTGTGGTTAGCCCCTCCTCCACCTCCCTCATGAATATTTATATTTATGTGCGGTGTAACCCCTTGTTAACATTCATAAGGTGGAGGGGCGGTGTCCTCTGATTAATATTCATATTGTGGGTGGAGTTTAAACCTTCCTCATGAATATTCAGAATAGTATTTCCACCCCTTCGTGGCATATTAGGACGGTTGAGATGAAATAGCAGGTAAGGAATAAAGTGTGTGCGCATATAGTGGGGGGTGGTGATGTTGCATTATGCATATTCATGATGGCAGGGTGTCTACTTTCTCATCCTCATGAATATTCATAGTATGGGTGGAGTTTGTGCCCCTCCACCCCTTGGTGTGTGTGGGGGCAGGAGACAGACATTGCCCCATGTGGGGGCCCCAGAGTGGTGAGCGCCCCTTGGACAGTGCCGGCCTCCTGCCCTGCAGGGGTCGGGGGGGTGTCACGGCTCCAACATCCAGCCCGACAAAGCCACCCTCAGCCCGCCTGGCCTCTGGCTTCACCTGGGGGCTGCCCCTGCCCCGGCCTCGCTCCGCCCGGGCATCGCAGCCAGCCCCTTGGAAAGGGGGCCCTACCGGGTCAGGGAGCCTGCGTGAGGAGCCCCTGTCTGCGGGTGGGCCCGACGCCCACCCTCCTGTCGGCAGAATGGCCGCTACCTCAAGGCCCCTTCCGAGCCGTTTCTGGGCAGGGGTCAGCAGGCTCCGTAATAACCCTGAGCTTTCAAGCTCCAAGCACTTGGCGAAGGAGGCCAAGTACCATGAACCCCATTGGACAGATGGGGAAACCGAGGCAAGTGCCTTACACACGGCGACGCAGCAGTGGCAGAGGTTGGAATAGCGAGTCCTGGCTCCCAGCTTAGCATCCGATCCACTGCAGCTGCAGAAAGTCCCACCAGAATACGTGCGAGAAGAGACTGGCGGCAAGAGTGAGCACAAATGGAACAGCTCATCCCCGAGTTGGCATGGCTGAGCTCATGCCGCAGCACGAAAGCAGAGAAGTATTTGGACCAGAGAAAAGTGGATCCTGTTCGCAGGATGGACGAAGCCCAGCTGCGCTCTTGGCTCCCTGTTCCGTTCATTAATCTAGATTGTCTCAAGCCAGAGCTAAAGGCAAGAACAGAACTCTGAAACTTGTGCTCTGAAAGCCCAGTGCCCAGCCTTTCGCGCAGAAGGGGAATCTCCATTAGCAATTGTCAGTATAGGCCCTATGGTGCACAGCTGGACATTTCTGATTCCATTCAGCAAGGTCAATGGTGAGTACAGGCAGTTTGTGGTATTTACTATTAATTCTCACCATGTCATTCTTGTGTATAGGTCTCTCATCGAGAGCAAAGAAAAAATGACTGGAATGGAAAATTGTCATTAAAATTCCACTTGCCGTTTTGACGGATTCCTGCCCTCCAGCCCCAGCATGAATCCTGGGAGCTGCCTTCTTCTGGAACAATGGGCGGAAGCAGCCATCAGCCTTATAAATAGAAATAGCCCTGCCCCCGAGTAGCCTACCCAAGCTCACGCCTGGCTCCAAGCCATGATGAGAGGGGAACTGCCTTAATATAAAAAACCTTGGTCTGCCCACAGGTTCCCTAATTTGTAACCGCAGTTTGCACTCAGAAAGGAAGCAGTTTTCCCATGATCAGGCTCCGTGACTGAGCAGTCATCTTTGCCCTCTATCACAGCAATTACCCTGAGGCTGCAGGCCCAGGAATGAAGCTCTGACCAATCCCTTGGGGCTCACAGCAAACTCTGTATGGCTGCATTCTGGACCCATGTGGGCTTCAAGCGGGCAAGTTTGTGGCATGACAATAAGCTGAGGCGTGGTGGTAGTGCTGAGTGGCTGGGAGGGGAGGTGGGTTTTACTCTGAGGTCACCCCTTGGAATAGGTTTATACCGCAATGTGTATGTCATAAGCATTAACAAGGCGCATGCAAATCTTTACCCAAAGCCCCATATTGTCACCCACACGTATTCATAAATACATTGTTGTGTCTCTGACATAGTCATGGCCCTTTGCATGCACACACATCTGTGCACCCTGCACACACACACACACACACACACACACACACACAGATTCACAAACACACACAGATTCACAGACACATGCTCAGAGGAAGGACTGCCTAGTGGTTAGAGCATTGACTTGGCATTGGGGAAACCCTCATTCAGTTCCCTGCTCAGCCACCGATGGAGAAACGGAGGCACCATGTTACCTTGGTAAGTCACTTAGCCTCTCTGTGCCTCAGTTGCCCATTGTACAATGGGGGTAGGAGCCTTGCCCTACCTCATAGGGGGTTTGTGAAGATGATTGTGATACTGCGGTAACAGGGTTCGTATGAGGCCCATAGGTAGATTCATAAATATAGTCGTATTTCTCATACACCCTTCTCTCTCTCACACGCATTCAGAAATAGAGTCCCATCACACGCACAGTCACACTTCACACGTGTGGGCATACAGCCATTCACAAGCATATACTCACTTCACTGACACATGCTCATGTGCTTTGGGAAGCATGAGGCATTCAGCCCATACTTCTGCTTTACGGCCAACGGCTTGCAAGGGCCGTATCGAGCATCAGCTACAGAAATGCTCCTCCCCTAGATTATGCTGCGTTAATGTCCCTGCTTTCAGGACATAAAAATGAGGCAGAGCTTCCTCTGTTGCCTCCCAGCAGGGATGGAGCAGCAGTGCCAGTAAGACATTTTTTGCCAGGTGTATAATACCTGAAGGCTTCATGGTGCATTAGCTGGGTGGGACACAGAGGCCCATCAGTGGTTGACTTCTTCCAAGAAATTACCTCACCCAACTTGGTCATTCCTAAAATGTGTTTGGCAAGCAATGCATCAACCCACTCTGCCCTAGACAAAGGAGTGTGTATTTGTGTATCCGACCGGCTGGTCATCAGGCAGAGACAGGCTCCGTTTATGTACGAATCAGCAGGGGGATGGGAAGAACGGCATGAGGTCATCCTGAGTCTGGGGACAAAACTGAGTTTGGGAAGAGATAAGGAGAGAGGAGAAGCCATCATGGCAAGCTGAGAAAGATGGATCCTTCACCCAAGGGGGTTGAAGTCTCTGGGAACTGAATGTAGGTGAGAAATCTGCTTAGGCAAAGATCTTTCACCTAGGAAGACAGGGGAAATCAGCACCTTGTAATTCTACGGAAGGCCCTGACTGATTGAAAGGAAGTCGGCCATGGCTGAGGAAAAGAAAAATTGGGAAGAAATCTACCTTGAACCATGACTGTGTCTTGCTGGGTTAAGTTTCAGTCTTTTAGCTGTGAGTTTTCCCTTTATTTGGTTGTAACCATCTCTATCTTTATCCCTTCTACTTGGTACCACTTAATCCCAGTTCTTCTGTTAATGAACGTATTTTACTTCTAATCAAAACCAACCCACTGCTGTGTTTGAATTGAGGCAATTGTTAATTCCAGTTAAGGCAACCAGCCACTGTGGTTTTGTCTCTTTAAAGGTGCAATGGACCTGAATGCATTGAGGAAAGGGCTGGACATGGCAGGACAGATGGTGTTGGGGAAATTTGGGACTGGGTGTGGGTTGCGGTCACTTGGCCAGTAGCCACCAAGGCTGGTGGTGTTCAGAGCATGGCAGGGGGGTAACAAGCAGACACACAGACCCTGAGTGCATGCTGGCTGGGAGCATTCAGACAAGGAGCTAGGACAGCAGAGCATTTTAAGGCACTCAGGGTTACAGGGCAAGTGGTGATAGTCTTTCACTGGTCTGGATTGCACCCCAGATTGTGACACTGGGTCCCCTTGTAGCAACGACTGGTGAGAGGTGCTCGATGGATAGCCCTGGGGACTGGATCTGACGGCAGGGGCAGGACAAAGACCAGTGATCCTCTCTGCCTTGGAGGGACCCCGTTTAATCTCCATGGCTGGTCAACAAAGGGGGCTAGTTGTGCTGCTGAATTTTTATGCCACATCCACCTCTATTCTCTCAGGGCGCAGAGAAGATCACTGCTCGATTCAACCCAGGGAGCGCCTCCATAGCCCCCTGAGCGTTCCCGTCTTGGACACAGAGCCACGGAGCATGTTGTTTGACTTACAGCCTGTTTTGCAGGGCTGGCTTGCCACAGAGTCCCCCCCTTCTCCTGCTCTAAAGACCGTGCAGCGGGGCAGGGGAGGCTCTTTGACTCATCCTCCGTCGTGAGAGGATCCTTGATGTCCAGCACAGGCACAGACGTCACTTCGAGAACCCTCCTTGTTTGTCAGCCGCAGCCCTGCTGGAGGCAGCTGCGATTCAAGCAGGCAGCCCAGTGTGCTGGACGGTGGAGCCGGGGGCACAAGGGGGAGGCCGGGCTCCCAGGAGAGCGATTCTCTGCCAATCGGTATGCAAAAGCCATGGCTGGAAACGATTGGAAGGGATGAAACCAGCACCTTCCTGTTGCAAGGTGTGAAGCGAGGGACCCGCCTCCACCCCAGGGGCCAGTCCTGGGTTGACTACACAACAAAGAGGGACCCATTGCTGGTTCCGACTGGGATGTGGCTGGTGCCCTGGAGGAACAACAAATGACGGGACATTTCTGCCTCGTGGGGTTGGTATCTCAGAAAACAAATCAAATATGGCCTAGACTCAGATCTGAGCCCCAATTCAGGTCTGAAACCAAACCCAGAGCTCCAGCCTACTCTGGAGGAGGAGATCTGTGCACTGGGCTAGGAAGGACAGGGAGCCAGGGCTAGACATAATGAAAAACAGATCGTCAGGAATGGAAAAAACATTTACAGCCTTTCTTTCTTTCCATCTGGAAAGCTGACAGAGTAAGCCTCTTTGGCTGCTCCCACTTCTATTACGGCACCCACGGAACTTGGGCCAAAGCTTCAGGAAGGCCTCTGGGATCGGGAACAAAGTCAACACTGTTCCTCGTGAGCCGGAGCTACCTGGGCAGACGTGAGGAACACGCAAGGACCAAGTGGAGCCCCAGGGCCTCCCCTACGCCGTGCAGTTAGCCTCTGCCACACATGAAGCAGCTGACGGGGGAGCTCACATCTCGTGCTTCCTGCTCCAACGGAATCGCATTTGTAACGTTTCATTTCATTTGTCACTTTCGATAGCTCAGCGCTGGGCTTCGCATTTCTTTGACCCCATTCACAGCCCGTCTCGGAGGCTGAACTGGGCCGAAAACCGACTCTAAGGAGATTTATTTTCATTCACTCCTGAGAGAAGGGCACCAGAGCCATCACAGCCGGTGGCGCTCAAGGGCCAAAGGTGAAGGCACGTTCACAGTCAAGCAGGAGGAAAATAGACCACGCAGAGCCAACTGCATTCAGGTTTAAGGGAAACATCCCAGGAGGTGGCAATGGATTCTTACACTGGTGTCAGAGGTGGGATCTGTCCTCTTGGGGGTCCCAGATTGCTTACACTGAAGTCAAGAGTGGTGTCAGGTCTCCTGGGGACCCTGCTACTCAAGGATCAGATCTATCCTTATCTTTGCGAGCGCTGGCTAGAGGGGAGTATGTCATAAACCAGCTGGCGAGCGTGTGTCTGTGTCTACATATACACACCCTTGCCTTCTTGTGGATGGAATCCAAACAATGTGTCATAAGCTCTATACTGCTAACCCCTAGGTGAGACTCTCCTTCAATTCAAGGCTTAGGCTTTTGGAGCAGGCGGATCTGAGTTCTAGTGCTGCTCTCACCTTGATGTCCAGAGCAACTTCAACGTGCAGCAGCCCTTCTGTCCCAGCTACCCTAAGAGCGGCTGCAATCATTTTCCCACTGAATATTTAACCTCATGCAAGGGGTTAGCCTGTAAACATAGGTGCTATCCGGTGAGATCATAGCTGACAAGGAGAGAAGGGGAATGTATTCCAGAAAGCTGCCATATAAAGCTCTTTTTGGACGCAAAGTCCCCCAATATAGCCGGGAATTGGCCGCGAACCAGACCTGCAGATTTGGCTGCTTCTCCCCCCCAAATTTTGAAATTCTATCAATTGCCCCCCCCCGCCCCACATTTTTGTTTTATTTCTTAGCTCCGCAAATATGAAGCAAGGGTTATGCCCTCCCATTTCCTGCGTGGCGAGATGCTGAACATTCCTGCGACATATATATTTAGACGCTGGCTTGGAATCCTCTATTTATCATAAGAAGGAGCTTGCTCTCAGTGGGGGGAGAAAGAGCTGGGGGGGGGGGTTGCGTGACTCACCAGCATGCAACAATCATCTTAACTTCCCTCCCACCCCACCTCACGCTGTTAATAGGGGCGGGCCGGATGTTCGGCACTAAATGCTAGTCCAGAGGTTCTCAAACTTTTTTTTGCTAGGACCCGCTTTGAAAACATTTGGGCTGTGACGTCCCCCTTTCCCCCAATACCACACCCTCCTTACTTCTGCCCTGCTGCTGGTGGCGGTGCTGCCTTCAGAGCTGGGCACCTAGCCAGCAGCTGCTGCTGCTCTCATGCCCCTCTCCCATAGTCTTGCAACCCCCTTTTGGGTGGGGACCCCCAGTTTGAGAAACACTGCTAAATGAAAAGGGGGACTTGTGGCACCTTAGAGACTAACCCATTTATTTGAGCATAAGCTTTCGTGAGCTACAGCTCACTTCATCGGATGCATGCAGTGGAAAATACAGTGGGGAGATTTATATACATAGAGAACATGAAACAATGGGTATTACCATACACACTGTAAGGAGAGTGATCACTTAAGGTGAGCTTTTACCAGCAGGAGAGCGGTGGGCAGGGACCTTTTGTAGTGATAATCCAGGTAGGCCATTTCCAGCAGTTGACAAGAACATCTGAGGAACAGTGAGGGGCAGGGGGGGAATAAACATGGGGAAATAGTTTTACTTTGTGTAATGACCCATCCACTCCCAGACTTATATGGCTGCTACTCTGAAACTCTGCTAAATGGCATCACTCACGCGGGGAGGAACAATTGGCAGGCTGAGACGCACGCAGGGCTGGGCCAGATCGTGTCTCCCCGCTGCCTTCAGCTCCCACCTGGGTTCACCAACTGCGTGTTCTCAGAGCCCGCGCCCCCGTTCGCAAACAAGGACGGCAGCATCTTGTGGTCCAGTGAGAGGGAGTGAATGGGACCGAGCCGGTGACGGGAGCTGGGAGGACAGGGAAAGGGAGAGAAACAGGCCTGGTAAAGGAAGCTACACACACAGCTCACATCCAGGCGCACACATTCATAGAAACACTCAGCCGGCTGTACATACACACGCTCCCGTTCCCAGCCCCGGCGTGGCCCCTGCTAACGCCCTACCTCGGTGTGGCTACAGCACATAGAGAGGCTTGAGAGTCAGCTACTGCCTTCCAGAAAACAGGGCTGTCATTTTAGCTCAGACAACAGACCCACAGGTCCTAACGTCCACTGCTCACAGACAGCCCAAGCAGGGGCAGGCATCATTACGCAGCCCGGGCCAGGGACAGCCCTGCAATAGGAGCAGGACTGGAATCACTGGAGGTCCTGGCCTCTCCCGGTCATTGAAGATCCCATGGGCCCCTGTATCAGCACAGCCCCCGAGACACCCCACTAAGCACCAGGAGACAGCAGCACAGTATCCGGGGACAAGGTGTCTGTCTGTCCATGCCTAGGCCCGATCCTGCTGTCCTCCGCACACGCCACGCCCACAGGGTGCAGACGGGACGGGATCAAGCCCTCAGTTTCATGCTGTAAGCGTGAAGGATCCTTGTCCCGTCCCCCCACGGCTCCCCCTCAACACACCTTCACTCTCCCAGTCCACGTGCCATTTGCCAACATCTCTCCAGCCTCAGGAAGACAAATCCCCGCAGCTTGTTCCCGTTACACTGCCGGAGCGCTCCACATTCTTGCTAGAGGAATGCTCTCGCCCGCTGATCGCAGAGGCAGGACCCTGTGGGCTGGGCCAGCCCATCGCCCCCAGAAGCCCACGTGCTCTGAGCCAGCAGCACTCCACCCCCACAACCAACACCTCCTGGTGCCCTCACCTTGCAGAATCAAGCTGCGGACTTTCCCATTTCAACCCATAGCGGAGGAGGCGGGGACAGTGCTCTGCCAGCGCTCTGTGGGGAATGAACACAAGGGGGTAAGCCCTGGACCAGAGTCAGTCAGCAGTCCTGGATCCCAGACAGCTTCACCCTTGCAGGGGGGGAGGACGAGGGAAACAACAGGAGGAAGATTCGACATTGCAGCAGGACACGGATGCTCCGGCAAAGCCGGACGGTGCCAGCTATAAAAAGCAGCAGACAAAAGGCCTTTGTGCCGCAGAGCTGGATAAAGGGCCTTGGCAGAACAAAGCTTGTGTGTCAGTCCAGCATGTCTGCAGCAAAGCCAGGGCCGATCCAGCCTGGGGATTGGCTCAACCTTGTAAGCATCTCCCTCACACACACTCCAGCCTTGCCCAGGTGGGTCTCTCAGCTCCACCCGCTAGATCCAGGCAGGAACTGGGGCCACTGACTGGGCTGGAGTCAGAACAGCCCTTAACAGCCCCTTGCTGCATGGCTGGGGTCCCCCTTCCCTCTGAGGTCCGGGGCTCTGCCACAGTGCAGGCTGGCAGCCTCATCGCCTGCAGCACGGGGGGGTTGCTGGGGGATGTCTCGGCCCCTGCTAGCTACGCGCCCGGCCAAGGCAGGGGTTTGCTGGCAGCGACCCAGCAGCCTGGGGCAGAGACGCCCCCACCCTGCCGCGATGCAATGAACAATTCTCATTCGTGTGGGTCTGAGAGGAGACGCCTCACTGCGACCGGAGCAGGGGGAGACCAGCTACCCCCCGACTTCCAGCCCCAACCCAGAAACCAGCCTCCAGCCCAAGGCCCAGTATGAGGCCATGGGCAGGGCGAGAGCGAACAAGCCGCACGGCTCCCTCCCATGCTTCCTGCACCAGCCAGATGCTCACCCGAACCTGACGCGGAGCGCTGCTGCCCCCCTCTGGATTGCACTGGGCACAGCAGGCTGGGAGCCTCAGGGCCCGAAGGACCAGTGTTGTGCCCAGAACCAGAAGGCAAAAGTGTCTCAGAGGGGCAAACTGCTCCTAGCCCTGGGAACAGAGCACAGACGGTCTGACTCCCATGAGCCCTGCTCCAGCCCTCAGGCCACATGGCCCTGCCCAAGCCAAGAACAGAACCCAGGAGTCCCGCTGTTTAAACAGGAGCCTCAAAGCAGCTCCTGCCTACTCCAGGCTGGCTGCAGCACTGCTCCAGCTCCCCAAGGAGACAGCCAGCTCCCTCGCCAGCTTGTCCTGTATTGACTGGGTGTTTGGTCAGGAGACCAGCGCTGCAGGACAAGGCTCTGTGCAATCGAGCCAGCGTGGGCCGGAAGGCAGAACCCCACTGGGGCCCAGCCCAGCAGGCAGGGGGGAGCAGCACCAGACCCTGCCTCCACTTTACCCCTCACTGGAAATGGCTCCTGCTGGTTCTTGCCACAGGCTGTCCAGCCCCAGGCTCCCCTTGCCGGAGAACGGGAGCAGGCCTGCGGGGTTCTCTTCCCAGCTGCACCGCCTTTGGTAAGTCCCTTGGCCATCACTCACTCTCGTTTGCAGCATAGGGCTTCCCCTCAGAGAGCTGGCGGTAACGAGCATTGATATCAGGTGCGTCACACACAGCACCTCGCACCCCAGGGCTACCACACAATGCAGACCAGTCAGTCCCTGCCTGAAGGCACAGACAGCGGGCACCTCCCGTCGCCCAGTGCTGGCTGTAGGAAGCTGCCAGCCTTCGCTTCCCACCCCCACGTTCAGTTCTCCCCTCCTGAGTGCCACTGGGCACTGATAGGCAGCTGCTGTGTCCACCTCGCCACCCCTGCCACTAATGGCTGCCTTGGCTCGCACAGGGGCAAAGGCCCGAACGGGCCTCAGACGGAGCTCTGCTCTCAGTGGGGTCCCTCAAGGCAGACACAGACGAGGCAAGGGTGGGGTAGCGCAGATGGGGCAGAGACAAAAGAGCTGGGCAGAGCCCTTTGCTCAGCCCCAAAGCAGCCTCCCTTGCTCCCTGCCCTCCTACCCCGTTGCTTGGAGCCACCTGGCTGACAATCCCCCCTTGTGTTGGAACCAACCGCCTCTCTGGTGGGGTCGATTGCAACTAGCAGCTTCTCAGGGATCTTGTGCTGGCTGGGGCCCCACTTACACCCCTGGGGTTCTGCCTGCTGCCCCCACCACCACCCCAAGCGCCAAGCAGCCCCAGGTTCCCACGTTCAAGGCTGCACGGAGAAGAAAGGAGACAGGCCAGAGGCAGAGTCAACTACGCGCTTTTATTGGCCGAGGTTGGACTGGCATTAAAAAGGGAACCGAACAGAGCCCCTGAGCGAGTTCTCGTGGAGCAGCGAGGAGGGCGGTGACGGAGGCCTCATCACTGGGAGGAAGCCATGATGCTGGAGACACCTGCGAACAGAGGAAGGATGGAAATAAACCCCCGCTCAGTGGATCCATTCCCACCCCCCACTGATTAACAGCCTGTAACAGCTACTGCTGGATCCCAAATGCAGGCCTTACTCCAGCAAGGCCCCCACTGCACTTACTGTCAAAGTCGATCTTCTCCACTATGTTCTTGGGTTTGATGCTCTCCTCCTGGTTACAGATGAAGATCTTGCCCGACTCTGTTTCTGTCCAACCGTATTTGCTCATCCAGACCTTCAGCTGGTTGTCTGCAGACAGAGGGGCCGGAAGGCTGAGCAGGTGGGCTCTCAGCTTTGTTCAGCTGAGCCTTTGCCACTCCCATTAGTGCCGGATGGGATCGCGTCTAAGGACGGACCATCGGGGGAAGCGGTGGATGCGAGAGCCTGCAGGCCAGGCCAGTCTCAGCCAGGGCAGCTCTGCTCGGGTGACACAGGAACCCAGCCCCAGGTGGGCTAAGGCGCTGCTCCAACTCTGATCCTCCAGCCCCACAAGTCTGCAGCAGGGCTGCCTGCTACCTTGGCTCTTCCCCTTTTAACCTGCCAGCTGAAATCACAGAGCTGGCTGGCAGGAGCCCCCGGCTCCTATCCAAGCCCAGTCAGGCACCCTGCCCCATGCATGATACGAGGGCAGAGATCCCCAGCCAAGGGAACACAGGAAGGGATTCTGTTCTTTGCTACAGCACAGCCGAGCTCAGTCCCGGGTTTAACTGCACTGAGCTGGGCCCACTTATCTGTCACTCATCAGTCCCACAGCTTCTCCTCAACACATGAGCCTCCAGGTCAGCCAACGCCCTCCGCCCCCCACCCCCCATAGGGACTGTCTGCTCCCAGCCTGCAGTGGCACAGCCCTGATCTGTCTGTGGGGTAATACCATGGGGCAGGAGGAGCCCTGTGAGAGATGCTTGTCATTGCTGAGCTAGTTCAGAGCAGGGATGGGAGACCTGCCAAGGAAACAGCGAGCGCGGGTGGCACCCATGAGCCCATGGCAGGCACTGGAGGACTTTAGGGCCTTACCTGAGAGGTCACCCAGCACCTCAGCCAGCAGCCACCGGTCGATGTGCTGGTACGTGATCCCCACCACGTGGCAGATGACTACGTGAGGACACAGAAGAGTCAGATGTTGCTATTTCCACATGACCTGACCCCCCTCCCCACCCAGCATGGCTGGGGCTGAACCTGACCCACCTGCTGGAAAGAGTGAGGTGTTAGCCCCAGGTGGATCAAGCCCCATTAGACGGCAGTGAGACACGGTGAGTGAACAAGCCCTGGTTCAGCACCTGGCTCCCATAGGGACAATGCAGGAACCTCCAGCCCAAAACTCCAGGGCCCTGGCTTCCCAGCTGATGTGCCGGCCACCAGAAGGGATTTGGTGACTGGTCCCTAATCCCCACCGGGAAGGGGACACTGCAATCAGGGAACGGGGCGCACCGGGGCAGAGAGTGACATTATTAGCCAGACTTACACTTCCTAACGGAGTCTTCAAACCCTGTGATCCCATCCAGAAGCTCCATGTTCTCATCCAGGGCTTGCTGCAGAGGAAGGACTCTGTGTTAGCACAGGACAGTCACCAGCCAGGGAGCTGCAGGAACTACAGGGCGCAGCAAGGGCCATGGGGCACAAGGCAACGGGCCAACTAGTTCAGTGGCCAGTGACGAATGCTGCAGAGAAAGGAGTCTGCCTCCCTTTCTATTTTGGGTTCTTCTAAAGGGGACCAGTGGACATCCAGGTGGTTAATTCCCTCCTGAGCCCATCCAGCCACCAGTCTGTGCTGGGATGTAGAAGCCCTTGGGTTTGTGTCCTAGGGAGCCCAACTGCAAACCTCTGCTTCATGAAAGGAGTGTGTACTAATGGTTAGAGCAGCGACAGGCACCAGGACTCCTGGTTCTAGTCCCAGCTCTGGGAGGGATGTTGCCAAGGGGTTAGAGCAGGGGCCGGGAGCCAGGACTCCTGGGTTCGATTCCCAGCACTGCACAGACTCGCTGAGCTGATGTCACTTGCTGGGCCGGTTTCCCCCTCAGAGAGCAGGCGGGCTAAGAGGCACAAGTCATTCAGGCTGGTGAAGCCCAATAAGATCTTGGGGGAGGGGACACTCACCCAGAAGGCCTGGAAGTGGCAGGTCTCCAGTAGCTCCCCCAGGTAGAGGATCTGCCTGATCGGCCTCTCTTCTTGCTGAGGTGCAGGGGTCAAGGGACACATGCATGGGAGAGGGGAAGGAAGCTGAGCCAGCAGGGCTGGAGCACAAGAGCAAGTCACCCTGTCCCTGACACTCGTTGCTCAAGGCCAGGGGGTTGGAGAGCGGCATCCCAGTGCCTCCATGAAGAGCAGATATTTCCCTCTTCAAGCCCTGCTGTCTGGAAGAAACTTCCAAGCTCCCTGTGGTTGGGCTCAGCTGGGAGGGCAGGAGGAAAGCAAGTGGTACCCTGTTCCTTGGCACAAGAAAGCCAAGCACCTGCCGGGGGAACTGAAACAGATGCAACAGAACGACGCACAGGTGGAGTGACCAGCTCAGGGGAATGGGAGACGAGGCTCCTCCCCCTCTAGGGTGCCGGTTCTGATCTAAGTCAGTACGGAGCATCCTCACCAGCCGACCACCGTTCAGTGGCTTGTCTTGAAGGAGCTCCCTGTTCACATCACCTAAAGCCAACACCATTCGCTCCTTGCCACCCTCAGATGCCAAGGGACTGCGGCTCATGAATTTATTTCCTACTGCTGGGGGGGGTCTCCCCCAGGCGAGAGCGAGGGTGTGCACCCATCATTGCCTATGCCACCCCAATCTGTGGGGAGAGCCCTTCAGAGACCAGAGCAGTTGGACAGGCCGCTAGGTGCAAGAGGGGCATGCCAGGAAGAGCCTGGGAAGGATACATGAGCCTGGTCGATCATACACTTGCAGAGGGTGAAGTCTGTGTGCGGCAGGTTGGTCAGGGCTTTGAGCAGGATCTGAGCCGTGACGGTGGTTTGGAAGAAAGCAGGATTGAACTGGTACCTGAGGACAGAGAGAGAAGAAGTCAGCAGCCCTGGGGCACCCATCAAACCCAGGTTTATCACCACGCAGACATCAGGAGAAGCTGTGCACCATTCGTAGAGCCTAAGGCTAGAAGGGACCGCTGTGATTATCTGCCCCCCAGTATAGCCCAGGGTACAGGACTGCCTTAACTCAACTCCTCCCTGACCTACAGAATCTTTCACAAAAAAACCAGCCAGTCCCAATTTCAAAATTGCCAGCTATGGAAAGTCCGCAATGGCTCCCGGTAAGCTGTTCCAATTGCTAATTACCCTCCCTGTTAAGTGTCCATTTCCAGTCTCAACCTGGTGACCTTCACCTCCCAGCCCTTGGTGGTGGTTAGTCAACTGCCCAGCTCTGAATAACTACTCTGAGCTCTAACCACGGCTTTGACCGTGATGGGCCTGGCTCCACGGGGTTCGAAGCCACATAAGGACTAGGTTAGCGATCGCAGCCACTCTGTGCTGCCCCCGAGACAGGCACTTGCACCAGGGAGTCTCCCTATAACTGGTGGGGCCCAGCATTAGCCAGGAACCCTCAAAGGTGCCCATGCCACCAGCCCAACTCTGCGTGATCGTGCACAGGTCTTGCTCCCTGGCACGATGCAGAGGTGATGGATGCCCCCTCCATCCCCCGCCACTCACAGCTTGAGCACGGCCAGGTTGGCCTCCAGGTCATAAGCATTCTCCTTGGCCTGCGTCTCCACATAGCGCTCCAGTGTGGCCAGGTTCTCGGGGTTGTACCTGACATGCAGAGGGGCCGGTGAGACACTCAACAAAGTCCCCGGAGGGAAGGGGGGTCCAGTGTTCGACGGGTCCCCTGCCACCCCCAGCTCGCAGGAGATCCTTTCCCCCACACCAGACCCTGGCCTCCAGCCGTTTCCTTCAGCCGCCTCCACGCCCACCAAGCCCTGCTCCCCCTCCACCCCCATAAGGCCCCCTGCTCCTGCCCACCCAGCCACTGGCCCCCAGGCCTTTCCTCTGCCCATACTAGACACCCCCTCCAGACAATGCCTACACCACAGCCCCCCCACCTCAAAACCCAGGCCCAGCTACAGTCAGCCCCAGCCCTTTCCTCTGCCCCCCCATCCCAGGCTCCCGCCCCGCACCCCCAGCCCCCCGCTACCCAGCCCCATCTCCCGCCCCGCACCCCCAGCCCCCCGCTACCCAGCCCCATCTCCCCCCTCACCACCAGCCAGCCCCCCGCTACCCAGCCCCACTGCCAGCCCCCACGCTGCCCCATCTCCCCCCGCCCCCAGCCCCCAGCCCCCGCCGCGCGCGGTACCGGTCGATGCCCTTGAGCAGTTTGCCCACGTTGGCCCGCATCTGCTCGAACAGCGCCATGGTGCGGGGGGGCGGGGGCGGAGGCGTGGGCGGGGCCACGGGCACGGGCGGCCGGGACGCCGTCGACTTCCGCTTCCGCCGGCCGCCCTCGCGAGGCATGATGGGAAGGGTGCACGCGCCGAGGAGCGAGAGCGGCAGTAGCGCCCCCCCCGCCCCATATCCGCCCTCGGGCCCCGCCCCCAGCCGGGGGCCACGCCCTGCGGCCACGCCCACCCTGGGACACGCTCCGCCCCCCACCCTGAGGCCACGCCCCCACAGCATCCCCACCCTGGGACATGCCCCGCCCACCCTGAAGCCACGCCCACCGTGGGACTCGCCCCGCCCCCCACCCTGAGGCCACGCCCACCCTGGGACACGCCCCGCCCCCATATCCTCCCCTGCCCCCCACTCCCTCCACCCGTCACCTCCCCTCTCTAGCCCTCAGCCCCTCTCTGCCTGGCCTCCGGCCCCCCTCCCACCCCACCAGTGCCCCCGTCCCCCCTTCTCACCCTCTGATCCTTTGACCCCCGACGGGGGCCACGCCCCTTCTCCCCCGGCCCCTCCCGGCAGGCGCTGGGCGCGCGGGGGTCTGAGGGCCGCAGGCGAGCAGCATGGTGCAGTGGGCAGGGAGTCAGGACACCTGGGTTCTCACCCCAGCTCCGGGAGGGGAGCGGGGCCTAGTGGCTAGAGCTCGGTGGGGCTCTTGGGGGTCAAATGAGTTCAACTCCCAGCTCCGCTGTTGCTGCTTCAGGCAAGTCACAGCCCCTCATTGAGCCCCAGTTTCCCCTTCCATAGACCAGGAACAGTGATCCCAGCCCGACTTTGTCAAAGTGCTTGGAGATTTCTGGGGGACTCGGGCAAAGCGTTATTTATTATCGCTCCTTTTGGAATAATTAATTATCTCTCTTGACGGACCAATCGCGTGAGCTGTCAGCAGATCTCAAAGCACTTTACTGATTTGTTTGCTTACAAATCAACTGGATGGACCCTGGCACTCTCCAAAATCCACCCGTGCCCCTGAGTCGCCAGGAGTATGGTCATTAGTTGCTTTATATCGGTATCGTTCCCGCTCTCTGAGCCCCTGTGACTCTGGCCTGCTAAGCAGTGACCCCTCTGGGTTGCCTTGTGCTGCACGGATCCTACATTCTGTCTAGGGGGCCCTCTGGGCTCGCACAACGCTCTTGACGGTTCAAATCAGGAAATAAAAGCTAGAGAACGTTATCGTTCCCCAGATCACACACTGCTTCACTGCGCACACACGCACACACACACTCGCCCGGCGCTGAGCCCCACAGCGTCGGTCTGCGGGAAAACGCTGAGGTATGGATGTCCAAGAGAGGTTGGCATTGGATATTTCCACCCGAAATCCCCAGGACGACTTTGAGCTGCTGCAGAGAGTTGGCGGAGGGACCTATGGGGAAGTTTATAAGGTAACGCTGAGGACCCGCTGCGATCGCTTTCCTGCAGACCCCGCTCTGCTGTACGTTGCAGGGCTTGGGTCAGAGCCTCCGTGCCCTGCACCTGGTCAGTAACACTCTCATCAGCTGCTCTTATTCAGAGTGGCTGCAGCATGAAACTAAATAAGATTGGTACATTTTCTAGCCCCTGGCATAATGCTCAGTGCAGGGCCGTGGGGAGAGTCAGGCCCCTTGGGCAGGACCCTGATGGTGATTATCGGGGGAGGGCGGGGGGCCAACGTGGTATTTGCGATAGCTTCATTGTGAGCTTCGTGCTCCGGGATCTGGCAGGGCGAACGCCTTGAGCTCGGGAGGGGGAAGAGCAAAGAAGATTTAGGATCTGCACCTGCTAGAATGAAAGTATCGCCATGACAGTGGGCGATGCAGCCCATAGCACAAGGAGAGCAATGCGGTTTTGCACCCAGCTCCGAAGAGCCAAGCCTGTTTTAGTTATTTGGTGCAGCTGCTTTTCGCTATCAGTTATTCTCAGCAGCTAGGAGTCTGAGGCAGGGCTGGGGTGAGTTAGTCGACCGACCCCGCTCATGTCGGCTGCTTTGCAAGTCCCAGCCTGAGCTATTGCAGCTAAATCTGCACGCCCAGGGCACGATGGAGCAAAGATACAGAAGGGTGTGAGGTTCTTCTGAGGGAAGTGTCTTTACAAGGGGAAGGTCATTGGCAGCAGTTCTCTCCTTGCTCCCACTGGTGAAAAGCAGGAGTGAGATAATGAGCCAGCTCCCCAGCTGGGGTACACGGGCGGCGCCAGATGCTGTGGCCCTGCGTTATCCCTTGAGCCGGGTTCCCTCTTTCCCTGCACCTCGCACCGTCATTGACACCAATGCAGAGTGGGAGTGAAATGCCACCAGCTGAGCAGGGGGCCGTTTGCACCCCTCTGTCTACCCCGGGGTTCAGCATGATGGGGCAGGCTCCCAGGGCATAGCGCTGGTGGCAAGGAGGTCAGAACCAGGCCCAGGGGCTGCGCTGTAGAAAACGTGGGTTTGGTGTAAAATTTAACCACATTCGACAGAACAATAGCTGGCGGGGGCGTGATTTTCAAATATGAAAGTAAGCTAAAATGTGGGCACCTCTGGGGTGGGACGTGGCAGCTGTGTTCTACAGGGATCCCCGCTGCACCACTGAAATGCAGCCACCTCTGGGGTGGAACATGGCAGGTGTTTATAGAGGGATTGCCCACCCAGTCAAAAGAAATACAGCCACCGCTGCAGCGGGGCATGGCAGCACTTCATACAGGCATTGCTCACCCAGCACTGAAATGCAGCCCCCTCTGGGGCAGAGCAGGGCCGCTGCGTCTACAGGCATTGCGCACCCGGCGCTGAAATGCAGCCCCCTCTGGGGTAGAGCAGGGCCGCTGCATCTACAGGCATTGCGCACCCGGCACTGAAATGCAGCCCCCTCTGGGGTAGAGCAGGGCCGCTGCGTCTACAGGCATTGCGCACCCAGCACTGAAATGCAGCCCCCTCTGGGGTAGAGCAGGGCCACTGCATCTACAGGCATTGCGCACCCGGCACTGAAATGCAGCCCCCTCTGGGGCAGAGCAGGGCCGCTGCGTCTACAGGGATTGTGCACCCAGCACTGAAATGCAGCCCCCTCTGGGGTAGAGCAGGGCCGCTGCGTCTACAGGCATTGCTCACCCGGCACTGAAATGCAGCCCCCTCTGGGGCAGAGCAGGGCCGCTGCGTCTACAGGCATTGCTCACCCGGCACTGAAATGCAGCCCCCTCTGGGGTAGAGCAGGGCCGCTGCGTCTACAGGCATTGCGCACCCAGCACTGAAATGCAGCCCCCTCTGGGGTAGAGCAGGGCCGCTGCGTCTACAGGCATTGCTCACCCGGCACTGAAATGCAGCCCCCTCTGGGGTAGAGCAGGGCCGCTGCGTCTACAGGCATTGCTCACCCATTGTTGGATAGTCACTAAGGCAGAGATACATGGAGGCAGCGTCAGAGCTGCCCCGGGGAAGGCCCCTGCCTGGACAATGGGGAGGGGGGATGGGAGCAGAGAGCAAAGCCACGGGGCAGGTAAAGATATAAAGGGGCAGGAGTGGCCTGGGCCCCAAAATGAGTCAGGGGCCAAGGGGCGCGGTGGGGAGGGTGGTAGCCAGGCTGCTGCGGGCCAGGCAGGCGGGGGCTGTCACTAGCCCAGGCCAGAGGCGAGCGCGGCCCGGAAGCTGCTTTGAGCAGCGGGCGGGTGGATGCGGGAGAGCGGGGGCAGCAGAGGGCGGCCTGCACCTCCCGTGTGACAGCAGCCCCATGCAGCCAGAGCGCACCCAGGAACCTGCCAGCCCCGGGGCCTGCCCGGGCAGGAACGAGCCCTGCTCCCAGCACGCCCTGCTGCACGGCTGGGCTGGGGTGTGGCGGAGGGCAGCAGCCGGCGGTGGTCGGGAGGCTGTCCTGGGTGGGCAGCGGCAAAACAGGGGGCACCGGGGCCGGTGGAGCCAGTCTGGGCAGGCCGGTGCTCTCAGGGGCCCCGTTTGTGTCTGATTCTGTGGGTCACCCCCCCGGCCCCTGCTGCTGTGCCCACGCAGTGGGGGTGCCTCCCGCTGCTAGCCCCACATGGCAGGATGCAGCAAAGCAGCTTCCCCCTGGTAGGCGTAGGGCTGGGCTGGCGGTGGGGGTTCAGTTCCCCGGAGCCTGGCTATTAGGGCTAAGAGCTCTCCCCACGACAGCTCTGCCAGTGCCCCACACTCCTGACCCACAGTCCCCTGCTGTCCTAGCTCTGGGCTCCCCCGCAGCTCTGCCGGTGCCCCACAATCCTGACCCACAGTCCCCTGCTCTCCTAGCCCTGGGCTCCCCCCAGCTCTGCCGGTGCCCCACACTCCTGACCCACAGTCCCCTGCTGTCCTAGCCCTGGGCTCCCCCCCAGCTCTGCCGGTGCCCCACAATCGTGACCCACAGTCCCCTGCTGTCCTAGCCCTGGGCTCCCCCCAGCTCTGTCGGTGCCCCTCGCTCCTGACCCACAGTCCCCTGCTGTCCTATCCCTCCCCCCCAACTCTGCTAGTGCCCCACACTCCTGACCCACAGTCCCCTGCTCTCCTAGCCCTGGGCTCCCCCCCAGCTCTCCTGGTGCCCCACAATCCTGACCCACAGTCCCCTGCTGTCCTAGCCCTGGGCTTCCCCCCAGCTCTGCTGGTGCCCCTCACTCCTGACCTGCAGCCCTGGGCTTCCCCAGCTCTGCCAATGCCTCTAAATCCCATCCCCCAAACTCCCCTCCTCTCCCAGCCCTGGGCTCCCCCGCCCCAGCTCTGCCGGGGCCCCTCATGCCCTGCAGCCCCCTTCCCCACCCCATATCCCAGTTTGCATTACTGCACGGAGCCTTCCTGCAGCCACCACGCTCCTCGCGGTGAATGTGCAGGGCCCTGCAGCGTCTGTTCGCAGCCGGCGCCCACACTGCAAGCTGCAGCCGCCCGAGGGGAACTCCCGGCCACCTTTCCTGGCGGTGCGGGCGTTCAGGCGGCTCAGAGCTGTGCCCGGCCCTGGCTCAGCCCAGGCCCTCTGGGGGAGCTCTGGGTGCCCGCTCTGCATCCCTGGACCCTATTCCTCCCCAGAGCAGGCGGCAGATTCCCCCACCTCAGCGCTGGAACGCCCCCTCCACAAGCAGGGCGGGGGAGTTCAGCCTTCAGGGCCCAGGCAGCCCGAAGGGGGGTGGTCAGTGGTGGGGGCTGGGCTGGTTCCTGGCTAGGATCTACCCAACTCCTGGCACAGAGGGGCGGGCTGCCTTCTTGCCCGACGGCCTGGCGTGTAGCGAGCTTGCTGGGTCTTGGCGTGCTTGGCCATATCTGCGCCCCCACTGGCCAGCCCCCACCTTGGCCGAGAAGCCAAGGGATAGGATGGGCCATGGAGACACAACCCCCCCCCACTACCACCGGTGGGTGCCCTGCCTCTGCCCACTTGGGCTACAGGCATGCGTGGGAAGCACTCAGTTCTCAGGAGGTGACAGCTGGGGCCAGGTCATGTGGGAACAGGCCCTGGGGGGCTGAGGTGGGGCAATGCTGGGGCGCGCCGGGCCTAAGACAGCGGCTGTTGGGCAGGGAGGGGACAGGGCAGGTACTGAGCACGTGAGGCTGTTGGGGGCAGATCGTGTGTGCCCGGGGTGTCACGGCAGCTAGTGGCTGGATGCCCCCTGCGCCGGCACAGTATGGGGGGAGCCCGCTGGGTCGCTCCTGCCTGGGGTCGCACAAGTGCCCTGGGGACCCCTGGGCTGCCCTCTTGGGTGCTGGATCTCTTGTCCTTGGGTGCGTCTCGCCTGGGCAGGTGGCTGGCATGGGTCGTTCACCCACGGGCAGGAGCGAGGCCCCGACATGGCTGGCTTCCCGGGTTTGCGATTCAGCTCCCAGCTATCTTTGAGACAGCACTGACTTCCTGAGGAAACTACAATCCATCCTGGCCATTATGGATGTAGAAGCCCTCTACACCAACACTCCACACAAAGATGGACTACAAGCCGTCAGGAACAGTATCCCCGATAATGTCACGGCAAACCTGGTGGCTGAACTTTGTGACTGTGTCCTCACCCATAACTACTTCACATTTGGGGACAATGTATACCTTCAAATCAGCGGCACTGTTATGGGTACCCGCGTGGCCCCACAGTGTGCCAACATTTTTATGGCTGACTTAGAACAATGCTTCCTCAGCTCTCGCCCCCTAATGCCCCTACTCTACTTGCGTTATATTGATGACATCATCATCTGGACCCATGGAAAAGAAGCCCTTGAGGAATTCCACCATGATTTCAACAATTTCCATCCCACCATCAACCTCAGCCTGGACCAGTCCACACAAGAGATCCACTTCCTGGACACTACGATGCTAATAAGCGATGGTCACATAAACACCACTCTATACCGGAAACCAACTGACCGCTATGCCTACCCACATGCCTACAGCTTTCATCCAGACCACACCACACGATCCATTGTCTACAGCCAAGCTCCACAATACAACCGCATTTGCTCCAACCCTTCAGACAGAGACAAACGCCTACAAGATCTCTATCAAGCATTCTTACAACTGCAATACCCACCTGCTGAAGTGAAGAAACAGATTGACAGAGCCAGAAGAGTACCCAGAAGTCACCTACTACAGGACAGGCCCAACAAAGGAAATAACAGAACGCCACTAGCCATCACCTTCAGCCCCCAACTAAAACCTCTCCAACGCATCATCAAGGATCTACAACCTGTCCTGAAGGACGACCCATCACTTGGGAGACAGGCCAGTCCTTGCCTACAGACAGCCCCCCAACCTGAAGCAAATACTCACCAGCAGCCACACACCACACAACAGAACCACTAACCCAGGAACCTATCCTTGCAACAAAGCCCGTTGCCAACTGTGCCCACCTATCTCTTCAGGGGACACCATCACAGGGCCTAATCACATCAGCCACACTATCAGAGGCTCGTTCACCTGCACATCTACCAATGTGATGTATGCCATCATGTGCCAGCAATGCCCCTCTGCCATGTACATTGGTCAAACTGGACAGTCTCTACGTAAAAGAATAAATGGACACAAATCAGACGTCAAGAATTGTAACATTCAAAAACCAGTCTGAGAACACTTCAATCTCTTTGGTCACTCGATTACAGACCTAAAAGTGGCAATTTTTCAACAAAAAACTTCAAAAACAGACTCCAAGGAGAGACTGCTGAATTGGAATTAATCTGCCAACTGGATACAATTAATTTAGGCTTGAATAGAGAGTGGGAGTGGAAGGGTCATTACACAAAGTAAAACTATTTCCCCACGTTTATTTCCCCTCCTACTGTTCTTGTAAAGTGCTGGAAATGGCCCACCTTGATTATCATTACAAAAGATTCCCCCTCTCCCCCCAGCTCTCCTGCTGGTAATAGCTCACCTTTCCTCGTCACTCTCCTTACACCCATTGTTTCATGTTCTCTGTGTATATAAATCTCCCCACTGTATTTTCCACTGCCTGTATCCGATGAAGTGAGCTGTAGCTCACAAAAGCTTATGCTCTAATAAATGTGTTAGTCTCTAAGGTGCCACAAGTCCTCCTGTTCTTTTTACAACCTCGCTGTGCGGGAGGGCAGGGCCACCCATGCTGGGCCGTTCAGGGCCTGGCCATGCCCAGGATCTCGCCCTCCCGACACTGGCCTCCGGGGGATCAGGGCAGTGGCTGCCCTCCTGCTCCTGAGGAGTTTCCTGCAGGAAACCCGGCTGCTGCCCAGAGAGCGACAGGGCCGGAGGAGCCCTTCCCCCACTGGCCACCCGCCCGCCCGGGGTGTGTGCAGAGAGAGAGAGACACTGTGTGGGCCATGCACACACACAGACATACAGACACACACAGAGACATACACACACACACTGCATGGGCCGTGCACACACACACAGACAAACAGACACACACAGGGACATACAGTCACACACACTGCATGGGCCGTGCACACGCACAGACATACAGACACACACAGAGACATACACACACACACTGCATGGGCCACGCACACACACACAGACATACAAACACACACAGGGACATACAGTCACACGCACTGCATGGGCCGTGCACACGCACAGACAGACAGACACACACAGAGACATACACACACACACTGCATGGGCCGTGCACACACACAGACATACAGACACACACAGAGACATACACACACACACTGCATGGGCCATGCACACGCACAGACATACAGACACACACAGAGACATACACACACACATTGCATGGGCCAGGCACACGCACAGACATACAGACACACACAGAGACATACACACACACACACTGCATGGGCCGTGCACACGCACAGACATACAGACACACACAGAGACATACACACACACACTGCATGGGCCACGCACACACACAGACATACAGACACACACAGGGACATACAGACACCCAAAGGGACATACAGACACACACACACACTGCATGGGCCGTGCATACACACAGACATACAGACACACACAGAGACATACACACACAAATTGCATGGGCCATGCACACGCACAGACATACAGACACACACAGAGACATACACACACACACTGCATGGGCCGTGCACACACACAGACATACAGACACACACAGAGACATACACACACACACTGCATGGGCCATGCACACGCACAGACATACAGACACACACAGGGACATACAGACACCCAAAGGGACATACAGACACACACACACACTGCATGGGCCACGCACACACACAGACATTCAGACACACACACACAGGGACACCCTGCATGGGCCCTACACACACGCACACTGGATGGACCGTGGACATGGACATACAGACACACACACACGGACACACTGCATGGGCCATGCACACACCCATAGACATACAGACACACACATGCACATACTGTATGGGACATACGCACACACTCTGCATGAGCCACGCACACACACGGGCCCAGAGCCCTTCCCCCACAGACCACCAGGCTGGGTGGTGGTTGCGCACGCACACACACACACACACGCAGAGTGTTTCCCCTGCGGGTTGTCTAGACACACCCACAGACACCCACAGTCAGGCAGAGAGAGAGGCACACAGGGGAGCCAGCAGTCAGACAGACTCACAAGCCAGGAGAGACATGAGTTCACCCTCAACACCCACCCCCTCTCCCACCCACTGATACGCTCGTTTCAACACCTCCCTTCACACCCTTGCTCGCAGGCTCCCTGCCCTGTTCACACCCACACGTGGCTGAGGATTCAGCACACAGCCGGGGCCGGCCCCTGGCGGGGGAGCAGGAAAGGGGTGGAGGAAGGTTGGCCCAGTTCTCAGGAGACCCTGGTTCAATTCTCTCCTCTGCCACAGGCTCCCTGTGTGACCCTGGGCAAGTGACTTAGGTGCTCTGTGCCTCAGTTTCCCCCATCTGCCCTGTGGGGATAACAGCCCTGCCTCATGGGGGCTCGTGAGGGTCAGCGCTCAGGCATGGCTGTTCTGGGGGGCTGTAGAAGGACCATGGCTAGATGATCGTTGGACGAGCGCACGCCCAGAACACACCCGCTCGCTGCAAGCGGGCACATGCCAACTGAGGCCCAGCTGCTGAGCAGCAGCGTCTGGCTGCTCCCTCTGCCTCCCTGGCTGCTGCATCTGCCTGGCATCCCTAGGCCTGGCCGGGTGGGGTGGGGTGGGGAGAGCTCTCCCAGCCCGAGCCGGAGCGGGGCTGCGGCTAGACTGGGGCTGCGTGGCTCACTTCGGCAGGCCCAGCTCTACCCCTCGCGGGTGGGAGAGGTGTGCTGGCAAAAGCCCCGAGCAGTTACTCTGTTAATAATATGATTTATTAGGTGTGTTACCGTCGTGTCTAGGCTCCCCAGGCCACCCTTGTGCCGGGCGCTGTGCAAACACAGAACAAAAATCTAAGACGAGAGACCGCAGGTGGAGAGAGACAGACGGGGGCCCAAGGGAACAAAGAACGGCTGATTTCGCTTGGGGCGGGGGGTGGAATGAGGTCTGCCTGCACAAAGCCCAGTTTTGTTGGTATGCGCTGGGCCCGGGCACCGGGCTCTGAGGGTGGAGGTGGCCTTGGCTCTGTTTATAGCCTGTTCCCCTACGGGAGTCGCTGTAGTGGGGCGAGGGAGAGCTGTGTTCACACTGGGAGTGCTGGGCCAGGCCGGGGTACGGCCTTGTCCCGACCTGGCGAGGGTTGTGTAGTGCCGACGGGAATAGGTACCCTGGTCTAAGCCCCGTTACGCTGGGAGAGCTGTGTCCACACTGGGAGTGCTTTTGTGGTGGAGTGCGTATGCCAGGGTGGATACTGCACTCCTAGGGTAGCCCCAGCCCCTTTATGTCAGCCACGCGGGTGGGCAGGGGGGTTAATGCCATGCGGCTTTCTAGTGTAGACGGGCCCTAGGTCCTGCGAGGCTGGGACCCTGCAGTGCCTGGCACAACGGGGCCCAGCCCCTGCTCCAAGGAGCTCCCCACCCAGGCCCCAGCCGGCTGGGCAACTGCTGGTCCCAGGCTAGGCACATCTGTGTTGGTCGGGTGAGGAGCAGGGCGCTGGCGTGTGGGCGTCCCACGGAAGGAAGGGTGGCTTGTTACCCAGGGGACTCTCCCTCTGACGCACACCCTGGCCGAGGGGGATGCCCTGTAGGAGCGGCCAAGAGGAGACGAGACCCACCGGCCTCGTTCTACCCGTGGGCCTTAGGATGGGCTGGCTGCCGAGCCGCACTGGCTTTGAACCGCTGCCCCGCGGTGATGGGCTCCGTGGCTGATCCCCCAGTAGACCCCCCGGGCCCTCGTCCTCCTCCTTACCTCGTCAACGGCTCAGTAAAAATAAAAAGCAGAAGTGGCGAGTTGTTTGCTCTGAGCGAGGAGAGGTGGCAGCCCCCACTCCCCGGGGGGGTGGGGGTGGGGAATAGCCAGGGCCCTGCGGTGAAGGGGGGAGGGGTAGTACGGTCAGGATTGGGCCCAGCTGCGAGATTGCTTCTGGTGAGCTCTGCTGGCTGGTGTGGGACTGACGGTGTCCCCAGAAATACCCCTGCCTCCATGTGACGGCAGAATTCGGGGGGCTCACACCCAGCCCCATGGATGGGGGGCTGTGGGTGCATGGGGGCTCCCACTGCTGTGCCCTGAGAGGACCCTGCCCCCGGCTGAGAGCCGAAGGCCTCGTTGGCTGCGCTCTAAGGGACTCAGTTTCGGGTCCCGGCTGTAGTTCAAACCAGAGCCGCTGCGGGGTGGTTCCCCCCGGAGCAGGTGGGGGTGGGCGGGGGGGGTCTGTGAGCTGCTGCCTGGCCTGCTAGGGGCTCAGCCCGGGGTGCCCCCCCGCCCCACGGGCACCGGAAACAAGGCGGGGGCATCACGTCAGACCCCTCCCAGGCTGGTGTGACTCCGGGCAGAATTTGAGTGAGTGGCCTTGGGACCGAGCGGGGTCTCCGCGCCACTCCGATATGGCCCCCTCCCTGCGCAGAACGCCCACTTGTGCTGGTAGCCAAGGCACAGCTGGGGCAGGGCAGGCGTGACTGGAGGAGGGGGCGTTGGGCAACCCCCCACCACAGCCCGGCCCCGCGCCAGGGCAGGATCCGGCCCGGTGCTTGGCAGCCTCCTGGGGGCTGAGCGGCATGGCACCCCGGGCTGCCCCGGGGCCCGCGACAGGTCCGAGGCCGCAGCTGGGTCTTGGGTTTGCTTTGGCCACTCGGTCCCGTCTCCTAAGGGAGGCGAAGGGTTCCCTCCTTCTGCGGCCACTCTCCATCCCTGTTGTACTGCTGGGGAAACTGAGGCACGGAGCTGGAAAGGGACTCGCACCAGGCAGCACAGCATTTCAGTGGCAGAGCTGGGAGTGGAACCCAGGAGTCCTGACCCTCCCCTCCCCCCCCCCCAACCACTAGACTCCGCTCCCCTCCAAGAGCCAGGATAGAACCCAGGAGTCCTGGCTGTTGGCCTTCTTCGCTAATCATAAGACTATATTCCTTCCCCCAAATCAGGAGGCGAACCCAGGCACCCCGACTCCCTGATCTAACCGCTAGACCCCGCTCCTTCCCGGGAACCCAGGAGTCCTGTCTGTAGTTCCCTCCTTGGTTAAACTAGATGCATCGGTGTGGCTGTGGCTGTCGGGGAGAACAAAGGGCGGTTGTAGTCGAGAAATAGCTTGTGATTTTCTTACTGGTGGGGCGGGACCCCCGGACCATAAGTACAACCCCTCCTGCACGGGCTAGGGGAGGGCATCAGTGTAGGCTGCCGTAGTCCCTGGTACCAGCCACTATGGGGTGGATTTATGGGTAGGAGCGTGCTATGGTCCCCATCCCCATGGTGTCATGGCGCTGCGCAAACACCTCCCCCCCACCCCCGGGAGCCAGGGGAAGATGATCATCCCCATGTCACAGATGGGGGAAACTGAGGCACACCACAATGACGTGACCTGCCCCAGCATCTGCGAGGAGTCCGTGGCAGAGCCAGTAACAGAACCTAGATCTCCTGGGTCCCAGCTCAGGGCTTCAGCCACAGAGCCTGTGTTGTGCAGCAAATCCACAATGGGCAGAGTTAAGGCTGTACATTATTGTATATGGTTTGTATGACGGTAGCACCTAGGAGCCCCAGCCATGGACAAGGACCGCATAGCGCTAGGCGCTGTACGTTTTTATTGCTATTAGGTGTATTACTGTAGGGTTACGCGGTAGGGTTATTCTGAGGCGTGCGCTGGTATCTGCTATCTCCATAGTGCCGCTCCTCCAAAAGGATCCCAAAGCACCTTACAGGTGCATACCTTACATACAGTGAGCAGTTCACCCGGTGCTGAGATGCAGCCACCTCTGGGGTAGAACACAGGGGCTGGTTATACAGGGATCCCTTGCCCAACGCTGAGATGCAGCCACCTCTGGGGTGGGGCGCAGGGGCTGGTTAAAGGCCACACAGCATTACAGTTCAGGACCCTCCGCCGGCCAGGCAGATCCCCGTTGCGACGGGCGTTTCCCCCCTGACCGTCCCTTTATGTTGCTGCAGGCGAAGAACAAAGGCACCGGCGACCTGGCTGCCATAAAGATTGTGAAGATGGAGTCAGGTGAGGGAAGGCGGGCTCCACTGTGGGAGAGGGTCCCCAGCCGACCGCCGCTAGGGCTGGGTGTAACCAGAGATCTGTCTGACCCCCTGGAGCCTCGTCTGTCTGACCCCCTGGAGTCCTGTCATCTGTCTGACCCCCCTGGAGTCCTGTCATCTGCCTGACCTGACCCCCTGGAGCCTCGTCTGTCTGTCTGTCTGCCTGTCTGACCCCCCTGGAGCCTCGTCTGTCTGACCCCCCTGGAGCCTCGTCTGTCTGTCTGTCTGCCTGCCTGACCCCCCTGGAGCCTTGTCTGTCTGACCCCCATGGAGCCTTGTCTGTCTGTCTGTCTGACCCCCTGGAGGCTCGTCTGTCTGTCCCCTAGATCCCAGCCTGTCTGCGTCTCTCTGTGGTCTCCAGCCCTGCAGTAGCTGAGCGCGACACCCTTTCAGATCCGTTCTCCGGCCCTGAGAGTTTAGTAGAATCTGAGCTGGCCCCAGGCTGCTCCTGGCGGCGTGGGGCAGATGTTCTGCCCCCTGTGGGGCTGGCACAGGGCGGACTGGCAGGCCTGTGGCCCTGCACCCTGTATCCCCCATGGCAGGGAGGGGGGTGAACACCCCCTTGGCAAGGCCGGGAGCTGTTGGGGCCACCGCTCACGGACGCCCCCCACCGAGCCCAGCCCCCCTGGGTCCTGCCCCGATGGGGAGCTCCTGGCAAGCAGCAGCTGCAGCTGGCGGGAAGGGGGCTGCCAGCAAGCGAGTTACCGTAACAGCAGCCAGCAACATCCTTCCCTGCTTCCTCCTCCCGCCCCCCACCGCGGCGGTCACACTTGGCTCCCCAGCGTGGGGCATGGGCGGGGGGGACGGCCCAGTCCCCAGCCGGGCTGGTGCGCCCCAAGGCCTGGGCTGGATCCCGTGCTCCCCCTTGCCCACTGGTGGGGCAGTCTGCATCTGGGGCGAGCGCCCCCTTCCGCAGTACGTTGGGGGGCCCGGGAGCTTTAACGCCCCCTTAGGCTGCAGGGGAGGGTGTTTGCTGGGGATCATGGCGGGGGTGGGGGGAAATCAGGGCATCTCCCACCAGCCCAGGCCTGCTAGGCATCGGGGTCAGCACTGATGGCGAGGGAAGACTGCCCCCCGCCAAGCTCCCGCCCCACAGCCCAGCGCCCCCCGGCGAGCCCCCGCCCCACTCTCCGCAGCCCAGCGCCCCCTGCCGAGCCCCCCGCCCCGCAGCCCAGTGCCCCCCGCCGAGCCCCCCGCCCCGCTCCCCGCAGCCCAGTGCCCCCTGCCAAGCCCCCCGCCCCGCAGCCCAGCGCCCCCCGCCAAGCCCCCCGCCCCGCTCCCCGCTGCCCAGCGCCCCCTAGTGCCGCACTGCAGGTACTAACAGCTGCTGTTGCTCCCCAGATGACGACTGCACTGCGATCCAGCAGGAGATCCTCATCGTGAAGACCTGCCAGCACCATAATATCGTGGCCTATTACGGGAGCTACATGCGGTGAGAGATCCTGCCCCATCTCTCCCCACTGCCCCCCAGCTGCCCCATTTCTCCCCACTGCCCTCCAGCTGCTCCATTTCTCCCCCGGCTTCCCCTCCCCCATCTCTCCCCACTGCCCCCCACAGCTTCCCGTCCCCCATCTCTCCCTGGCGCCCTCCCCCAGCCCTCACTCCCTCTCCCCATCTGGAGCCCCTCCCCCCACACTGCTTCCCCTCCTTTTCTGCCCTTCCTGCCTCTGGAGTCACCAGGAGGGTCCTGGGGCAGGTGCATCGTCCCCGTCCCCATCCTCCAGGTCCTTGTGGTGGGTTGCGGGAGCCCCTTGGCCCAGGACATGAAGGCCCTGCCCCCACTGCCCTCCCGCCCCTCCTCCATTAACCCCCTGCTCTGTGGCCCGGTAGGTTGAACAAGCTGTGGATCTGCATGGAGTTCTGCGGGGCCGGATCTCTGCAGGACATTTACCACGGTAAGGGGGCACCGGGCGGGCACTGCACCACACCCTCATGGGACCGGCAAACTGCTCCCAGCAGTGCCCCCGGCACAGCGCTGGTGGGAGAACTGGGCACCGAAGCCTCATCCCCTGTCCAGCCAGGGTCCTGCCAGCCAGGCCGCAGGAAGCCCCGTGCCCGTCGATAGCCCCGTCTGCGCCCGGGCCCTGCAGAACCAGCCCTGCCAGCTAGAACAGTACAATTATTCCTGTTGCACAGAAGGGAAACTGAGGCACAGAAATAGGACAGGTCTTACCCAGCTCCCACAGTGAGTCATGGCAGACTTAGGAATAGAACCCAGGAGTCTTGGCTCCCTGCCCCCCCAGGTCTAACCCACTAGACCCCACTCCCCTCCCAGAGTCGGGGATAGAACCCAGGAGCCCTGGCTCCCAGCCCCCCCTGCTCTAACCACTAGACACCACTGCCCTCCCAGAGCCAGGAGAGAACCCAGGAGTCCTGGCTCCCAGCCCCCCCGCTCTAACCACTAGACCCCACTTCCCTCCCAGAGCCAGTGACAGGCCTTCAGTCCTGCCTTCCTAACGCCCAGCCCTGTGCTCTAACCACCGAACCCTGCCTGTGCTCTCAGGTGAACGGCTGCTCTCAAAGTCCGTAGCTTGTGCTCTGGGCTGCGTGGAAAAGGAAGTGAGCCCCGCGCTGCCGGCTCAGACAGGGGCAGCCTCCTGTGCAGGGGACACCAGCAGCTCCAAAATGCAGAACCAAAAGCAGCTGAGATTGCTGATGTGTGTGGTGGGAAGGGCAATGCCATGGTCTGGGCAGGGCCCGGCGCGACAGGGCCGTGATCTCGGTCAGGGTCCGGGCAGGGCCCAGCGCGATGGGGCCCTGATCTCGGTCGGGGTCCGGGCTCTCTCATAATACAGCTAACAAAAAACCACATCCATTTTCCATTGCAGTCACTGGCCCCTTGTCTGAGCAGCAAATCGCCTACGTCTGCAGAGAAACGTTGCAGGTGAGTGCGGGAAGCCCTTTCACGCTGGCCTCAAACCTGGGCAGCTCAGCTCTCTGGAGGGCATCTCAGAGGCCTTCCCACGGGTAGCCCCCTCTGGGATTGGACCATTAACCCTATCTTCAATCATCTAACAACGGTGACTCAGTGGAGGCCACTCAGGCTGGACTAAACACCCCATTGTCGTTTGTGCTTTTAGGGTCTGTCTTATCTTCACACCCAAGGCAAGATCCACAGAGACATCAAGGTAAGGAGGTCAGGCCACGGGGCAGAGGAGGCTGGGACTGGCTCACTGTCTCTGGGATGGAGAGCTGTAGAGAAAGCAGGGGCCGGAGGAGGACTGGGTGGGTCCGCTGGCCGGATGGATGGATTGCGGGGCAGGTCGATAGACAGCGCAGTGCTGGTGTAGCCGTGTCGGTCCCAGGATACGAGAGAGGCCAGGCTGGGCAGTCAGTGCCTTGTATTGGACCAGCGGCTATTGGCGAGAGAGACGAGCTTTCGAGTGCTGTGATGGAGACTGTGGCTGGAAGGCTGGCTGGCTGGCGAGGGAGGTAGATGCCGAGGCTGCTGTGGTTCGGTGGCAGAGATGCAGGGGCCTGCTGGGCCAGACCAAGAAATGGGCTTCAACAGGTAGCAACCGAAGGAACCGAGCGTGGGCAAGGGGCGCTCCGGGCAGCCCTTTCCTTAGGGATCTAGAGCGTGGCTTGTCAGGCCGCCCAGCCCGGGGATTCCAGACCTCCCGCAGGTGAAAATCCACCGGGGGGGAAACCAGGCTGCAGGGACGTGCTCGGCTTAGCCCAGGCCCAGCGTTTCAAATAGGAAACTGAAGCCCCCCGGGGTTGTTCAAGGGCCCCCCCCACACACACAGCAGGGAGGGCTGAGAGCCTGGTGTGAAACTGACTATAAACAGAAAGTGAAATTGACCAGGCAGCGGGCAGGATCCCAGGCTGGAGAGAGGCCCACAAAACAGAGCATCAGCTAGAGACAGGACCTGGGATTGCTCAAATTCTCTCCCTTCGGTGCCCCCGGGAGCTCGGACTGGGCCCTTGGATCAAAACCAATATACCGATAATCTAGGTCGTAGCATGTTATCGCCTGTCACCAGGGCTGGGGCATGCAGTAGTTCATACAATATCAGGGTTGGAAGGGACCTCAGGAGGTATCTAGTCCAACCTCCTGGACCAATCCCCAATTTTTGCCCCAAATCCCTAGATGGCCCCCTCAGGGATTGAACTCACAACCCTGGGTTTAGCAGGCCAGTGCTCAAACCACTGAGCTACCCCTCCCCCCGTTAGGCCATCGTGTGTTGATGCATGTCACCGTGGCTGGGGCATGCAGGAGTTAGGCCGTAGCATGTTATCGCCTGTCACCGGGGCTGGGGCATGCGGGAGTTAGGCCGTAGCGTGTTACCATATGTTACCAGGACGGTGCAGAGTGTTGCAGTTCTGCGGTAGCGTGTTACGGCATGTCACTGGGGCGTGTTGCGGTAGCATGTTATCACGTGTCACCAGGGCTGGGACATGTTGCAGTAGCATGTTACGGCATGTCCCTGGGGCTGGGGCGTGTGGCCGTAGCCTGTTCGCATGTCAGCAGGGCTGAGGCGTGTGACAATAGTGTGTTCCCGGCCCTGTGTCATGGCCATCACTGAGCTGGGTCAGGCTGGGATTTGCCCTGTGGGGGGGATTCAGCGACCTGGGGGTGGCCGGCCCCCCTGGAAATCGCAGCCTGGCCGAGTCAGCGCCAAATCTGCCTCCTCCAAGGGGTTGAACTATTTCTGCAGCCCCTGGGGACCTGCCCCATGCGTGGCCCCTGCCCCATGGCCCCGGCCCCAGCCCCCTTCAGCCTCCTCTGTTCCTTCCCCCCACAGGGAGCCAACATCCTCATCAATGACAATGGGGAAGTGAAACTCGGTGAGTCACATCCCAGCTTGGCCCCTATAGGCTCTTCCCCAGGGAGGGAGGCCTCTGGGGCATGGCTGTGGGACAGCTGGGAGATCTATGGGGCATGGTTAAGGGCAGTTGGGGGGATGCACTGGGGTAGGGGGCTGAGGGTCCCGGGGGGGGTGTGCCAGGATGGGCTGATGGGCGTGGGGGGCACAGGCTGGGTTTGGGGGGTGCAATTGAAGCTTTTCCTCTCCTCCCCCCAGCGGATTTTGGGATCTCAGCCCAGATCAGCGCCACCTTCGCCCGCAGGATGTCCTTCATCGGCACCCCCTACTGGTACTGGCGGGGCAGGCGTCCAGCTTGGTTCAGCCCCGGCCAACTTGCATTGTCGGGGGCGGGGGGCTCACAGTGCCACTGAGGGGCCGATCTCCGGGCTGCGTGTGTCTGCCACGCAGGAGCAATGGGCATGGACTATGTGTGTGTGTGGGGGCACAGTGTGTGTGTGTCCCAGGTGCGTGTGTGTGTGTGTGTGTGTGTAGGGGGGGCATGTAGCGCATCACCGGTGCGGCACCTCCTGCTGGTTGTCTTGGGGATTAGCTCGATTCCGGCCCGGAGCAACCTCTGCTGGCCAATGTCTCGCCTGCCTCAGGCCTCCCCCCCCCCGGACTCCGGTGCCCTTTTACCTTGGGTTGCTGCCCCAGCAGTACCCCCCCCCCCGCTCTCTAGGTCTCCCCTCCCAGAGGAACCCCCCACGCTCTAAACCCACCTTGCCTCAGTGGCTACTGCCAGTCGTCATCCAGCCCCCCGCTCAGTGGGGCGGACTGCAGTCTCATGGCCACTCACCTTTGGCAAGGAGGTTGGACCGGCTGCCTCTGGCTAGCTCCCGGCTGCAACCCCTATAGGCTGTTGCCAGGCTGGAGCTCCCCAGCCCTGCTCCACTTCAGGGACCCTTTTCTCCCCGGCCACCGGGACCTTCTCCCTCCACCGCTAGAGAGAGACTGACTCAGCTCCTGGCTCAGCCCTTCTATAGGGCCAGCTGTGGCCGCATTGGGGCGTGGCCCCAGCTGGGGCTGCTTCCCCAATCAGCCTTTCACAGGAGGGGGGAACTGCCCCGCTACAGAGGGGCACAGTCTGTCTGTCTGTCTGTCTGGGGCGGGGAAGCACGGTGCGTGTCTCCCAGGTGTGAGTGTGTGTGTGTGTCCCAGGTGCATGCTCTGTGTGTGTGCGCGCACGCAGGGCCTGCCTGGCGTTGTCCGTGTGCACACCGGGCAGGCGCGAGGTCATCCGGTGGGGCCGGTTTTGGGGGCGGCTCCGGGCTAAGCAAGGGAGGAACATGATAGAAATGTCCCCCCGGGCCCCAGTGCCTCCATCAGGCCTGCCCCATCCCCAGACACCCACCCTGGCCTCACCTGGGGCCGTCCCCCCGCCCCCAGCCAGCCTGCCCACCTGCGTCTCTTCCCCGCACTCTCTACCCGTGCCAGGATGGCCCCCGAGGTGGCAGCGGTGGAGCTGAAAGGCGGCTACAACGAGCTGTGCGACATCTGGTCCGTGGGCGTCACGGCGGTGGAACTGGCCGAGTTGCAGCCCCCCATGTTCGACGTCCACCCCCTGCGGTGAGCGCCGGGGGGGCGGGGCCTGCCATGGGGGAGCCCTGCCCCTTCCCGGGTCCGAACCCGCCACCCGGGGGTCACACCGGGCCTGCGATGGCTGCAGGGCGCAGGGAGGGACTGGCGGGGGCAGAGCGGGGCGGCTGGCACCGGGGAGGGTCAAGGCCCCGGCTGGGCAGAGCTGAGGGACCCAGGAGTCCGGGCGGCTGGGCCCCGGTTCTCGCCGGGAGTTGGCCTTGCAGGGGGCGAAGGCAGGAGGCTGCCGGAGGGAGCGAGCTGGCCCCCACCCTGCAGAGCCAGGCGGCCGCGCGGTTCCCCCCTCGCTCTGCACACAGGTTTGGGGTGGGGGCAGGGGCGGGGGCTGTCTAGGAAGCCAGGTAAGATCAGAGCGCGCCCATCACTCGGTGCCCCCACCTGGCATGGCGCCCACAGGCCGCCCTTTCATGCTGCATCTGGAGCCTACCCCCACCCAGGCCCCTTCCCACCTCACCCCATGGGGCCCCTGGCTGGGGGGCACGGAAGCCGAATCCGAGCCAGAAACCAGCCTGGGGTGGAGCTTCTGGGGCACGGGGGGGAGGGGGAAGGGCGCACCGCATCCATCTGTCTGTCCCTGATCCACCTCCCGTTCCTGATCTGCCCAGGGCCTCAGCGCATTGGAACAGGCCCATCTACCCGGCCTCCCGGCTCCAACGCTGGCTGTCTCTCCCACCCCTAGCAGCCTGCAGCACCCACCCCCCGCCTCCTTCCTGACCCTGCCAGGAGCTGGGGCTCTGGAGCCTGCGAATGGCTGGCCCCCGCCCTGCAGCAGGGAGTCCTGCCGGTTAATGAACTCCCCCCGCCCCCCCGCGCCTGGGTCCGACGCCCCCTTGTGTCCCTGCAGGGTGCTGTTCCTGATGTCCAAGAGTGGCTACCAGTCGCCGAAGCTGAAAGACAAGGCGAAGTGGTGAGTGGCCCTGGCCGCAGGACTGACCCGAGCCCCCCCTGCCTGCTGCCCTTTGTGACTCCCAGGGGCCAGATGTGGCTGAGGCCTGGCCCGCGTGGGGGGACCCCCTGGGGAGGGGCGGGAGCTGGTTAAAGTCAGGGAGGGGCGGCCCCCTGCCACGGGTGGGAGCTGCCGGGCTGGTCCCGGTTCCGGGGTCCTGGGATCAGATTCTGCTGGGGCTTGGTGGGTTGCGGGGGAGGCTGGGAGCCAGGACTCCTGGGTTCTATCCTAGCTCTGGGAAGGGAGTGCGGTCTACGGGTTAGAGTGGGGGTCGTGTGGGAGCCAGGACTCCTGGGTTCTCTCCCTGGCTCTTCCACGGCTTTGCTGTGTGACCTGAGTCAGGTTGGGTCCCCTCGCTGGGCCTCAGTTTCCCCTCTGTAAAGGTGGGGGCTGGCCCCATCCCTGGGCCTGGCCTCCCTGCCCAAGGCCTTCAGCTTCCCGGTTGTGTCCCCTCCCAGGACTCCGGCCTTTCACAACTTCGTGAAGGTGACGCTGACCAAGAACCCCAAGAAGCGGCCGGGTGCCATCAAGATGCTGAGCGTGAGTAGGGAGCGGGCGGGGGCAGGCTGTGCCCAGGGGGGCTGCCCGTCTCGGCGTGGGCTGGCAGCCGGCCCAGCCCATCCCCCGGACAGGCGGCTTGCCCAGCCCATGGCCGGCTGCCCCCCAACCTCACCCCCGCCCCCGTCCCTCCCTCCCCAGCACCAGTTTGTGGCCCAGCCTGGCCTGAGCCGGAGCCTGACGCTGGAGCTGCTGGAGAAGCTGCGTAACCCTGACAAGCTGCCCCGTTGCTGTGAGCCGGAGGAGGAAGAGGCCGAGGTGAGATTCCCGGGGGCTGCGGGGGAGGCGGGGGGGGCGGAGGGGCACACGGCTCCCAGCTGGCCCTGGCCTGCCCCCGCCATGCTCAGAGACCGAGAGGGGGTGTGGGACCGTGGGGCCGTGCTGGCGGGACCCCCGCCCCGACTTAACCCCCCCCTGTCTTCCCAGCGGCCACCCCCGGTGCCCCAGCGGATCCACTCCACGCACCGGCACACCCGCGCCGAGCGCAGTAACTCCGACATCAACCGTACGTGCCCCCCGCCCCTCGCTGGGACCCCCGCCCTGCCCCTCCCCCGCAGTACCCTTTCCTTAGTGGGACCCCCCCCACCGCTGGGACCCCCGCCCTGCCCCTCCCCCGCAGAACCCTTTCCTTGGTGGGACCCCCCCCCGCTGGGACCCCCGCCCTGTCCCTCCCCCGCAGAACCCTTTCCCCTGCCGGGACCCCACCCCCCGCCATGCCCTTTCCCCTGCTGTACCCTTTCCCCTGCCGGGAACCTCCCCCCCCCGCCATGCCCCTTCCCCTGCTACCCTTTCCCCTGCTGGGACCACCCCCCCCCGCTGGGACCCCTGCCGTGCCCCTTCCCCTGCTGTACCCTTTTCCATACCAGGACCCCCCGCTGGGACCCCTGCCCTTCCCCCTGCCATGCACCCCCCAGCCCAGAGCCCACTGTGCCCCCTGCCTGTTCCCCTCGCTGCCGGGACCCCACCATGCCCTCCCCAGTGTTGTGGGGTGCTCTGGGCTGCCAGGTGGGGTGGCCAGGCAGGGTCCCCCTGGTCCCGCTGGCAGGCGCATGGGGGTGGGGGGTGGGGGAGCTGGATGCCGGGAGCCGCCCCCGCTCACCCGTGGTTCCAAGTCACGAGCGGGCGCCACGCGTCCGGTCTCAGCTGCCTCTCGTTCCAGTGCATCCCATCAAGATCCGGACCCGCTGGAAGGAGCCGACGCCTCCGTGTCACGTGGTAGGTGCTGCCCGTGTCCCCCGCCCCCTGGCCTGCGGCTCCCCCCGCGCCAGCCCCTCCAGCGGGCGCTCCGGGGGAAGCTCCGCTAGCTGGCACTGGCAGTGTGGCTGTTATCCTCCGCCAGGCCATCCGTCGCAGCTCCTCCCACCCACCAGGGCCCCCCGCCAGCCGCCCTTTCGCCCCACGCCCTGACTCGGCAGCCCCCGGCGCTGGGCGTGGCTGGGAACATGGCGCCGGGGGCAGGGTGCCCAGGGTCTGAGCTGAATGGCCCGGCGTGGGCAGGGAGATACAACTGCTGGGGGGCCGGGCTGGTGTGAATCCCGGCGCTCACCCTGCTTTTCCCGTCTCCCCACGGCCAGGAGATCTGCCTAGACCTCAGCTACGGCACCAGCGGCAGAGCCCCTGACTCCATGGGCAGTGCCAGGTAACGGCCCCGGGCCCCATGGCGGGGGGGACCAGCCCTGGGGCCTTGCTGTGGGGGGGGGTGTTGGACCAAGGGAACCTTGCTGCAGGGCAGGGGGTAAGAAGAGACAGCTCAGGGGCCCCCGTAGAGGGGAGTAGGGGGACAGGCTGGGCCAGGAGCCCTGCTGGGGTGTGTGGGTCAGATGGGCCGGCCCAGGGGCCCCGCTGGGGGTGGGCGGAGAGGGGCCGGCCCAGGGGCCCCGCTGGGGGAGGGGGCAGGGAGGAGACGGTCCGGCCCAGCCCAGGGGCCCGTTCCAGGCTGCTGCTCCAGCTGGCCCTGGGGCCTGTCCCGGCCCCAGCCGTTGGCCACACTCTGACTCAGGCTCCGGCTCCTTCGCAGGGTCAACGTGTCGGACTCAGACAACGACTACGACGACGTGGACATGTAGGTGCCTTCCCCCTCCCCTGGGGCTCGTCCAGCTGCAGGGACCCCTCCCCCCCAAGGGGGCTCAGCTTGGCCGTGGCATGGGGACTCCCCCAAGGCTTTTGGGAGGACAGAACTGTGATGGGTTCGGTCACAGAGACCCCCTTGGGACTGTCACCTGATATGCTGGAGTTACCTCTGAGCCCGTTTTCCCTGCCAGTTTGGGACTCCAGAAGCCTGCCTTGTTGAGCCAGATATGCCAGCCTGCTGCAACACAGACCCAGGGTCTGGTCCATGCCCTCAAAGCTGCAGATTTAACTGAAAACCACACAGCACCCAGACACCCAATGGGATCCAAACCCCAAATAAATCCATTTTACGCTGTATAAAGCTTATACAGGGTAAACTCATAAAGTGTCCGCCCTCTATAACACTGATATAGAGACATGCCCAGCTGTTTGCTCCCCCAG